>NC_142546.1:2498750-3150000 GCF_056151865.1 Erythranthe guttata | reverse complement strand
TTTTGGATTTCGTTAACTGTTCGTTCAAAGCAAAGATTGTATCTTTCAACTTATGAATCTTCAACTGATTGTCGAAAGATTCTTTTGCCTCCGCAATCACTTGTCGAGTCAGCTTAATTCTTTCCTTCACCTCTTTCTCATACCGTCTCAGCACCGACTCGTCAACCGAACTCGAATCCGAATCGAACAGTGCTCGGTAAATTGGTTTCGAGACTAGATTGGTATAATTTTGAGAGAGATCCGCAAAAATCCTAACAAGCTTCGAGTTCTCGAGCTTGAGTTTCCGTGCATAAGAAGCATAAGCTAAAGCTAAACCTCTGTGGTCCTCTGCTTGTTTCCGGATCTGATCCAGCCGTGGCTTCAATGGATCTGATTTTAACGCCAAAATCGTTCTCCGGAGAGAACCCGATTCGGATCCAGAAGAACTATCAGAAAAACCCTAAAATTAAGGCGTAGAAAACCAAAATTAGAACATTTTTCACCTGAAGTAATCATTAATGTAAAAACATGTCGAGAAATTGACATCGAATTGCAAGTAAATTAAACTGATAAAAGACAATGCGATCTAATAAGTTACAAAACCTAACATAAATACATCATTAACTGTAAACGACATCAACGAAAACCACTTCAGATCATAATAATAGCAATAAATGTCTACATCCAAAAAAAAAAAAAAAAACCCTATAAAAATTCTTACTTCGAATATCAACAACTGCATTATAATTTATGCACAGAAGGTAAAAAAAACTCACGAATTTGAGATCTGCAGGACCGGAGGAGGCGGTGGATAGGAACGAAATTGCGATGAAAAGTGAAACGGCGATCGTCAGAAAACCGGCGAAGTATCTGAATCTGAACGGGTTACCGGAGACCCGATTCGACGACGCATTTCTGTAGATCCGACCCGAATTCAGAGCCATTGCTTTTCTTCTCTCAAACACCGTGGAAGAAAGAGTGTGCGTGATCTAGTGAGAGTGGGAGTCTGATTAGAGAGATTTTGCAGATTGGGGGAGAAAAGGTTTGAGGAGGGAGGATCCTGTGGAGCACAAATGTTTTAACATATTTTGCAACTGTGTGCTTTATCTGTGTTGTACCGTGGGAAAGTCTAAGGAAAGGGGTGTACTTATGTCCACAAGGTACAAGTGTTTATTGCGTTGGAGGAAACGCGGTTAATGACGGAGTGTGGGCCCCACTGGATGAAGCGTGAATTCAGCACCGGCAGTTAGCGCGTCGGTGGTTTTCGTTAATCTGTGATAACTAGTAAATAATTAAATGTTTATTTATTTCTTTTTATAAGATCATATGTAATTAATGGGTTTTATATTTTAAAGATAGTAGTAATCATGTTTGAAAATTGGCAATAACTCACTAGTCCCCCATTCTTTTATTGCCACGGTAGTATCATTAAATTTAAAATAACAAATATTAATTGAAATTAATAAGAAGAAGAAAAAAAATCTAATTGTTGTTATTTGTTAACGTCAAGTAACTTTGAATAAAAAAATAAAAATAAACTTTTTCATATGAAATAAATTTGAATTTAGAAATTCATAACGATGGTCTAGTTAGTGGAATAAAAAAAGTACACTGTATAACTTATTAATTATGATTTTTTTCATCAACTATTTCTATGTCGAACTTGTCCACAGAGTCTGTCTATTGCAAATTATATCTCTTGTGATTAGGGGTTGCTCATCTTTTTTTTTTTTTTTTTTTTATATAAGTGGGGTTGCTCATCTAGCCGGTAAACCGATTGAATCGAATCGAATCGAACCAAAATTCTATACATGCTGAATATCAAATTAAAAAAACTCAGTTTGATATTCATTAAAGATTTTTGGGTAAATTACAAATACCCCCCTGAGGTATGGTCAAATTACAAAAACACCCCTCTTGTTTGGATAATTACATCTACCCCCCTCAACTATGATTTTTTCTTAGACCTCCACCTTTATGGTACCAAATTCAACATAGTCAACTAGATTCCGTGAAATGTGCTCTAGTTTGTACTCTTTTTGTGTAAAAAATACAGTTTCCGATGCACCACAAACTGATATATACAAGCTAAAAATCACATATTATGATCATCTTGCTTCATAATGTAGAGTTTGAATATGATAGAACGGGTACAAAAGTGATAATATTCCATATAATCTCGAAGATTCCACTAAATTTGATGAGTTGAGGGGGTGGTTGTAATTATCCAAACAAGATGGGTGTTTTTGTAATTTGACCATACCTCAGGGGGTGTTTGTAATTTACCCAAGATTTTTCGAAATTCCAGCATTCGGTGCAATATACATTGTTGATGTCCAATATGTCGTACTACACCGTACAAAATACAAAAATACTTTTATATATATATATATATATCATAAATTCTTTAATATTATAACAAATTATAAAATATTTTTAGATCGGCAATTTTTTTCATTATTTACAAATTAATCTCTACTGATAATCACCATTTGCCTTTTGGGCCGATTAATGAAACATGAATGTCAAATTGAAGAATTAATTAGTTTATTATTATTTTTTTAATTTAAATATAAAGACATATTTCCGATTTTGTTGTTATCGAACCGAAAAAATCGTACCCAAACCGAATAGTTGGGTTCGATAAACAATACAATTTTCTGAGTATACGATATTACCGAACAAATACCCCTATTTGTGATTGCTTATTTATACATATCCGGTTGAGTTCTTTGTTAAAAAAAAAAATTGAATTCAAAAAACAAAATTCTTAAGAAAAAAAAGAAAAAAAGGTAGGAAAAGTAAACGGAGGGTAATTCGGTCCTTTCAAGACCGTCGACTATAAGTAGTAGCAGCACCACCACACGGTCCCCTTCTCCCTTATTCAACCATCAACACCTCTCTCTCTCTCTTCACTCTCTCTCTCTCTAACTAGTTGTTGTTGTTGTACTTCAAACCAACCAACCCCATTTACAGAAGTGGTTGATGCATGACTTCACCACAACTACTTGTTTCTCTATAATACACTTTCTCTCTCTAACCAACCTCTCTCATTGCACCACCTTAATTCCCTTTATTTATACTCTCCCACCCACAAAAATCTCTCACTCTCCCTTATTTTCTCTCTCTCTCTCTCTCTCTAGTTTGGATTCTTTCTCCTCGTTTTCCACGCACGGTATTTAGTATTCCTTGTCCTTTCTTTCTCTTTTCCATTTTTTTTTTGTTTCTTGAAGTTTATTACCAGAAAACCCAACTGTTTTCTCTAAACTGTTTTTGTCTGTATCAGTTGACTTGTTTTCTAATCAAATGATTGATATCCATTGGTTTCTGTGTCATGAACGAGTTGGGTTTTTTTTTTTTTTAAATTGATTTTCCATTTGTCTTGTTTTCTAGAGAGGTGTTCTTGATTGGATTTTGTATGTATTAAATGGGATTTTTTCTTTTTGTGTGTTCCTAATTTCTTGCTTCAATGAAAGGTGGTAGGTTGGTGGGGTTGACTTATTGTTTCTTGAATAAAATGTTGAATTTTGGGCGTATTTATTTTTTCGACGATTTTCGATATGTGGTTTGTCCAATTGAGAAGATTGGATTGGCTAGTTTATGATTTAACCGAAAATGGAATTTCTCGAAATAATTAAGTATGATCATGGCTGATTCTTGGTTCGGAGGAATTACTACATTAGCCAGTGGTTCGATTTTTCAGAAAGTTGTGTCGAATGTATATATATTGTATAGATGATTGTGTTCGAAAAGGCCGTAATGTGGTGATTATCTAACTCATTTTTCTGCCCTTTTGATATAGTTTAGTAAGAAGAGTGATGGTGAGCATTCGAAGGCGACGACTCCTAGGATTATGCTCAAGTATCCAAGGTATATATATATATATATATATATATATATATATATATATATATATATATATATATATATAATGTGTGATGTGTGGAATTATGAATAATGATTTTTTTTTTCTGATTTTTCTACTTGTCTTTTCAAAACCAATAAAATTTGTAGGAAAAAATTCCGTGTTGGATCCGGTTCCACGGGTTTTGGAGCATGGACACACTCCTCTGCCTTTGAACGATGATTACAAGCCAAAACATGTAAGCATTGTTCATTAAAGCTGTCTTATAGACAATGGTCTGGTCGATCGTTTTTTTATTTATTTAATTTATTTATTTATAAAATGATAAAATTTCGAATGTTGAGTGCACATTCTCTTACGGAGAAGTTATCTCTGCTTCTATTGGTAAATTAGATTGTGAGAAAGACTGTTCACCGTTGAACTATATCCCTCGATTATATTATGTTTATTCAAGAAATGCCGTAAATGTTTCAAAGATTAGCGATACGTTTCTTGTTATTGTTCGTCTCCAAATTATAGAGTCGGACAGTTCTCGTGATTTCTATATAATTGATAAAAATGATTGATTTCATTTCCTTAATAGTTGACTTCAAATTGGAAGATATGATGCATTAGTATGTAAACTGAATTCATGTTCTATTTGTTGTCTGCACAAATAAATAAATTTAAATCCGAGTTTTATTTTATTTTTTTCATTTTCACAAACTTATTAGGAAACCAGCTTGGAAAACGAACACGGTTCACCGGATTTATCTTCTTCAAGCCCATCTAAAGAGCACCCTTTTCGACAATTCCCTGGTTTGTTGTTCATATTCATATATTCCGGTTGAATATTTTTTAAAATTGAATTATCGGTCCTTTTTTGTCTTTTGACCTAATTCAAGAATCTCGTTATCTCAGAAGTCAAACGCAGAAAACGCCACAGGAGAAAGCAAGTTCAAAACCAAGAACCATGCACCATGCGAGGTGTCTATTACAAGAATCGTAAATGGCAAGCCGCAATTAAAGTTGATAGGAAACAGATTCATTTAGGAACTGTTAGCACCGAAGAAGAAGCCGCTCGATTATACGACAGGTATATTATATTAATAGAAACAATTGAATTTATTTACAATGTATAAAAAGTCATAAGCACTTTTCTCGTCTAATAAGAGTCGAATCACTTGAATTTAACTTCACATTTGACTTACATAATTAAAAGGAACACTTGCATAATTATAATTTGTTCCAATTACACTTTTATAAAAATAAAAAATTAAACGATACTATTTTTCGATAATTGAAGGGCTGCATTTATGTGCGGGAGGGAGCCGAACACTGTAATATCCGAGGAGGAAAAAGAGGAGCTGAGAAAGTACAAGTGGGACGAGTTTTTAGCGATGACACGCTCGTCGATTACCAACAAGAGTAAGGACTTCCTAAAAATATATTTACTTAGTACTACTTTGTCTGAATTATTTAGAGGTAATAAATTTTAATTTTGTAATTTATTTGAATCATCAGAAGTACAGAGGAGAACCGGTTCGGGTTCGCGGAGAAAATCTCAAAACGACGAGCATGGATACAGTGGTCTATCAGCTTCGGAAGATGACATATTTGCCCCTTGATCGATTTTTTGTTAATTCTTTTGGTATATAAGAAGAGCCCCTATTTGGGCAGATCACATGAAAATTTTCCCAGGAAAAGAAAATTATTATTATCATCATCTTTAATTTCTTTTTAAAATGTAATTTTAATTTTGTTTTATTTTTGGATTCGTGGTACTTGTGCATGACATATAACATATGATACTAATGAAATTCATTGTTTGAATGCATATTTTGACACTTTAACCGGGTTGAAATTTAATGATTTTTTTTTTTAATTTTCGATTTCGATCCAAAATTTCTGAAATCCAAAAATAATTTAAAAATCCTTTTTTTTTTAAAGTACAATTATAACATAAATATTATTATGTTATTATAAGCAAGTGTTTTTTGTCGATTCTCCGGTGATATTTTTCGATTTTGAAACAAGTGTTTTTATTTCAATTTCCGAAACTTCGTTTTTTTTTTTTTTCAGAACGGAATTTGAAAAGTTTTCGCTTTCGAAAAAAGATTAGAAGCATATACAGAAATGAAACACTCTAATCGAATTTTTTCGATTTTCATTCCTTTTGGTAACTCATTGTAACCCTAACTTACATAAAGTGATTGATTTTTATCGGCCGTGAAAATCAGACGGATCGGATCGGATCAAAATGAGCACCCTCCGAAAACAAAATAAATTTTGTAAGTGAAAAACTAAAATTCCATTAAAAATATCAGAAATTGGAATTCTGAAAATTAGAATTTAAACACTTGTTCCAAAATCGAAAATTTACGGATCGAAATCGACGAAATTCATAAAATTCCAATCATTAGTCACCTAAAATATAAAATGCATATTAATATTGATATTATAAGTGTAGTTTATGGGAAAAAAAAGAAAGGGTCTATTAGATATAACCCCCTTAAACATTCAAATAATAGGGGTAGACCCAAACTTAAATTTGCCATTTTGATAAAAACCCAAACTTTTCTAAATTACATAATTATCCTCAATCAAATCCCACAAATCCCATTACTTTACCTTTTGAAATAATATCAAATCTCTCCATATTTTCCCGTTAAAACACTATCACCACAAACCCACTATCAAAAAAACTGCAAACACTCCCAAAACCAGAAATTTGCACGGCCGTGGATCGGCGATTTTTCTGCACTCCGACCAAGCCTCCGTAGGTACGTCGTTGCCACTCGCTGAATCGCTATCATCCATCGATTTGTTGATATGTTTTGGCTAAATCGACTATCACGTTTGTGTAATTGCAGATCTGTTATAATCGCATACCGAATTCGAGAGCACTAAATCAGTGATATTGCAACAATTGATGGGCAGGACATCCACCAGAAGTGATATCGTCGTTGGCCGCCGTCGCCGCCGCCGCCACTGCTCCAATCTAGGGTTACTCAAATCTAGGATTACTCAAATCTAGGGTTTTGATAATTCTTCGGCCCATAGTTGATTAACGAGATGCATAGTCGAATTACATATGTATTAATATACTATCCAATATCATTTAATAGACTATCCCACTGGTATAATTTTACTATGGATCTCGTTAATCGACTATGGGCCGAAGAATCATCAAAACCCTAGAATAATAATAATAATAATAATATATATGGAAACTAAATAATATGTTTGTTTGAAATACTAATCAATTAGGGTAATTTTCCTTATTATATGAAAACGATTAGGGTAAATAATAATATATATGAAAAAATAATAATATATATGGAAACTGAATAATATGTTTGTTTGAAATACTAATCAATTAGGGTAATTTTCCTTATATCATGTAATAGACTATCTTATTGATCTAATTAGACTATGGATCTCGTTACTCGACTATGGATCCCGTATTATTCAACCACATAGTATATTAATAATTTCAATATACTACATTAATCTGCTATGATAGTATATTACAGTTATAGTAGTGATATGAAATTGTGTTACAAACAATATACCACTGAAATGACAAGAACATTGAGAACAAAACCAACGTAAAGTATTCCAACATAACCAATAAAATAGTACATTAATAATCTCATAATTTCAATCTAGGGTTTTGATAAAATACATAAAACACATCATAACACAATCAAACCAATATGTCGAGTTAAAAAACTCTAGTACATTAATAATCTCATAATAGTATAATAAAATGATAATGGTAGTATCATACGGTATTCATAATAGTATACTACTGTATTATGACGGTTTAACACTTAACCGAAGTTACCGAGCCATTACATCGTAAACACCTCTTTATAGCAACCAACCCACCAAACCTCAATAAAATCCGTACGAAATTCGCCATCGAAAAAACCTAAAATCATGAAACAAAATTAAAAATGCAGAATACTAAAAAATGATTAAATAGACTGCAAATACATTTGAATGACAATACATTAATATCATCAAAAATAAACTTAAAATGCAAAATCCATACGCTAAATTAAAAAAGAATACTACGAAATATATTTTAATGTACTACCCAGCACCCTAAAATCTGTTGTTATAAACAAATAAACCAACTATCGAACGGAATCAAACTCATGAACTCGACCACAGCGGACAGTTATTTCAATTATTGCATAAACTAACTACGAAGCTCATATAAAACAACTCTGGTCCGATATGCGTGAACCATCCTCTTCTAACTCTGTCAATCCTCTTCTAAACAAACATCACCCGCCAAAAATAACGATGTATATATGACGGAATAATTTTGTTAACAAAACGTTCTACTTAATAGAATCAAGTCCCAACACACCTCTTAAAAATGTCTAACCACCGTACACGACAATCCTGGACATTGGGCGAAAAATAAAAACGAAAAAAAACGCATTCATACCCGCTTAACAACGTCCACCAATGAAAGCTCAAATTCGATCCTATTTCCACGACGGTGCAGAAATCTTCAAAGACGATAAAAACCGCTGGAACGCTGAAGAGAATCTTCAAAAAATATTGTACACGATTTGATATAACGGCCAATGATCTCTCGTAAATTTATTCCGTGATTTTAGGCAACGTATCAGCAAATCTCAAATTACGTAGTAAAGGAAATAAATTCCGTTTAAAAATAAAACAGGGGTATTAAAGGGAAATTATATAATATATTTTGCCAAGTTGGCAAAATTGGGTATATCTCAAAAAGGGAAAAAATAATTGGATCTACCTCATTAGAAAATATGAACAAGGGGGTTATTCCTAATAAACCCAAAAAGAAAAGAGAAAAACATAATCGTAATTTTCAAAAATTAAAATCCGATTGGAAATCATTATCTCATATGCATTCCAATTCGATCCAAAAAAATTACAAAAAAAAAAAAAAAAAAAATATTTGAAATTTGAATTTTCCGATCCGGAATGAGAAATATTATTCCAAAATGAGAAAATTTCGAATCAGAATGAACGAATTCGTAAATTTTATTCCAATTTACACGCCTAATTTTGATTAGGGTAAATTCACTTTCTCCCCTTATACTTTAGTTCGATATCACTTTACCCCTCTTCTACTCTCGATTGCATCGATTTGCCCCCATATACTTGAAAAGTTGTCTCAAATGTGGCTCTAGCCGTTAGTTTTCAGGTCTTTGACCTTAACACCGTTTTATCTAAGTCTGAAAATTACAAAAAAACCACCCTCCCAGTTTAAATAATTATTAAAAAAATATTATAAAAAAAAAAAAAAATTGGGACTATCGTCGTGGATTACGTTTTCTCGTTGTTTGAATTTTTTATTATTTTATTTTTTGTTTTTTTTATTTTTTATTGTTTTCTAAATAATTATTTAAACTGGGAGATGTGGTGTTTTTGTAATTTCAGAGCTTAGATCAAACGGAGTTAAAGTCAAATGTCTGACAGCTAGCAGCAAGGGCAATATAGAGACAATTTTTCAAGTAGAGATGGGCAAATCGATGAAATCGAAAGTAGAAGGGGTTAAAGTGATACCAAGCCATAGTACAAGGGGGGAAAGTTGAATTTACCCTTTTGATTACTCTTGCAAATTAACCAACTCCAATAAAGCCTAATTAGCTACTACCTTCAGTCTCTCATCTGCTGAATCATCGCCACCGTCAACCGCCACCTGAACCACCGTCAACCACCGCCTTCAAACAGATGGCTTCAGATGAGAAAACTCAAGATCAATTAAACCCTCCCTCTCCTTCTTCTTCATCAGACCCATGGAAAGAGCGCATTCTCATCCCCACTTTACTCGCAGGTTTGCCTTTACCTTTTTTTTTTTTCCATTTCAGTCTTCGTTTTTTTTTTCAATTAGCCAAAGAAACACCTCGATTTTGTAGGGGATTTTTTCTCTCCGTGTCAAATTCCTCTGATCGGGGATTCAAAATATGCAAGTTTTAAATTTCTTGTTCCCTGAATTTTTGTTTTTCCCCAAATTGTAAATTTAGGGATTGCTGGTGGAGCTGTTGGGTTAATTTCAAAGCATAGAAAAGTGCAGGGGCTTTCAAAAATAGCAGCTACTTATGCATTTAATTCTGCTGTCGTCGCAGGCTGCTACTGCGGTAAGTTTATTCTTCTCTCTCTTTTTTTCTTTTTTTTTTCTTTTTTTAAATTTTACAGTGTTACATTCATGATAATAAGAGCTAACAATACGAATATAAGTTTGAAATTTGAACTGTGATACCAATTGTTTTTAGAAACTTGGTGTTTAGTTTGGAGAAATGCCTTTATATGCATCCTGATATACAAATTGTATATTTTCGTTTTTTATTTTATGTATCCAATGGTGTGGTTTTAGTTGCATTTATACTGATTATATAATTCATTATGCACCTGATATTTATATGTTTGGATTGCATACAGAAAGTTGAATGTGATAATACGGCATCTTTATGCTGTTTTCGTTATGATCTGATGACTCCTTGTTTGGATCATCATTTGTCGTGCTGTATGTGTGGCTTGTTTAATAATCATGTACTTCTATTATACGGTTCTCATTTGCATTTTTTAATACAATTCCCTACATACGTCTAAAAAGTTGTTAAAATCAGTATAGTGTGGATACTCGATAGCGCATGTTCACTTGCCTTTGAGTACATGTTTTTTTCTTTTTGGCTTAGGCAGTGCGTATTATGCTATCCATTCATCTTACCCCCTTCCTATTTTTTGGTTTATTATGCAATCCATGTTAAACAAAATACACAAGTCGTAATAATATTATCATAAAACGAGGAAATTATTAGATCATATGGTATTTATCTTTCCATTTCGATGACAATTAAGTTTTGGGTTTTGTAATAACTTTTTCGTTTCTATGATAGTGACAACTGGTCTGCCATCTGATAGCTGGGAAGCCTTTCTATTTGTTTCTTTTTTAATCTGGTTATAGTGATATGATATCAAACGATAAAAATAAAGATTCAAATATTAACTTATATCTATACATTTCATTTGATTTCCTTGTCTATTTAAATTAGATCAATGATGTGTCAATTAAACTGCAGTTCGAAATATTAGGAGATCTCTCAGCGCACTAGCATCTTATGGTAAGATGAGACACTAAGCACATTCTAACCTGGTTCAGTAACAAAGTTCATTATTCGTTACCATTTTCCTCTTCTTACGAGCATATGAATAGAATAAAGGTTCCTTGCAATCCAATTTACGTCCTTTTGCAATCTAGCCCAACTTTAGATGCTCAGAATGATTGAGTGCGAATAGAACATGTTATATGAATGTCTGCCAAAAGGCCGTTTCTTTAACTGTGCGTCGTCAATCAAAATACATGCTGATCTCATTGAATGAACAGGTGCTCGTGAATTCTCGAGGGTGACTAGAACTGGACAGCCAGATGACTTGTTCAACTCCGTGCTTGGAGGTTTTGCTAGCGGGACCATTCTCGGACGTCTTCAAGGTTAGAACTGCAAATTCTTTCTGTTTATATCTGCACAAAATATGTATTTGTTCGACTTGGTTGTTTACAGTATATCTATTTTTGGACTTTATATATATATATATATATATATATATATATATATATATATATATATATATATATATATATATATATAAACAGTCTTCTCTAAAAAAAACTACTGTAGTAGCTGGACCTGGATTCGTAAAAAAAAGCATTGCCTTAGTTTCTTTTGCTTATTGATTCAACAAGAATAATTACCCTTTTGTTTAATGTGATATATTAGGCGGTCGAGCTGGCGCAGTTCGTTATTCATTTATATTTGCTGCTGTTGGGACAGCAGTTGATTATGCTACACTAGAGTTAAAACCTGTCATAACCGACTTCTTCACGGAGATGAAAAACGAAGATTGGTTTAAAGTACCTGAATGGTCTCCCATTCGTGTACTTGATGAAGAAGCTGTTGCTGCAAAAAAAGCTCAAGAAGAACAAATCTTTCGTAGAGTCCATAATCTCAACAAGGAAGACTCCTCATAACCTCTTTTTTTTTTTTTTTTTTTTTTTTTTTAAGGTTTTGATGCAGGGCTTCAGTTTCAACTCTTATATGTAGTTCATAGTTCTGTGAGGTTTGCGATAAAATATCTATTTTGTGATTGAATTCATCTATACTCTGGACAGCGGTATTTTCATTGCTGTTAAAATGATAATAAAGCTCTCGAAGAGTGTTGATGACCTCAGCGAGTGGGGTCCTTTTGCAGACAGAGGGGTTTCGAGCAAAGATCGAACTAACGGACTTCTTGATCTGCATCTCTTAGAAGGTTTTGGACCGATTTTTGTACTGGGATTTTTCATCCACTTAGAAATCGATTTTCTATGAATGTCCACTTCAAGTGGTGGTCTCGCAAATGTTACATCGAATGTTCGGACTTAAAATGTGTATAGCTAACCAGCTTTTGATCATACTTTGGGCTTGTTCCAATTTTTATTGAATTTTGAATGATAGATTGTTGTTATTTTTAAATTTGCCTTTGTATATTATTCTCCTTAGCATTGAAAATTGATATTGCTCTAACATTTCAATACTGATGAAGTTGATCTTATGGCATGTTCAAAAATTATTACTCATGAAAAGAAAGTGCTATTCGGGCATACAAGGTTCAATTCCCCTGCAATTTACCTATGATCGACTTGCACGTTATTACATAAGAGCAAGCTGTAGCTAGTGCACATGTATACTTCCAAAAAACGAAAAAAACGACATGTTCAAATGCATCCGCTGCAATAAATCATAAAATATAAACACTACACCTGGAAAAAACTGGTGATCCGACACCATCTACAACGAACACCAACAGGAACTCAGATGTAAAAATAAACAGTTGTTATATGTGCAAGACAAGACAAGATAAAGCATTGTGAGAATACAAAACAAGATTCAAAGCACCGACATGAACTTTCTTCGAATCAAAGCTCCCATAATACAAAATTCGCATAGTAATTGATCTTATCATGGTCTATATAATTTACATGTTACACACATCTGTGGATGCTTAAAAGTTTTCACGATAGAAGTGAGACAAGAGAGACGAACTCCTGTGCAACCCTTCCCTTGGATCTTGTGTTGATAACAAAGTGCTCCGGATATTTCCTTAACAACGTAAGCATTCCATGCCATGGTTTTGCATTTGCTTCTGGGCTAGAATAATCCTCAGATGTCAGATATCTCCTTACACGACTATGGTGCCATATATTGCCGAATTGTTCCACCAACTGCACAAACAAATCGTTGAAGAACGGTAAAAATCTGAAGTCTAAATAATGCATGATCAAGAAAGAATTACATACAATGTACATAGTATGGTGCTCACATCTTGTCAACTGGTAAAACCAGAAAAACTTACTCCCATGCGAAGATGGTTCACATAAAGAGATTTAATTGGAATAAATCTACAAAACCAGCTAGCAATACTAAACTGGAGAACCTAGTCACTTTAGACAGAGCCAAGCTAACGAAAAATACAAGGTTAAAATGGTAAAATGCGATGAAGGGTATTCCTCTTTCTATAAAGGAAAGAAACCCATTATATGCTAGCAGTTGACTAATAGTTGCAGAATTATAGAAAGGCCATTCACCAGATGCTGGGACTGGTATCAATACAGCAGTACTTACATACCTTCAGTAAGGGAGTAAACTGTCAGTCCCGAACTTGATTAAATGACGGTAAGAAAAGATAAAGAATACTGTAAATGTGGAACAAAAAAGAACAACATGCAGTCTAAACAATCTGACATAGTACAGTAAGTTTTGGTTGCGATGTAAGTGGTAAAATATGCTAAGTTCCTAAAGATAAAGGCTTTCTGACATAAAAACATCAGTATCTCACTTTATCCCCACCTTCAGTTATTCCCATACCACCAACAGTTACCCACCCAACTGGTTTCGTGATGTAATTATAAACACTTTTGTAAATAAGTACGAATGTGTGAGAACGCCACTTCATTGGCCAAATGGCACATTAAATATGTAAACAATGTCAATTTCATATTTTCTACCAATGCAGAAAGAAGTGAGCATGTTGAATGTCATTTCTTTGGCAAAAGTTCTCGTAATGTTTATATGGGAAAAGTTACCTCAGAGTGAAGTTTCTCCATCGGCATCCATTCTCCAGGACCACATAAATCAGACAGGACTGTTGCTACTGATGACACAACATCCTTTTCCTCTAACTGAAGAAGCTGCTGGTTGTCAGCTTCTCTGTCAACACGCGATCTTCCATCAACCTTTTTATCTGCAAGAAATCAGATCAAAACCACTAGAATAGCTTCAGAGATCGAACACAAAATATCGGAAATAAATCTACACATGTAAACCGAACTGTAAAATATTTGCAATTGACCAAAATAAGTTAACCATGTAAAGCTTTAAAGAGTGGAAGAACGATTTCAATCATCGATCTAAGAAATACACAAGGTTTTGTTCAATCATTTATTCAATTTAATAAACCACATGAACTACAACTAACCATGGTTAGCTTGTTCACTTACGAGTAACTATCACCAACATATGTACCACAAGACGACTAATGAGTATCAAGCACGCTCACTAAACATGGATAACAAGTTTGAAGCATTCGATGGAAATAATCATATACATAATTCGGTATCAAACCATGAAAAAATAATTCTATTTAACTCACCGAATTGCCCTGAGGACCCTGGTTTGCCACCAGAACCATACCCAAAAACACCGCTCACCGGACCCTCGACACCATCAACCCGTCTCATTCTCTTCCCTCCCGACAAAGCATCTTCTCCACCGCCACCACCACCACCATCCTCCTCATTATACTCATCCTCAATATACTCCCCCCTCCCCCTTCCCTTCCTCCCATACCCCGGCCCTCCGCTACTAAGGGGTGGATTCAGCCCCAAATGATGCATCTGCTGACTCTGGCCAGCAAGATGGTGCTGGTGGTGCGCCGGAGTTCCGCCGATCGGGAAATTAACCGCGTGATGCCTCGGAACAACGGGCCCACCGATAATGCTCCGAACGGGCAACAGAAAGTAGAATTCTTTGTCACCGATTTGTAAGAGATCCTGAGAATCGAGCTTGACGGGGGGGTTGCCCGGGAGGTGGAGAACGCCCTCGACGAAGCAGCCGTTCTTTCCGAGGACCTCGAGGGCGAAGCGGCGGCGCTGGAAGTCGTAGAAGATGCGGGCGTGGTGGCGGCTGATGTTCATTCCGCCGCCGAGGGAGGAGAGGTCGACGTCGACGGAGGATTTCTTGGAGTTGCGGCCGAGGATGATTGAGTAGGTCTGCATGTAGTACTCGAAGTCTTCGCCTTGCAGCTTCGCGAACCCTGCCTCGACATCGCTGCCAGCGCTGCTCCCCATTGAGAAATTAGGGTTTTCAGAGTGTCAATTGGGGACGAGAGATAATTGAGATTGGGAATATAATTTCTGAAATTTGGGGGTTTTGGGTTTGTATTTTGTAGGGGCTGGGATGCAAATTACACGAAGTTATTAATTTGTTTAACAATTCTTGAATTTTATTTATTTTAAAATAATTAGAAATTGAAATTTAATTAACTGAAGACGTTATTTCTTTTTTAACTATTTTTATTTGTTTTAATTTTGAAACAATTTATGGAAAAAATAAATAAATGGACAAAATTAACTAGAAAAAAATGTAGATTAACTACTAAATTGTTTAACTTTCGACAAAAAAAAAAAAAAAAAGTACGAAAGGGAATAAAAAAACTACTGATGTCTAATCTCGACCCGCGACTCCCCCGATTCCGTCGGTCCCACTCCCCGATGCGATGTCTCTGAAATGTCATGAAATATATGTCTCCGTCTGAGTTTCCTAGAAAATTCAACTCAAGTGAGTTGAGGGCAATCCACATTTGATATTTGCTTGAATATCAAATCCGGTTCTTTGTTTGTCAATCGTTTATTCGAAAATGACTAAGATATTAATATTTTTCGACTTAATTTGTTGTTTAGACATCGGACAAACCAATATATATATATATATATATATATATATATATATACATGAGCAAATTATCAAGGAACTACCTATTAATTGAAGGTGAAATCGGAGAGAAAGTGACGAATGAAAACGGCGGGAGATGCCATTGAAGGAGACCATGTAGAGGCGGAGAAAGAAGAAAAAGATGAGGAAGAACAACTTATTGAGCTCAAGAGTCAAGTGGGATCGGAGTTTTTTTTTTTTTTTTTTTTTTTTTGTTAATGTGTTAATCCGCAAAAAATGACAAAGTTTATGTGGTTTAATGTTATTTACTCGAAGAGGAATGCCTATCAAAGACACTAACTGGATACAATGTGCATAACACGAAAATATCTTTCTACGAAGACTCGATTATCTTGATGCATTAACAATATTCGGCAATCAAAATATTTAAAGTTGGTGATTAAACAGTACTCCTACAAAACCGAAACCATCGATTTGTTTGCTTTAGCCAATGTACTTTACAGAAAATGAAAAATGCATTTTAGTAACAAATCCCCGAATTATTTTCTTAACTCTTCATATGATTTGTTAATCATTCGATGTTTCTCTTCCAATAAATGGAGCCGTTTTTCATTCATCCATATTTGAACCGAAGAGAGAAACCGTCACAAGGACTCGACGCGACTTACATAAGAAAAGGTTGCGCGAGTTTTAATAATACAATTCGATTGGTGGACATGATTTTTGACGAATACACGATCGGAGATCATAGTATTCCACAAAATGTTTCACAAAACATTATCCGAAGCAAAAACGCATGCATATAAATTAAAAATATCTTATTGGACTGAATTTAGATCCTACAAAAAGAGACGAAAAAAAGCATACGAAACATCAGCCTTCCGATACATGAAACATTGCACGGCACAAACCACATACATTGGCGTCTCCGCATTCTTAACAGTTATTAATTTCCTCCAAAAATTATTCGAAATATTAATATTAAATGATAAAGTTCACTATCAACTTAAACCATTGGCTGAGGTGGTCGTTCAGCATATATAAAATTGTTAACATTTTCGCTTCCTCTTTCGTCTCGGGTCTCGGTTTTTCAGAGGGGGGAGAACATACTTTCCATATACGGAATCGGGACAAATACATTTCGGAGAACCCGTGTATCCCCTTCAAAATCTTCAAACCTCTTCTCACAAGGGTTGTAGACTACTAATCTATCAAAACCTCTATTTCGAATCACAATCTTATTTCCGACGAAACAAATCGGCTGAAACCTCCAAATCGACATATTCACATTCTCAACGGCCATCAACTCCGTCCAAGAATTACCGTCTATGCCCTTTTCCTTTGTCCAAATTTGAACCGTGTTCCGGTATCTCCCCATCTTCCAACAATACATACACAACGAGCCGCCCAAATCAACCAAGTAAAACGATTTGCTATCGTCTACGTAATTGGGCTTCCGCATAATCTTCAACTCGTCGTCTCTCGGATCAAAATACATTATTTGCGGCCATAGCCTCGAAACCCAATAACTAGTCCCGTCAACACAAACTCCGCGCGATTGATAATACGCCAACGGACGCGGGCCGGCGTACGCTTTGTGCACCGTGGTCCATGATTTGTTCTTGCACGAATAAACCGAGTAGTGGTCCGAATCCACGATAACAACCTTAAAATCGTTGGTGATCGGATCGCGGCAGAGCCCGAAAGCCGCGTGGTGACAGCTGTACGAGTGCGAAAGAGTCGCGTGCGCTCGAGTGGACGGGTTCCATAACGTGAATCGCGTGTACGTGACGTCGGTCGCGATTAGTATCACGCCTTCGTAAAAACACAAGCACTCTTCCCATGCATAGGTGCACTCGAATACTTTTAAAGTTCGAAGTTTTCGATCTTCGAATTTAACGACGGAAAACCGGTTTGAAGAACACAGCCTGAAATTATCATGACATAGAAAAAGGTTGTCCGGGTTCGAACGCTTGGATCGTCGGATATGATTTTCGACGAATACAGGATCGGAGATGATAGTATTCCATGATTTGGAAACTGATTTGAATCGAAGAAGAGGTTTGATTGGTAATTTCGACAGGATGATTTCTATGATTTCATGTGGAAGATGTGATGTATTGCGAACCATGGTTCGCCGGAGTTCGTTACGGCGGCGCGTGCGTTTGAAATTATGTATTGGTTTGCAGAATAGGGTTTTAATTGTTGAGTGATTCTGCCGAGCAGAAGTTGTATAGCATTAGATTTCTCACTAATTACAAAGATTTATTTTCCTTATATATATATATATATATATATATATCTTTCAAATATCGATGAATAAAATTAAATAATAATAATAATAATAATAATTCTTAGAATTCTTATATGTAAATAATTATAAAAATATATAGTGAAATTAAAATCATATAAATTACGAGGCTTAATTCTATTTTGCACCCTTAAAATATAGTTTTTTGGCAACACCCTCAAAACACAATAAATCATACTTTATACACCCCAAATGAATTTTAAAGCTAATGAAAATAATTTAATATTTGTAATTGCATTTTTTTAGGATGTCAAATGTCAAATATTTTTTTTATATTCATCAATCTTTTTGAAACAACTAAGTGCAAAAAAGTACATCTCAAAATATTTTACGAAAACAAAAAGTAAAAATCCTTCAACTAGTTTGTTTTCGAGTTATTTGAAAATTATATTTTCTTTGAAAGTTTTCTACCAAATATTTTCACTAATAACAGTAAAAGATCCATCAATTGAAAGATTTAGTGAGAAATGTCTTATTTTTTTCAGTAATTCGTTGTGATTTTGTTTTTATTTTTTATATGTTCTTTTGCATTTTATACGCTCGAATTTATGTCGAAGATTGAAGATAATAACAATTTAATTTATTATTTTACACTCGGGAAATAAATAGCCAACAAAAAATTGAAATTTCCCTCACTAAGTTTTAAATATTTAATTTAGAGCTTTTAGCAAGCGGCACCCCCTGTGATATGTCTAATTGCCGAAAAAGTCCCTATGTAAAAACAATTAGCACTTACCCCCTATGTTAACAAGTCAAATCCATCCGCCCCCTACCAGCAAATCGTGTGATGTACGCGCGTTTTGTGCGACTTGTTGATGGTTTTTTGACTTGAAAAGTCTCAAATGCCCCTAAAATCTTTTTTATAATAAACATAAATTCAATAGAACTTAAATATAAATAATACAAATTTTAGGATCAAATCGCAAATTTTAGAAACTTTTTTAGGACCCTCTTTCCCTTTTTTTTCTCCGACGACGGTGTGGAGACCAATCGGCAACCACCATCTGCATCTTCTCAGAGTTCCGGACTTCAATTCTTGGTCGCCGGAGAGAGGTGGCGGAAATGTTGGATAATAGATGGTGGATGGCGGAAAAGAGGATGGGTTTTGGGTAGGAGGGGGGGTGGTGGGGGTTGGCTGGCACGTTTGGGGAAGAAGATGTATTTTTTAAGGTTTTTTTCCCTTTCTTTTTCTTTTCTTTTCATTTTAATTTTAACAAAAATTAAAATTCTGAAAAGTAAAAAATATAAACTATTTATTCAGTATATATTGTTTGAATATTGTTTTTTTTTTAATATTAAGTTTCTCTTATATATGATTTATTTTTATTAATTAGTATATAATTTTTTTTTGGGGGTCTGTTTCATAATTTGGGAGAATAGTTGTTTTTGACAAGGGTACTATAGTCATTTTATGGCAGTCAACGAATTTTATTTGGATAGGGAGTTGTGGGTTAAATAAAACCCATCATAGGGGGTTAAAGCTAATTGTTTTAACACGAGGATTTTTGCGGTAATTAAACATTTGACGGGGGGTGTATGCAATTAACTCTTCAATTTATGGTGTGTTGTGAATGACTTATTGTGTTTAGATGGTGCAAAGTACTATTAAGTATTTTGAAGGGTACAAGGTGCTAAAAGGCCATATTTTAAAGATGCAAAGTGGAATTAAGCCTGATTATGATAATGGTTATGCTCCTTAGAGCATCTCCGACCGGTCTCACAATTTTTTCACCAAATCCCATTTATGATGGTGAAAAAATGAGTTCATCTCCCACCAGTAGCACATCTTTTTATTCATCCACCATTTTTGGTGGAAAATGGTGTTTTTGGTCTCCAATGGGTTTCACCAAAATTTAGACCAAATATTAAAATAATAATATTTCACCAATTCACCACTTATAGGAAATAAGATTTGGTACTCTAATTTCACTCCAATTTCGTAATTGACACCTCAATTTAGCTCAATTTCACAAAGTACCCAATTTTGACGGAAAAACTATCTGAATCTACCCCTAAGCAACAAGGATTATGTGTTCTGGGGATGTTACGAGCACAAGGGAGTAATCTGTAAAAGCTTGTAACCACATGGGGTTAAGTGCTATTATTATTATTATTATTATTATTATTATTATTATTATTATTATTATTATTATTATTATTATTATTATTATTATTATTATTATTATTATTATTATTATTATTATTATTATTATTATTATTATTATTATTATTATTATTATTATTATTATTATTATTATTATTATTATTATTATTATTATTATTATTATTATTATTATTATTATTATTATTATTATTATTATTATTATTATTATTATTATTATTATTATTATTATTATTATTATTATTATTATTATTATTATTATTATTATTATTATTATTATTATTATTATTATTATTATTATTATTATTATTATTATTATTATTATTATTATTATTATTATTATTATTATTATTATTATTATTATTATTATTATTATTATTATTATTATTATTATTATTATTATTATTATTATTATTATTATTATTATTATTATTATTATTATTATTATTATTATTATTATTATTATTATTATTATTATTATTATTATTATTATTATTATTATTATTATTATTATTATTATTATTATTATTATTATTATTATTATTATTATTATTATTATTATTATTATTATTATTATTATTATTATTATTATTATTATTATTATTATTATTATTATTATTATTATTATTATTATTATTATTATTATTATTATTATTATTATTATTATTATTATTATTATTATTATTATTATTATTATTATTATTATTATTATTATTATTATTATTATTATTATTATTATTATTATTATTATTATTATTATTATTATTATTATTATTATTATTATTATTATTATTATTATTATTATTATTATTATTATTATTATTATTATTATTATTATTATTATTATTATTATTATTATTATTATTATTATTATTATTATTATTATTATTATTATTATTATTATTATTATTATTATTATTATTATTATTATTACTATTATTATTATTATTATTATTATTATTATTATTATTATTATTATTATTATTATTATTATTATTATTATTATTATTATTATTATTATTCTTGTTGTTGTTGTTGTTGTTGTTATTATTATTATTATTATTATTATTATTATTATTATTATTATTATTTTTTTTTTTTTTTTTTTTTTTTTTTTTTTTTTTTTTTTTTTTTCAAACGCACGCGCCGCCGTACAAACTCCGGGGAACCATGGCTCCTAATACATCATATCTTCCACCGGAAATCATCGAAAATATCCTGTTGAGATCATCAGTAAAATCTCTTCTTCGATTCAAATCAGTTTCGAAATCATGGAATATTGTCATCTCCGATCTTATATTCGTCCGAAACCATCACGATCGATCGAAGAAGTCGAGCTCGGACAACCTTTTTCTATGTCGTGATTATTACACGTTGAGTTATTCTAACCTATAGTCGGTGGTTAAATTGGATGATCGAAAACTCCGAACTCTACAAGTATTCGAGTACAGCTACCAATGGGAGGATGATACGAAATATTATTTAATGTATTATTTAATTATTAGTTTAGTTAATTTTTAATTATTAATAAATTAGAGTAGTACAGATAGAGTACATAGGAGCCGTATGTTTAGTTGTTAGGATAGATATTTAGTATTTTATTAGTATAGGTAATTATCTTTCCTAGTTAGATTAGGATTTTAGAGTTCTTAAATTTAAATAGTCGACTTGTGCTAGGGTTTTATAATGAAGAGAAATAATAAAGAAAAAATTTCTTACGTTTCGTAAAGAATTCTTATAATACTCAAGAGATCGTATCAATTGGTATCAGAGCGAAGTTGCGATAACACCAACGGTTCGTTAGCAAGACAACGATTATATCAAAGCTAAGAGCATCTCCGACCGGTCTCACCATTTTTTCACCAAATTCCATTTATGGTGGTGAAAAAATGGGTTCATCTCCCACCAGTAGCACGCCATTCTACTATTCCATCATTTTTGGTGGAAAAATGGTATTTTTGGTCTCCAATGGGTTTCACCAAAATTTAGACCAAATATTAAAATAATAATATTTCACCAGTTCACCACTTATAGGAAATGAGATTTGGTTTGGTCTCCCATACATTTCACCATATATGCCACAAAACTATAAATCTAATGTTAATCATAATTTTATAATATTTTATTTCCTAAATATTAATTATAGATCCAATGCTAAGTAATAAATTTTCTTAACTATATAATTTAAAAATTATGTTATCAATTTTAAAAAACTGTCTAAACATGAAATAATATGAACTCAAATTATTTAAAATATAATAAAATCATACATAAACAATAATCTCATAAATTATTGCATAAATCATATATTATGTACGGCATGAGAATTTAAATAAGCAGTTCATGATGATTTAAATTTAATAATTTGTGTTATTGTTTATCATGTTTTGTTATCATGTTATGTTGTTTGTTACTTTATGAGCTATGTATTTCAATTTAAATGTATTGTCATGTATTTCATCAATTAAAGTGTATTTCGTTAATTATTCTATTGTTGCTTATTATATTTTATTAATAGCAATTAGCGTATTAGTGTAAAGAAATGAACTAATAAACATTGATACCAACAAAATATACAAATTAATTAAAAATAAGCATATTTATATTATTAGAATTAATGTTTTGTTAATAATAACAAATGTATTTATATTTTAAAAACTAATTTAATAATTAATACTAATGTATTTACGATAAATATGCGAATAAGTTGGTAATCGAGTGCAATTAGTTAAAATCGTCATTTTATATGGCACTTAATAAAATGGTGTTAATCACGGCAAATCATATTTTCACCTCTATATTTGGTAGGAAAAATAGGATTTGGTGGAAAAATAGAAAAATGGTGGACCAGTGGGAGATGAAAAAATTCAATCACCAAAAACTTTGGTGGAAAAATAGGATTTGAGTATTTGGTGATATGGGGGTTGACCACGGTGGGAGGCTAAAACCAAATCTCTATAATTTTAAATGTAATGGTGATATAGGAATTTCGGGTGAGAGGCTAAAAACACCTAAATAAGATGAAGAAATGGTGTTATGGCGTCCGGTCGGAGATGCCCTTAGGTAGGTAACAGTTTGGCATTTCCTTGATTGATGATTAACTATGACAACAATTATTTTGTTCCTAAAAACTGATAGAAAAAACTAAGAGTACAGTTGTAATGATTTTCTGATGTCTGAAGAACAAAATCGCTAAGAGAAGAAAGGTGTTCTTGTTTCAGTATTTGATGATTCTTGATTCTTGAATGAACGGGGCTGCCAAATCGAGTTTCGTTCCAGTTGGTTTCGGTTCATAGTTACATAGTTACATAGTTTAAGGCATATAGAAAATTGCCGTGTTTCGGACCAAAAACTTATGGTGATCGATACATATCGGAAACTCTTTATGCCGCCGTTTATGTACTTTGCAGAAAATTAGAAATGCATTTTAGTCACAAAATCATGGAATTGTTTTCTTAACTCTTCGATCTTCGTACGATTTTGTTAATTAGTCGGTGTTTCTCTTCCAATAACCGAAGAGAAACCGTCACAAGTAAGACACAATGGAAACCTACACATGAAAAGTTTCCGTGAGTTTTATTACAATTAAATTGGTGGGGATGAGTTTTGACGAATGCATGATCGAAAGATCATAATATTCCACAAAACATTAAGCGAAGCAAAAACACATGCATAGAAAATGAATGCATTATATAAATTAAAAAATCTATAATGATGGAAATATTAATATTAAATGATACAGATCACTAGATCAGCAGATGTGGTCATTCAGCATATAATTGTAAACACCGCCTACGCTTCCTCTTTCATCTTAGGTTTCGGTTTCTCAACCGGGGAATACCAGACTTTCCGTATACGGAATTGGAAGCCGGACACGGTCAAAAGGTTGCGCGTCACCTTCAAATTCTTCAAACCTCTTTTCACAAGAGATGTGGGCGAGTAATTTGTCACGACGTCTATCTTGAATTACAATCTTATCCCCAACGACACATAGTGGTTGAAAATTCCAAATATGCATGCACGCATTCTCAACGGTCATCAACTCGTTCCAGGAATTATTGTCAATGCCCTTTTCCTTTGTCCACAAAACAATCGTGTGCTCGTCTCTGCCTTTGCAGTACATGCACAAAGACCCCCTCAAACCAACCAAGTAAATAGGGTTAATAAGATATAACCCCCTCATTAGAAAAAATATTAGGACTAACCACCTTACAATATTTTTAATGGGTCAAACCCCCTCAGAAATGTCAATTACTGAAATACCCCTATAATTTGTAATAGCATAGACCCCCCTCCCGTTTATCCCAAATACTGCATATCTTAAACCATCTTCTTCAACATAATTTCACCCCAATTTCCGTTCGTCTGCTACATTTATGCCGATAAATTCGCCGAAAAACAAACTACAATATATACACCGCATATTTTCCCCCTTCAAAAATTGCCCTAGTTTGCTATATTTTCACAGGAAAAAAAAAACCCAGAACTCCATTTTATTGTACAATTCGTCCAGCAACACAGGTTGACAAGCAATGGTGAAGAGCGGGAAGAAGAAGAAAGGTAGTTTGCTATATACCCATCTCTATCGTCGACTTTTTATTGACCTAATTTTGTGCATTTACCCCACAATTCCTCTTTCTGACACCATTATCAGCGACTCCGGAGGGCAAATCGAAGACTTCTACAGAAACCGTATGCAAAGGTAAGTCTGGAATAGACAATCAATTTCACTTCGATTTGTTGTAAATTTCATAGCAATTTTGATTACTTTTGCTATGTTTCATACATGGGCCACTGAAACAAATTTTTATTGATTACAGTGAAACCAAAATCGAAGAAACGAATGGGAAAGAAAAACACTAATAGAGGTATTAACAAATCGTCCATACTGATAGTTCACTTGATTTAAATACTTGTACAAAAGAATTAATCTATGTTTTATTTCTTTTCCCAGGAACGCCACATAGCAAAATGACAGTTGACTTACTGCATCTAAACGCTGGTAATAATTTATGCAAATTGGTTTCCAATTGAACTATGTTTTTTTGGGCATTGTAGTTAACTGCATAATTATGAATCTAAAAACAGTGTGGGTGGTGTTGTAGTTGAACTGTGAAGTTGATTACAATTATATGTATGCATTGTACAAAAAAATGTGTTGATCTACAGCAGACATATAGTTTGTCTGAGCACACCATTCATATGACAATTGTTTAATAGTTTACTACTGCAGAAACTCAGGGTCAACTCATTAAGTCAATTTGATATCTAGTCCACTTGTATTCTTTGTATGTTAGTCCACTATGATACATGATTAACTGTCAACTGCTTAGTAAACTTAGAGTCAACTTGCATTGTAAACTTAGTTCATTATATATAGTTCACTGTATTTTGATGTCTAATAAGTTGTGTCCACAACTTAATTTACTACATACAGTTTACATTATAGTTTACTGTATTCACTGAAATTTGACAGTGTACAATAAACACGGTTTTATTGAAACTTAGTTTAATCCATATTGTTTATTACATTATGATGTGTATTAGGATATGCTCACTAATTAGTGTATACAATCTTGTTCACTACATTCTGTTTTGTGTTATTGTTGTTCATTTGAATTTACAGTTTCTAAAAAAATGGCACTGAGTGTACTACCAAACCTGTTCTGTGAAAATTGCTTGGAAAGCAAACTGGCAAACAAAATCATAGTAAACAAAATCATAGTAAACTACATTACAGTTCACTACATTACAGTTCACTACATTACAGTTCACTGCATTACAGTTCACTGCATTACAGTCCACTGCATTAAAGTTCACTGCATTACAGTTCACTACATTACAGTTCACTACATTACAGTTCACTGCATTAGAGTTCACTGCATTACAGTCCACTGCATTAAAGTTCACTGCATTATAGTTCACTGCATTACAGTTCACTACATTACAGTTCACTATATTACAGTTCACTACATTACAGTTCACTGCATTAGAGTTTACTACATTATAGTTTACTGCGTTACAGTTTACTCCAATATCTGAAATTTGACAGTGTGCTACAACATGGATTTATTTGTATTGTATACTTCATTTAAGTGTATCTAGTTGACTACATTGTTGTTTGTATACTGATGTGTGCATGTTTTCTAATGCAGTGCAAACAAAGCAGGTGATTAAAGAACAAAGAGAAGAATTGGGGTATATAAAGCAGTACAGATCGACCCTCACCTCAACCATCACTTTCTTCAATGGCATATCTCTAAGGCCAGCCCATATCCGATGCCTCAAAAAAACGCCATTCTACTACTTTGTAATGCAATTTGCAGATAAGAAGGTTGATGCCAAGTTTGTCAAGTGCACACAGATTGGGACTGCACAATTACTTTTGGCGTTTGACAAGGAAAAAGACAAATTCATTATTGGGGGGGAAGAGATAACCATTAGCCCAGAGGAATGCCAGTTGATATTTGGCATAAACCCTGGTCACATTGAAATCAACACCAACAAATCTAGCAAACCTCGTGAAGGCCTGGCACAGCGTAAATTCCGCGACCACGTGAAACTGAAACGGAAATATCTCAAACCAGAGTTGATGAAGTGCATTGGTAATGAGGACCAAGAGAGTGTTGAAGATGTTGTAAGACTAATAATTTTGTATTTGGTCACCAACTTCTTCTTCGTAACTAGTGGATCTCTCGTGGGGTGGTGGACATTTAAGTATTGCGAAGATATAGATATGATGAGTCAATACAACTGGGGGAAAGCTATAACAGAGTTCTTCATGAGCAGCGTACGCAAAGACAAAGCAATCGATGTAAAGGGTTGCAGAGCATTACTATTGGTAAGTTTTTCCTCTTTTGTTTCATACACGCATTATACCTACGTCACCTACTGAGTAATATTTAGTTAACTATGTCTGCGTAGTACAATATAATCTATCTACATTGAACTGTGTGCTAACAAATGCTCTAAAATTATACCCAGTTTTGGTTTTGCGAAAGAACGAACATTGTAAGCCCCGCGAGAGAATGCGCATTCCCAAGATTTCAGCGATGGAATCTACATGCATTGTCGGAGTCGCTACGAAATATTGCAATAATGGACATTCCCAGAAAAGATGTTCATATCACACCATTGGAACCTTCATCCAAAGAAAAAGCCGTACTCAATTGGTATGAATCCACAGAGACCCAATGCACATCCAACAGTGATGATGTTGTAGAAGACAGTGTTTCAGAAGACAGCGACCATGACACTACAAACAGTGACACAGATGGGGGTTCTCCAGATATTGGTGATGCCCATGGAAATGCAGATGATTCTCCGCCGCACGACCCAGTTGACCATAATCCCGAGATCCATGACTTAAATGCACGGGGATGTGGTTCAGAGCCCAATATGCAGACCAGACTAGCAATTTTGGAAGCAACCGTACGTCAATACGAAACTGAAATAAAAGATCTAAAAGACGCTCTACAGTCGTCCAAATCTGAAGCAGATGAGTTACGAACCAAGGTTTCAAATATCCAAGCGGCGTCTAACAATCCAGATTTTCATGTTGACCGATTATCATCATTGAAAGCCAAGAGTCAACATGAATTGGATCGTAGACTTACATTCCAACTGAATGAAGCGTATCTTAATCTGCAAAATGAACGCCAACGCAATTTGGACCTCCAAACTGAGCTCGTGAAGGTTAAAGCTGATAATGAACGATTGTTGATGAATAATGCTACTACACAAGAGCTGCAAGCTGAATTAACCGTGCTAAAGACTTGCAATGAATCCCTTCAATCAGCCAACACCAACCTTGAAGAAGAAATATCAAAACTCCGAAAACAGACTACTTCCGGGCCTGCAATCAACAACATCCCGCCAAGCAGAGACGATACACCGTCCTTCGAGCTGTTAACCCCAACTCAGCAAAACTCCGATGATATAACGCTCACCAACATGCCCGTAGCAGATCTCGCAATAATGGAGCTACAAGCAACTGTCCAGGTGATGCAAAAACAGGAATTGGTGGCAAAAAGGAAAATTACGGAACAGGAGCACACAATTAAAGAGCTCACCACAGCCCTCGACAACTGTACCAAGACAATTCCAGTGCTCGATGAGTCCGATGATGATTTCGAAGAAGCTGGTCCGAGTTCAAAAAAGCCAATGAGGGGGCCTAACTCCGTAGTTGCCAACAGAACGAGATCAAAAAAGCAACATGTAACCCCTTCCACACTCAAAACAATCCCAAAACCAAGGAACAGCTACAAGAAATACACCACTTACAAGAACCTTTCGGATGAGGATAAGGAAACTATCAATTCACTCGCATCTCAAAGGGGACAAGTCGAGTAAGTAAACGTTTAAATTTCTCAAAAGTTCAATTTATTTGATGATTGTCGGTGCACGATTCATATAGCGTTCTATTCACACTTTTAGTAATCTATGTTATGTTTTTTAGTTACATATCAATTTCTTACAACTGTCACCACACGCAGCACAATTATTTGGAGGCCACCAGATAGCAACCAATCCGTACTTTCAAACGACCTCTTTGCGCTCATCGAGAACAAATCAATATGGAGCTCTGTAAGCATAACTTCATAGTAAATCACATTAACATTTTTCAACTGATTATAATGTGCGTAACTGGTATATATATCTCTATATATATATTTGTGAGCCCAGTTCATCGATTGTTACTGCATGAAGCTTAGCATGGACCAGTCAAATGGGTTGTTCGACATTGCCCAATCTGAAGATATGAAAGGAACGAGCATCGTACTCCCTTCCATGTTATTGGTAATTCAAAAATCTTTTCCTCGTTGTTGTAAAAAAAATTGATAATTTTATAATAATATTTCCCCAAATCAAATTGCAGTACTGTCTGAGGAGTTCCGGTGATAAGACATTTGTGCCACCTGTGCACCTGTGCGCACATCGCTACCTAATTTTTCCACTACATTCCAAGGGCAATAAAATTA
Source organism: Erythranthe guttata (assembly GCF_056151865.1). Lineage (NCBI taxonomy): Eukaryota > Viridiplantae > Streptophyta > Magnoliopsida > Lamiales > Phrymaceae > Erythranthe > Erythranthe guttata. The sequence continues at coordinate 3,120,770 of NC_142546.1, read as the reverse complement.
AAAAAATAGACCACTGGACACTTCTTGTGTTTGACAAACTACTGTGTGATTGGAGATTTTACAACTCCCTGCAACCACGAAAGGGTCACAAGGATGCATACCTCCAGGACGCGGAAGATATGGTAATAAACATCTGAATAATTCAATTGATGTACTGAAATCATACTACAAATTATACAAATCTTATATGAATCCTAACTTCTTCTTTTTTCAGAAGGAATTCGTTGAAAAAACTGCTGCAAAATATGATCTTGATATACCAAATGACGAAGATATTCAAACGATGGAAGACGCTCCCCAGCAAGCGTGTGGAACCAATGATTGTGGTATAGTGGTGTTGTACATCATCAAGAAATATTTCACGCAACAGCCAATACCATCACAAACTGCAACAATGGAAATAGGTAACATGCGTCGTGAATTGGTGGAACTGTTCTTGCAACTGGGAAATGGGAAGGATTACAGAAATAAACGCTTCAAAACTAATAAGATGTAGCTAGTGACACCCTAGTTTTATATATCTCCAAACATATCTCTTTTGTTCGGATTATTAGTTTTTTGCACAACCAGTTATACTTCTTTTTATTTTTACTGTTTTATGTTCTGGATTATGCACATTGGTTACTATATTGCATCCAACTTGTTTTATCTTTCGTATCTATGTCTTCTTTTGTTACTAGTAAAACTGTTTTACCAGCATCGGGGGCTTAAAAAGTGAGTCAACTATGTTAACAATCTATACTATTGTTCATATAAAACTATAGTAAACTTTAGTTCACTATTTATAGTGAACTAGCTAAATTGTACAGTACAGTTCATAAAAAACACAATGCAGTGTATATAGTGCAGTGTACCATATATAGTGAGTCAACTATGCATTTTTATACAATATAGTAAACCATTTACAGTGAACTATAATCACTGAGTCAAGTAAACTGACTATTTACATTATAGTAAACTATTTACATTATACATTACAGTAAAACCATTTACAGTGAACTGTAAACCATGAGTCAACTATGCCACAATTATACAATATAGTAAACAAATTACATTAAAGTAAGAATAATTTTATAGTAACCCAATACTGTACAAATCATCGTACAACTTACAGTGAACTAAGAAGTTACAGTAAACTGCCTCTGTTGTTATAAACTTATTACGTTTCAGTAAACTGCATATTCGTAGTAAAATTAATATATAATGCAAAACCCCATTTAAAAAACAGTCAACGATCATATAAAACATAGCAATTGATATAAAAACATAGTTCAACAGAACATGTGCATTGATATAAAAACATAGTTCAACAGAACATGTGCGGAAAAATGTCCACAAACAAAACAGAATAGTTCAACAAATGCAAATAAACAAAGGAAAAATAACCATTTGCATACAATCATCTTCCTACATAAAAATTCATCCTATCCGCTTTGTGCACGTCTTCTTATTATGGTGTCCATATTCATTGCAACGACCACACTTCATCTTCCGAGCAATATGCTCTCCCCTAGAAGGAATTCTTTTCACTCTTGGCCTACCACGTCTTGTATGATAATCTGGGGGACCCACCAATTTTTGTTGATTGTCAACTACCACTTTACCAAAAGGCTGTATTAACATAGCATATGTACTCTTGAACATCGACACGTGGAAGTACTCATCAATGTGCTCATAACCATCATTTCTGTACAAAAACAACACAGCTGCAGCATGTACGCAAGGATATCCATTGATTTGCCACCATCTGCACGAGCATGTTCTTGCCTGCACATCTACAACAGCATTCGGCACCGAGTACACCTCATACACAAATTCAGACGCCTTTTTAACCGTCAATGGTCTACGCTCATTCACAAAACTATCAACAATTGTTTCAAGATTCGGGCATATAGCAGTTGTCCACGTGTCACCCTCCTCGTGCCTTATACACATCTGCACCATTAACAAACTCCGAATTGCATCAATGAAATTGGTGATGGGAAGATGTCTATACCTTCGAATTTGGGCATTCCATGACTCAACAGCATTTGACGTGGTCTGACCATATCTACCAGCCTCAAAATACGAATGCGCCCAATTCTCATAAGGAAGGTCAGCTAAGAAATTGAAAATTCTTTCCGCTCCATTGGATCTTAAGTCACCCATTGCAACCTCAAATTCTTCCTTCGATGCAGCATAAACACAAGAATCGAACTGAAGTACAATTGCTTTCCGAAGGTTGGCACCAACACCCCTAAAATGGTTCTTCAAATTCCTCTTCAAGTGAATTACACAAAATGCATGACGAGAGCCTGGAAAAATGTTCTTCACCCCCTCAACAATGCCATGGCACCTATCAGATATAAATGTTAGTACACGCTCCGTACCTACTGAGTCTCTCAAATGTTCCAAGAACCATGCCCAATTAGCATTTGTTTCTTCATTCACAATAGCAAATGCAAACGGGAATAAACCTGCATATTAAACATTACGTCAATAATCTAGTTGCTAATAATTTAAACATGCATTATGATTGACTAATACAATTCCAAAAAAAAATATGTAACTACGTCAAAACATTACCATCATTGCCATCTTTCGCAACGGCGCTGAGCAATATACCCTTGTGTTTTCCCTTCAAAAAAGTACCATCAACACATACAACGGGACGACATGATTTGAAACCACTCAAACATCCAGCGAAAGCGAAAAAACACCGCACAAAATTGTTGGAAAATTCATCAACATCTAAATGGAAAATACTACCCGGATTAGTCTTTCGCATTTCTTGAAAATATGATGGAAGGAATGAGTACGATGTGGTTTGATCACCATACACAACCTCCCTGCCCGCATCTACAGCCCTCCATGCAACAAAGTAACTAATATCAATACCATATTTATCTTTAGCTTGGTGAATTACATCTTTAGGGGTCGTTGTAGGCATAGCTCGAATATCATCCACAATAAGCTCTGCAATAATATCGGACGTGATCCTTCTTCTACTGCAAGTTCCAAATGTCATGCCACATGTGTGATACTTATGATATTTCCTAATATAACAAAATTTGTTGCACTTCTCAATCGATGCATGTATTCTCCACATGCATTTCTTCGAGTCTCTGTACTTGCACTGTGCCGTGACTCGATATGACTCATTTTTCACGTAGTCAAACTCAAAACCAGATTCAACAGAAAATTTGCACAATGCTTTCCTAAACTCAACAACGCCCCCTTTAAAAACCTGTCCCACATCCCTAATCAAAAAAAGCCAATTGTGGCTCAATAGTTGCTTACCATTCGATGGCACACCCATGATTCGTTCTTCACATAAACCATCATTCTCAACCAATAATGCAGATGGTGCATACGCAGATAAACTCCCAACTAGGGCATTTTGAACCTGAAAATCGTTATCAACGTACGTCAACGACCTTCCCCTATTTCCCAATTCAGCACGCTTCTCCTTTTCCTTCACGTTAACAACAATATTCTGCAAAGTTAACTGTTGTACCATGGCAAACATTGACAATACATCTTCATCATCTCCGAGAATGCAATCACCAAACATAGGCAAATTGTACGTCAAGTACAGATTATCGGCACTCAAACCGCTCCATTTCGAACAAATAAAGCCAGACAATGCTTCATACCGCATACCAACTGTGAAACGCTTCAATGCTTTCACACCCGCATAGTTTAGCATCAGCATCACACTAATCGCCATTTGATTACTGCATGAGGAGACAAAATAAAAAAAATGTGAAAAGTGGAAACTCATCATAAGCAAATATCACACCATAGAAAATATAAAAACATAGCACACTACATTAACAACTGTGACACAGAAGCTATAAACATACCAAATTTCATTCTATATGAACAATTTAATTGTTCTTTTTGTATGAATTCATAATAATGTAATTTGTAAGTTAGATTACTACGTTCGTCGCGCATAATATATTTTATTAAAATTAAATTGATCAGTGTTATTTATCACACCAGAGAAAACATACAGACATAGCACACTACATTAACGACTGTGACACAGAGCTATAAACATAGCAAACTGCCAAAAAACAACCACCTATTTTAAAATCACTTCTAATCCTAACAGCAATAAATCACCCCCGTCTGGATGACCACCGTAAGTCCCATTGTAATTATGAACTGACTAATTAAACTATGCAATCAACCCAATCAAATACAGTAACTTGAAATTCCAATTCCAAAACGAAACTGTATATACAAACCCCCATCTCATCTGATAAGCCGATTTAGTACTAATATCATACCTTCTTTTAAACAATCTCTCGTCGTTAAATTTTATTCCACACTCTGTAATCTTCACATGTATCGCCTGTGTCGAAGAATTTATGACGAAGATTTTTGACTGTGAAGATTAGTTATAATGATATAAACAGAACGGTTTATGATTATGCAGTTGGCACTAATCACGTAGGGCGAGATATACGGAGGTACAATCACAGATTTCACGCCAATTCTGATTGATACGTTGTTTGGGTATTATATTTACAATAAGGGCAGAATAGGGAGAAAACATCCGTAAGGGGGGTCAAGCAATTGATGAAAAAATATATGGACTTCTATACAATAGCCCAAATACAAATTGGACCTGGGCTAGGTAATTTTCCCTAATGGGGGGGTTTTCCCTCATTTTCCCAAGTAATTTCGTTGTCGTCGACATTTTCCGGCTTCGGCAAAATCTTCAACTTGTCGTCTCTCGGATCGTGATAAACTATATGCGACGTGTTCCTCCAAACCCAATAGCTAACCCCATCGATGCAGACTTCGGGGAAACTACGATAGCAGGCCGATGGACCGGTGCGCGGAGGAGTTTCGTGTTCTTTGTTAAATACCATCCAGGATTTGTTATTACAAGAATAAACTGAGTAGCTGTCGCGCCAACCAACAACAACCACCTTGAAATCGCCTGTGGTTGGATCGCGACCAAGCCCGTCTTCGATGCGGCGACGCGGGTGACAGAGCTCCGTGCGTGTTCGAGTGGATGGATTCCACAACGTGAATCGCTTGTGCGTACCGCAGCCCGTCGTGAGTAGTATCACGCCGTCGCAACAACACACGTAGTCCTCTGATACGATCTCTTGAGTATCATAAGAATTCTTTAAGAAACGTAACAAAACTTTTCTTTATTATTTCTCTGCTTAATAAAACCCTAGCACAAGACAACTATTTAAATATAAGAAAACCCTAAAATCCTAATCTAACTAGGAAAATAATTACATATACTAATAAAATACTAAATATCTATCATAACAACTAAACATACGGCTCCTATGTACTCTAGCTGTACTACTCTAATTTATTAATAATTAAAAACTAACTAAACTAATAATTAAATAATACATTAAATAATATTTCCTATCAAACCACCCCTCTTGAAATGAACCTTGTCCTCAAGGTTCGAGTCAATTTGATCCCTCTCCTTTGCGTTTCCACCTATGTTTGAATTCATTGACTTTCTTTCCGAGCAAGATGTATTTCTTTGTTTGACCAATTTTCACAAGCACGTGACTATCTTTCTTGATTTTATGAGTGAAATCATCTCTCTTGGTGGAATCATGAACCTGGTCTCCAAAGTGATCCACTTTAGCCAAACAAAAACTAGATAACTTGGAGTGGTATTCTTCTTCACAATAAACAACTAATTCCACCGAATTCTCATCATGTAAAATTGGATCTTCCTTAAAATTATGAAATTCTTTCAAAATGTCATGCAATTCTTCGTCCTCCTTCGTTAATTTTTCGTCTTCGTCCCACTTTATCTCAGTTGACTCCGATTCTTCTTCTTTCGGCTCTTCGTCCCACTTTATATCAGTTGAATCTGATTCTTCTTCTTTCGGCGAACTCACAAAAATTTGGGGTTCTTCGAAAAAGTCATCGTCGTCCTCTTCCTCTCCCTCCGGCAATAGGCCCGGCAGCGGCGGTTCTCCAAAAAAGTCATCGTCGTCCTCTTCCTCTTCCTCCGGGAATAGGCTCGGCAGCGGCAACGGCGGTGGCGGTGACAGACGGCGGCCCCTTCGGCTTTTGTGACGGCGTTGACGTCGTCCTTGACTTTGTTCGAGCAATTTCTGAAAATTAATCCGTAATTTCTCTACGGATTTTTCCAATTGCTCCAACCGTCTTGTTTCTAACATCATGATTTTCACAAAGTTTTGATGTGATCTCAATTTTGCTCCAGCTTAGGGCATCTCCGACCGGACGCCATAACACCATTTTTTCATCTAATTTAGGTGTTTTTAGCCTCTCACCCGAAATTCCTATATCACCATTACATCTAAAATTATAGAGATTTGGTTTTAGCCTCCCACCGTGGTCAACCCCCATATCACCAAATACTCAAATCCTATTTTTCCACCAAAGTTTTTGGTGATTGGATTTTCATCTCCCACCGGTCCACCATTTTCCTATTTTTTCCACCAAATCCTATTTTTTCTACCAAATATAGAGGTGAAAATATGATTTGCCGTAATTAACACCATTTTATTAATTACCATATAAAATGACGATTTTAACTAATTGCACTTGATTACCAACTTATTAGCATATTTATCGTAAATACATTGGTATTAATTATTAAATTAATTTTTAAAATATAAATACATTTGTTATTATTAACAAAACATTAATTCTAATAATATAAATATGCTTATTTTTAATTAATTTGTATATTTTGTTGGTATCAATGTTTATTAGTTCATTTCTTTACATTAATACGCTAATTGCTATTAATAAAATATAATAAGCAACAATAGAATAATTAACGAAATACACTTTAATTGATGAAATACAGGACAAGACATTTAAATTGAAATACATAGCTCATAAAATAACAAACAACATAACATGATAACAAAACATGATAAACAATAACACAAATTATTAAATTTAAATCATCATGAACTGTTTATTTAAATTCTCATGTCGTACATAATATATGATTTATTCAATAATTTATGAGATTATTGTTTATGTATGATTTTATTATATTTAAAATAATTTGAGTTCATGTTATTTCATGGTTAGACAGTTTTTTAAAATTGATAACATAATTTTTATATTATATAGTTAAGAAAATTTATTACTTAGCATTGGATCTATAATTAATATTTAGGAAATAAAATATTATAAAATTATGATTAACATTAGATTTATAGTTTTGTGGCATATATGGTGAAATGCATGGGAGACCAAACCAAATCTCATTTCCTATAAGTGGTGAATTGGTGAAATATTATTATTTTAATATTTGGTCTAAATTTTTGTGAAACCCATTGGAGACCAAAAATACCATTTTTCCACCAAAAATGATTGAAGAGTAGAATGGCGTGCTACCGATGGGAGATGAAACCATTTTTTCACCACCATAAATGGGATTTGGTGAAAAAATGGTGAGACCGGCCGGAGATGCTTAGCTTTGATATAATCGCTGTCTTGCTAACGAACCGTTGGTGTTATCGCAACTTCGCTCTGAATACTAATTGATACGATCTCTTGAGTATCATAAGAATTCTTTACGAAACGTAAGAAAATTTTTCTTTATTATTTCTCTTCATTATAAAACCCTAGCACAAGTCGACTATTTAAATTTAAGAACCCTAAAATCCGAATCTAACTAGGAAAGATAATTACCTATACTAATAAAATACTATATATCTATCCTAACAACTAAACATACGGCTCCTATGTACTCTATCTGTACTACTCTAATTTATTAATAATTAAAAATTAAATAAACTAATAATTAAATAATACATTAAATAATATTTCGTATCATCCTCCCATTGGTAGCTGCACTCGAATACTTGTAGAGTTCGGAGTTTTCGATCTTCCAATTTAACCACCGAGTATAGGTTAGAATAACTCAACGTGTAATAATCACGACATAGAAAAAGGTTGTCCGAGCTCGACTTCTTCGATCGATCGTGATGGTTTCGGACGAATATAAGATCGGAGATGACAGTATTCCATGATTTCGAAACTGATTTGAATCGAAGAAGAGATTTTACTGATGATCTCAACAGGATATTTTCGATGATTTTCGGTGGAAGATATAATGTATTAGGAGCCATGGTTCCCCGGAGTTTGTACGGCGTCGCGTGCGTTTGAAAAAAAATAAAATAAAAAATAATTTAAAATAATAATAATAATAATAATAATAATAATAATAATAATAATAATAATAATAATAATAATAATAATAATAATAATAATAATAATAATAATAATAATAATAATAATAATAATAATAATAATAATAATAATAATAATAATAATAATAATAATAATAATAATAATAATAATAATAATAATAATAATAATAATAATAATAATAATAATAATAATAATAATAATAATAATAATAATAATAATAATAATAATAATAATAATAATAATAATAATAATAATAATAATAATAATAATAATAATAATAATAATAATAATAATAATAATAATAATAATAATAATAATAATAATAATAATAATAATAATAATAATAATAATAATAATAATAATAATAATAATAATAATAATAATAATAATAATAATAATAATAATAATAATAATAATAATAATAATAATAATAATAATAATAATAATAATAATAATAATAATAATAATAATAATAATAATAATAATAATAATAATAATAATAATAATAATAATAATAATAATAATAATAATAATAATAATAATAATAATAATAATAATAATAATAATAATAGTAGTAGCACTTAACCCCATGTGGTTACAAGCTTTTACAGATTACTCCCTTGTGCTCGTAACATCACCAAAACACATAATCCTTGTTGCTTAGGGATAGATTCAGATAGTTTTTCCGTCAAAATTGGGTACTTTGTGAAATTGGGATAAATTGAGGTGTCAATTACGAAATTGGAGTGAAATTAGAGTCTCAAGATCTTTGGAGTAATTTTGATATATATAAAAAAATTTGCTTACTTACAAATAATGAAGTGGATTTATTTACAAAATAAAAAAAATTGGATATACATTTTCTAATTAAGTATTGTTCTCATGGACCTATTTGCAATTTACCATTAAATAAAGAAGTTGAAACAGAAAGAAACAAACACTGAAAAAAAAAAAAAAAAAAAAAAAAAAGCACTTATCTTTGTCCCAGATCTGCAGATTTTACTTGTGGTCTCAACTCTGGAGTCAATCTACCACTGCACAACCACCCCCACCCCCACCCCCACCCACCCTGCAAAAGTCCAAATCATAACTCCTTTTGTTCACAATCCCTCACCCCCACCCACCCCCACCCCCTGTGTATCTCAACCTCGTTAACATCGACGAATACTACAAAACAGCACTGAGAAACTGTAATTTTATTTTTCTCATTTCTGTGGCGGGGCGAATTCTCTGTGGAATTGCATAAATCCCTAGATAAACAAATCTCTACAGAATAAACCTCCCAATGTTGCTGAAAGGAGGGGCTTTTCCGGCATGCAACGCCGCCGTAGCCGTGGGCGAGAGCCAAGTCAATTGCCGCTTTTCCGGCTCGATTCGCCGCCCCATTGGAAACCCCTCCTCCATTTCGTGTAACCGGCTCCGGAAACCCCAATTTCTGCGGGTGACGTCAGTCGCCACCGGCGAGGCGAAGAGCAAGCCCCAGGAGCCGAGCTACCAGCCGAGCCTCGCCGACCGGCTCCGGCTCGGCAGCTTGACCGAGGACGGCTTGTCTTATAAAGAGAAGTTTATAGTGAGGTGTTATGAGGTTGGACTTAACAAAACCGCCACCGTTGAAACCATAGCCAATCTCTTGCAGGTATTTACTTGAAAGAGTAGATTTGGTCCTTTTAGTTGTCTAATTTGATTTTTATTTCTTAAGTTTGTGAAGATTTACTTGTGTATATGTTAATGCATGCCTTAATTATACCCAAAGATTGCACCTTTGTGATGTTTTCGCCTTTAATTTGGTAATGTAGGTCTAATTATACATGCTTATTTATCTACCATGTGTGTATGTGTTACACTAGTTCTTGTTCCATAACTTTGTTTCGATTAGGACAAGGTTTACTCGTCTGCTTTCGTTTATCGTTGCACACACTTCTGTTATAGTTTGTGTTTCAATGCTCTGCTTTGTCCGGATGTTGACCAGTTCGTGTTTTTAGTTGATTCTCTATTATCTTTTTCATCTTCTTGATAGTTGTCTCGCCTTCTCTTTCGGTGCAAAAAATGTTAAATTTGCACCCTCTATCCGAATTTCAGGTTTTCTTTAATCGAATACGCTGATCTCCATTTGTATGTTAATGAAACAGGAGGTTGGTTGCAATCATGCTCAAAATGTCGGGTTCTCGACCGATGGATTTGCTACTACACCTACCATGAGGAAACTACATCTCATATGGGTGACTGCTCGTATGCACATCGAGATCTACAAATACCCTGCTTGGTAATACAATTCGAACCGATACCCTATTTCTTATGAACATTTAAATTTGGCTATTATTTTATCAGTGTTTCGTATTATTCGTCATGGAAATAGGAGTGATGTGGTTGAGATCGAGACATGGTGCCAAAGTGAAGGAAGAATCGGCACCAGACGGGATTGGATCCTCAAAGACTATGCTAATGGTGAAGTCATAGGACGGGCTACGAGGTGAGATGTAATTTTTTTTTTAGTTATTGGATTAATTTTAATTGTAAGCACTTTCTTTGTGAGCCTATCTTAAAGCTAACTGATCACTTTATTAATTGCAATAAATGAGCTTTTTCTGTTGAGCATTTGTTCTAGCATTCAAGATTTGTTATAGTACTATTTAATAATTTCGGAGTAATTGGTTATTTATTATTTTAATTATTTTCCTCCGCCTCTCTACTTTGATATTCATCAGCTACTACATTTAATTGCAGTAAGTGGGTGATGATGAACCAAGACACGAGGCGCCTTCAGAAAGTCAGCGACGATGTTCGTGATGAGTATCTCGTTTTCTGCCCAAAAACACTTAGGTACAGTCTTTCTTTCACCTTGCCCTCGGTAATTGAATAATTGTGCTTTTGAAACTGTTACTTAATATCATAGCTTTACCGAAATTATGGTACCCCTTTGGTTAGGCAAGACTATAATTTTGTTACGCACAAAGTTAGTCGATTAATTTGCATATTCCTGGAGATTTATGCTAATGAAGAAGCAGATCATAGATGACAAAAGTTGTTTATTGAATAATACTATCTATCTGTGATATTATGCATCATATATTTGCTGGCATATTAAATTTGGACAAAAGAATCGAGCAAAATGTCTAAAGCCTTTTTCAAATATTAAATTATGTATTATTTAAATGTATTCAGAAGTTTCATGAATCGTAATTGAACTTTAGACACATGCATACATCCACCTACTTGTTAAATAACATAGTCCTACACTATGTCAAGATCAATGTATAACGTTTGCTTGTGTGATTGGCTTTATGCATGTGTCGATTTCATCGTCCATGAACTGCGTATGATTCGTATCGAGTACTAATCATGAACGGTGCTTTTACTTATTGATATTTTGTCGACTCCAGATTATCATTTCCTGAAGCAAACAATGCTAGCCTAAAGAAAATAGCTAAACTAGATGACCCTGCTCAACATTCCAAAGTTGGGCTTGTGGTATGAACGCATGGCTTTCTTTTAACAAACATATCAAAAAACATATCGCTTTTTTTTTTTTTTTTTTGTCTGGAGTAATTATTGTGTTTCGTCTTGACAGCCTAGACGAGCTGATCTGGACATGAACCAGCATGTAAACAATGTCACCTACATTGGATGGGTTCTCGAGGTTTGTTGTGCTTCACTCATCCATCTTTAATTGCCTTATAATTTCATTTGACTTTTTGCGATGGGTTCGATTAATATTCGTTTTATTAGGTGTTGCCATGTAGAAAGTAGTTATGTAGGTGAGCCCATAAAATTAAAAAATATCCTTAGAAAAACAACACAACTTGTGTTTGAATAATTAAAGAACTCAGGAAAAGCAGTAAGCTATATTATATACTGTCATTTTATTTTTATTTAAAAAATTATTATTTATATGTTTTCTTCCTTTTTTTTTTTTTTTTTTTTTGTTTGGGCAGAGCATCCCGCAAGAGATTATCGACACTCATGAGCTTCAGACAATAACCTTAGACTACAGGCGCGAATGCCAGCAAAATGATGTGGTCGATTCTCTTACAACTCCCGAATTAATCGTCGACAACACAGTTTCGGAACTTCATGCAACTAATGGAACTCCAAATGCTGCAAAAGATGAAAACGAGTGCCTCCAGTTTCTGCATTTGTTGAGATTGTCGAACGATGGTTCCGAAATTAATAGGGGACGCACTGAGTGGAGAAAGAAGAAACCTGCAAAAAGATAGTCCCCATCTGCCTACATTTCATCCTTCATACATATGTATGTACAAGCAGGCTCTTCTCTCTTTCTCTCTCGTCTCTCTCTTCAATTAGTACTCGTGTCTTCGTTTGTCTTCTTTGTAATTTTTAGTTTTTTATTTTATTTTTTACTTTATCTAAGGATTTTGGTTTGGATTCTGAAAAGTCTTTCATTTCGAACAAGATGATTGCTTTACATTTGTTGTGCATTTGTATTTTTCTGAGGGAATTTGAAAAATTATGTTTGTTTGCTATTTTTCAATTTTTCTTTTGGTTGTCAATTATTAGATTTGTTTATATGTAATTGAAGCCTCCCAACCATAAATATAATTTTTAAAATCAAAATAAATGCGATCGAGGTACTTTATAACTGACAAACTTAAATATCCTACGATGAAACTCACCGGATCATTTTGAACCATAGATCTACATACGCGGATGTGTGTAAAGTGAGTAGTTGGTAGTATACGTGTACGGTGAGATTAAACTTAGTGAAGTTAACAGATGCAGGTTCGAACAGAACCGTACGAAAGTGATATAGTCGTAAAAGTATCAACAAGAAGACAAAGACGGCCGGGAAAAAAAGAAGGCATAACAAACTTATCTAAAAATAGCAGCTTTCAAGAAATCACACAATAACAAGATAGAGCAAAAAAGGAGCAAATGAATCCATTTTAGTAAAAGCCAAGTACAACAGATTAAAAGAATCTACACATAGGCAAGCAAACTCTCTATTTCAACCAAAGTACAAGTGGAAGAATGGAACTTAAAAAACAAAATAGTCGTAAATCATTACCTCGAAATCACAATGATAACGATGATGAAGCAGCAAACTTAAAATAAATTATAAAAAAAAAAAAAAAAAAAAAAAAGCATACATCAAACTGAAGCAATGCACCGCCGCTTCAGCAGAATATCCGTCCAAAGCTTTTTACATGTTCGGAAAATAGTTTTTTGTAACACTTAAAAGATACTAGTGACTTTCTTATTCTACCACCAAGGAAAGCAGCATTTCTGGATTGAGATAAAAAGAGAACAAAGATTATTTATCAGGCCAAAAATCACAGTATTTGATATGCTTAAAAGAAGCTAGAAATGGATAGTTATTTTACCTTTTGATCGTTGACTTGTTGACCACGTCCGCCATAAGACGGATGTTTAGGGGTACCGGGGGCATTTCCAGCCCCAGTAGTCCTTTCCTCCCTCACTTTGTTGAAAATGTGAGTGAAATTCTCAGCCGACTCGGGGTTATTTTCGTCCCATTCACCGAATTTCGGAACAGCTGCACCTTTTTCTGGCTGCCATTTGCAATGGAATCAAATCAGAAGAAGGTCTTAGGTACAGTCAAACTAATATTTAAGGTTCAATATAACTCAATTATTTAGTTGCTGGCCAACAGAAAGGAAGATAAGGTCCACATCAATTTGATACAACTGTTTAAACGTTGAGAAATCGTCGCCTAAGTGAGATAAGTTAAAGCTGAAATCATATGATAAAACATCAAGTTTCGTAAAAACGAAAAAGAGCAAAAGAAGAACGATTTGAAAATCTTTCCAAAAACATTGGCCTTACACTTTCATCTCCTCGAGTATTAGGCTTCATGCGGGATCTTCCAGGTGTACCATAGCTATTATCATGGCTCTTTCCTTCCCAAGAAGGAGATCCACCGCCTCTCCCACCCGCAACTTTTGCCTGATAATGTGGATGAAGTGGTGAACGCTCGAAACTTTGCTCGGATCCTCCACTAGTTCTAGTAGGTCGACCCGACCTCTGGCCCCGGCCGCCGTAATTTGATTCGTTTCCAGTTTTCTGACCCATATTTTCAACCCGACCTGGAGAATTGTTGTACTGCCCGTCTTCTTTGCTCACGCGATGCTCAGGGGTTGGTCTGACGGCCCCCCTTCCCATTGCTGAAGGGGCAGGAGGTGGATGATCATTATTATTAGGGAACATGTCTGGATTTTCTTCGGGGTCGTTTGGATTTATCATCTTCCCACCTCTAGTTTTTCTTGCCTTGTCGAAATAAACTGTGTATGGTACGTTGTCTTCGCTTTCCCAGTTGCCAAATTGTGGCACATTCGAACGCTGTTTCGATAAAAGAAGATACCAGATGATTATTAGCAGCCAGCATGTGTGATGTTTAAACTCCAGAATCTGAATCCTAGAAGACGTGAATTCAGAACGGGCTCTAGCCTATTCGTCACCACAGAACTGATCGATTCACAAGGCAAATTAAGATAAAAACACACAGACTTGTCTTTAACTATACTACAGGTTCGGATATCGTGTAAAGTTATTACAATGCAAAAAGATTATTACATCATTCGACCGTACATAGGTCTTGGCTGGAGATATTATGATTTGACATTCATGCTTCAGGTAAACTTCAACTCAAGAACCTATATGACAAGTTATTGCATGCCCAAGAATCACAAAGGTCTAGTAATATACAACCGTTTCAGAATCCTCATGTCGAATAAGCATAACACATACGAGGACAACATTTTCTGGAACGCAACCAAAGAGCCGAGCCAACCAAATCATAAACAATTTTTCTAAAAACAAAAAAATATCACCATGATCATAAAATAACAAGATATTAGTCAAAACACAATGGAAGTTTCAACGAAAACATATAGGAGGAATTAGCTTGAAACCGAAAAAGTGCGGCTTAAGGAAGAGAAGCAAATTGTTTCTCCTAGTGGAGATACAGACTCCACCATAAAAAAGTTAGGCTGAATTATACAGGATTATAAGATAGCATCAAAATCGTGATTTCCTCCGAAATAGACGAAAAAACAAAGTTCTTAACGATTTTGAAAATCGCTGAAACGTAACCATCAGAGTTTGATTTCTGGTTCATTCGTTGTTTCATAATCATAAGAATTACAATGTTACAGTGGACCAGTGGTAATCATTCTTATATTTGCTCCTCGCACTTTATCATTTGATTGACCAAGTAATACTTTCGAAGAATCTTTCACCATTCTATAATAATATATGGAACAAAACTTATTTCCACATAAACAGAAAATCATAAAAAAAAATTGAAATCAATATGCAAAAATCACACTCCAATTGAAAGTTTTAACTGCAATTATCTAGTAAAACAATAAAAAAAAAAAAAAAAAAAAAAAAATTACTAACAAAGTAAAACGACGACGAATCAACATACACAGAAGAACTTCATCAACTAATGTACAGTGCTGCACAGTATGAAAAAACATAAGGAAAAGGTTAACTTACAGCCATTTTTAATTCTTCGTCGAGCTGGTACAGAAACCCCAAAACAGAACAGCGGAGAAGCAAAATCAAAACTACTAGGCTTCCGAATTGCAAGCAAGCAAGTGTTGGAGATCAGTCAAAATGCTCGGAGCTCCGCCGAGAAGAAAATATCTGCAGGAATTTCACGATCAACAGCTAGAGAGAGAGAGAGAGAGAGAGAGAAATGAAATGAATTGAAATTGAAATTGAAATGAATTGATGATGATTTAATGATGGGCTGGTGGTGGGGGCTAGGGGTGGGGTTTGGGGGTGGGGGTGTTATCAAAACCGATGACCGGCGCCACCGGTTATGGCTTTGACTATTCGCCCTTCAACTTTTGTCTTCCCTGTGTATTATTATGCCCATTACGAAGTCGTTAGTCGCGAGTCAATTTTGTAGCTCAATTTTCGAATTGCATGTGGCATTTTTAATGTCACATGTTCACATTGTGTATTTCTTTATCTATTTGTAATTAAATACTAATTTTTTAGAAGAATAACGAACATGGATGCGGTTAAATGTCGTTTCAGTTTTAGTAAATATTGTTTCGATTTCAAATGTGATTTTGATTATTTTTAAGGTTTAAATTTGGCAAAACTGAATAACATGAACTTTGTAGTTCTTCGGATTAGTTTTATAATCCGGTTTGAATCACCAAAATCGAATGTAAGATGAGATAAATATGCATGAATCAATAAACACTATCAACATCTTTAATGTTTTGAGTTATATAAAATTTAAAATGTAATTCATTAATGCATAACTTTGTTATCTGACATCCAATTTAGACGATTCAAATTGGATCATGAAGCTTAACTCAAAGAACTACGATTTCGGTATTTTGAACTTTGCCAAAATCAAACTATAAAATTGTCAAAACCATTTTCGAAGTTAAAACCCGTATTAGTAAAATTGAAACTAAATTTAACATTTAAGTAAAAGAAAGCATGAAAACTGAGATGTAATTTCAAAATTTCATAGATCAAATGCCTCAACAAAATTTCCTACAATAACAAAGTTAATTACTAACAAACAAAAAAAGTGTGTAGTCCCGCAAGGGATGGCCTATTGGTTGGAGAAAATGAGTCTGTGTCAATTAGGTTTGAATCCACTTGTCAACAATCGCTAGGTCGACATTGTCACACATGGTAGCTTAGTGTAGTTTACGTCTCTCGTATGATTTGCATGCAAACAAACATGGTTAGTCTCGTGTAGTTTACGTCTCTCATATGGTTTACAAAATATTATATGAGAGTGTAATGCATCTATATAATTCATTGTAGATTCCTTACGTACCAAAACACTATTATACGAGAGTGTAGATTTCTTCAGTGCGCCTATCTGCACGTTCCTTAATTAGCAAAAAAAGAACCAACCGATAATTGGGAACAAACTTTCACAAGATGAAAAGTATGTTAATAATTAATTATTCACTTTCTAGTGGAAGTTTCCGAAATAAAATGTGTAAATAATGGGGCCATGAAATCTGAATCTTGCTTTAGCTTTTTCTGGGATGGTTCTTCAAAGGGAAAAGGAATCTCTTCGGTAATTGCTAAAAAGGAACAACTGCAGATTTTTTCACAATTTTTAAATTTAATAATAATTTTAAATTTTGGATAATTTTTTTATAAAAAAAATATATTTTAATGACCATTGGCCCCATTGCCTCAAGGCCCAATGAATTTCTGCAAGTAGTTAGAAGAATTTCACTGGCCGTATAAGAAAGAAGGTAGCAAGCAAGCCAACAACAAACTCAAAAAGATTAAATAGAACAAAACAAAATAATTGATAGTTGGGATGGCACATCAGCTTTATCACTAATTAATATATGAAAGTAATGTTTTAGTGTAATATTTTAATTGGGGGGTACATATACATTTTGTGATGGTGATTAGGAACTAGGGGTGGAAATCTGACATAATGGATCGGAAATGGCTTTTACGAAAAACATTCAATTTTGTTCGGAAGTAAAAAAAAAAAAAACCAGGTCCCAATTTCCGTTCCAAGAAAAATCGGAATGCAAAATTTTATTCCGATTTCGGAATGTCTCGGGATCGGCGGAATTTCGTAAACTACATTAGTTTATAATCTCTTGTTCCAAATTCGTATGTAATGGGAATTTTCGCAATATTTTTCTATTTTTTTTTTCTGAAAGTTTACAGAAAAATGCAAGAAAATCCAAAAGTGCTCGACAAAACGCAATAACTAAAACCACATATATGAACAACAAATTGAAATATAGATTTTCTTATAAGGAAAAAAATGCAACAGATAGTTTTTGATATCAGTTAATCTTTTCGAAAGTTTTAATTTACTTGATCATTCGGTATTTATATTATGGAATTACAAAATATATCATAAAATTATATTATATATTTTGAAAAACAATCGAAATACTCTTAGCCCATTCGGAAGGATCTCATCTAATAATTATTCATGATTGTTTATGTCTCTAACATGATCATTTATTCGGAACTAAAATCAGATCGAACATTAGAATTTTCGGCAATTTTATATACAATCCCGATTCCATTCCAAATAAATTTGGAAAATCGAAAATCAAAATTCGAAAATTGGAATGAAAAATACAGTTCTAAATTCAGATATTTTACAATCGGAATTAGCGGGTTCAGAAAATTTCATTCCTATTTCCATCTCTATCTGGAACTGATGCGAGTTTATGAATCTTGTTTAGTTTTATTAAGATGATAGAAATTGGCGTGCAAGTTGCCGGTGAAATGTCATTGAACTGAGCAACTGGACACTGGTGCAACCGGTAACTTAGCTACTGTTCAGCCGGCTGACACACTATTTGAATTTCTTTATTTTTGCTTCTTTTAATTTTTTTTATATAATTAGGTGACCATTATTTAATATCGAATAAAAAATTATGCTGGCAGATTGGAAAATAATATAATATAAAACAAGCAAACATTCTTAGATTTTAATTGCAGGTTCAACTATTTAATTTTTTGAAATAAAAAAATGAAAATAAATTAGGATTAATTGTGAACATGAACTGCAGTCATACTTCTAGGAACCAACCGGCGGTCAACGGTCAGAAATGTTGACCCTAGTCAATCAAGAATCATGATCATGTCTAACATAGAACATCTTCAAAGGAGATTTGTATGTGGAATTTAAATCATTTACACAACCAAATCCAAAAAACCCAACTCCATTAAGGTATTGTATAATTTATTTATTATTTAAATTATAACTTTGGTTAATAAAAAAATAAATTTTATACAACCAAGAATGCATAAAAAAAAGTGGTGCTAAATATATTTTCACTTAATTGGTATTGTTTCAACTTTAAATGTGATTTTTGATTGTTTGCGGTCTGAATTTTGCAAAATTCAAAACACCAAATTTATAATCTTTTCAATGTGTTTATAATTCAATTTGAATCATCTAAATTGGATGTCGGGTAATAATGTTACGAATGGACAATGTCGACAATTCTTATGTTTTGAATTTTTCTAAACTTATATTGTAACTTATTCATCCAAAAATTTATCGCCCAAGTTGGATTAGAAAATTAACTAAAATATTTACAAAGTAAGTGCTTTGAGTTATGCCAAATTCTGATTGAAAGATTGTCAAATCAAATTTAAAATCGTAACTGTGCCATTAAAATTGAAATAACATTTAACATTTTAGATTAAGAAATTGAAATATTGTACTTGGCCGTCATTTACTATCAATTATTTAATTAATTCTAATTGTAATTTCAAACACCGTTCACTTTTTACATATCTCAACCGTCAATTTTAAACAACCTGTTCCAGATGGTATATATGCCCGTTCATCACTTCCGTTCCCAGCTTTAGCTTGTGAAATTATAGTTTACAGCCCTTAAGTTTGCACTAATTTTATATTAAGTCCTCAATATTCAGAAAAAACACATTTTTTCCCCATATTTATATAATTTAACATTTTTTATCATTTCATCAATTACCGTTAGTTCGTCTGTTAAACCAGTTATTGGCACACGCTTGATTCGGTTAATACTAACGAAAAATTGAAGGAAAGAACAAAAAATGTTTAATTTTAAAAACAAGAGGAACCAAATATATTTTTGTGAACATGAAAAATTAAATATAAAATCGGTGCAAACTTGAGATATGAAAACGGTGGCCTTTAGCTTCGATTCCTTTTCTTTTCTTTTCTTTCCTTTTTCAGTCTTTTTTACTATGTAAAGCATAATCATCCAAATCCCCAAAATACCCCCCACACCATTAATTCAGAGCTTCAGACCTTGAGAGTTTCAGACACTAACAACACGCTTCGTTTGCTCAATTCTTGAATGTAATCTGAAATTAAAGAGCTGGGTTTTAGAACCCATAATCCCATTTGGCGTGTGCTTCAGTATTGAAGAATAAAAATTGAATCTTTATTTTTTTTTAGGGTTCAAGAAAGATGATTGTCTTGTTCTTTTACGTTGTGTTGGGTGAGGGTTTAGTGGCATTGCTTCTAATGTTTGAGATTGGGCCGCTGAGAGACTTGGGAATGAAGGGTTTGGATCAAGTTAAGATGAGAAGGGCTACTGTTTTAACTATTGCTGCTACTGTGTTTGTCATTCTTTTATCAGATTTATTCAGCATTTTCAAGATTCAAAACAAGGGCGCTAAGCACGGCGCAATGACGCCGATGGATCAGGTTCTCTGGCGGACCAACGTGCTCGAGGCTACTCTCATGGGTAATAAAAAAAAAAAAAAAACCGAAAAAGAAACGATGAATTTATCGATTATGTTTTCGTAATTCTTGATTCTTGATTGTGTTGTGTGAGTGTGTAATTTGTTGGTTTGGTATTGTGTTTTCTTTGTCCGAATTGTTGGTTTCGAGGCTACTCTTGATTCTTGATTGTGTGTAAGTGCATCTGTTAATTTAGTATTATGTTTTCGTTTGTCCGAATTGCTGGTTTCGAGGCTACTCTTGGTTCTTGATTCTTGATTCTTGAGTCTTGATTGTGTGTAAGTGTATTTGTTGATGTTGATTTGGTATTATGTTTTCGTTGTCCGAATTGCTGGTTTCGAGGCTACTCTTCATTCTAGATTCTTGATTCTTGATTGTGTGTAAGTATATTTGTTGATTGATTAGTATTGTGTTTTTATTGTAAGGTCTGAATGTTGGGTTGGGATTTTTATTTTATTTTATTTTATTTTCCGTGTCTTTGTAATTGGTTCCGTAAATAGTTTTCCTATCGGCCTAAACTATTGATTCGGTTGATGCTTCGATTGTTGATTGTGCTTTCTGTTGATGTGTGTGTGTGTGTGTGTGTGTGGATAATGATGCTTTGATGTTACTTTTGTTCTTGTTATGTATGATCAAAAGGTAATTTACGGTTCGTATGAGTTTTGTTAAAATGATTTACGTTTCTTTTCTACCAAGTGCTCGAGTATCTATTCAAAAACTTGGTGCCAAATGTCGATTTCTAATCTTCTTGCTGATTGATTATACTTCTTACGATCGAGTTCTTGACTTCTTGTACCATGTTTTATTTAATTGGGAGAACGGCCGCATAATTACAACTCATTTACTTGATCCCATAGGTTTCTTTCTCTTCCTCGGACTTTTAATCGACCGAATGCACCACCACATGAGAAAACTGGACGAACTGAAAAGCAGTAACGGAGTTTCAAGGGAAGAATTCGAGAGAGTCGAGAGAGAGAAATTACAGTTGAAGGAGAATCAAGAAAAAACCGGTCTCGAAGTTGAGAGATTACACAAAGAAATATCGGGTTTGACCGAGAATTTGAAGAAGCTCAAATTGGAGTCAACCGAAAAGGACAAAAGCGTCAAAAGTGCCGAAGCTCGTGTTGCTTCCCTACAGAAACAAACAGCCGAGCTTCTTCTTGAATACGATCGTCTTTTGGAAGACAATCAGAACCTTCAGAACCAAGTTGAGAGATGACTATGGGGTACTCTAACAAATGATTAATGATTTCTAAACCAAGATTAATTAAGTAATTAGGGTCTTAAGTATTCTGTTCTTCTCTCAGTGATAATGTTTCTTGAATTCAGGACTTCTTTTTTTGATATTTTTCTTGGTTTTCTTGCAAGTGACAAGGCGATTAATTTAATTTAATTGAGAATTTTTTTTTGATAAATTTCATTGCACTTATTTCATTTAATGCTAAACATATGAATAATTAATTGTTTAACTAATATAACAAATTCCTAAATTTAAAAATAAAAAAAAAAAAAAAAAAAGAGAGAAGAGGAACTGATATCTTGTATATAAAAGTTTAGGGAAGGTTGCATGTCATCCCCTATAAATTTTAATATTCGCATTTTACCCCCTCAAAATTTAAAATAAGTAAATCTCCCCCTTCAAAATACTATTCTTGTTGCACATTGCCCGGATAGTAAAATTCCGATGGATTGATTATTCACTGGAATTGAGTGTTTCTGTTGCACATTTGACCATTTAAATGTTATTTTTGTTGCACATTGCCCCTTCAAAACATTATTTTTTTGTGCATGTTGCCCCTTTAAAATGTTATTTTTATTACACAATGGCACCCAAAATTATCTTTTGGGGCAAAGTGCAACCAATAAAGTTTAAGCAACAATTTCTTATTTTTCGGCTATATTATCTAATTATTCTGTAATGAAATCTTTGACTCAATATCTCGGATAACATATGATTATGGAATCACAAAGAAACACTTTTTTTTTTTGGGCAAAATACACTTTACCCTCTTGTACTATGCCCACGTAACACTTATCCCCTCGTACTATGAAAAATACACTTACCCCCTTATTTTAATGGTCAACCTATTTGACTCTTAACTGTGTTAGTAGTAAAATAAATTTAATACATTTCTAACAATCCTTACTAAATGACAATTTTTTTTATTTAACAAAAATATTACATGTACTATGAATAAATTAAATAAATATTTAAGATAATAATATTTTTAAATTTTGATTAAATAAGAAAAATATTATTACTTTTTAATAATTCATAAGAAATGACATCTTATTTTTATTAAAAAAATATCTTTTCATTGTGGATAAATATATTAAATAAATATTTAACATGTATAAATTTTTAAATATAGGATTAAAATATTTACTCATTAAATATTTATATTAAAATTGTAATTTTACAGTAATATTTTTTAACGATATATGCTAATGATTTATTTTATTTATTTGTAACATCAAAATTCACTTAAGCCTTTTACATTTAGGATTCACTATACGGAATTTAATGTTACAAATAAATATTAAAAATTCAATGTACACAATGTTTAATGAGTTAAATAATTTAATCCAGAATATAAAAAATTAAACTTGCTACTTAGTTGTATAAAATAACATACGAAAAATTATATTATCTAAATATTAATTTTTAATATAAATATTTAACACGTAAATTATATTTAATTCAAAATTTAAAAAAAGAATTGCTATCTTAAATATTTATTTAATATATTCATAGTACATGTAATATTTTTTTAAATAAAGAAAATGTGTCCTTTAGTAAGGATTATTAAAAAATCTATTAAATTTATTTTACTTCTAACACCGTTAAGAGTCAAATATGTTGACCGTTAAAATAAGGAGATAATTGTATTTTTCATAGTACGAGGGGTAAGTGTTACATAGGAAATAGTACAAGGGGTAGGTAAAGTGTATTTTGCCCTTTTTTTTTCTAATTATTTTTCTTATAAATAGCATTCGCCAACATAAAATCCTTGATCCAGAACCATAAGGGCAAATGAAGGTATCTTTATATAGATAAAATATTTTCTAAAATTAGAGAAATTTAATTTTGAGTTTTTTTACTTTTTAATATTATTGCTCATATTTGTATTATATTAATAAAAAATAATAATTAAACAAAAGATTACAATATGAGTAGAAATTTTCCTTTTGCAATTGTTATTGTAATGTACATAAATAATTAATGTTTTTCAATTTTAAAATTATTTTCTGGTGCATAGAAGAAATGCTGGTAGCAATTAATATGAAAATATATAAAATATAAGAGTAGATAAATCCAAACAACACATTTTTTTCATTTGAACAAATGAAATTTTGAATAATTGAAAAAGAAACCGAATAATAATGAATGAATTGATTTTAATTTTCTCACTCTGAGGAGAGAGAAAATGGACGCGGCCAACACTCCAATTCCGCCGGCGATGGCAGAAATCTCCGAAGCTCCGTCAACTTCCGCCGCCGAAATCCAGAAGACGGAAGCGGAATTCGATTCGGAAACAATGCGCGAAACCAAACCAGGATTGAAGCGCTTCGCTCTTACTCTCACTGTTCTCCTCTCTTTCCTCTTAGGTTAAAAAAAAAAAAAAAAATCAGTAGAAATTTACAATTGCAAGTCTTTTTTGCACAGTTGAATTATATTTTTTGTGCGTTTTCTTTGCAATTGCAGGTCTTCCATTTTTGTGGAAATCAGTAGAAATTTACAGATCACCGTTGCCGTTCCGGGAAATAGATGATTTATCGGCCGCGGTTGAGTTGAATCCTATGCAGTTCCCTTGCAGATTTCGAGTGGTTTTTGTTGATTTCGGCAGAACTTCATCAACTGCTAATGAATTGTCGGTTTTGATCGAATCTCATATGCGAAAGCTTGCCGAAAAGGATTCCCCGTCTTGCGGTGCTTGTATTTACAATTCGACTGTTTCCGTTGCCCTAGAATCCGGTTCCGATTGTTTTCGCACCGACGATGATTTTAACTGGAAGTGTGGAGCTCTGAATGGGCTGATGAACAAGTACGAGGCTTCGAGGGACGATGGTGATGAGTTGTTTGATGACTATTTGAAGTCATTGTTGGATGATCATGGTAGCTCTACTAATGGTGGAAAGGTTTATTCGGTGATTGTGGTGAGGAGGGAGGAAGAGAAGCATGTGAGTGCGGTTGTTGGGAAGTATAGGCATGCGTGGATTATAGGTAATCTTTCAGAGGAGGAGGCGGTGGAGAAGGTGGCTGAGGTTTTCGTGAAAACGTTTGTGAATGGTGGAAAAGAAGAAGGATCGATTCGTGGGGAGTTTATGCCAGTTGGATCAGATGGGAGGATTGTGCTTTCATTCAATTTGCTTAATGCAAATCCACGCGATTGGACTTATGACTGGTACGAAATTTCTGTCGTGCCATTTCTTCAGTAAAGTTTTTGGTGAAATTAGAAAAGTCGTATGAGGAAATATGTCTATCTTTCTTAATTAGGATATAGTTTTTAGCTGATTCCCGATTTACCGTGTCTAGTTGTTTACTAGATTTATTTTAATCGTTTATGAAGCCTGGGATGATCACTTAATATGTTCATTCACATAGTATCCTCTGAATCATTTGGGAGTAGAGCATAATAATAAATTAAAAATATTATAGCATATGTTTCATCCCGCTGCTATATTTCTCTACTAAAAAATGTTAATCTAAATTATTTTGTTGTGTAGGGAATTCCAAGAGATAGATGATAACATCTTGAGCCCAATAGTTGAGGCTCTGAAACCTCTAGCGGATATTAGAGTGGAGAGTCAGGTCATTCTCAATCCATTTTTCTCTATTTAGTATTTTAAGGAAAAGCCCGTGGGACGTTCTTTTAGTTTACATGTGTACCTGTTGAAATCCTAAGTCATTTGTGATTAAAATTGTAAACCGTTACTGATGAATGCATAGGTTTTATACCACACCCCAAAGTCTTCATTTTCGTATTGGGATGACAAGCTGGACAGCTATATTTACACTACGAAAGATCTTCCTTTCTTTGTAAGCTCTCTCTGCACTTTCTCTTACTCAAAAACTTCATGTGAGGGAAAACTATGTAAAATGTAGGCAAAAAATCACATCTTTATGAGAATGTTCAGTTTCTTTTATGCAGTTAACTTATCTGCATGTTTTAAGCATCACTGTATGAGGAATTTGTGTCGGTATATGTGTGCGGGTGCATAAACGTTTTATTCTTTTTAGCTTCTAATGATTGAGAAAGTCAACTTCTTGCCTTTTTTTCATTTATAGTATGATTGGTTTTAATTTCCTCTACGATTAATACCTGCCAATGAAACAAGTTGTACTATTTTTCATACGGAACAAAAGTTCTTAAAGAACCTGCTGCTAACAGAGTGGAATTTAAATTGTAATAATTAAAAATTGATGTAAAATAGACGGCTCAAGGCAATAAAGCAGTTCAATATTTAATTTATCATTCATTCTTCTGAATTAACTGTTGTATTCTGACTAGCTCCTCTGCTAAGAGCATATCTCTGCTAATTATCAGTTCACATCAGTCATTATCAGTGCAATTTTTATTTGTATTCTGCATTTGGAAGGTTCAAATAAGTTAACTACTTTGGTACTTGTCATCAAAATGACTTTCGATGTCGCTTGAAATTTCTTATTTGTCTGGGTTTATAGGTTAACTCAAATGAGTGGCATCTGGATACATCAGTTGCAGCTGGAGGGCGTTCAAAGATCCTCCATTTTGTGGTGTATAATCTTTAACTCATTTATGGCTTTTCATCCTTAGTTGTATAAAATTTCTGCTGCTAATTTAATTGTACATTGAAATCTTGAAGTCAGTCCCAACACCCCCGGACCCCTTTTCTTAGTAATATAAAAGTAAACAGTATCTTGAAGTATGACATCATAATATAGTTTGTGAAGCCAAAAGCTCCAGCAGAAGTCATATGCATTGGCATCTGCTTGTAGTTGATCTGATTTGCCAGCAATACTAATGCTGTAGAAATTGTCTTCCCATTTGATTTTCTCATCACCCCAGATATGTTCCATCTGCGGAAGAGTGTCCACTTCTATTGCAACTCCCAAATGGAGAAATTTCGAAGACAAATGGTTTTATATCTCCAGTGAGTTGCATTCTTTAAGATCATGGTTTCTTTACTGTGTTACGCCCCATAACAATCTAACTTGTTTCATTTCATTTCACCTTTTAGATGTGGGGAAGTGTTGCAGTCTGGAACCCTTCAGCTTGTTTCAAAGATTCCAAAACGGATACTCGTGCTAGACATAAGATTCCTTCTGAGGTCAGTTATCATTGCTAGTGATAGAAAAAATTACTACGATTAGAATGTTTGCTTTCTCGCTTTTAGTTTAACTCCAAAGTTAATAAGTAGGTTCATTTGTATCCTACAACTTGATTCTTGATATGCTCTTAGTGCCCAATACATTTGGTAAAATGTCACAATGGTTCATACGATGTGTTTGATCATGTAGTGGGCGAAAGTTTGGCCATGAAAAACGCAAACAACTAAATTCTTGATACTCAGAATTCATGTAGGATGCGGGAATTATTTTTTTTTGACAGGATTAAGTTAAATAAGTATAGAATCTTTAACCATGATTAGCTTCGCTAAAAATTATTTACAATATGAATTAAAATTTGCTTGTTCTATTTCACAAAAAAGCGTTATTTATCCTTGCTTGTCTTCCTCATTTCATGTTTTTGCCAATAATCAGTAGATATTGATAAGTCAATGTGAATGACTATTTGCCCATCTTATCTTACTTTAAACTTTCAGCTAAGCTCCTATATTAATCAAGAAGCCTTTGCCTTGAACTTAATGTACTCATTGTGGAAACAGGGCTTGACGAAAACTTTTGAGATCTTCATAGGGCAGTTGCGGCAACTCTTTGGCCTGAATTCGAAAAACCACTTTGCTGATGCATCAGGCACTGTACGACTACTGACTAGTGAAAGAGGCTTCTCAGAATGGTGAGACGATAGGCTGGGTGATACTTAACATGGCAATAGAAAACCCTAATGTTGTGAATGAGATAATTTGCTGGTTCCTGAATGCCAATGCATGCTTACATCTTCTAAAAGAAGAATCATTATATTTTTCTAATGCCATTAAGAATGCACCCTTTTACTTATGCTTCTATTAAAAGTACAGGTGTGTAGAAACCCATCGCATATGGACTCCTTAATTTGGACTTCTGGTTTATTGAATTGTAACATCATGTCTTTTTAGATAAACCTCTGTGCTTGATGTCAAATTGTGACCTGGAATACATTGTCTACCTGGAAACTGATGGCATGTAATTTTTGCTTCTTTTAAGGGAACTGGATTTCTTGTCACGACAACACACATGTTTTAATCTTCTCCAGTGTACGACAACTCTTGGATCGCTTTCCCGACTGGTATGTCTTCAACTTTAATTTATTTATGATGTTATTTATGTCCTTGGCTATAACCAATATCTTCATACAGGTCCAATCACTTCCAAGAATGATTATTAAGGATGAAATAGGAAAACAAGTAAGTATTCCTTCTTAGCCTGCCATGAATGACTTCTTTTCATCTCAATTTCCACTCCAAATAAAAAAATGAACCTCTACTTCAGATTCTTATAAATATTTGTACTTTGCCTGATATAAAAGTTAACTATGAAACGCAATCAGCGTGGAGCTCTCTTCTATGTATTCCTCCATGATTCGGTTTCACATTACCTCAGTGTACTTTGTGTAACGAGCCATCTCAAATTTCATGTCTTTCTCATAACTTGGGAATCTGCTTTGGCTTGTTGATTATACTGCTTCCTGACAGATTAGTTATTAATTAATATTGATGCTTGAGGAGGAAAATAAATCGATATAATAATTGTCCTTTCGACATCATCGAGCAGGTGAAGTATTCTCTCGAAGCCGCAAAATTAGCTGTAAGCAATGTGTCTTACGGGATGTATGATGCTTCTGCCGGTAAGTAACATACTTATGGTTAAAGTGCGACTCGGGAATATGTTATCTTTCTTTCACTGCAGAAATATGCTAACATATAGCATACTATTATCATTTGCCAGTGTTCTCTAGACATGCTAGGTCCTTTGCGGAGGATGCGTTTTATCACCCATCCATGATGTCTGTTAGCTACTACTCGTTTGAGCACTGCTTTGCTGTCTATTCGGTTAGTTCCTTGACACGGTTTCTATATTTCAATTTCTGACATCATTTGAAGATCAGGACAAGAAATGGTTCCCGAGTATTTTGATTGATTGGTCGAATGATAGGAATATTAGTGCAATTTTATGTTCAATATTTTGCTAAAATCTTCATATGCAGTGTTCTAGAAACCCATTGCTTTCATGAGGTAATCCTCTAACTGCTTTAACTGATATTACGGTGGCACACGTACCTAAGCACCAAAAGAACCTTGTAGAACCTATTGTTGTTGTGGAGCACTTTACCTTATTTTTAAATGAAAGAGAAATTCAAATCTCTAAACTTTAAGCTCCTCTAGAACCAACTGTTGTCGTGGAGCACTGCACTCCCTAAATATTTATTCCTTATACCGAAGTATCAATCCTCTAGAAATCAACTGATCTAACTACGAACATTAGGCTGTGTATGCTTTCAGTTTTGTAGGCTACTCTTCTCTTGTTAGTCCATTCTTTCATGTTCCCCTTACCCGAATGTGTGAGATTGTATTAGATATCCGAACGTGCAATTCATGTACTCCCGGACTTGGATTGGCTCTAATTCTCCGTTTCTCTTGTTTTTCAACAGCCCTTCTTTTTGCCGGTTTCACTGCACGTAGTTTTGGCTGCCATCAGAGAATGGAAAAGGTACAAGCTGGAAAGCAGAAAATACAGTACATGGAAAGCCAAAAAGATGTAATACTCAACCCGTACCGCGGTTGCAAAACAAACTTCACACAGAAAACAGTCAACTATTACATGCAATGTTCGAACCAGCATAGGGCCAATAGTATAGTCCGTAGTCCCCTTTGCCACTTCTCGAAATCCGAATGTTTTTCTTTTTTTTTTTTTTTGTATTTTTAAAATAGAGATCTTAGTGTATATTTTATTTGATTTATGCTTTTGTTGCTTTGCAGAGACTTGAATGTTATGTTAAAATTATAAAGCAGTTACTGGTCTCATGATTCAGTAAGTGATTTTGTTGTACTTCTTTTTAAGACTAACCAATAAAAATTACTATACATAAGCAATAAAATACAGTGCTTATCAATATGGACCGATACAGTGAACCTGTTGCGATTAATCTGGCAGATAACGGTAGACGAAGGAAAATAATTCAAATTACAAATGGGCGGTCAATATCAAAGGACTAAGCAATTAAGTTGAACAAATAAAGCATCAAATTCACCAGTTGAGGTCCTAACGTGCTTCGAAAATCAATGATCTGTGTTCAATTACAACAACAAGCTCATTGAAAGGCTAATTTCGGTCTACCACAGAAATGCTATATGAGAAAACTTGTACAACGCAAAATTAAGCCTGGTGGTGTAACGGTCCGAAATGGACTACTCCCCTCGATTATCAGACTTTTGATTCCAGTGCCAGAAGAATCTTCTTCCTTGGACCCTGAAACCATGAAGATTGCATTAATGGAGAGTGACAGAAATAGACGGACCAGCGATCAGGATTAAGTTCTAATTAACAAACAGGGCTCTGGATGTCATTATTTAAATCATCGTTGAAATGTAGCAAGTATTAAAAGAAGAAACGCAGTATATGTAAATGTGATGCAGCTCAGCAGCAATTCCTTATCCAGCATCTATTTGCTATTTTACTGTATCTAAATTACGATATATAATTTGAATCTTACAAATCTTGTAAGTACGAACAGACAAAGACGTATTTGGCCCTATTTATTACCATTTAGACTTTTACTACGATATAATAGTAACGGAACCATCAGTCCATTACTTTGCACACCCATAATACCATTTTTCATTATAACGAGAGTTAAACAAGTTAAAATCAACTTGTTCAAACTCATCAAGTCAAGATAACTAGCTAGTAAACCAAACTGCATCATTACAATGCAATAAGAAAATCTATTACAGAAACAGAATGGACATACTTTAAAAAAAAAATCAATCTAAGAGAAACAACATCTCCTGGAAGCTGGAATTAATCATGTAGGTTATGAAGCCAAAAAGAAAGAAAAAAAAAAGGTGCTTGGGACACAACGGCAATATGGGCCAAAGAAATCAAGCCTCCGACTTTTACGGATATTAATGACGATAGCGAGAGGAGAATAAGGAAACGATAAATGCTAGAGGTTAAGGCAAGAAGTGGGGTGGTCGAAAGATCTTCCAATATCAAGTATTAATGATAGGCGGAATCGGGCGAGGACTATTGCAAATACAAGTTGCATTAAGAAGTTAAAGGTAAGAACGGTCATCGTTATTCCAGCTCTATATCGCTTCAGGCGAGACTTTCTGCGGAGTTGGTGAACTGTAAGATATCTTGTAGTTACGATTTTCTTGGCGAATCTCCAAAGTCGGTTCAGCTAGGCAAGGCAAGTTCACACCTAAAGAGCTCTTGCATTAAATGAGCCTAGCTCCAGCAGCATGCATTAAATAGGATATAGATTGGATACTTTCTAAACAGGTATCTGCTAAATGATGTTTTAATTACACTTCAAACCCCAAATCACAAGCTTCAGATTTAACACCTTCCCTTTGAAAACAAAGCCTACTATCCTATATAAGACTCTCACCCTAATCCAGTTCGAATAATGTATTTTTCAACATCCAGAGGAAATGTGACATTAAAGAATAGTAGCAATAACCACCACATGTTTAACCGGCATGACGTATTAGCCACTTCTTCCATTTCACTTCGCCAGCAAAGAACCAGCTATAAATGCAGCATCTTCAAAAGATTCTGGTCGTTAAAGACCTGATCGTTCTGAAGTATTTTAGGCATTTCTATGTCATCATTTGTATTTCACTAAAGGGCAACCGATGTTTAAGTCACTGAAAAACAAACTTCATGCTACATTCAAGCTGAAGGTGAGCCCCTATTTGTTTTCTTGATCTTGATTTCGATGAGACGGTAAGATATGCATATATTACTTCAAATTGATCATATTGCATATATTAGTTCCTTATAAGTTATATTGCTATCTTATAAGGAATTGCTGAGACAGGGATGGTGGCTTATGACCTTGCCATAATAAGTGTTCTCAAAAGAAGGAATAGATAGGTCTATAACAAATTAGGGAACAGAAATTATAACTGTTTAAGATAACAAACAAAATAATCAAACAAGGACATCTAAAAAGTAATTTTCTTAAATCTAGGCAGCTCAAAGAATTCGGTTCATTCAGAGTTTATAGAATTTTCTTAAATATATGCATTCTTTACGTGACTTTTCTTATTTATTCTGTGAGGCACCTATCTCTTAGCAAGTTAAACCACTTGCAGACTTTTAGCTTCAGCGGGAAACAAAAGATCCTAAATAATAACTTGTGGTAACATGGCTGTCGTGAAATAACCCGGACCAGAGATAAATTGCTAAGAAGTTATATATTAATCCTTCAAGGAAAAAGGAAGTAATTCTATGAAACTTCATAGCACTCTTCCTTTCCTTTTCATATAAACCCTCTTTTGTTGACTAAACAACCAAAAGAAGAAAAATTACTTGAGAAAGCTAACATGTAAAGGGCCTAATAGAGCAACACTCACCATTGGTACTCCCAAGGCTTTAAGATCTTCATCAGCCATGTGTACTAGGGCTGCCATATCAACCTGACATTTTGCAGCATATTAATATTTGTAAAATTCAGGAAAATAGTTCCTTACAAAAAGTAAACTTAAAGGGTAAAAGAGCATACTTCTTCCGCCTGAAATGTAATTGAGTATTTCTCGAGACCCAGGGACTGAAGGAAACTATCCACAGTCTCAACCTGCATAAGCATCAATAGATCAGAAACATTGCTAAGAATGGTATTATCACATTGTTCTTAAACATTAAATGGGGATTATCACATTTTTCCACACCCACAGTGAAAAAGGAATTGAGAGAAAAGAAAGAGAACGAAAACGTAATCTATCAGCAATGAAGCAAATGGCGGTTTCCTTACCTTCTGTTGAGTCTTTTTCCTGGTTACAGTGCTAGCAATCTTCTTTGTCTGTCGATCAGGCTCTTCAGCCATGACAATATCCCTAAGAGGTTTTATGGCTTCAGGTGCAGGCTTTGGCCTCAAGGGTCGAGCCTGAGACTCAATAGGGCGAGAGTACGGTGTACCGGAGAGCTTTTCACGTAGATCCCTTCCACCACCAGAAACAGATCCCCTCATAACTCTTGTAGGTTGCTCGATATTCTTCCTTTGAAGCTTCAGCCTTAGATCATCTGTTCCAACTCTGCGATCTATCCAGAGCAGAGTACAAAGTCAAACAACACCTCAGCAGAACGAATATCGTACTACTACCAAAAGCACGAAATATTATTAATACAACTCTACTTGAGATGAGAGGGTGCATACTTGAGCTTTGAGGTCCACTTTTCTCAAAAAGATCATGCTCCCATTTCTGATCGCCTTCCCTCTGTCTGCATGGAAGAAGAAAAAAAAAAGCGAATTTGGTAAAATCAACTGCACCCTTTTTTTTCTCAGGAAGAACAAACTACGATTTTCGGTTACACTTACACTTAACACACCCACACTTAACACACCCTCTACAATGCAAAACTAGAGGGAATATTATCACACAGCCTAATATCCCCTTACCTCAATCCCAAATCACCAGATAAAAGAATATGCAGTTGTATCAGAAATCATGAATATCTAAAAAAAACATGAGCTTTACCACAATTTTTGATTTTTTTACCAACCCCAGCAAGAAACAAGCATTACATCTTTCAATTAAATTGGTAAATAACATTCCCTTGTAAATAACATTCCCAAACTCAAAATTTGCTGTCATTAACTAACGAATCAAGCAACAAAAAAAAAAAAACATGTGAATATAAGAACCAAAAGAGCAAAGTAGCCTCGGAGAGAAAATTAGAAGGGTTTTATATCACCCTTTACAGATACAAAGGAAAACGCATATATGAGAGAATGAAGTTGACCTCTTGCCAGCGATAGGCCTCCGGCGACTGGAATCGGCGGCGGAATCGCCGTCAAGGCGCTCTCTAATTGACCTATTAGCCTGAGCCTCCTCCCGATCAGCGTACATCGTGTGGCTACTGAACCGACAAACTTGGTGCTCCGAAAAACCCTAACCCTAAATCCAGCAACTGTTATCTGCACAAATTGCGAAAGGTTGAAGATTTTATGGAGGTAGAGAAGAACTGTAAATTGGGCATTCAGAATTCCTGAATTTATAATTTAACCTTGAACAATTAAATATCTATTAACCGTGAAAAATAATGGAGGATGAACGGGTCGGGTCTGTGCCCCTTCTGGATCTGGGCTTTTCTCCTTTTTCTTTTTGGTATTATTATTATTATTATTATTATTATTATTATTATTATTATTATTATTATTATTATTGTTGTTGTTGTTGGAACTGTGCAAAACTGCAAATGTCTAATTTGCACAAAAGATGAGCAAATATATTGAATATCGATACATTCACTTAGATGTGTTCACTCGGCCAACAAATCGAACGAATACTCACTTAGATGTGTTCACTTGGCCAACAAATCGAACGAATTATACATGCCAAATACATAATCGAAAATTATGATCGGTATTCAGTGAATATTTTTTGGAATTCCAGTAGTTGGTATTGTATACGGTGTTGATGTTGTATATCATACCGTATTGAATACCGAAATATTTAATAATATTTTTTTTTATTCGTTAAGATTATATCAAATTATAAAATACTTTCAGATTGATAACGTTTTTCAATATTTGCATATTAGCTTCTATTGATAATCACTTTTGTTAGGATCGATTATTGAAATTTGAATGTCAAATTCAAGAATTAATGAGTTTAAATATATTTTGTTACATTTTTTTAAATATTAAAATATATTTTTGGTTTTACTGGTTCGAAACAGAAAAAAAAAATCGAATTAATCCGATAAAAAAAGGGTACCAAACCCAATAGTTTTGTTCAGTAAACAGTACCAAGTTTGAAAGGAAATTTTTAATTTACCGAAATCCGGCACGGTTCGATGCGTACCGAACAAACACACCTACTAATTCACTAACTATCTCATGTGGACAACGAATTGAGCAAATTTCGATAAATAACTCACGATCGTTTATTATGTTCTTAAGTGTTTAAATAAGACATCTAATTTAGGTGGTGTTTGCAAATGCTTTTTGAAAGTGATTATGCGGTTTTTTTTGCTCATAATCTGTTTTTAGTTGTTTGCAAAATCAACTTTTGCTTTTGCTTCTCTTAAAATAATCTGTTTTAAGCTATTTTTTTAAAAGCACCCATAACCCTACTTTTTCAATTTTAGTTCATTTTTCGAAATATTTGCAAGCACCCCCAACTTTTAGAAATAAGCACTTAAAACTAACTTAAATCACAATCACTAACTTTTGCTTTTAATAATCATTTGCAAACACCACCTTAAAATCGAATTAAATTTATTCGTTTACATCAACTTACAATCAAATAAAAGTTTGTAGAAACATAAGAAAAACATTCAACTTAGAATTAATTTACAGAAATTATAAAATTAAACATAATTGTAACCCTGTAGACAATTTAAATTTATCAATTTATTTATAATAATAATAATAATAATATATTATATATTAATATATTGATTAGACACACACTCAGGGGGAGTAACAGGGTACCTAGCCTTATCAGTACAATAATCATAATTCATATATTTTTCTCTCACATTCTGATATTCCTTTATCTGATTTCTATCTAAATTCCAATATTTTCTTTTATTCCACCAATATTTAGAGGCATGGCAATTGTTACGACGACTATTTGTCGAGGGTAATTGAGATAACGGGCATCCGTCAACGTTAAAACCCTGAAAACGGGCAGTGAAAGGTGAAGAAGTCCAGTTAATCTTTGTCTGCCCGCCGTCTGTCGCCCAGTCGTCTCCGTTAAATATGCTGACGTGTACTTCCATTGCTTTCGTTGGGTACATAACCCCGATCTTCGTGTTGTTCTTGAACACTCTTATTGGGATATCGTCCACGTAGAATCTGAATTAAATTAAGGGTTTCAAGAGTGGAAATTGGAATATATAGAATTTCCTGAATTCCGTTAATTAAGGTTTGAAAGTTTCTCATTTTGGATTATCGGAATTTTCGAATTTTTTTTTTATCTAAATTGAAATTATGTATAGGATTATTATTTATTATCTGATTTTAATTAATGTCAAAAAAAATGATAATTATGTAAAATATAATCTTGAGTAAGAGATTTGATAATTAGGTCATTTTTTTTGACGATAATGATTATTACGAGAAAATATATGTTCTTACGCTATGAGGTGACGGTTCCATAGGATTTTGTAAGTGTGGAAATCTGCCGATGGGTCGAACCAAAGAAGAACTCTTTGCTCTCTATCTCCTTTCCCATTCGCAAACACGTTCGTTTGCAATATGATCGGTTTGCCTTCTTTATTCCCCAAGAACTCGAAATCTAGCTCGTCGTGGCTATTACCACTTGAAGCGAGCTGCAAAATGTAAACTTAAGTATGTATTCCAATATTTTAGGTTAAGACTATATATATATATATATATATACACACACACACATACACACTGACACACACATACATAGAAAGCTGTAACAACTCCGGCGGTGTTTTTGTTAGCAAGCTTGATCCTCATATTAAAGAACCCTGATTCATATTGTAGCTTGGATCCAAAGCCAGCCCCTACACATAAACTTAATTAAATATTTCAATACATATATAGATAATTTACAATTAAATCATTTCGTACAATTACACACGTGTTGCATTAATATTATATATATGCATGCAAATGAAAATAACGTACTAAGTTTCTTCAGCATATAAATCAAACAGCAACGTATAATTAAAAAAGTATAAATAAAATTAATATCTAGAATTAATTATAACCAGAATTAATGTCCAAAGAAAGCTGAGCTTCTCTTCCTTGATCGAGTAACGAAAAATGGTCGTTTCCCCAAACAATTTTGTAGCTTGCGTCGAAAGCCACATCTCCGTTATCAGCACCATCCACATGAACTCCAAATACCAAAAGAACTGCGACAAAACGCAAACGACAATAATTCATTTGAATATTCAATAAAGAAACCCTAAAACTCATTTAACTTGTAGTAGCTAGTGTTCTAGTTAACGTAAACTGATCATGTTATACATATCTATATATTGATCACATGCATCTTATTTTAAGGGGTTGTTTGGCAGAGAAAGAAAGGTGGCAATAATTGTGGCTTGGAAGTACTTATCTATACGCTAATTAAACTTGATATCGTCCATGCACGCAATCAATACCCATAACTAATTGCATAAGCTGGAAGTTTAATTATTGAATTAGTGCAACCAAATGTCATTGTGTGATCTTAGTTAATGCACGTGTCTAGCTATAAGTCATTTTTGCTTCAAGGCTATGGAAACTACAAGTGGTTTATAACTTTCTTACCTCATGCTATAGGGGTTTCATTTTCATATATGCGTTGGTTCCCTAGCGGAATCAAGATTTTAAGTTTGTGGCCGGGGGCGAATGCATTACAAAAAGTATAAGATGGGCCGATAATGCTAATCATACACGACTTTTTTAGATCCTTACATAAAAATAATAGGGATTAGAGAACTGTTGGGGGCCGATGGCCCCATCTGACCTATGTTGGCTCTGCCACTGCATTGAATGAGGTCAGAGGCGAGTTCACCCTTAAGCAAGGGCGGACTCAAGCTCACCCTCAATTTACAATTCCCCCTTATACTATATATCTATTTAGCCCATCCAAATTTTATTGATTAGCCCACCCAATTCTCACACAAAGGGCGGTTAAATAATAGCTAACCCACGGAATATTCCCGGCACCGGAAAATTGCAAACCATTCCCATACACATCAGAAAGAAGCTTCAAAACGGCGGTCCGATCCAAGAAGGGAAAGAGAAGGTCAGGTTTCATGTTGCTTTTGATATTATATCTTCCCTTTTTTCTCCGGCGAGCAACGAAGTCGGCGAGCCCTAACGTGACGGCACAAGATTGCAACGGCTTATGCAGCGCCTTGGGATTTAAAGCTAAGATTAGATAAAATGGAGAAGGAGATATAGGGAGGAGATCATCGATAAGTGGAGACGTACTAGAGAGAGAGAGAGTACAAAACCTTGTTAAAAAAATTGCGATACGATTCGATATTTACAATATTTATTTTAGGGATCATTTAACGATATTTTCAGCACGTTAGGGGTGATTTGTGCGATTTTCAGCCTAATTTGGAGTGATTTGTATGATTTTCAGCACATTAGGGTGATTTGTGCAAATTTCAGCATTTGTTTATATAACAATTGTGTGTTCTTTTTATTTTATTTTTTTTAATTAAGGCAAGAAATAAAATTTGCTTCGGATAAATTTTATTGTTCTCCCAATCAAAATCAACAATTTTTACAACATCACATGCACAAATAAAAAACATTTAATTATATTAGCAAACGTAACAAAATCGACACTAATATTTCTAAAATTATTATTTTTGTCCTACATAATAATTCAACTTTGAAACTTGAATTTAGATTTATTTTGAACGGATGGTTTGACTCTAAATTAAAATATTAATTTTTGTTATATGATATATATTTTGT
The DNA here is from genome assembly GCF_056151865.1 of Erythranthe guttata. Lineage (NCBI taxonomy): Eukaryota > Viridiplantae > Streptophyta > Magnoliopsida > Lamiales > Phrymaceae > Erythranthe > Erythranthe guttata. The sequence continues at coordinate 3,082,628 of NC_142546.1, read as the reverse complement.
TTTATTTTTAATAGTTAGTCAAATATCTTATTGTATGATAGTTCATACGGTGCGAATGTGGAGGAAAACTATACACAATAAAAAGTTCAAAATTCGAATCAAGCCGTGTTAAATAAAAATAATTATTTTGTAGAATTATAAGTAACATATAAATTAGAATTAATTGAACACATATTATTAAAAGTGCTGATAATTTAAAAAACACAAAAAGTACAACAAATAAAAGCTACCCAATAATAAATAATAGCAAAAACAATAATAATAATAATAATAAACATAATAATAATAATAATAATAATAATAATAATAATAATAATAATAATAATAATAATAATAATAATAATAATAATAATAATAATAATAATAATAATAATAATAATAATAATAAAAACATAATAATAATAATAATAATAATAATAATAATAATAATAATAATAATAATAATAATAATAATAATAATAATAATAATAATAATAATAATAATAATAATAATAATAATAATAATAATAATAATAATAATAATAATAATAATAATAATAATAATAATAATAAAAATAATAATAATAATAATAATAATAATAATAATAATAATAATAATAATAATAATAATAATAATAATAATAATAATAATAATAATAATAATAATAATAATAATAATAATAATAATAATAATAATAATAATAATAATAATAATAATAATAATAATCATAATATATTATATATTAATGTCTAATTCTTAAATTGATTAGGTGCACACTCAGGGGGAGTAGTAGGGTGCCTAGTGGTATCGTTACAATAATCATAATTCATAAATTTATCTCTCACAATCTGATATTTTCTTCTCATAGTTCTGTTAAAATTCCAATATTTCCTCTGATTCCACCAATACGAAGATGCTGAATTGCATTTGCGACGGCCGTTAGTCGACGGGCAGCCGTCGACGTTAAAACTCTGAAAATGGGCGGTGAAAGGTGCATATGTCCAGTTAATCTTTGTCCTCCCGCCGTCGGTTGCCCAGCTATCTCCGTTCCATATGCTCACGTGTATCTGCATTGCTTGCGTCGGGTACTCGACACCTATTTTCTTGTTGTTCCTGAACACTCTTATCGGGATATCGTCCACATAGAATCTGACATACAATAAACCACCATTATGTTATGTATTGTTAGGCAAGGGCGAACCCATAATTTTTTCGGGGGTGATTTAAGAAAATAACAAAAGTTTTTTTTTTTTTCCGGACTAAAATTGCATAAAAATAAACTTTGTAGGGCGAAAGTCTATAAACTGATAGATAAATACTAAATTAAATTAAAAAAATATATAACAAAAAAAAATGTTAAATTTTTTTTTCTAGAGGGGCGGGGGCCACCCCCAGTCTCTTATTGGGTCCGCCCCTGTCCTCAGGGTTACTGAATTTTGTCAATCTCGATTAGAAAATTTCTCATTTCGGAATTTTATTTTTTTATTTACGTATTTCAATTTTTCCGTTGTTTTTATCTGAATTAAAATTATATATGAGATTACAATTTACTGTCCGATTTTAATTTCCAATAAATTATTGACTTTTTGTTTCCAAATATTACATGAAATAGTAAAAAGATTTGAATTTACCGCGCGACCAACGATATTGTACGAGATAATTAGGTCTTTTTTTTTTTTTAATGATGATTGTTACGAGAAAAGAGATATTGATCTTACGCAATAAGACGATGGTTCCATAGGATTTTGTAATCGTGATAATCTGCAGCTGGATCAAACCAAAGAACAACTTTTTGCTCTCTATTTCCTTTCCCGTTCGCAAACACGTTTGTTTGCAATCTTATCGGTTTGCCTTCTTTATCCCCCAAGAACTCGAAATCTAGCTCGTCGTGCCCATAATTACCACTCGAAGCCAGCTGCAAAATGTAAACTTAAGTATTTCAATTAAAACAAAAAATAAATAGATTAAGACTAAATTAGTAGTTATATATTTATATATCACATTCGGAGACGGCGCTAACGACGCTCGATTTCAACTGCTTTGAATTTTATATGCAAATCTCATATTCATTAAGTTTCAAGTCAATTAATGAATGAATTGAATAAACTTAAAAATATATAATAAAAAAAATATTATGTCAAGAATTAATACTTATTTAATTTAAGAAGTGCAAATATATATATATATATATATATATATATATATATATATATATATATATATATATATACATACATAGAAAGCTGTAACAACTCCGGCGGTGTTCCTGCCAGCAAGCTTGATCCTCATATTAAAGAACCCTGATCCATATTGTTGCTTGGATACAAAGCCAGCCCCTACATATATATATATATATATATATATATATATATATCAAAATTAAATTCAATATATATATATATGCATGCAAGTGAGAATTTATGTACTAAATTTCTGCAGCATATGAATCAAGCAGCGCGCTGAATAAACAAATTATACGATATAGTAATTAATGAATATAATTAATATCGAGAACTAATTAACCAGATTGTGCGTCCAAAGAAAGCCGAGCTTGTCTTCCATGCTTGAGTACCGAAGCATGTTTGTAATCTCCCCAGACAACGTTGTAGTTAGTGTCGAAAGCTACATCACCGCTTTCGACACCACTAATCATCACCACTCCAAATACCGCCAAAAGAACTGCGAAGAAACGCAAACCGTAATAATTCATTTCAAAATAATTTAATAATTAATTATTATGATATATGTAGAGAGAGATGGAGAGGGAGAGAGAGATCACATCTTATTTAATGGTGTGTTTGGCGAAGGAAAAAAAATTAAAGGTGGCAAGTGTGGTGTGATAATTATCAGTTTGGAAGTACTTATCTATACGCTAATTGAACTTGTCCATACATTCATGCTATCATGCACCCATAACTAATTAATTGCATCATGCACGATTTTTTAAAAAATTTTTTTTGGGAAGGATTTTGTGACATATATTCAAAGTGTATGAAAGTGAAATAATTGTTTTGCAGAATATAGTTTGGGGATTAATTAATTAATTTATTGAATTAGTGAAATCAAATTAAATGACATAATTGTGTGATGCTAATGTGCCTCTAATTAAGTCATCTTTGCTTCGAGGGTAGGGAAACTATATAAGTGGTTATCGTTCTTGCATCACATTTTTTTCATAGTAGTGGCAAACGGAACTTTCATCTATGTTAATGGAGAGGTTAGATAATAAATTACGTACTCCGCCAAGTGCAAACAACAAACTGAAAATAATATACTGTATATGATTTCATTAAATATAGACAGAAAAATGGAGAAATTAAAAAAACTAGCATCATCTAATTACAAATACTAAAATAAAGATATGATATGCGTCATGTAAATGAAAATAATAATAAAAATGAAAACAAAAAAATAACACATATCACTAAAATGCAAAAAAACAACAACAAAACTATAAAAAATACTTTGTCTATGCAAAAATTGTAATTTGTAGTTTCTATTTAATGCAGTAATTTGATTTTGCCGTTCCAATTTTTCTTTTTGTTGTTTGTTTAAGAAAAATCTGTTAGAAAAGGCAAGCACAAATTATAAACTTACTACAGATAAATACAGAGAGAGAAGCAAAAGGCTCACTTTTTTGCAAGCAACGAGCAAACTATGTTTTTGTTTTTAACTGTTATACGAAGAAATCATCTTATAATTCATCTTATAATGTAAAGCTCCATTTTTTTTTCTTTTGTATAACATTTCTTTAACCCAAAAAAATTAGAATTTGAAAGGAAAGAAAAAAAATTCAGAAAGAAAGAGAGAGACACATGAGAGATGAGAGATTAAATATAGGGAGAGAAATGTGAAATTAGAGAGAGATAGACTCCAAATAAAGGGTATCTAGTCAATTATATGATCATATAAACATCCACAAAAAAGAAACCGTTTTATATTTTAATACGGGACTAGTCTCAACAATCTCGACCAAAGCATGTTTGTTGAAATTGGATAATCATCCATTGCAACAAATGTTAGTGTACTAGTCGGAAGATAATTTTCGAATTTCAATAATCTTGTTTTGAAATTTTTCGATTTTGAAACCCTCATCTTCATGGTGATATCATATGTTTCGAATTACTATATTCCCAATGCTTTTATTACAATTGGAATTATATACCACTCTTTTGAAAATTCCTACTTTCGATCAAATTTTGATATCTGAAAATAACTCGGGCAATGTTTGGAAGCGTTTTGGAACTTATTTTGATTTCATTTTGGGGAAATGTGTTTTGGGGGAAGAATTTGAGAATGAAAGTAATGTTTGTTTATATTTTGGAACGAGACAAAATACACTGTAGCAGTCACATCATGTTTAAAAGTGTTAGAAAAAAGTATTTTAGAAGAAAAAAAATTGAAAGATGAAGTGATATTTATTTGTTTTTTAGTGAAGACATTTTTTACTGTATAGCAGTCACATCATTTCTGAAAGAGAGAGAAACTTTTGAGATTGTTTTGAGAAAATTATTTTTGAGAAGTGTAATAAGTATAATTTTGTTTTGGGAATCAATGAAAACAAAATCAAAACGGATTTTTTTGGAGACATTTTATGTAATACAAGCACAAACATTGTTGGGATACACATACACTTCCAAACACAAACACTACTTATTAAACCTAATTGCAGCATGCAATGTTTTGCTCCCATTCATCTTCTAATGCATGATGATGGGATCAAGTAATAAATATTCAAAAACTAAACTATGAAGAAAAAAAAAAAAAAAAAGAATGAGCAAAAAATGAAAATCAGAAGATATCAAGAATTTCCAAGATATAATTATTGCAGAGCGGGCAATTCCCTCTCTCCACCCACAGCTCCCTCGAGCACAGCCGGCAGAACGAGTGTCCGCACGGCACAAACGCCGTCCCTTTATGCCTCACCATGCATACGCAGCAGTTGTTATACCCCGCCCCACCGGCCCCGCACCCGTCATTGTCGTCGTCATCGTCGTCGTCGTCTTCCTCATCCATCATATACCCCAGCCCCATCTGATCGTCGTCCGTCTCCGCCAGTAACGACATCAACGACATCCTCACCGGCCGTTCCTCCCCTTCATCCTCCTCGTAGGAATCCTTCTTCCCCTCCTCCCCGCCGCTGCTTTCCTCCTCTCCGTCGTCCTCATCCTCCGCCTCTTCATCGTCGTCGCCATCGTCCTCGTGGTCGTATTTTTCTTCCCTGTGAAGCCTCTTCATCGTCGAAGGACCCGACGGGTCGAATCTCCCGCTCGCCCGCTCGATCGCTCGGCTAGGGTTCCGGTTCAGGCTCGGGATCCGGGCATCGGGTACGGCGGAGATGTTGGGCTGATCCATCGGGTCGGATTCGAGACCCGAGTTGATCCGGGTTGATGGGTGGCGGGCGATCATCCGGTTGTTGTTGTTGAGGGGGATGTCGGAGGTTGGGACGGTGACGGTGGATGTCCACGTGGATCCTCGGCCGCCGCTGTTGCGGCGGCGGAGCTTGTCCTTGAAATGGCGCCACGTCTTTCTGCTGTCCTTCTGGCTGCCGCCCTCCTCGCGTATGATGTCCAGCAGTGTCCGGTTCGACTCGGTCCGGCCCAGAGGCTCGTTGGCCGGACGGCCCCGGCCGGGTTGGTTGTAACCGCCGCCGGCGGAGTCTTTGGGCCTCTGGTTATAGCCTCGCCGGCTCTGAAAATCGTTGTCCTGCCCCCCGCCGTCGCCGAATTCCATTCCGGCCCCGATTAATAAGAGAGATTGATTTGTTGATAGTGTGATCAAACGAAAACAAAACGGTTCAGATATTTCACATTGAAATGAAACCAAACTGATATTCTGGATTAGGAGTGCAATGTAATAAGCTTTGTTTGTTTATTCGGAAAATAAAGAAAAAAGAAAAAGAAAAAGAAAAATGATTTAGTTTTCTATTTTTCTGTTTTTTACTAGAGAAGGAGAAAAATATATGGTATTTATGCGGAGTGTTGAGCGAGTCCGGAGGGAGTGTTTTTTTATTTTTTTTAAATAAATATATTTTTAGTAAATTAATAAAATAAATAGGTAAATATATGGCGCCTCCGAAGAATATCTCTCCGTAAATAATAAATACAACTATCCCTCTAGTATTAAATTCAACATAATCTTCTAGATATATTACGTGAAATGTTCTCTAGTTTGCGCTTGTTTTGTGTAAAATTCAGTTTCTGATGCACAACAATCTGGTATTTGAAAGCTATGAGCCGCATCCTATGATCATCTTGTTTCAGAATGTATAGCTCAAATGAGATAAAACAGATACAAACTGGTTCCTCACAATCTAGCGAAGTCGAATCAACTCTATGTAGGGTCATTGTATCTTAATTTGTTTTTATCTCAATAAATTTGATTTTGGAAAAAGAAAGTTCTTTTCGATTTTTGAAATTATGATTTTTGAGTTTCAAGAACTTTCTAATGCGGAATTTTAGTTTGTTTTTATCTCGAAAAAATTCCATTTTGGAAAAGAAAGTTCTTTTCAGTTTTGAAATTATGATTTCTGAGTTTCAAGAACTTTCGAATACGAATTTTTGATTTCTAATTGATGTTCAACTTTCAAAATTTTAACTTTTTAATAATACCATGTATTTCTTATTCACAAGCATGGTCTATTGCTGTTAGTCCTTTAGTCAGTGACGTCGGCACGATTCGAGTGTGGTCGACTAAGTCATGGTTGAAAAAGGGTGCCAAATGAGGGTTGACACAAACCAACCACACATCGATTAATGAGTGATCGAGTTTTGGGTAGACATTTGCGATGTTTGTCTAAGAATGTAAAGAATAATTCTCGTCGATTGGGCACGAACATGACTTGACAAATGACACGAGCAAGGGATGAACAAAGACTTAGGGCGGCTGTCAAGAGTTAGTCTTGGCAGCTCGGGAAAAAAGAAAAATCATTTCTAATATATCAATTCAACAATGGTGAGTAAAATTAGAAATTAGTTAGAGTAAATTATGAAACCTTCCTGAACTTACACTAAACAACAAAAAAAACTCCACCAATTCGTAATAACCAAAATCACCTTCTGATTGACCATTGATCAAGTTTTTTAACAGAAAATGTGTACAATCTATTATACCTTCTATTGTTAAATAGGTGAGGCATAAAAGAAAATAGTTGAAATTGTGTAAAGTCTATTCTCTGGAATAAAAAAAAAAAAAAATCCGTGGAAAGTCACGACTCACGTCACACTATAAGGGGTTGGTGTAAGAAAGAAACAAACGTCAAGTTTTTTTTTTGATAATTACGAATATGTAGAGGTGATTTTTGTTATTTAATCTAAGTCTGGGGGGGGGGGGGGGGGTGTTTCATAATTTATCAAACTCTTTTAACATATTTATGTAAAATAAACATGTCGGTGAAATACATAAATAGAACTTATCAAAAAAAAAGAAATACATAAATAGGCCCAAAATTAAAGAAAGCCCAAATTAAACCAAAGTAGCCTTTATTTCTGGCCCACATTATCGCGCTCGAAATAGTTTTGACAATCTTTTTCTAGAGAGAGAAAATAAATAAATTGCAAGCGATTTTAGAGAGAGAAAGTTTTGGGGGCACCAACGAGCACGAAGAGGGACGAGCCTGAAGCAATTTTACATCAAAATTACAGGCAGAAATAGAACTGACCTATACATACGCGTATTTGTATGTATCTATTTATCTCCGTAGTGTTGTTCTAGGAGGGATTCTTTGATAATTTTACGTACTCTTGGGCAAAAGTTATACCTCCTCGCTTTGAGTTGAGGTACCTTCTGCATCAGAAGTTAAACCCTAGGCGCAGAGCAAAAATTCAGAGGGGCACCCCATTGTTTAGCCCTGAATTGCTTCTTCTTCGTGGTAATCGCAATTGAGGTAGTTTCTCGCGCTCCCAGCTCTGGAAACCCTAGAATTTGGAAGTCTGGTTATGTTTGCTCTTACCATAGAGTTTCTCTTCACGTTTTTTTATGGTTGAATTAGGGGTTTAGTTATGGATAAATGGTATGGAGAATTGTTGGTTACGTCTTTCGTTTTTCATGCATTTCGGTTGAATAGCAATGATGGTTTCTGGTTTCCCCGTTGTGTGGCACATACAAGCTTGCTTTTCCGATGATTGGCATTTGATTATATTACATTGTATATGGTTTTGCATGCTGAATGAGTTGACTAGACCTATTAAGTTCGCTATACTCTTCTTGAGCTTTTAGTTGATTGGTTAAGAAAATCTACATGATATAAAGGATAGTAGGGTTTATGAAGCTTACATTCACAACATTTTGTCCGGTATTTGCAGTTCTCTTTTTCTTCTCTCCATGTCGGTGAATCTGTTAGTGGAGGTTGGGATAGCTTCATGCGTTAACGAACTTTGACTGAGATAGTCCAAGGCCTTTTCCCTAGTGGCACTAGCTCCCACTATTATGTGAGAGGTCAAGGGGTTTAGACTTGCCCCCCCCCCCCCCCCCCCCCCCCCCCCTCTTAATAGGAACATATAAAGAAAAAAAAGACTATTCTACTTAAGAAATGATCTTTGACTGAATTCATCAGATTAGTGACGTCTTAGATTAGTGGATATAGTGATAGAGCTAACTAAGTAGCAGCTATGCAAATGCACATACATGCCATGGACTGTGCCGATTTATTTTGTTCATTTAATGTTTTATAAATTTCTTGGTCTTGGAATGTTTTTGAATCTCTGGATGGAACAGAAAAAAGGTCCTTCCATCTTAATTGCTTCAAAAAATGTACTTTGAATTTGTCTCTGCATGTGGAATGCAGTTGTGATATACATGTTGAAGGGCTGTGGATATGGTCTGTTCCCTCGTACATATACTTGCAATTTAAGGATATCATGCATCGTGTGGTATGATTGTATGAGATTACTTGATTTGGACACTATGTAAGATGTTCTTTTTGTTGTTTGATGTAATTTCCTTTGGTCAACTGTAGTAAAATAGTTTACATGTATCGGTTGTTTGACATGTCAAGGCCATTCATCTTCTTGGTTTTGTTCATAATGTTTGGTTTTTGATGAATCTTGTTTATGAACTTATTTTATGTTTTGAACTATTGATCTGGGCAATGACTTTTTTAATAAATTTTCTTTTAGCCTAAGGTATCTATTGGCAGTTATTAGGTACCATTATTTGCTGAAACTTTCTCCCGAACTTCTCTGTTATTTTTCATTTTAGTAAGCGAGTAATTACCAAGTTATGTCGTTTTCATGGAATCATGTTCTATCTAGTATCAACATGGTATGTCCTGTTGTTTCAAACTATTTAGTTCTGTAACAATATCAAACTTATAGGATATTAGCTTACATACCATCAAATGTTGTAGAAGTTCAAGGCTCATGCTAGCAATTGATCATTAATATGATCGAGGAACCTTATGATTAATGTTTTCACACATTAGGAAATTATGATTTTTTTGAATTGTTGGCTCTCTAAATTCATTTGGCTTCAATTTTCTAACTCCTTAGTTCTTCTGTTAAGTTATAAATTTTTGTGTTTGTCTCTCTCGTTAGTGATATTTAGCAAAGGATGTTTTGCCCGTATTATATTCATTGTATGAAGTCTCTGTTTGATTGAAAAGTACGAAATCCAGAATAAAGATTATTACAGGTCTGGGTGCCTTGAACTTGATCTGGCAATGAGATGAATCATGAAAACTGAATATGGAATGACTCATTTAGAAATTGATACTAATTGCTATCATAGAATTTCCCGTAGTCGCTAATGGACCTCTTAGTAGGATTCAACCCAGATGCAGTTCTCACCTATGTTATAATTATATTCAAAGTTCTTGCTTCCACAGATCTGTTTTATACAGGATAGTCAATTCTCAATTACTTAAAACACTTTGGCTGTGTGTTTATTTAGGATATGTGCTCTAGTTATTTCCTCTACATGGAATATAAATATTCTCCAGTTAGTAAAACTTCCTGTTCGTTTTTCCTAGGAGTTTGCTTTCGTCATGAGTTAATGGACCAGATTATCTGTAGCTGTTGAAGACGGGAATGCATGGGTGCACTTCAACATCTGTTCTCCTAGTCAATGCCGAATTTGATTCAATGGGGGGAGTTGTTGAAGGAGGAGTTGGTATTGTTAACAAAACTTCTCCCCGACGAGCGGCAATTGAGAAAGTCCAAGCAGAGCTCAGGTAATGCTGCACTGATGTTTGGATTACGTATCAAGCTACTGAGCTTTCTGTTCTCAAATTATATTGTCATTTCCATGAACAAGTTTCTTCTGATAACAGGCAAGAGTATGAAATTCGGGAGAAAAGGAATAGAGAATTGGCATTTCTTGAGGAAGTATGGAGCTGTTTTATTTTCCCTTTCTCATTGTATATTGAACATCTCTCAGTGCTTGATTCCTTTATGTTGGCAGGGTGGAGATCCTATGGAGTATTATAAGATTAGGAGTGCTGCTTCAGTTAGTGTCCATTCAACTTCATTTACTGATCAGCTTGTGACCAGGTATTTTAAATGAGTTACATTTTGATTGTTGTTACAACTTACTGACTCGAATAATATGATTTTGTATTAGTTTAATGTTTTTTTGGCTTTACAGTGAGGCAAAAGGTAGTATTGCATTTACTGCGTCTCCTCATGGAGACTCTGTGGAAAGTAGTGGTAGACTTGGTGAAAAACCTTTTGAATCCAATGGTGCCGATAATCTAGTTTTATTTGATGCTGAACATGAGTTTTCTGAAGGTGATAAGAACTCATTACATGCCAGTAGGAGTAACATTGTGCCATCTGAAAAGTTATCCCAGGTGGGAGGGATTCAAAGAACTCGGGAGCATGGAGATTCAGCTGCTTTTGGCCTCCCGAGAAAAGCATATAAGAGACGATATCGGTCCCGTCCAAATCGTGATGGAACTAGGTCAAGTTCGACCGATGTGAATCCAACTCGTGCCATTCAAAGCTCTTCTGTACCTTCTCGCCATGGCCTCAGGGATGTTAAAGGATTGATATCTGATGCGGAAAATCTAAATGCATCAATAGACTGTATTTCAAAGGCAACAAGTCCAGTAGATGGTGCTGTTCAGAAGACTGGATTGACTGATAGTCAGCAGGATATGGAGTTAGATGGTATAAAGACTGTAGAATCAACTAAGGACCAGATTGCTGGCGTTCCAGTGGATGCTACCTCTGATGTAATTGCTTCTGAAATTCCATTGCATGACCAACAATCACACCCAGGTGTTGTGAAAACTCCTATTCGAATTGATTCTGATGGAACTGAGTCTGTCCAAGCAGTAGAAGAAATTACTTCTGCAGTTGTTGAGTGTCAGCGTAGTGCGAATGCCATTGAAGTTGAGAATCACTCTAGTTCATGTCAGATGAATGGTTTCAGTAATAAAAAGGAGGATGGGATGGAAGATGGCATCCGAAAAACCAGTGCTTCTCGTGGCATAAATAGTTTGGCTTCTGACAAGTCTTGTACCCAAACCAGGCTATGTGTTGATGGAAATAATGACAGTGAACTCTATAGTAAAGTAAGAAATGCTGACTCGAAAGGAAAGATTTATGACCAAACCCTAGTTCCAGATGTGGACGCAGTTGTAAAAGGTGATGAATCTGTAAAAGACAAGAAACAGACTGAGGCTCTGGGTAGTTCTACTCTTGTCAATGTGATGAACCCTTCTGCAGGTCTAACCCGGAGAGATAATGGCTTTAAACTCCACCCTGAGGATGAATTGAATCAAAGTGGAGCTACTTTGCAAAATGAGGGGAATGATCAATTTGTCATTGAAGAAACAGAAGCTAGTGGACGCGATGGATCAGAATCAGGGAGAAAACCCGCTGACATTCGTAGACTCAACAATTTAAATTCTTCCAACGTCAGGCAACAGGGTTCTGTTGGTATCTCAATTTCGGATCTTCCAGAGAGTGGGTCATTGACTAGGCTTTCTACGGTTTCTTTGGAGGCTCAAACTTCTTCTTTGGCTGACTTGAACTTGGCAAGGAAAATTGACGAAGACTCAATCTTGAAAGAAGCACAAATCATCGAGGTTATATTGTTGCATTTGTGTTTAATTTGTCTAATCTAGTTGTGCTTGAAGAACATTTGCTTGTAACTTGTCGAACCCAAAGATCTGATATAATGAAGTGAATAGGCAAAGCGAAAGAGGATTGCGGAGTTATCCTTTGCTACTTCTCCAAAGCAAATTCATCCAAAATCTCATTGGAATTATGTGCTTGAAGAAATGGCGTGGTTGGCAAATGATTTTGCCCAGGTTCGACTTAATAAATGTTTGGAGACTTTTCTATTTCAGATTTCTCCCTGTGGTTTTGTAGTGTTTTTTAGTTCATAATTTATATGGGATGTAATTGGTTATTCTCCTGTACTTAATATATATATATATATATATATATATTTAAATATTGCTGTTAAGAGATTCCTTGTGTAGGAGCGTATTTGGAAAATAGCTGCTGCAGCCCAGACGAGTTCTCGAGCTGCGTTTACTTGTCAGCTGAGGAAAAAAGAGAAGAGTTCTGGTATGGAGGCGAAGAAGGTTGCTCATACTTTGGCAAAATCTGTCATGGAGTTCTGGCATTCAGTAGAGGTACGTTCAAGTAGAGCCTTTGTAGGATGCATACAATATCCTCTATATGTTTTGTTGCCTTTGTAGGTGAAACTATTTCTTCTTTTTGACTTGATTTGCTTTTGGAAGTAAAATCTGTATTCTTTTTTCCCTGAATATTTAAGCTGATGTGTTAATAGTTGTCAGATTCAGCACATGTGCAGAGTTGTCAAAAAGATATCAATAAAATGTACAATGCAGCAAATCTAATATATGTGGACTAAGTTACAGTTTCAAACACCCTTTTCTTATGAAAATTCAAGATCTAATTTAAAATCAAAAGCTGCAAATGGTAGATTTTATATTTTTCAATGATTTTGTTGTTGGAAGAAGTTGAAGTCATCATAGACTCTATCTCTATTCGGTGGTAGAAGGGTACATAAGAATTTAGTGTTCCGCTTATGAATTCCTGTGGTTTGGCAGGAGACAAGCAATGTACTGGAGCAGCAAAATCAAAGGGAGGATATACTTTCAGTTCAGGCTTATGCAGTGAGATTTCTGAAATATAACAAGTCCAATATTGTTCATAACCTAGCTGATTGGCGGTTCTCACCAGATAGAGTGTCTGACATGGAAATCCTTGATCTCTCATGGGGGGACAATATAAAAGAAGTATGAATTGTTAACAAATATCTTGATGTACTCTGTTTCACATAAATCCTCTCTTTTTATCTCTCTGCTCGACTCCTCCTCTCCATCAGTTACCCCTTACCTCCCTTTTTATCCCCTTTCACCGTCCCCATTTTTCCTGCCATAACATTTTCTTTTCTCTAATGCCCTATTCATCTTGCTTCATGTTTGCACTTAATATGATCGTTATTTTAGTGTTGTATGAATGAATCTCTGAATGTTTTTTTCCCCTTTGAAGTTGAAACTTATGTGGTTATTTATCTATTATTTTCTTTTTTTGTTATTCAGGAGAACTTATTTTACACAATTCCCCCTGGAGCCATGCAGACCTACAAGAATTCAATTGAATCGCATGTGGCCAAGTTTGAGGTAAATGCTTTATTTAGCTAAACGTGTGCTTTATAAATTATCTGATGAACTATATCTGACTGTTTCATCGTTTATATCTTTTATTTCCTTTATATATGTGGCCCTTTGAAGAAATAAGAACGAGAATGATGTTATTGAGGCTTTTAGATGGGCTAAGTTTGTGCAATCATGGCTAGCTTATGGTAATACACATCAAGTGTCTAAAATTGCAAATCTATGACATGATAGAAGTTGTTCTAGATATCATTCTGCCAACAATGTTTTTTGTTGAGAGCTTATTAGTCATGCACAATTGTCTATTGAAAGCATAAATTTAAATTTAAATCTTATTACTATATTGAAATATCTATTTATTTTGTTCGTGATTCCAACTGAGGTTAAGGTTTAGGGTTAATGTGATTGTGAAGTTGGGAATCCTCATTTGACATTTTCTTTTCTGTATTCTGTTTAAGGGCTAACTTTATGTATATTATTCTGATATCTAGATAATTCAGTTAAAAGTGTCACTAGTTCTAGCTCATCTACCAATAAACACCTGGTATTGCTTTCTTGTTTCTGGAGACCTATATGTCCATGCTCCATATACAAATAATTTAGGTCATAGCCAACGTTGATTGCTCCACGTTAATTTTGGCAACACGTCAATTTTCCTTTTAAGCTATTTGATTCATAAAAGGGATTCGATGTTGACTTTGGAATGATTCTGTTATTTGCTCTGTGAAACCACGAGTTGTTCCTAAAGAATGTTTTGCCACCAACCTTCTTGAAATACGAAAATTTTATTAAAAATATGCAGACCAAGAACTTGTGAAAATAAAACGAGAAAGAATTTTGTTAGCCTTCTTTCCCTTCTAGAAAAAAAACTTGGTATTATTTTCTGACACGCCTTTGGATGTTACGATAAGATTTTGTTGCCAATTATTTGTTAATTTTTCGTGTCTTGTATTCTATTCCCTGAAATTGTCATATTACTTGCTCAGAGAATTGCTAGTAGAGTGCAAGAGGATGTGGAAACTTCTGCATGTGGTGCATCTGCAGGTAAGTTTTTAAATGAGGCACTGCTTGACCGGCCTTGCCTTTTGAACTGTTTGTTTTAATAATATTTCATTGCAGGCTTCGAGTCTGAAGACAATACATATGATGAAGTTATCGGAGAAACAAACACATATGACATGTCAATGGCTTTTGAAGGTAGCAAGTCTTCAAGATCTGCCGAAAAGAATCGGAAACAGCTGATAAATGCATACGGTGTGAGATCGTATGAAGTAAGCTCTGATATATTGCAGATGCAATCTGCTGAAAATAAAGTTGCGACACAAACTTTACTGGGAAAACGGCCAGGGGCGAGTCTTAATGTGTCAATACCAACAAAACGTGTTCGAACTGCTTCCAGGAGAGTTATCAGCCCTTTTAGTGCAGGGACATCTGCTTGCATTCAGGTACCAAATAAAACAGATGTTTCAAGTGGTGATACCAATTCATTTCAGGATGATCAGAGTACTCTTCGTGGTGGATCACTTGTTCCACATAGCTTGGAAGTTGAGTCGGTTGGGGCTTTCGAAAAACAATTACCATTTGAATCGGCAGAAGTATCGACAAAACATAAGAAGAAGAAGAAAGCAAAGCATCTGGTATGCAATAGCATACAATTCAAATATGTTTGCCTCAATTATTGTGCAATAGTCCATTTTCATTTACTTTCGTATCCTGGCAGAATGCCGCATACGAACCGAGATGGCAGGTTGATTCCACTTTCCAAAACGAGCAGGTGAATCATTTCACATCACTTAAATATTTCTCCTTCTGTCCTTCTGCATAAAGTATAAAATAATAAAAAATGCAATACGTATTCCCATAAGCCTTATTTGAGCAACACTTAGCCTGTTTGAGATGGAAAGCTCATACTCCAGTGCTTCGGAAAATTGTTGCTATTACAAACAATTATTCTGGGTAGTACATATTGGCTTTTTTGTAGTTACATAGTTCACTGAACGATTTATCATGATATGTAAAAGGCATTGGAGGATATTCTAGTACTCGCAGTCTTGAGGGATTTAATTTGATTGTATTGATCTAAATATTGTTGACTCATATTCAACACACATGCTAAGGAAACAAAGTGAAAATCAGTTACTAATTTTGAGTTCTCATTTGGCTGTTGAGGGTTTATTATTTCTTTCTCTAAATTATGTTACTTGTTCGAAGTATTTTTGAGTACTAATCTTTTCTACAGTTTCAGAGGGATCACTTGAAGAAGAGTCATCAACTTGAATCTAATGGTAGCAGCGGTAAAGCTTATTCTCCCCCAAGCCTGTAGATGGTGTTCACATTTGATACACTCTTTATCATGCCTAATGTATTTATCTATCATTTGTGAAGGTTTATTGGGTCAACCCATGATGAAGAAACCAAAGGTTATGCGGCAATCACAGGATAACACTTTTGAGAATATAACACCAATTACTGGTTCTGTTCCTTCTCCTGTAGTTTCCCAAATGAGTAACATGTCCAATCCAAATAAATTTATTAAAATGCTTGGTGGTCGGGATCGGGGTAGAAAACCAAAAGGTCTCAAGGTACAATTTCCATCCTCGGCCCCCTTTCAACTTTTCAGTTATTGACTCTTCAAGGTGGTGTGCAAACTGAGGTTAAGCATTTTTATTTCTGTCAGATGCCTGCTGGGCAGCCCGGCTCAGGAAATCCATGGACACTCTATGAGGACCAGGTTGATTTATGTATATTGCATGCATATGAACATATAGAAATACAGAAAAATTTCCTTGAGTACGGTTGTTTTCTAGTAAGGTATCATCATATTAATGAATTTTAATTGGAATTTATAGGCACTTGTTGTCCTGGCACATGACCTGGGCCCGAACTGGGGGCTTGTAACTGATGCTTTTAATTACACTCTGAAGTTGATGGTAAGCTTAAGCTAAATGTCGATGGTCATCTTTATTGATGGAGATTATAGTTTTGATTTTGATTTCTTTTCTTCATTTAAATTTAATTTTGTTAAGAAAACCATATATCTTCCATGTAACCAGTGCATATACCGCAATGCTAAGGAATGCAAGGAACGTCATATTATTCTGATGGATAAAACTTCTGGTGATGGAGCAGATAGTGCTGAAGATTTGGGGCCCACTGAACCTTATAGTTCTACATTACGTGGCATTCCCAATGTAAATTACAATCGTGTAATGCACTATTTCACCAGTTACTTCCATCTTGAAAATAATTATTTAAATTAACATTAATGCTGTGCACATTCTATCTTCTTATTACCAATATGGTAGCTGTTACTATGATGTTTCTTTGGCTTAATATAGGGAGCTGCCAGACAGTTGTTTAAACGTCTGCAGGTGCCAATGGAGGAAGACACCATGAAATCTCACTTTGAGAAGATCATCAGTATTGGGCAGAAACAATACTGTCGTAAAAATCAGGTGTGCTTGTCGAATTCAATGTGATAATGTACTTCTGTATGGTATAGCTTGGGTGTTTTGAGATCTTGGTATTTGATATGACTGTCTGATCTACTCTCTCTTAGCTTTTTAGCTTTCTGAAAATACTTGTAATTTCTACTGTTGATTATAAATAGTACACCATTGCTAGTTTCTGTCATTGCATGTCATACATATTGGTTTGAATGCCTCAATGCGTTTTTGAAGCTCTAAAGTTTTTTCATGTTTCTCGTACATGTGTCTGTCCTACTTTGCTCAATTTGTCTGGAGTATGATATTCATTTGCTAACATGGTTTCCTTTAAGAATGATTACCAGGATCCCAAGCACCTTGAGCAACTTCATGTCTCTCATACAAATGCTCTTTCCCAACTTTGTCCTAATAACCTGAAAGGAGGGCATGTTTTAACGTAAGATATGCAATTTATTTGATCATGTACATTTGGAGTTGGTTTGTTAATTGTGACTTATAGTAGTAGTTGTAACTGTAAATCGATATATATATATATATATATATATATATATATATATATATATATATATATATATATATATATATATATATAGACACACACACACACACACACACACACACACACACATATATAATGTTTAACCGACAATTATTAGCCTATTTCTCTTACTCACAATTCTACAACACTTGCTCCTTTGAAGCCCTCTGGATCTGTGTGATGCCACCATGGCTGCACATGATGTACTCTCCCCTGGGTATCAAGGGCAACACTCTGGCGGATTAACCATTCCAAATCATGGAATTGTGACTCCCATGCATCCTGCATCTGGTTCCTGTTCTGTGTTGCAAGGATCCTCCAATATGATGCTTGGCAACAACTTTTCATCATCACCTGGTTCTCTCAATTCCTCTGTCAGGTAGTAAGCTGTTAAGTGCTATAAAAGTTTTCGTTTGATTCTGGTTTTCTTTTTTTAATTGAGATATGTTTTTCTGCGTGCCTTCTAGTAGGGATGGTAGATATGGTGTTCCTAGATCTGCATCATTATCACCCAATGAACAGCAAAGGATGCAACAATATAGTCAAATGATACCCGGTAGAAATATGCCGCAACCCAATGTCTCTGCTCCGGGAGCTCTTCCAGCAACTGAGCGTGGTGCTCGTATTATTCCTTCTGGCAATAGCATGGGCTTAGGGTCCGGTGTTAATAGAAGCATGCCAATAGCAAGACCTGGGTTCCAAGGAATTTCTTCACCATCGCTTGTTAATTCCGGGAGTATGGTTTCCCCTGTTATGTCGTCGGGTAATATGCACTCTGGAGTTGGTGGCTCTGGTCAAGGAGCGATGTTGAGACCTCGTGACGCTTTGCACATGACGCGGGTATGTATTTATCAATTTTGAATCTTCTGGTAATTGGTCTTTATCCTCCCAATGTTTTGGAAAAATATATTGATAACAGACACTGCCACATCATATGCAATGCCCTGTTGATACAACTACACATATAATGCATGTTTTAAGCATATGTTTTGTAGTGTATAGCATTTTTCCCGTTTTGCCCTGCAGTTTTCTCTTGCAATACGAGTCTTCTGTTGTTGCAGTTTGACACTAATATATATTGCCGGGTTAAGATGGTGTTTTGAGGGTGGATTTCGCTCTATTTGACGCTTTAGTAACCTATTGTATTTCTAACTGGAAAAGGCTTGATGAAGAAATAGTAGGTTGTAGTGATATTGACTGTTAGCAAGTTATTGATGATCATGGATGTTCAGTTCTTCATGGATGAACAGTTTTGGTGGTCCTTAGCTGATTCTATTCAGCGAGGATAAGTCAATGATTGAAAATTATTACTGAACATTCCTTAGTTACAACAAAAGTGAACTTATTACTGAACATTCCATATGAAATTTTGCATCAACTCCAGAAGATTGTTATCTTTACCAAGAAACATTTACTGACTTAGGTTCAACACGAAGTTTATTTTCCGAATTGTACCGTCTGTTCCTAAAAGGCAAAGTTAGATTTTTTGATCTATTTTTATTATTTTATGCATCCCTCCATATATTTCATAGTAGCATTCGTCTTTGCTTCAAATTATTAATCTAGTTTTCTGGTTTTGTAGCCTGGGCCAAGTCAGGATTCGCAGAAGCAAATGATGGTCTCTGACCCAGTGAACAACCAATCTCACTTTGGTGGGTCGAGTTCCCCTTTTCCTAATGCTTCATCACCAGTGACATCACACCCTCTCCATCACCAGCAGTCCCATCCAGTATCTCCGCAGCAGCCTCAAGTTCCCAATCCTCATCATCCACATTTTCAAGGACCAGCAAATCATGCACCCAACGCCCAGCAACAAGCCTATGCACTTCGCTTGGCTAAAGAGAGGCAGCAACATCGACTTCTGCAGCAACAGCAGCAGCAACAGCAACAGCAATATGGTGCATCAAGTTCTTTGATGCCACATATACAGTCGCAGCCTCAAATTCCTTTATCTTCTCCTGTGCAAAGTGGTTCACAACTTCAACCCCAAGCAGGTTCTTCGCCAGCATCACTTTCTCCATTGGCTTCTTCGATGAATTCAACGCCACAGAATCAGCAGAAGCCTCAAGCCCCAACTCGGGGAGTTGTAAGGAATGCCCAACAACCTGGTGGCAGTGGGTTAACCAATCAGGCAAGCAAGCAGCGGCAAAAGCAGGTTTCACAAGCTAACAGGCAACACCCTCAGCAGCGGCAGCAGCCACAAGGTGGTCAACAGCCAACAAAAGTTGTGAAAGGCGCTGGGAGAGGCAACACAGCGATGCACCAGAAAATCCCAATTGATCCCTCCCTAGTGAATGGGGTTTCTACAAATCCAGGGAATCAGTTTCCACAGAAAGGGGAAGCAGCCACACATTCAACGCAAAATCAGGGCTTATATACTGGTTCAGCACTCAATGCTGTGCAACCAACAAGGCAGCATATTTCTTCTCAATCTAATCAGTCCATGCCTCAGCAAAAAATCAATTCTGCCTCATCCACTAAACATCCGCACCAGATGAGTCACTCTGATAATGGCAGTCAGGCTTCTGGCCATCAGTCTGTTTCATCTTCGGCCGTAGCTGGTTCAAACCACCAACATGCATTATCTCACCCAAAGTTAGCGAATAGAAAACATTTACTTCTTCAGAGAGTGGTTCCGTCAAATCACCAGATAAATTCTGATCCATCAAATAAACCACAAGTAAGAGATTCCGATTCTGATCAGCACCTAACAACCAGCTCTACTGAGGTGGATCCAATGGTAACATTGCCTCAAGCCACTAGTAATACAACTACCGCGGTACAGTCTGTCTCTCCGGCCAGTGCTCCTCAGTGGCATGCTTCAGAACCATTTTTTGAACCAAATACACTAAATCCAGCAGCAAATGTGTCAATGCCCAACTCTAGTGAGTCTTCTCCGCAAGGGAGCCAAGGGCGTGGACAGAGACTATCATCAGCCAGTGTACCCTCCATTAGGCATGATGTTAGTGCACAATGGCAAAAGCAGCCATCACAACTGCAAAATCCTAACTCACCAGTGACCCAGCAACAGCAGCAGCAGCAGCAGCAGCCGCCGCCGCCGCTACATTCTCAGCAGCAGCAGCAGCAGCAGCAGCTTCTACGAGCAGGGAGTGGCAATTTGTACAGTAGGCCTACTGACCATAGATTGGAATGAAGATTAGCCAACAGATTGTGTGGTGATTGATTGGTGCTGTCCATGTCTGTCAGCATATTCTCGGGACAGCATTGTACAGGTTAGTCATATCTTATTGTGTTCTTGTAGCTGCCATATCGATATGTTTAATTAGTTCCATATTTTTAAAGGTTCAATCGGACATGAGATCTGCTTTAGCTTCTAGCCCCTGAAACTTAATTATATGTATGAAGAAAGGATTGCTGGCATTATTGCAATCTAGTTCTCCACAAACCGGAAAAAGAACAGATGGGAATATGTTACAGGGATTGTGGTGGTCGGGAAAGTGGGTTTGTGAAATCTGTACTTAAACCCAAACGTGAGAAGATCCAATGGATGAAATCAGCTAGACCCACTTGATAACTTAAAAAATCTGGAGGGAAAAGAAATCAAATATCATTATGACTTTCTAAATATGAGAAGGGGCATTAAAAAATGTCTTGCCGATGTACCAAAAGAGTTATTCCTTCTTGCAAAGGAAACAACCACTTTGAAAAGCAATTCAAGTGGTGCGGACCAACCTGGGGACCCTTTGACCAGCCTATTATTTTCTACTTTCCGGTTTTACTTGCACCTGTTTGGCTTGTATCACATTGTAGTCGCTTATCTTTGATTTTTCATTGGCATTTCTTTGAACTATACTCTCTTTAATTTATATATTATTGTGCTAATTATTACTTGCACCTTTTTTCAGTGAAGCCGCGGATATGTAAGGGAGCAGAATATGACATGTTGGCAAATTTTAACAGTTGCCTACAAATTGTGAAGAGGGATTTTGGGTGGTTCAAAATTTTGTGAAGATTGTATATTAGAATTGCCCTGAGGAGGCTTCGGGAAAAAGATAGAGACAGATAGTAGAGGTAGGTGTACAGGATCTCATCTCTCCTTTCGTTCCTTTCTCTTTGTGCCCCTCATTGTTTACATGCTCGTTTGAGGGGGCAATATTTGCTTTTCGCCTTCACAGATCCGTCATGTTTTGTCGCCTGTATCTTAAGAGGGTTTAGTTCTTATTGATATGGCCGAAGGCTGTGAAATTTTTGTGAATATTAATTAGCCTTGTTGTGTATACACTAGTCAATATCATCAAAATAGGGTTCATCGACGCTTTTTGACCTGTATGTTATGTATTATGTTCTCAGAGAATTTTTAGAGATTCGAACGACAGGAAATCAATATCAGAAACTCATCTAACCCTAGTTCACATAACCAGAGGGCTTAATTTGTCAGTCGCACGATGTTCTGCGTGCGTGTTTAACTTTTGTTTGGCCTTTTTGTCTCTTGATTTTTTTTTTTGTGTTTTTTAGAAGAAATTGACTAATACTTGTTCTTGAGACCTGGACAATATGCAATTTGGGATTTGAAAAATAAAGATTTTATTAAATAATATTAAAATTACAAAACACCCTTGATAATGGTCTAAAATTTAATGAAGAAACCAAAAAAAAAAAAAAAAAAAAAAAAAAACAGTCTTAACTGCTGCAATCTCTTGCCATGAACAACTATAAAAAAAGACAACATATTCTACTCTGTTGAAACAACATCGTCCGCTTTCTTACCATCACGCTTCCTCGTTGCTATCTTTATAATATAGTAGTGATCGTCACAAATAGTTTTGTCTAGATTTTTGAAGAAGGCGATCTTTTCTCCGTTCCTCAAGTTGTGCGCCGCAACAAATTCTCTCCATTCGCCACCTAGTTTGTAACACACTTTCCCTCCATATGTGCATTGCGATAACAGCATTTCCCATCGCCTGTCCACTTCATCGAATACTACAAGACCCCTTGGATGCAATCTGCTATTTTGAGGGTTACCCACAATCTTCAGATGCTTGATAATCGTGCTTGCTTCGTATTCGTCGAGGTACAGCCTGGCGCTTTCTGGATTCACCGCATGTTCATTTAACGTCTTCTTAAAGCAGTATCTATGTAGGAAACATAGTAACATTAAGGTTATTGTGGCATATTTTTTTTTCTTTTTTTTTTTGGTTATACAGATTTCAGAATCAAGCAGAACCACTAACCTAAGAATTCATCAAGAAAATACAAGGCTTGAATAAAGATACTTATTGACAGTTCAAAGAACAACAATCGATGAGAAAAGAAAAACAAAGCGACCATAAGAATACTAATTAATTTTTGTAACAAAGCCCTATTTCAAAGAAAATTAAAACCCCATCCAAAAATCCAAAACAACATGAAACATATGCATATTCTCGATATACAGTAGAACCTCGATAAGTTAATACTCGATAAATTAATAACCTCGCTTAAATAATAGTTTCTTCTGGCCCCGACTCGGTAAAAACCCACTAGATTATTTGTTCGATAATTTAATCTTTTGCTAAATTAATAGAATTCTGCTAGTCCCGACTCTATTAATTTATAGAGGTTTAACTGTATTATATTTCTCGACTCTTGCATTTCGTCTATCAAGAAACTATGGATAAACAATGTTAATGGAAAAGCTAATGAGATTATCGGAATACCTAGAACCTGCCCCAGTAGGCGGGATTTTCTGCTGTGGGATTTGATCTTCAAGCTCGGAATCTTGGTTTTTGTTGGATGGTGCACTATTCTTCTCCAGCGGGATTTCATCATCTTCCAGCTCTGAAAACTTGTGTTTTTTTGACGGTAAAGTGAAGCCAGAGCCATCTGACCTGTTTTCTTGATAGGCAGCCATAGTTTGATAATCGCCAGAACCCAATTCTTGGTTTCCGGTGCTTGATTCGCCAATTCTCCGTCTTTCCTTTGCTTGCTCCTCCAATCTTGAAGCGTTTCTTGTTTTTGCCATTTTCTCGATTTTCTTGAAAGTATAGCAACTTATTTATATGTCAGACTAATGTAATGATGTTAATTTATATAGGCACAATGACCTTCATCAGCAACTCCTTTTGCAATGCAATGCATCAAATTACCTCAACTAATAGTGTGAATCGATATACACGATGCCGTATTACATGTGCTCAGATTGCAAAACTTCGCTTAAATATAGTAACAAAAAAGCCTCTTAGAATTGACAAGATTTCATATTTAATGAACACGCAACCATTGTTTTTACGGCGTGATTTAATTCTCCTACTTTCTTGCTTTGTTTCACACTATAAAACATTGAAAGCATATCCATTTAAAACACGAGGAAGTTATGAACACTAGAAATGCAAAACGAGTTCAAGCGGAAGGCCGAAATGAACATGCATACACACACTTGCGCACTTGAGAACAAATAAGTATCAGAATTAGATTACCATAAAACTGTCGCTTCTTCCGAGAAAAAACCCAACTACAAACCTGAATAAGTTAATACATCAACGAGCCACTATTATTCCGAGGAGCCAAAAAACACGTAGCCTTCAACTTTCGTGAGCCATCTTCGATTTCTTATTCGCCCCAAATGCACTACCAATCAAATTGAGAATCTTTTTCTGCCCTTCAAGAATCATAGCTATCCTCTTCTTTTCCATCTCCATCCAATGAATCCCCGTTTTCCGCATCATCTCAATCTTTCTATTCTCCATTTCCATAAACTTCTCGGCGACACCCCTAATTCCCTCCGCCAATTTCATTCCTCCATCACCTTCTTCCACTTGCTCCTCCACCTGCAGCTCTTCGTCCACATCATCATCCACGTCATCACAATACTGCTTCCGTTTCCCATTCGTTACATTCCTCAACCCTCTCACAACCCTATTGCCCTCGCCATTAAAATCCTGCTCCACGGCTACTCTCTTTCCATCCCGATGCACAATGTTATTAATACTCTTCGACTTATTTTTCTTGGCTGCCGCCGCATTCCATTCCTCATCACTGTCGTCCGATCCACCGACATCGCTCTGATTGTTATTATTGTTAAAACAATAATCGACCGAACCCGAATACGAACCGCCGTAACTATGATTGACATTGTTACTGTTGTTGTAAGAATTACTCTTAAAGGCGGAAATTGGGCATGCACTGAGTGGCATGGGCCCCCGTCTCATATGATCCATGAGCTCGAAATACGGCCACGAATTAGGGTTCGGCTTCTGCAATTCGGAGCGGTACCGTTTACGGAGCTTCTCGATTTTGTGGCGGCACTGGGTGGAGGTTCTGGTGGGCTCATCGAAGCCGCAGCGGGCGGCGACGGTGACGGAGAGTTCCTCCCACTGGAAGGATTTGAGCTGCCCTTTTTTGAGAGAGTACCATTTTTCCTGATAGGCTTGAATTAGGGCTAGGGTTTCGTCGTGGGACCAGGGAAAAGCTGCTGATTTTTTAGGAGTGGAGGTTGATTTGGATGATGTGGGGATGGATTCAGGGTTTGGTGAGAGGGAGTATGATTGGGGTGGTGGGGGAGATGACGGCGGTGAAGCCATCGCGGTGTGAAGGTGGAGGTGGACGGCGGCGGTGTTTGATTAGTTAGTGGTGGTTGATCGGTTGTGCGGGCTGCGGAGGTTTAAATGAGCCGGAGAAAATTGGAAGGCATCTTTTAGGTAAAATAAAACACTTCCAATTAGAATTAAGTACATTTTTTTTTAATAAACACAAAATTTCATTAGTTATAAATCAATTTTTTTTTATTTTTGATAAATGAGTGATATAACCTTTCTTTCTTGTGTTGATAAATAATTTAAAATTCTAATTTAAGGTCAGCTTCATTCATCAACCAGTGCGTTGACCCGACTTTTAGGTCTTATTTTTTTGTCTAGAATTTTAAATAAAACAAATTTGATTTAAACCAAACCTAAATAGCTATTGATGTCTTAAAGTTCTTACTAATTAACTTATTAACAAAACATCGATAAAATTATGGATAAATTCCATTTTCCCCCTTAACGTTGGCTCGATATCACTTTATCAAATTCTACTTTCAATTGCATTGATTTCCCCCTTGTACTTTGGCTCGATATTACCTTACCCCCTTCTACTCTTAATTGCATCGATTTGCTCCCTTGTAGTTTGGCTCGATATCACTTTACATCATTCTACTCTTAATTGCATCGATTTGACCCCATGTACTTCAAAAATTATCTAAATGTCGCCCTCGCCGTTGTTTTCACACATTGAAAAGTATTAAAAAGTCACCCCTCACAGTTTAAATAATTATTAAAAAAAAATAAAAAAACAGAAAATAAAATAATAAAAAATTCAAGACAACGAGAAAATATAGTCCACGACGTCACCCACAATTTTTTGTTTTATTTTTTTTAATAATTATTTAAATTGGGATGGATGGTTTTTTTTGTAAATTTCAAACTTAGATCAAACGGTATCAAAGTCAAATGTGTGAAAACTAAAGGGCGAGAGCCATGACAATTTTTCAAGTACATGGGGGCAAATCAACATTAGTATTTCTTACGTTAGTCCAGCGTTTCTAACTTTCATATATTTAAAAACCTAATTCCATTGATATACATACATACACAATTCCAAAACCCACGCGCCACCTACAAACTCCAAAGAGGATGGTAAATCTTCCTTTCGACATGGTAGAAATCATCATGTCGAAATTATCAATCGAATCTCTTGTTCGATTCAAATCAGTTTGCAAGTCATGGAACAATTTGATCTCCGATCCTACATTCGTTCGAAACGATCAGACTCAACGATCCAAGGAACCGAACTCGGAGAAGCTTTTTCTACTCAAGAACTTACTGAGTGGCTATTCTCTGGTTAAATTCAAAGGTTGAAGCCTTAAAACCCTACGAGTTGAAATGGAAGCCCCGTATTACCGAGATCATGCCCTATGCTTTTGCGACGGATTGCTTCTCTTAGAAGGCTCGTATAAGAGAGTTACGCTGTGGAATCCATCAACTCGAACAAGTATAAGTCTTACGATCCCGTACGATAAGTTCGATCTTTGTCACGGGCTTTGTCGTGATCCGATCACCGACGATTTTAAGGTTGTTATTTTTTCCAAGAAACACTACGCGGTGTATTCTTGTAAGAACGAATCTTGGAAGAAGAAGATATAGAATATGATAGCGGCGTTGGGTACTATGATCCCGGATACTTTTGTGATTTTGGCCCGAAGGGAGTCCACACAAATAATGTACTTCGATCCGAGAGACGACAAGTTCAAGTTCTTGCACAAGCCAGATAATATTAACTCGGACGAGGACAAAACTTATTACTCGATTAGATCGAGCCTGGATGACAAAAGGCCGATTTTCTTATTTGAATCGAGAGGGCGTCTGTGCATGTATTGCAACTTTATAGACAAAACGAGGATTCGGATATGGAGGAAGGGAAAGGGTATCGACAATCATTCTTGGAAGAAGTTGATGACTATTACGAATGTGGAGACTTCAATTAAGTCGTTTGTGCCGCAATGTTTTGTCGGAAATAAGCTTGTGATTCGAATAAGAGGGAAAAAATATAGAAATAAAGATGATCGATTAGTGGTGTATAGGGCTGAAAGTCGGAAGGATCGGATCGGAATTAGCCTTTTCGGAATATTTCCAAAAATTTCGGAAGTACAAAATCAATTCCAATTCCAATTCCAAAATTTTCGGAATCTAAAAATCCATTCCAATTCCAAAAGGCCCGGAAATTTCGGAATTTCGGAAAATTTTCGGAAATGACATAAGTATTAAAATTTCGAAACTTCGCTGAAAATTTCATAATTTGCTAAAAATAAAAATTATGAGTTGTGAATTGTGATTTTTGACTTATGGCAGAAATTATGACTCTTTGACTTTGCACAAGAAATAATAAACGTAAAACTAGGGTTTTACATAAAATAAACTAGGGCTTTTTTAGATGACATGGCCCATAAAGAATAAATACAACTAAATAATGTAAAATAAGTATAATATATATATATATATATATATATATATATATATATATATATATATATATATATATATATATATATATATATTACTCAAAGATGTATTTTTTGGAAAAAAAACGGAATTTTTTCGGAATTAATTTCGGAAATAATCGGATCGGAAATCGGAAATTCCAAATTGTTTTTATATAATTCCAATTCCAATCCAAAAAACTCGGAAAAAATCGGAAATCGGAATTTCGGAAATCGGAATGAAAAAAGTTGTTCCAAAATCGGAACTTTTCGGATCGGAACCGGCGGAAATCGGAATTTCCGTTCCAACTTGCACCCCTAGTGGTGTACAACACTTGTAAGAAGAGGTTTAAAGAATTTAAAAAAACGAAGCCAGTTTTTGGCATTGGGTTGGTTCCGTATATCGAAACTCTGTACTTCCCCATCGAGAATACGGAATCGGGGAGGAAGAGGAAACGAGAGTGATTACAACGATAGAGTATTTATTAATTAGCATTTCATATAGTCTTTGGCTCATGTTTCGTTTGCTTGAACAATGTTGGAGATTTACTATTTGATAATTCCCTCGCTAACAACTTAAAAGCTTTTTTTATATTCATTCGTTTTTGTTTCGTTTATTGTAGATTGATGTAGTTAACTTACTTGTCGTTCCATGTTTGCTTTTGCTTATTGATATGTTGCTTAGAGCCTACGTCTGATAAACTTTTAAGAGCTGATAAATTGTTACTACTAAATCATACATACTCATGTAAATGATATACTCTGATGTTTTATATGCAGGCCAAGTTGAATGGCCAGTGCATTGCGTCTAGAGTCACATTATAAGTTTTTTTAAACAGCTTATAAACTTAACCAAACACCCTCTTAATATACTAGTACTACTGCGTACATCCTCGAATTCATTAATTTTTCTAGACTCGAATTCATTAGCAATAATAGTTGGTAATCAATTGATCAATTAATTTTTCTAGATTCGTCTACAAGACTTTTAAAGTTGTGAATTTATTACACAATGATTTCAACTTGTAGAGTATTCTCAATTTTATTTCAACTTCAAACTTTAAATACATACAAATTTAGTTCAAAATGAAACAAGCTAAGTAGTAGTACCCCAAACAAATAAACAATTTAAAACCCTAAACTAACAAATTACCTACAACATGAGTCTATCTTTCTTGATGTCCTTCTGGCAATTAGGGCAAAGTCGTCTTTTCACACTCTTACTCCGAGCCAGCCACTCGTTGATACAATCTCGATGGAACTTATGCCCACAAGGCGCGTAAACCGAAACAAGTTGATCGGAGAAATCATCGAGACAAATACTGCAGCAAGTCTCGGAAGAATATTCCACGGCAGCCGTAGAAACTACTATATATTCCCGGAATATTCTACACCACCCCTCCTTGTCAAAAAGCGGCATCATATTTTCTTCGAAATCGAACCTTAAACCGACGCGCGCATGCGAGTCAATCACGACGGAGTTATGGTCCGAGGGTTTGGATTTAAGACACGCATCGGCAGCGATCAGTGCAATCTCCGCCATCTTGCGGCGGAGATCGGGCGATCAAGATTTCGAGTTTCTCGGCGATGACTCGGCGTTTGGTTCCGTCAGTCGTGAACTCGTTGAAGTCCGCGAAAACCTCTTTCTTGGGAAGTTCGGCTTTCGACACGTGTTGGCGTTTGTAATTGCAACTTGTGTTCAAGAAGTGGAAGGAGATATCTGTTTCGCGGGAGAAGATGAATTTGATGTTGAAATATGGCGGCGATGAAGAAAAGGAGCTCTTTGAATTTACTTCGCATCCGTAAAAGTCGGACACCACTTTGTTGGGACGACACCGTTTCATAGCTTCGCGATAAAACTCCTCCATCTCCGTGTTTATTAATTAAAGAAAAAAAAGGGTTTCTATTTGGTGCAGAACGAGGAATACTTATTCATAATTGTGACAAAGATTGAAAAATATACAGCGTTTATTTCACGTCAAATACTACTTACTACTAATTAGTAAATAACCTGACAAATTAAAACATGTGTGCACGTTGCTTTTTCAATCTCCAACACTATTTATTTAATTATTAGTTGTGCATTGTGTTTGACATAGTTTTCGTCAAATAAAATTATATAAATATTTCAAGACACGTGTAAATTGGTTATAATCTTTTTCTAGGGTAAATATTATAAACTTTTGCAGATGATCTTCATGTGCTCGTAATATTGGCACATAATTCCCTTGTGGTTGATAGATGTAGCGTTCGTTAGTTTTTCGGTCAAATTTAATCGCGCATGTCACATTTCAAGTGCATAAATTAAATAAAATATGTAAGCACAAGGGAGTCATTTGCAAAATTTAGTATTTTGACGTTTGTCACGCGCAGTTAATTTTGATGCAAACACTAATAGAAGCTGCCCCTAACCACAAGTGTGTTATGTGTCGATATTACGAGCACAAGGAGGTCATTTGCAAAAGCTAACCATAAAGAGTCAGATGCTACATCTAGGCCTTCAAAACGGCGTTATTTTTTCACGCTTCCGTTCTGGAATATACACGAGACTTATTTTAGTCGTGTAAGGCTTTTGATGGTACTTTTGTCAATTCCGTTAAGAAAAAAAAATGTTTAATACACAAAAACTTTAAGACTTGGAAGAACTTATAAGTTCTTAAATATCTTAAAAGCTCTTTTTAATATCTTATAGGTTTAGGCAAACACTCTCTTAATTTTTATTTAAGTTCATAAAAATGTTTAATACACATTCAGATTTAATACAAAATAAATCAAATTTTAGAATACGGTGAAGAGTACAAATATAAAATTCTTAAGAGTACAAATTTAATTTTTAAAAGAAGTTTTTTATTTCAATTACTTGAATTAATTTTTAAATGTAAATAATTTCTTCGATTCTTTCTTGAATCTCTTAATTTCCTTTGTGTTTGAAAATACATGAAAGATTGAATTCTCTCTCCCCAAGGCACTTCATGAAGTATAATTAAGATATAATTTAATTAAGCAAATATAAATAACTCTTGTTTAATAGAATAGAATTCTAACAAATACCGACTGCAATTCACTCAATTTGAAACCCTAAACTTAACAAAGACAACCTAAACCCCAGTTTGCCGACATGTACATTAATTTTATAAAATACATATTACACATTACAAGGCTCGAGCTTCGATGTCGCAACGGCAAATCGGGCAAAATGGAGTAATCGGCCGCCAAGATCGAGTACGCGCCCTAGACTTCAGCCACTCGTTGATGCAATGTCGATGGAACTTATGCCCGCACGGCGTGTAAACAGATTTAAACCCTCCTCGGCCGTCGTCGTTGGAGAAATCAATCAAACAAATAGTGCACGTCTCCGCAACTACGGCAACAACTGCATGCTTCGCGAATTTCCCGCAAAGCACATCGTCGAAAATAGGCATCATCGTCTCGTCGAAATCGAACACCAGACCGACGCGCATGCACAGATCAACCGACACGTAGTTGTGGTCGGGGGGCCTCGACTTAACGAGCCAGGTGGCTTCTTCCATTGCCCTCTCGATCATCTCGTGGCGCAAACGAGGAGGCACAATCAATCTCTCGAGTTTCCCGGCGATGAGTCTTCGTACGTATTCGTTGCTGGTGGAGAGCGCGTTGACGATCACCGCAGAAGCCTCTTGCTTCGGCAGAGGAGCTTTTGACACAATGTGCCGTTTTCCGAGATCGTCTCGTTCGACGAAGTGGAAGGAGATATCTGATAAGTAAGATAGAAGGAATTCGACGGTCAATCCAGGGCGGGACGAGGTGGAGAAGGTCGTCTTCGTCGTCGATTTTCTGTCGATTGTATGGACGTGGCAAATCACAAGTTTGTCGTGATATTGTTCTACAGCTGTACGATAAAACTTGTCCATGTGGAGAAGAAGAGACCAGAGTTTGGGAGGAGAACCAGAAACAGGGCTTGGGGGTGTTCACGACAAATTAAATACCCCCTTGGATTTATATTGGTTGATTTTGAAGATTGAATTGCTTAGTTTTAAAGCAAGGGTTTGTTTATTTATTATTATTATTATTATTATTATTATTATTATTATTATTATTATTATTATTATTATTATTATTATTATTATTATTATTATTATTATTATTATTATTATTATTATTATTATTATTATTATTATTATTATTATTATTATTATTATTATTATTATTATTATTATTATTATTATTATTATTATTATTATTATTATTATTATTATTATTATTATTATTATTATTATTATTATTATTATTATTATTATTATTATTATTATTATTATTATTATTATTAAACTATTCAACTATTCACACATGGGAAAGTTAAAGTAATAAATATTCAACACATAATAAAATATAATAGAATGGTATATTATACATGATATGATTGGAGTGAATGGTAGAAAATGAGTTGTTAAAACACTATTTGTTAGTTAAAATAGATATAGCATCCCATTTTTTTACCACTCAAGCTTGGAGATGCCCTAAGTATGTTGAAGTCATACCACGAGGACAATGAAAACCCAAGCCGAGGGCAATCTCACTGAGCACTCCCCGTGATGACCAAGTTCTTTAACAAAGTTATCGAGGAACTGCAAGGCAACAACAAGAAAAGTGATCAAGTTCTTTAACAAAGTTATCGAGGAACTGCAAGGCAACAACAAGAAAAGTGATGATGGTGATGACCAAGTTCTTTAACAAAGTTATCGAGAAACTGCAAGGCAACAACAAGAAAAGTGATGATGGGGTGTTTCACCAAGCACCCAATATCTCATCAAATATAGAAGGAATTAATCGAGTTTGAGGCGACGTGGAAAATTAAGAAAGACTTGTGCCAAATTTCAAAATTGTTTCCACTTATTCGAGACAATTTCGAACGTCGTCGAATTTGGTGGCAGGATGTTACAGTCCACCGATTTAGGAACGGAATTAATAATTTTCAAGAGGCTAAGAATGATTCAACAAAGCAAAATCAAGTACTAAGCCCAAGAAATGGCACAATATGCCCCATTGTACATAAAACTTGTATATATTCTTAAGAGAATTCTAAATAATTACTAGAACCCTCTACATTGTAATTATGTTTTAGGAATTGAAAAGTTCTAGAGAACATCTCTCAACCATACGATCAAGTTGACCACCATCATTCGAGGATGTGGAATTGTATAAATAGGCGTACGGGCCTCATTTATAAACCATCCAAATATTGGAAAGTATTCTAGTAATACAAGCACTTTCCTACAAGCCGACTTGTGCTCTTAACATTCCTTGTAGTTTCCATCAGTTAGCACACAATACTCTTAGGAGTGAAGTTGACTTAGCTATCACGAGAAGCGAAAATGAGCTAAGATCCCACGGTTCGTATTAAGGAAACTAGTTCGTTACATGCTACTCTTATATACAATGAAAGCCTAAAATCCCTCGTATTAAGTAAACAAGTTCGTTACATACTACTCTTATATACAATGAAAGCCCAAAGCGAGTTAGTTGATTTTAAAAAATAAAAAAATAAACAGTAAATAAAAAATAACAAATAACATTGACCATAACAACGAGTTAGTTGATTTTAAAAAATAAAAAAATAAACAGTAAATAAAAAATAACAAATATCATTGACCATAACAAATAACATTGACTCATTGATGAAATTGTCAAATAGTTCACGGATCATCATCAATACATTCATAAAAAAATTTATGATTTTATTTTCTTTTTATTTTCCTTTAAATCAAGGGACAATTCAGATAATTCACAATGTTACCCTTCACCTTAAAAGCTATGCTTGCTATGACTTATACATAACAAGTCAACTTAACTAGACGGCTGAGCTGTCGAATCTCTTAGAAGGTTATGTTCTCTCTTGTCTTTTGAGGAACTATAGCGACTCTTGGATCCAATGCTGCATAGGTTGACGCGGCTGGCGAATGAAAACGTGGATCAAACGCCTTGAATTATGTTGTTACTAACGACAATAGTGAATCGTTCTCTGTTCCTTTGTAAGATCGAATACTTGTGATGTCTTCTGAGTCAGAAGCCGAACATAGTGACCTTTCAAAGTCTCTTCAACAACTTCTACCACTTTATCAATTTTCTGAACTCCAACTATACTTACTCGTTCGAGCTCTTTCAGATTATCAAAATCCTCTGTCTTTCATTTGCTATGAGTCCGTAGAGAGAGGCAGAGAAAAGTTACTAGTGAAGAATTTTCCAGACATACAGTGAAGAACATATGGGTATTCGATGCTGAGAATAATTAGTTTGGTGAAAATTTTCTCAATCATATCTAATTATGATTCTTATTCTAAATCTAAAAATTCTAATCCAAAAAACACATTTAAAAAAGAGTTTTAAGTTTATAAGCCAAAAAAAAAAAAATCAAAATTTGTAGGGGAATGTTTTTATATTTAGAAAGATTAGAGGGGCACAATCACAAAGTAGTGAAAAGTTGTTTGGCACTTTTGATACTTAGACAGCCAAACTTTTTCCATAAAATCTCACCTACCCCTACCCCCTACCCCAGCTCCCAAATTAAATCTTCCCCCACCAATCAGGATCCACCGCACACCATCACCACACTCCTTCATCACTACGCACTTGGATCCCTTTTCCTTCCTTTTGCAGAAATTCTGAATCTTGATTCCCAATTCAATTTGGGATTAATTTTTTTTTTTGGTCGATTTACCTTTTTCCGATTAAACCTCAAAAAAATGTCTAAAGTTTTTACTTTGGCCGAGGTTTCTCAGCACAACACCAACAAGGACTGCTGGCTCATCATTGATGGCAAGGTAAATTCAATTAATCACTGTTCATGTTCATATTTTTTCATCTTTTTTTTTTCTTCTTATTTAATTTGCTGATATGTTTGTACGTAGTAGATCTTTGGAAGATCCAGTTACGATCAGTTCTTAATTGTCAATTTTGGTATCTGATGTGTGTAATTAGAGTCTTATTTTCCTTTTTCTCGATTTTTTTTTTGTTTTTGAATTATCGTGTCTGGTTGTGATTCGATCTTTGCGAGGAAGTGTGTGTGTGTGTGTGATTTTTGTGAGAATCAATATTTAGTTTGGTTGGATTAGAACAGATCTTATTATTAATTAAATATTAAAATATACGTTGAGATGTTTATGTGTTTGAATGTTATTCGAATTGGGACAATGGATTTGATTCTTGTAGGAATAAGTGTTAATGTGATTTGGTCATAATTCAAACACATATCATCAGATCTCGGCGGTACGCATCTTAGTGCGTTAAGTTACGTTCCGGAAAAAAAATAAAAATGAAGTGTTGAATGTGATGTTAGTGTGTATGATTATTTGCTTGTATTTTCGTTATTCAGTTTTCGGATGTTTGAATGTGTGCAATTTTTAATTTTTTTCGAGAAAATAAATGTTATTCTTGTGTGCATTTTTTTCGTACAAATCACGATTCTTGATGTGTTTTGTATCTCAAGAGTCTCGAGTTTTTAGTCCATTATTTGGATTACAGTGAATTTCTGACTTAATGATTTTCGTGCTATACTTTTTTCTTTCGCAAAGATACTGAAAAGTTTCCGGATTGTGATTTAATTTTTTTCCATGACTCAAATCATTGAGCATTTAACTTATAACATAATTTTGTTGTTGTCTCCGACTCTCCGGTTTCTCTTTAGTCCCACCTCTATATGTGACTATGGAACCTCGTTGAATTTTTACTTGAGTTTTTTTTATGGTAAAATGATCAAAACCAACTTTATGAAAGCTTTATAGACTTGCTTTTACATGGGCTTTGCTACTCCTACGGTTTCTTTATTAGAGAATCGGTACGGGTTTACATGCCGGCTCAAAAATTATGGGAAGAAGTGGTGAAAGAGCACTTTTAGGGTCTACGATAAACATATGTATATATGGTTAATGAATTTAATTATCGAAAGAGAAAAAAATATTTTTATGTATCGTTTCTACTTGTTGGTTCAAAAATCGAGAGATGAACTAATGGGCTTGTGAAATGTAGACTAACCTAGCTAACATTAAATCGGTAAAACGAGATTATTAAGGAATAGACATTGATGCTTCCATTTTCGCTGTAGGTCTATGATGTGACGAAGTTCTTGGACGACCATCCAGGTGGCGATGAAGTATTGGTTACTGCAACAGGTACTCGCTATTTTCGAAAAATTGTCTGAATAATATAATTCAATTTACATCAATCTTTTGTTCGTTTTATATCGTTTTTTTATTTTTATTTTTTTATTTCGTTTCATTTGCAGGGAAAGATGCAACTGATGATTTCGAGGATGTTGGCCACAGTACGACTGCAAAGGCAATGCTCGACGAATACTATGTTGGAGACATAGATTCGTCGACCATTACCACGAAGACGAGTTACGTTCCTCCGAAGCAGGTCCAGCAAAACCAGGATGCACCTTCGGGATTCATCATTAAGCTCCTCCAGTTCTTAGTTCCCCTCATTATCTTGGGTTTGGCCGTTGGCTCGCGTTTCTATACCAAATCATCCGATGAAAAGTAAAACATATAATAATTTTTAAAAAATATGAAAAAAGAAAGAGCAGTTTCTTAGTGTCGAAAAACTGCCTTCGTTACCATATAATCGACAGATGTGAGGTGTTTGAGGATGGAGTTTTTTCTTCTTTCTTGTTTTATTTATTGTACTCTTGAAGAAACCTTGTGTTGTTTTCTATTTCTTTATTTTGCATGACTAATTATTAATTATTAATTATTTAATGGATTTGGTTTTACTAGGTCTTGAAATGATCTTACTCTTCTTGTCTTCTAGTCTATAGTTTATGATTATCCTTATATGTGATGTTAATTAATGTAATTATGTCATGGTCACATGTTATAATCTCAGCCAGCCATGGATGTTTTCAAAAGCTTGAGCTTAGGACTAGATTGAACCTTAAATAAAATCATCTAATGGAGTTGTAATATTTTCGAAATAATATTTTTGACATTTATATACAAAATTCAATATTGTTTGAATCAATGGCAAATTTCGGCCGACCCTGAGGTAATGTAAAATTACGAAAACATTCAGTTAAATTACAACCACCCCTCAACTATGTATTTTCTTACGAAAAAACCCCCTTTTTAGTATGTAAATTTGACACCGTAAAGATGAACATGTAAAACAATACATAGTTTCGCGATGACGGTAATTATCCAAATAGAAAGGGTCTTTTCTGTAATTTGATCTTACCTTAGGGGCTGACCGTAATTTTCCACTTGAATCAACTAAAAGTTGGAGAGATGGAACAAATAAAGTACAAATCACCCCTTCCCCCTTCAAGTGATCCAAAGATCAAATCTCCACATTAAACAATTATTTCAAAGAGTAGCAAACGAAGATACAAACATTAGTTAACCTATAAACACTTGACACGTGTCCACATGCAAACGCCATGAGACAAAACAAAACCTAACATATTTCCCTCTCTTTCAACTTCAATTAAACGAACTTCCCAAAGAAAATGCCCTCAATTATCACGCAAATATTTTGTCACATTTTGATCAAAACTAACCTATAAAAAGAACTCTTAAAAGAGTCTCATTCTCCCTCCCTTTCGCTTCTCCTTCTTCTCTCTCTTACTATCAATATTCCGAAAAACGAGAAGGAAAAAAAATGGCGATTCTGTTAAGAACTCGAAAACAAGAAAAGGGGGTTCCTACAAAGCAGAGTAGTGTAGATGTACTAAAAGTTGTGCATCCACGAGGATACATTGAAGTATTCCGCGAGCCAATCACAGCGAGCCACATCATCGAGAGGTACCCGAGGTACTGCATAACCAGGCCCGATTTCTTTGAGTTTCCGTGGATAGTTGTACATCCCGAGTCGATTCTTTTCCCGGGAAAGTCTTCTATCTCGTACCCCACCGTACGATCCACAATCTTCTCAAATCCAAACAACAGCAGATCGTACAAAACCAATTAGATAATAATAATAAATATAATAACCATTATCAGAAATACGACAAACGAATTTCTTCTTCACCTATAAAATCATTGGCTGGAATCACTCCTAAACATAATCAACACCGAGAAAAAAACGACCGCGAATATTCTTATTGTAATAATGACTCACAGTCACAGGGACAAGATTCGGACAGTGGGAGTTTATACAAACCGTCTTTTTACAAGTTGTGGAATAAGATGCAAAGAAATCTCAACTACGAGACGAGTTACGATCAGCTGTACGATGATTCACCGCCTTATGGTGGGCGGCCCCACGTGACAAGTGGCGAACTCGTGGAGTTTCAAAGGCGTCGTAGTTCTTGTCTGAAGAGTGCTGACAGTGATCGGAATAACCTCGACTTGAAGGTGGCTTTTGCATCTCCGGTTATTACCACTTTTTGGTTGTGAGTGTCCTTCGCTCGAGAGGCCATTTTCACTTCGTTTTTTTTTCCAGGGGGTTGGAGTGACATATTTTTAGCAGGGGTTTGTTGTCGAATGCATAGTATGGTTACGGTTTTCGATACTCAGTTTTGTTTTTTGGGAATTTATTGTTAAATATATATATTATATGTACATAGTAATCGAGACCGAAAAACAAGGAGAATAAATAATAATTAAAAAAAGAACACTCATCGCTAGCAACAAAATGTACGAAAAAAACACATCGAAAAAAGTACCTATATAGATATCCTCCTCGATCATATTCTTTGCGACAGCTTCGATGGAGAAACCGACCCCCTCGAATAGCTCCGCGCAAAAACATTCAATCGAACAATCTTCTTCGAAAAAGAACTCATAAACTTCCTCGAACCAGATCTCTCCAAATTCCTCTTCATGCAAACGTGATCCTTCTCCAAATCGTTCAATCTCATCCTCATTCTCGCCAGCTCAAGCTTTAGATCTCTATTCTCTCGTCTTAGAGAAGCGTAGTTGTCTCGCGGTGACATGGCGGCACTTCTCACTCCGCCGCTGTTGATCCGCCACGACTGGTGGTGGTGCATAGGCGGCTTTTTAGGGTCTTCGTCGTCTTCTGGGTATGAAGAGAAAAGGGAGTTTTTGAGACGTAGTTGCTCGTTGTACAGGACTTGTACTATTGATTGGAGTGGGAGGCGTTCGTTTTGCGCTGCGTGCGCGCCGGCTTCTTGCGATAGTTTCTGGAAATCGATTAGTTTGCAGAGCTTTCTCTTTTCGGGTTCGGATAGTGCTTGATGTGCCTGTCAATATATGATATAATTGTCCAAATTAGTTGGTGTGTGTATATATATATATAGATGTATATAGGGGTGAAAGTCGGATGGATCGATTTTTGCCCG
Source organism: Erythranthe guttata (assembly GCF_056151865.1). Classification (NCBI taxonomy): domain Eukaryota; kingdom Viridiplantae; phylum Streptophyta; class Magnoliopsida; order Lamiales; family Phrymaceae; genus Erythranthe; species Erythranthe guttata. Next base: position 3,043,846 of record NC_142546.1, on the reverse strand, counting down.
GGTGTTGGGTACTTACTTTGAGGTAAACATCGATAGCTCGATAAAGTCCATCGTGCACAGTGCGCGCATGCGCAGGCAAACTCTCCGCAATAGCGACAAACAAGTCGAGCTCCAAATTCGCATCGGGTGCAATTTCCGCCATGTAACTGTCCACAAGCTTACACACCTTAAACAGCGCGCTCTGCGAAGGCAAAGAAGAATCAGAATAATCACGACTACCACACTCGAAACCCCCCGAGTCTCCATCCACGTCGTCACCATCCACATCATCGCCGTCACTATCACCACCGCCATCCCTCCTGCAAAAATTCAGCAAAATCCTACAAACAGTCTCCACATCGAACAATGTGTCGCCAGCCTGGCAAAACGAGGGTATTAAAAGATCGTCTAGCGTGGCTATATCCAATACCGACCCTATCCTCATCTCGAGATCGTGCCTACAAGAAACAGAGCAGTCGAGCGCAACTGCACTTCTTAACATACCGAAGAGAAAAGTTATCGGAACGGCGTTTTTTTCGATAGGGAGTAGACTAACAATCGCCTCGATAATAATAACCGCGCTCTGATCGCCCGATAATAAATTACGGGCGATCAATTTTTTCTCCGCGTAATTCACGAGCGAAGCACCGATGCTCTCGGGGCGAACACCTCTGCATTTAATTGCGGTTATGACCCTTTCGTATAAATCGATTCTAAGTATCGAAAGATCTTCGATCCACCAATCGCCTTCGGTTTTGATTTGTTTGCTCATGTGAAGTCTACCCGAGCTGCTGTACTCCAATCTTGAAAAACTCGAAGCGATTTGCTCCACGCAGGCTTTTGAGGCGATTCCATCTATGCATCGAGTGACGATTTTAAGGTTGTCCGAAAGTGGGAGTAGGGTTTGGCAGTGGTGGAGGACTTGGACGCACATTTCGAGGTTTTTGCAGACGATTGTGTTTAGGTATTCTTCGGCCCTCGAAGAGAGATTATTGTTCGAGTACTCTTCGGTCATTTCTAGATAGTCGGACACACAGCAGAGGTGTGCGACGTTTGAAGTGCTGATTTCGAAGTTGATTCCGTAGCAGAACTGGGCGGCGAGCTCGAACGATGCGGCGCCACCTGGCAGACTGAGGAGCTCGATTCTTGATATGTCGGATTCGCGGTGTTCTGCTACCAGCTTTCTCATTCGTCCACTTCGAGAGACGAGTGGGAACTGCAAAAATTAAGTGCTGATATACTAAGGATTCTTGTATTAAACACCCTCTTAACGAGAAGTATAAATAATGTTAATTTTGTCGAAAAAAGTTCGAGAATTGCATTTACGATTCGAATTATCTTTGCCGTTTTTTCATGATTTTGTACAAAATTCGAAATGGGGAAAAAATCGAACTTAAGTAGAAGCATAGAGATGCAGAAACTGACCTTATGCAGTGAGAAAGTTGCTCCGTCTACTTCGATAATTATATCACTCGGAACATCTCGGAATACCCTATCAAAGATATCAAAACAGCAGTTAGAGAAGTCTATCATTGCGAGTTTGCAACACGAAATTCCGCTTTATTTCCGAGATTATGTGCGCGTGTGTGTGTGTGTGTGTGTGTGTGTGTGTGTGTGTGTGCATCAATAAAACTACTAGATAAGTATATTAGATTGGCCACGAAACCGGATAATAATCAACAACATTAAAAAAAAAATCTCCTTCACCACTTTTTCAACACCCAATTACTAACAACTAAAACTCATAACAAGAAACGCGTATAGAATCGGCAAACGACAAACCATTCACTGCACTTCTGACGACCGCTCTTGGCCAGAGGAGGCTGCTGCTGCTGCTGATGCTGGTGTTTGTCCATCGAAAAGAAACCGAAGAATTTCCAGAGAGAAGAATCGGAAGTGTCTTTGTAAGAGAAAACACGAACGTTGAGGTAATGAAACAAATTGAAGAGAGATGTTTCTGTTGGCAGAGTTCTTTGCGCATTTTTGTCGAACAGTAGGTGCGCGCAAAATCATATACTGCAAAATTGTGTAAAAGCACTGGGTCCTCAATTTGTGGGGTCATATGTTAGAAAAACAAGATCAAATTTATTACAGTACATAATAATTCTTAATCGCGGAGTATAATTTGCCAAGATTTGTGCCCATAAAGCGGCCTCAAGAAAAAAAGAAAGGGGACTCTGTTTGTATGTGGGTTTTGATTCTTCTTTCGTGAAATTTAATTTAAAAAAATAATAAAAATAAAAAAAAGTAGTGGGAAATAGGAAAAAATGAAGATCCCGTAATGGAAAAGGATAAGAGCAGAAAAAGCGCGCGAGGGAAAGGTGGTTTGTTTCTGTTGACATTTAATATTTTATTACTCTTATGTCCCCCTAAGCTAGTAAAACAAATTCCCTTTTGACCCTTCAGCTTTTCTTTTATTGTAATCCAACCCATGAAATCTTACATATGGTTTCTTTTGTCATCTAAAAAAAAAAACTTTATGATTTATTAAGTTTGAAATAAAAGAAAAGGGAGACTTATTTTTTATTTTGTTTTTTTGGACTAAAACTTAAGCAATTGTTCAAGTAATAAAAATTTAATAAATTTCCCAAAAACATAATCTCCCTGAAAAATAGAACTTAATCGGAAATTCTAATTTTTTTTTAATATGTTAGTCATAGAAAATCATCGTCACAGATTAGTGTCATTTTGGAAATAAGAACAAAATGCTCACATTACGTATAAGTCAAAGTGTTGACTCTGATACCAATTAAAATATATATTTTTTTAATACATAATAGATTGCTTCATTTGCTTGTAATCAGGCACAAAACATGAAAAGAGTCAAAACAAAAATGTCAAAAACAAGCAAACTCAATTGGGAAAATCTTGAAAATGTGGGCCAATTTTGAATTGTAATAATTATTGACCAATTAGACCTTAAGAGCAATTAAGCCATGTCTCCAACACCCAATCATTATAAAAGTAAGGGTAAATAACACTTAAAATCATCTTTGATTTGTCGTTTTTGCGCATGACTCCCTTGTACTTTTAATATCAGCATATAAACTCCCTTATAGTATTACACTTGGCAAATAATCATGCTCATTCGGAAGAGGGAAATTGTAAGGAGGTTACGTGTTTATATTAAAGTACAAGAAGGTTACACAATTGTATTGAAATTACAAGGGGGTAAATGCAAAAATGTCAATCCACAGGGAGTGGAGTGCTATTTACCCTAAAAGTAATTAATGGAAATGATGTTATCCTCCACTACCACCCCCTTTCCCACCCCCTTTGTCTCCTTTCATCTAAGTGAAAACAAAAAATTATCATGCTTTTGGACAATTTGGAAGACAATATTCTAGACATACATGAATGTAGGACCATATTTGATCATACTATAACAAGAATTATAATAATGTAATAAAAATTGAAAAATATTGCTATTTTTTATATCTATTTTATGGGGTGTTTTATGGATTACTAACTAGATGTTGCACTCACTAAATCATGTTTTATGTATTTTACTCAGATTTTAATATTACAAATGAGTTTGTGCTAGTTTTTTTGTTTAAATATTAAAATCTATCACAAACTTGTTCTTATTAATTTCTTATATATTTTATTTCAACAAATTTCAGAATTTATTGCATAGGTATTGAAAAAAAAATTGAAAATTTTATATGTAATTCCTCTTCAAATTTTTGTTTTTTTGGACAAAATCGGAAATCATAATAAAAAATATGGTTCTAAAATAAAAAAAAAATGTTCGGATATAATCGGCGGAATTAAAAAAAATTATTTTGATTTTCATTTGTTAACTTATGATATCAATTTTATAAGAAAAGTCAAATAACAACAAAATAGTATTACTATTTTTTTTTTAATTATAAAAGAAGTCAAATAGATGTAATAAGTTCAACCACTTGAAAACTCAGTTGTATTGTTGAACCGAAGAAAGTCTAATAATTAATCCTTCAATTAGTGGAATCATTTTTCCACAATTATGGATCGACCCATAAACTTATTGCGCTAACTAGTCATTCAATAAGGTCTAATTATTTAATTAATCACGATTTATTTCAGCAACCAAACAAAACCTTAGAATATTACAATAATGGCAAATGAGACCTAACCTAGGAGATAGCATAGCATAGGAATGAATATGACAACTATGCCATAATTGATTTATCTCATGCGGATGAAGGCATGATTATTTTTATTCACCATGGTTTAAAGTTGTATTCTTTTCATCTTCATTTTACAAAATAACTTAGAAAGATTTATTTTCGAAATATATATATTGTGAATTGTATGCGGCAAGTTCAACCTAAAAAGTATTGACAAAGAGATTCAAATTCAGGTCATTTAACTTCTTTCTTAATCTACCAACTAAACAACGCGTGCAACAACTATTGAACCAAACTTAATTATGTTGACTATCACTTCAATCATAATTTCAATCAAGGCCAAAAGAACAATTTGACAATTTAGCAAATTGTAATTGTAATTGTTAATATATGGAGACTACATTAATTTCTCTATACTTCAATCTCTCTCTCTCTCTCTCTCTCTCTCTCTCTCTCTCTCTCTCTCTCTCTCTCTCTCTCTCTCTCTCTCATATGTGTGTGTAGAGAGAGAGGCTGTCTCAATCAATCTATAGCACGCCGAGGTATGTTGGAGTGTAAAGGCATGCCATGTTGTGGCTCTATCGACTATCTTTTGATGATAAAGTGAATTTTCTTTAACTTTTTTTTTTTCCCTTTCTTATTTTATTGTTCTCTTTCATTTTGTTTTAATTCTTGATTATCTCTTACAAATGGTAAGCATTTTGGAGCTTATTTCTATTTTATAATAGGAAAATGACTTTTGGAGCATAATTTGACAATAAAAATAATAATTTGATTATATTTGGAGGAGATGTAAAAATACTGTAGTAGTCAAATTATGTCTAAAAATACTGAAAATAAAGTATTTCATAACAAGTTTTTGAAAAATAAAATGATTTGCCGGTTTAGCGGTTGAATCATGTTATAAAGGGTGAAAATAATTGAATTATTTGAGGATTTATTTATAAATAAATAAAATTTAACAATTATAAATTAATCTTGGAGCCTATGAGGAAATTTTTCTCTTTTTTGTCTTTGAATATACTCATTGGACATGATTGTAGTTCTTGGTGGACCTACCCAAATTATTCCTTGTGTCCTAATTTGAGTGAAATGTTACCGGTGTAATTCCGGTGGGATCGGATTTAGGTGTTTCGAAAAAAATTCTATTTTCTTTTCCGGAAGTCTATTCCAATTCCAATTCCGGAAATTTCAGAATCTAAAAACTCATTCCGATTCAAAAAAAATCAGAATTTTCGGAAATAATTTGGGAAATTTCAGAACGAAAAAAAAAAAAAAGATTATAAAGCCAAACTTGCAAAACACAGATTCAAAGAAAACATTTTCGAAGTTCTCCGTTAATTTTCAAATATCAAACAATCGAATGAGAACCCACCCCAATGCAGCGAAAAGCAGCACAAACAAGAACACAAACAAGAAAAATCGCAGTTTCTGTAGAGAAGAGGTCGACAGAAGAAACGAAAAACAGCCGAGAAATATGAAGCAGCGGAAATTAATATCGAAATTCAGTAAACAGAAAATAGTAATAAATTCAAGGGCATCAGTTTTAAAAAGCTCGAATTTTATAGCTTCATGGTTTTGATAAGCACAAATTCAGAAAAATATCGTCACCTGCCCCGAAAAACAATACAACAAGTAAAAAATCAACATCAATATTTATTTGAATTTGAAATTGCATAAATCAGCAACCTGAAACCTAAAACCCGAAAACCTGAATGCACATTTAATGTACAACCTATTCAGTTATTCAGATGCAATGCTTAAATTTAATAACCATAAAGAACAAAAATTTAATTATTTGATAAATATAAGTAATGAAATTGAGATATGAAATGTTTAAGGCTATTTTGGAGGAGAGTTGACAAAGCACAAAACAATCCAATAAAAAAAGACCTTGAATTTCAGCTACTAAAGAACTGAAATTTTATACTTTAGGCCTCCTAACTAACCCATATTTGAATTAGATCCTCATATGGCTACTCAAAGAGGCACTAACAAAATAATTGATTCATCAAATCTTGGAAAATACACTATATGAAATAATCAAATATATTTATAAATATATATATATATATATATATATATATATATATATATATATATATATATACATCAACTCTCATGTTAATCAGAATAAAAATTATTAAAAAAATGATAATTGTGAGAAAATTCGAGGGCATCAGTTTTAAAAAGCTCGAATTTTGAAGCTTCATGGTTTAAATTAGCACAAATTCTGAAATATCATCATTTGCCCTAAAAAAAATTGTAAAATAAATCAGAGAGTAAAAAATCCGAAATTTATACATATATAGAGCAAACAAACAGATGAATCTTCAACAAATTAATAAGAATTAACACGAAACAATTAGAGAGTAGAGCAATCATCATACTGAAAGAACGATTAGCTCTGAAAAAACTGTGAGATTTGTAGAGGAAAATGGTGATGAGAATGAGGCGGAATTAAAGAGATTAGGGATTTCAAGAAAATCTTTTACTAAGAGAATTAGGGTTCGATTAGTGTGGCAGAAGCCCAGTTTATCATAACCCAATGATTAATTAGTGTTTATGGGCTTTCATTAAGGCGATTATTTCACAAAACTCACTCGTCACAAAAGTTCAATTACAATGAAACCCAATTTATTTCTTATTTTTAAAATAAATCCAAAACATCTTTTAGGCTGGCCAGAGCGGGCAATTATGTAATTTTGTGAAAGTGTAATTAAGTTTAATTACTATCCTACCCTTCAATATTTAAAACTGATTTCAATCAATTTGAATTTGATCTTATTTGATTTCTCTCTCTACGTTATTATTAGGATTTCAAGTTTCAATTCATATTAATAAAATATTGGGTTTATTATGCTCTCTTTTTGTGAGTTTATTAAGTATTAAAACCTTAACCACACAAATGGCTAGTTGCTGTACCGCCCACCAACTTTTTTTTTTTTTAAAAAGAAAAGAAAAAAAAAAGAGTTCAAGACTTAAATACATAATAGAGTGCACAGCAAATTATGATATCAGACCATACAAACTGAATATTATACCTTAATCTTATACTACAAATTTACAATGTTCTACTACAATACCCAATCTTAATTTTGATATATAATAATAATAATAATAATAATAATAATAATAATAATAATAATAATAATAATAATAATAATAATAATAATAATAATAATAATAATCGAAATCAAAATATTAAATCAAAATAGATGTTTGAAACCAGCCGTTAGGAAAAAGAAGAATTTTGAGAACTATTATTTTGATAATGAAAACGACGATTTATTAATATTTTACCAGAAATTTATTAACAAATATCTATATTAGATAATTATAATGATGTAAATTATTATCTTTTTATCATAATCTATAAATGAAAAGTAACATAAATAATTTTTAACATAATCTACAAGTAAGAATTATATTATATAACATGATCTACTTTACTCAATAGTAATCTAATATAGGGTTGGGCATGTATCGGTTTTATCGGCCAATCGATTCACTTTCGACCCGCTTTTTTCGGCCGTTTTAACCGCCCCATATACAAATGGGTCGGTCGGTGGTTTTCAATTTACTTAACAGTTGGTTGGTCGAATAATATCGGCCAACCGACTTTTTTAATATTTTTTATATAAATATTTAATTTTGTAATTCTTATTTTCTTTTAATGTTAAAATAATATATAAAAGAGGTAAAAACTCAAAAACACAAATTTATAAACGTCTCCATACTATTTCTATTTTTTTTTTGGAAACATACTATTTCTATTTTATAATTCCTATTTCATATTCTTCTTTATATTTTTACTTATTGTAGAAGTTTAATAAATAAAAAAACTCTTAATTCTAAAGTTAAGAATTTTAGTAACATAAGTTTTTCCAAATTATTGAATACCTATTGAAAAAACTTTAAAAAATATATTATTATTGTAAAATAAAAATAAATATAAAGAAAAAAATAAATAAATAGATGGTCGATAATGCCAACCAACCACCCATTGTTTATTCGTCAAAATCGGTTGCCAACTATTACCCGACCCATAATGGTCGGGCCGGTAATAATTTTCAATTTTCAACAAAATCGGGTGGTCGGATCGAGTTGATCATTGGCCAATAATTATCCAACCCGACCCATGTCCTGCTCTAATCCAATATTATATGATATGATGTACTTTCTCGAATCATACAACATTACACGTATTGTAGTCATCCAGCATAATATATCAAAAGTAGATTGATATATACTAATAATATATAACTACTATATTATTTATATAGATTGATATATACTATTGTTGGTATTGATATATACTGATTATATATAGATTTATATAAGGGGTTATTTTACATACCCCTAGCCACCAAATAAACTAGGGATAAACTTAAGCCCAAATCATCATTTGACATAACCCTGGGGAAGCGAAAGTACTAAACTACCCTTATGTGCAATTTTCGGCCAAACTGCATTCAGCATTTATGGTCCTGCATTTATCATATTCGCTGATTTATTTATTATTATTTTCTTTTTTTTTTTTATTTTATAAACCTGTTTGTTAAATATATATATATATATATATATATATATATATATATATATATATATATATATTTTTTTTTTATTTAAATTTAATTTTTTTTTTTTTTTTTTTTTTCAAAACAATATGTTTACAATACTGAAAACAACTACATGTAACTATAGTACCTATAGTAATTAATAGTTATTTTCGTTTTTTCTTCATATTTTTAGTCGATCAATTGTATACACACACGAATACTGACTTATGCAAAATAAATTCATAAAACCCCAACAAAAATTTACAAATTTAAATATTTTTATTATAAATCATATCAGAACCAATAAAATACAAATCGAAAATACATAAATATACTCATATGTAACTACATGTTACTATAGTAATGTATACAGTCTGTTGAACAGATCTGATGTAACTTAAAAAAACAAAAACTTGACACCTTCAAGGAAAGGATTAATGACCTTCATTAAGCTGCAGTTGCAAAATCAAAAACAAAAAGAAATTACTTTAGTGCAAATCAACAAATTTGAAGAAAAACATCAAAACACTCAAAAATCACCAAACATTAAGAGATCGAGAGATAGAGAGTAACCACCAATGGTTCCGCGCGGCCACAAATGCAAAAAATATAGAAATAAATCTGAAAACATAAAAATAAACGAAATTACCATCAAAATATAGATCCCGACGAGAGGAATCCAACGGTAAGTGACCCGTCAAATTTCGACGGGTGGAACACAAAATAAAACTCCGGCAAGACCACCGTTCTCGAATGAAAAAAAATTGCAGAAACAGATCAGCGTTCGAAACTAAATGAAATCACTACCAAAAGAAAGAGCTCGGCGAGAGGAATCCAACGGTAGTTAAACCATCGAATTCCGACCACCGGAGAGAGAGTTATGGCTCCGGGAAGCCGGTGGGAGGTTTGTGGAGGCGGGATTTTGAATTTGGGAGAGAAGAAGAGAGAGACCGTGAGTGGGTAGGGTTTAAAACTGATTTTAGAAGTGTATTATATGAAGTTCAGGGTTGCCCTGGGGGTATGTCAAAATATTTTCAAAATGAGGGATATGCGTCATGTAAGATGATATGATTTGAGATATACAGGGATGACAATTGATTAGATGATTGGTATAATAATAATAATAATAATAATAATAATAATAATAATAATAATAATAATAATAATAATAATAATAATAATAATAATAATAATAATAATAATAATAATAATAATAATAATAATAATAATAAAATAAAAAATAAATTATTAAAAAAAAGGCAAGAGAAATGACAGGTCAGCCCTTCACATTTATTATTATCCCACCATCGACTATCCCACTCTCCATTAGGGCTGGCAATCGGGCCATGTGAGCCGAGCCTGGGTCGGCTCAAGCTCATATACCATCGGGCCTCATTATTATAGGCTCAAGCTCAAATACCATCGGGCCTCATACCTATAGGCTCAAACTCGACTCACGCATTTTTTCGGGCTTCGGGTTTATATCGGGCTTATATCGAGCAATAAACAAATTACATATTTTACAACTTTGCAGTCGACATATTAAAGAACAACAAAAAAAAAAACTTCGCAGTCTAAGCGAAAAATCTAGACTATTCATTGAAAATCAAAATAAGCTTAAAAAATAAATAAATAAATAAAAAATCATAGTCCGTTCATTAAAACAAATAAAACTTAATATTGCAAATATTTAATCCTTAATTAATTATACAAAAAATGCATCCGAGGCCAAAATGAAAAAAAAATCATAAAAAAAATAACTAGAAGCAATTCTAAATGTCCTTAACTCTTTTCGAAAATCTTGAGACCTAAAATAAAATAAAGGACAACAAATATATATATATATATATATATATATATATATATATATATATATATATATATATATATATATATATATATATATATGTGTGTGTGTGTGTGTGTATAGTCGGGCTTTATTCGGGTCGAGCCATGGTAAGCTCAGACTCGGCTCATAGTTTAATCGGGTTTAATAAAACGGCTCAAACTCGGCCCGACTCACAATTAATGGGGCTCGGCTCAAATAAAATCGGGCCGAGCTATCGGGCTTCGGGTAGGCCCAGCTCAATTGCCGGTCCTACTCTCCATTATCCATTCCTACTTTCTTAATGACAAATTAGGAGGGAAATTAAGGAGGTAAATTAAGTGCTAAACTTGGAGCATGAAGGATATAAATGGTATAATGTATAAATAAAAAATGAAAAAAATGAAATATAAATAAGAAAAACATAATTTAAAATAAAAAAACCGAAAATAAAAAATTACAAAATAAAAGAAAACCATTAAAAAGAAAAGAAAAGAAAAGAAAAGAAAAAATAGAATTTGAAATGGCGTAATATGGGAGATATTAAGGGGATTAGTATATTTAAAAAAAATAATTATTTCCTTAATAATAAATGGGGGTATTTTGGATAATTCACGTTAATTGGATTTATAACAAATATCAATTAATAAAATTGGATTTATCATTAAGTAGAAATTGAATTAGGGGTGTTTGCTATATAACCCCTTCATTAAGTGATAGTGATAAATGCAGGACGAGTTTTAGTAAACGTATGACGGTTTATTTTAAAATTTTAAAAGTTAATATATCCCATTTAATTTTGTCAAATCGCTTTCGATGATATTATTTTGGGAGAATATCGCACAAGAGTTTTAGTTAACATACGCAATTTATTTAAAAATTCATCACATCGTTAATCATTATATTAATCACCAAGAATATGGATTTATCGGTTTTGGAAGATGATACGGTTGAAACTGAGATAAAAGTTTAGTTATACTCAATATCGAATATGAAAGACAAATAACTCTAGAGTTTTATTCATTCGTGTTTGAGGCTGGAAATTGGAAAGAATAAACCATGTAGGCAGGCAGTTAAGGATAAGTAGATGACGATAATTATTTTTTATATTAAGATGTCTATAGCTACTAAAATACGTCAAAAAATAGAAATAATTAAAAAAATGTCTTACATTTACTGAAACTCGTTATCATTTTCCTTTGCTAAAAATCATCAATAAAATATCATATATGAATAGAGTTTTAATTTATTGAGTATTATCAGCTATTAGTAATATTATCAGAATCGGTCCGATTATGGAACCGGACGACTATTTGGGTCATGGTTCTATACTATTGAACCGGTTCAATCGTTTTTTTTTTTCTTTTTTTTTTCTTTATATTTTTTAGGGATAATTAGTAAAAACCCCCAAATTCATTTACTTATATTAAGGTGGATATAGCCTCATTTTCATTATTAGTGAGAACCCCTTAATTATTTAATTAAATTAATATTAATACAATTATTAAGTGTTATACCTATATTATCCTTAATTTTCCTACTCTTATATTTACAAACCCTAGCCATATTTGCTGCAACAAACTGCCGTTCTCAAATCCCACAAACCGCCGTTCTCAAATCTCCATCATCTTTTCTCTTCTTTTCTGGAACCGAAACTCACTCGGCTCGATGGCGGCAGCGGTGAAGATGACGAAGGCGGCGCTACATCTCAACTACGACAAGGAAGACCCCTTTCTCTTCTTTCTCGAATTGGGAATCCGACGGATGTGGGGCAAGGAGAGGACGAAGCCGGCTCCAGATCTCGACAACGACAAGGCAACGCCACCGAATTTAGGACGGACGGCGGCCTTCCGGTCTCCCCCCCTTCCGTTCTGAGGGATGAGCAGATCTGCTGGTATTTTTTTTTTATTCTTTCGATTTTTGGAAGCATCCTGGAATCCTTGTCCGAAGACCACCTCCACCACCGCTGTAATGGAATAGATTGACCTCGAGGAGCAGGTATTGTTTGGGAGGCTGGTTTGTTGAAATTATGTTCGTGTTACTCAAAAAGATATAGTTGTTTTCGTTACGGTTGTAGTTGGTTTCAATAATAGTCGTTTTTGTTGGAATTTTGGTGTGTTTTTTTGCTTTTGCTTTTGCTTTTGCTATTGTGGATTTCAATAATTTGTAGTTGATTCAATATAGTTGTTTTCGTATAACAATATAGTTGTTTTTGCGCAACAATATTATTGTTTTCATTACTTTTTAGTTTGTTTGAATAAATAGTTCATTTAACAAATAGTTGTTTTGGAGATGTTTTAATTAAATAATTAGTTAATCTTACAATGAAAATAATATAATATATAATTAATTTAATAAATTGTGAAACTGATGTATCATTATTTTAATACCAATTGTTTTAATAATAGTCGTTTTATAATAGTCGTTTTAATAATAGTCGTTTTATTGGCATATAGTTGCTTTAACTGAAAACTAAAATAATATAGAAAAAGAATATTTAAAGAAAAATATTAAAAAAATATAAAAAAAGTTTTTTTTAAAAAAATATTATTTTTTAAAGAAGAAATAAATAAAAAAATGAAAATTAAAATTAAAATATAAAAAATAAAAAAATATATCAAACTAGTGGATAATGAGTAGTGAATAGTGGGAGGGTAAATTTGAGAATACAAAAAGAATGGGTTTCTCACTAATAAAGGAAAATGAGCTGGACCCATCCTTATTAAAATAATGTTAGAGGGAGTTCTCACTAATAGTCCCTATTTTTTAATCGCTTACTTATTATTTCCACTTTTAACAAGCTCACCCTATTTTTTGCTATATTTAGTTTGCTTACATTTTATATATTTTCATTATTTATTCTCCAAATTTGGCAATCTGCCACCCCTATTCAACCATTCATGACCATATTCGACAATCCGCCATCCTTATTAGACCATCTATGACTAGATCTGGCCAACCACAACTAAGTCCGTGAGGGATTCGCTCAAATTCAAACCACAATTAAACGGTGGTTTGAGTTGTTTTGTTCGAAAATTAGGTTCCTTGGCAGGTTCGTCGGTTCCTTTTACCTAGTCGAACCGGATTTTAGCCATCCGACTCTGATTTTCAAATGTTCCGATTCTAGAAGTCATATCGAACTGCATCATCGCCGGATCACGGTCCAACCGGTCCGGTCCAGTTCTAACAATATTGGCTATTACTGACCGATCCTTAACTCAAAGATAATTTATCTTATATATAAAAGAAAGAAACGTTAGGGCAACCTAAGAAACCCTAATGGCGTATTCGTAAAAAATTTTTTTTTTTTGATATATATATATATATATATATATATATATATTCTATTTTGCAGTTACTTTTTTTTCTAATTACTTCACACCAAATCTCGACTAGTACAGTCCTGATCCACAACACTATATTTTTTAAGGGATAATTTGACAAACACCCCTCATTAGACTCCTCCAATTACAATGGGTCCAAATTTTTTTCTCATTTTTAAGTTAAATCCAAAACACATTTAATTAATAAAAAATAATATAGTTTCACAATTATACCCTTCTTTTTATTTGACTTTTATTTAATATTAATTTATAATAATTGTATTATAATTCACGATCCAAGTCCTCATTAGGAGAGTTGGTACCTAGCCTTACCAATAGGGTAAAAGGTCTAGGGTTCGAGTCCCCCCTCCCCTACTTTCCCTTGTAATGACTTGAATTACTCAAAAAAAAAAAAAAAATCCATCGCCTATTACTTTTTTCTTATTTCGATTTCTCCCAAACCTCTCATTTATGACCGCCGTCGTCCCCCTTTCTTCACCCTCCATCGCCGCCTCCTCCTCTCCTCTCTCCACCGCTGATAAGTGTTCATTTTGCTCGATTTTTGCTTATCGAATCTTCGAGTTTTGGTCTTCATTCGTCCGAGTTTCGGCGTTATTTGTATATATTATTGCGTTTCTTGTTTTATTTCTATTTTTAGGTTTTGTTAGATATTGTTACCGATTCGAAACGATTTTGAAAGCGAAGCCGAGAATCAAGTCAAACAAGAGCAAAAATTGCAATCAAGTGGATGGTGGCAGCCTTCGGTATTTTACGCATAACTTCTTCATACGACCTCCGATTTAGCTGATTCAAGTGGATTTAGAAAGCCAACTGCAAGGGCTACAATTTTTGTGAAATGCAAAATTGTCAAATTCGGGCTACAAAAGGGTCAAAACAGAGTTTGAAGTTACTGCAGAGACCATATCGCGATATTACCTTCCATATCGCGATATGGGAGAAAACGAAACAGAGAGCTTGCATTTTTGCCATATCGCGCGATATGCCACCCCATATCGCGATATGGGGGAAAACGAAACAGAGAGCTTGTAATTTTACCATATCGCCCGATATTGCCTCTCATATCGCGATATGGGCCTCGGGATGTGTAATAAATATCTAAAAAGGCAAAGCTTCCTCAAGAAGCTTTGCCTTACTATAAATAGAAGCAAGCCTCATTCTTCTGCTTCTTCTTCGACTTTCTTCGGTTTTCTTCGGTCTTCGACAGTTCTTCGCGGGAATCTTCAACGAGGGTTTCGACTTGGGTTTTTCTTACGATATTTCTTTACGTTTTGTTCTTCTTTTCTTGTGTACATTCTTTTGACTCTATGTTTGTTATGAACTAAGAACATTTTCTTCTAGGGCAATGAAGCCTTGTATATATTGATTTCGATCGTCATTTCTGTTATCTATTTGTCGTGTTTTGATTTCGTTTATGTTTTCCTGTATTAAATGCTTCTGATTGTGTTGATCAGCTCTCAGATTGATATTAAATAGGAATGAACTCGAGAGAGGATTTCTTGTTTGAAGTTAGGAAAACATAGCTCGGGGTGTGGAAACGGAGACGTGATGCACTTCGGGTAGCCCTTAAGGACTTGGCCTAAATGCTCTCTTAATAGCAGGTTCTGAACGGAGACGTCGGACCTGTGGGTAGACTCTAACTACACTGGAGACGGGGGTTAGAGTACTTTAGCGTCTGGGTTAACGAATAGGAATGTGGCGTTAGATAACGGATGTGTAGATCGTTGTTGATTATACATAGGTGGATTTGGCCCTAGAAGTCCCCTTTAAATCAAAGTCCCCCCGCGTTGAGTTGTCGTACTTTATTTACGTACATTCCATATTTGCATGTTTACGATCTTGCATGCTTTTAAGTTAGGGTTTATCACCAATCCACTTATTTACGATCGGCTAGATAATATAACGATAATATAATTACACTACTCAGCATTTGAATCTACAAGGTCCCTGTGGATCGATATCCGGAACCACTGTTCTGCAAAATGCGATACCGTATACTTGCGGTAATTTATACGTGAGGAAAACGCGTATCAACCGCTCACAGCGGGATCTTGGTGGTAAAAAAAATCAAGCGCCAGATATTCTTGAATTCTTCCCCTTTTCTATTCACCGCCGCCGCTAAAATCTAAGGGGTTTTCGGTTGAACCTTGCCTTTTTCTCATCTTGCCTTTTCTTTAATGTTGCTGCCCTACTCTCAATCTTTTTCATCGCCGCCGTCGACCCTCGGAGGACCCGTGAGGCGGATATAACAGCAACCTGCGGTGGCTCCAGTGATGAGCCCGAACAATCGGGAGAACGAAGATTGGTTCACCGCATATTACCTAAATGTATGATTTTGTCCTCTTAATTATGAGGTAAGAAATTGTTCTCATCGATGTGCCATTTTTTTACTGGCTAACTTTGTGAATCGTGCAAATCTGTAAATGACATATGCAAATTAAGTTTTATTTATATTTGATCGTTTATTTCATCTCCTCTCTTTTTTCTTCCTTTGCATCGCCTTTGTAGAAGATGCTGGTTTAATTTTGAATTCTTTCTTTCTTTCTTTTTTTTTTTATAATTTTTTTGTATATTTTTATTAGCTAAAATGAGTTTTTGTCCATTTTTTGTTTTCTTGCGACGTGCAATGGATAATTTCATCAATTAATTGAATGAGTGGAATTGATTCATTTTTGTACTGAATTTCGATAAGTTATAGTGGATTTAATTTTGGTTGATCTTGTGCACTTATGAATTGCATTTGTTTTTCTAGTGGATTTCGATAAGTCATAGTGGTTTTCTATAAATTACAGTGGATTTTAAGTTTTTGCCATTGAAAAAGGAAAATTTTGAATAAATTTGATTGATTCGTTGTCTTTCATTTCACGAGCAGGGAAATCATGGCTGCAAAAGTGGATTAGCTTAATTCTGTAGTGGTTTACATCAATTTTCTAGTGTTTTTAATAATTCTGTATAGTGGATTAGGTTAATTCCGTACTGGTCTATATTATATAGTTGTGTATACACAATGATTTTCATGTTGATATAGTTGTTTATACATAGTGGTTTTCACGCTTATATAGTTTGTGTATACATAGTGGTTTTCATGTTTATATAGTTGTTTTTATACATAGTGGTTTTCATGTTTATATAGCTGTTTATACAGAGTGGTTTTCATGTTTATATAGAGTGGTTTTTATTTCAAAAAACTGGAAAGAAAAAAAAAACACTTGTTAATTGATAGGTTTTTAGTGAATTTTTGTAATGAAATTTGTTAATTACATAGTGGTTTTCACTAATTACATAGTGGGATTATGTTAATATTAATGTGGATTATGCTTATTTTATAGTAATTTTTATTTTAATTTCGTAGTGGTAAATTTAGTGGTTTTCGATGTGTATGTAGTAAATTTTAATTTTTTTAAATATGAACCATTTAGAAAAGTAAAATAAAAAAAAAACTTACGTTTTAAATTAATATAAAAAAAATATTTAAAAAAAAAAGACTGCATATTATAAGGATATGTTTTCTACCGTGATTTGGAGGAAGAGGGGTGAATTATACGGTAATGTGATTTGGGATTGATTTGGAATTGATTTATTTTTGGGAGGGATTTGGTATTAATGGCATATTCCCCCATTTTTTAATTGTTATTATTATTTTATCTCCTATTTTCAGTTTGTTTTCTCTAATTCTTCTTTGCTTCATTTATTTAATGATCAATTTCATTTTATGACAATTAAGTTTATATATTTATTTCGGAATGAGTTTGTATTATTAAATTTGTATAAAAATATTAATATTATACCGAAATCACTAATAAATATTATTATAATTCCTATCGTAATGTATTAAACTAATCATTATTTTTACTTTTGAAATGATATCCCGTGCATCGCATGGGGAAGAAATGCTAGTAAATACAATAGAACGAACATCAGTAATTTAATACTCGATCATTTAAATTTATTAACAAAATGAAGAAAAAGTAAGAGGAACGACCTAAAAATTTCGGTAAAAGTAAAACTCAACCCGGTAATTATCTAATTATTTATTTATTTTTGTTATATATAAAAATATATATTTAGCTACCTTAATATTAGGGCCTTAAAATGATACAATGTTTATGCCCGAACACCCTAGGGCCCTAGGCCCAATTTATGTTCAATAAATCATTTCTTCAATTTCTTTTAATTTATTTATTTTTAATTAATTTACTTTTTTGGATAAAAAATCATTTCATTAGTAGCCGCACTGCACTGTTTTAATGTTTTCCTACAATTTAAAAAAAGTAGTAATTAGTGAAATCAACGTAAAGTATTCATTTTAGGAAAATGATTTTAAATAAGGTAAATTAATAAATAAAAAAATAAAAGAAATTGGATACAACAAAGCACAACCTGACTCAACATTAAAACAGTCAAATATAAATCCCACCATCCATAATGGATTATTAGATTGCGACAACCTAAAACATTTTGACTCGGAAAAAAAAAAAAAATCAGATTTTGCACAATACACACAGTAACTGTAAAATTTCACACACACACACGCGCGCGCGCGTGCGCACACGCGCGGACACACACACACACACGAACAGTGTGACTGTGATGTATTTTGAAGTCGTAAATAAGTCCAAATTAGACACGTAAATATAGGAAAAAGAAACGGGCTTTAAGGATTGAGCTCCACCTCCACCCCCCGCCCCCTCGCCCCCCGCCCCCAACCCCCCATTGTGCTTTGTCTCGTGGGAGTAAATGTAGAGAGTTGTATTCACAGAATTCCAATAATTGATTACTCGAGCATGGTTTGATTGCATTTCAAAAACCCATTTCTGGGGTTTCCATTTTCTTTGCCCTTTCTTGCTTCCTTTCTTTTCTGCCGCTCCCTCTTCAAGGTGCAAAAGCTTTCATTTTTTTTTTTTTTTACTGTTCAAGAAATCAAGAAACCAAACAGAAATCCGATCTTGCCTTTGATTTTCGGTTTTTCATTTTGTGGGTTGTGTTTTTTATCCGATGAAATAGTTGAAAGAATGTCGTTTGAGTGTTTTTTTTTTTTTATCTGTCTGTGATTTTTGTTTCTAATTTGTTTGTTGATATCAGAATGTTGGTCTGAATTTGTTGTTAAAAATCAATTTTCAGATGTAAAAAGAAAAAAAACATAAAAAAATCGATTAGTCGAAAAGTTGTACCTTTTATAGGTTCACCAAATGTGGAATCAATTCCTACATATGGGGAGAGCCTATGATTTGCACTCTTTGCCCGTGTTAATTTTACTTCCTAAGTTAGCAGATTCGACTTCGATGTAACTGTTCTCGTTTTACCCCTATTAGATATGCGTATATGCGTCAATGAAACTTTCGACAGTGTGGTTTTTGAGTCGTCGACATGTAGTTTTCTTCTGTTTGAAGAAATTGGTTATGTTAACGAATATTTCTACAATGCATGTGTGTGTATATATAGATATATCTATAAGAGTGAGAATAAAATTTGATCTTCTTGTCAGAATTAGAAACATGTTTGTATAGTTGTGTGCATGTACCGTTTGTTCGGTAACTTTTAGGATGTAGCTAGACTAAGTTAAAGCAAAAATCTATCAACTAGTAGTTTTTGTCTACTTATAAGTGTGGATTTAGATCAATTAGCTCGTCTTCGATACTTGGATTTATTGAACGTGTCGCTCTCGTTGATTGTGGGGCCTACTTTGTCTTGGGCTATTAGGTTATGCGTCCTAAAACAGAAACATTTATAAACAAGTTCGGTTCGTTTCGATGCACCGCGTATCTTTGAAATAGAATTTAGCTGCCCCTATTTAATGGTTTATTTTGGTTCGATTAACTTTATTCAATTGTCCAATCGGAGCTTCGATGCTTTTCTTTTGTGTTTTTTTTTTCATGCATTGTCTAGTCGTAAAAGTTATGCACGTCCATAATGTAATTGAGTCGAGGAGCCGAATTAGGTTTAAAATATTTATTTTGGTGATTCCCGTAAAATGACTACCTTCTTTGCCACGTGTAAAAACTCCTATTTGACGAGCTATTGTGCAGGTCCGATTTATCCCAGCTATTTCTAGATTGTCCTTTTATAGTCGTTTATCGTAAAGAAAATCAAAATATACGTATGAAGATCTTATGCTGACCTATAACCCTTTTCATGCAACTTATATTTCCTTTATATAGCACAAAATAACGGTCTATTAAACGAGTATCGCACGTGTCTGAAACGAGTGCAAAAACTAGAGTATGACAATTATGTACTTGCAGTTATAGGTATTTACGATAATGGCCGATAAGTTATCTATGGGGAACAAATAATGCTTTGAATATTAGAGAATTAGCTACGTGAATTTATTTAAAATTTCGGTTTATTTTTGTTTCACAATTTTCGTTGTTACGGTTATGGATTTTTGAATAATGAGCCCCCCTAAAATGACTTTTATCTCAATTTTTTTTTCCGTATTTTTACAGAAACGTTCGCCGTTTAAGGAAGAATCATGAAGCCTGGACGTAGCTCGCACGAGGGTGTGATGAAGCCCCGCAACGTGGATTACGAAATTGCCCCTGAAAGCGTTGAATTAAGAAGGTCTTCGACTCTTAATGGTGAAAAACGTGCAGTCGCATCACATACTGCCGTGCATGAACTGCTCGAATGCCCTGTTTGTATGGACGTAATGTACCCTCCAATTAACCAGGTATATTCTTTATTATTTATTTATCGTCTGCTTGTATATTTGCTATTAAACGAGGTTATTAATTTATCGATGTTCTACTGTACTTTTTCGTTGGAATTATTTTGCTAATAGAAAAGTAACCACTTTTCGTGTGATCCATTTGTTTTAATAATTATTTTCCTATCTTAGTGTCCAAACGGCCACACTTTATGCTCCAAGTGCCAGTCGAAATTACGTAGCTGCCCGATTTGCCGTCAAGCGCTCGGAAACATAAGGTGCTTGGCGCTCGAGCGAGTTGCTGAGTCACTTGAAATGCCGTGCAAGTATCAGATTATGGGCTGTCAAGATATATTCCCCTATCACAGCAGACTGAGGCACGAGAGGAATTGTCTATTTCGCCCTTACAATTGCCCTTACGCTGGAGCTGAATGCCCCGTCACTGGAGAAATCCCGTTTCTTTTGGCGCATCTCAAGAGTCACCACAAAGTTGATGTACATGATGGCTCTACTTTTAACCACCGATATGTGAAGACTAATCCGCAAGATGTTGATAATGCCACCTGGATGCTGACTGTAAGTTTTTTTTTTTTTAGTCCTCATTTATAATTTTTAGAGTTATTTTCATTCGGCACCCCCGTATTTTATCTAATTGTGAAGGAATTCCTATGTTGTTTTTTTATAGAGTTTATTGCATTTAGTACCCCTGTGTTATATCAAATTGCTAAAAAAACTCCCCTTGTTACAAATATTAGCAAAACCCCTCTTATAATGAATTTTTTTTAGCACTCAACCCCCTAAAATAGTGACTTTTTTGGGGCGTAGTTTGCAAAAAAAAATTGAATGATAGGGGGGTTTTTTGCTAATAAAATAACATGGGGGATTTTTTAACAATTAGAAAAAATATAGGGGTGTGGAATGCAATAAACCCTATTTTTATTAGCACTGATTGAAAATCAAAAGGCAATATTGTCACTCTTTGGAGGATCGTGAGCGGAAAAAGATGTACCGTAGGGGGGTTTATGCTAATTAAAATATTAGAAGGTTCTTTTTGTAACAAGGCGCAACGGTTTTCTTTTTTTGCAATTCACTCCTTATTTTCTCCTTATTAACGTTTAACACCAGTTCGAAAAGTTAAATTTCTATAATGTCACTCAGCCACTTACATACTCGTGCCTATTCATTTTGGCCTTTGAGTCCCTACTTAGTTATATAACGGTTTTATTTTATTTTATTTTATTTTTTATTTTATTATTATTTTATATATATAATTATAAATTTAAATCAATTAAAGAAAAAAGTAATTTAAATTTGTGTTTTCAGGTATTCAATTGTTACGGCTACCAGTTCTGCTTGCACTTTGAGGCATTCAACATAGGTTCCGCGCCGGTCTACATGGCGTTCATCCGTTTCATGGGGGACGACCGCGATTGTAGAAAGTTCCGTTACAGCCTGGAAGTCGGTGGAAGCGGGAGAAAGCTGACGTGGCAAGGAATTCCTAGGAGCATTCGAGACACTCATGTAAAAGTCCGCGAGAGTATGGATGGGCTGATTATACAGAGGAGCATGGCTCTGTTTTTCTCCGGAGGCAACGGGCAAGAACTGAGGTTGAGAATCGGAGGGCGTATTTGGAAAGAACAAGCGTAAAACGACGAGGAACATAAGCCAGAAAACGAGAAAAAAAAAAACAAACTATTTTGTTATAATTGACGGATCGAAATTGATGATATACATACATGTGAATAGAACATTTCTCATGGGGTTTGGTTTTTAAGGCTCTCTGCTCTTTTGTTTTTACTGTAAAGAAAAATTGAACTACAGAATTTGATGTTCCATTGACTGATTAATTAACCTTAAAAGTTGTCTGAAGAATTACTTTTGGGCAAAATGGTACTTTTGGTGAAGCTATAGTGAAAAAGAAATAGTGTTTTCTGATGGAATTTTTATTTTTATTTTTGATTTTATCTTTTTGTGGTGGAGTTTTGGAATTTTTTGATGTAAGAAGATATACTTTAGGGTTACTAGCACTTATCCCTGTGGTTTGAAATTTTTGAACTTTTTGCAGATGATCCTCTTGTACTTTTAATATATCATATGACCCCCTTTTATTTTAATATAAGTACATAATCAATCTGTATTCTTCGAAAAAAAATTCTTCTCAATGAGCATATGATTATTTACCAAGTGAAATACTATAGGGGGTTGTGTGCTTATATTGAAAGTGAGGGTCGTGTGCACAAAGTTCAAATTACAGAGATGTCATGTGCTTATATTGATAGTACAAGGAGGTCATGTGAACAAAACTCAAACCACAGGGCTTAAATGTTATTTACCCTATATAATCTTATTTTACCTCATTGTGGTTAAATGTTATTTACCCTATATTGAGAGTTGTTCTTATTTTACCTCATTGTGTGCAAAGCTGCTCGACCTTTCCATCTGTTATCTTTGGTCTACCTTGAAATATACGAATACTCCACCAGATACATCGGCTACTATGATGCCGCACCACTAATAGCTACATGGAAAAAAAAAAATTCCCCGAGGAAAACCGGCATCAAAATTGATTTTGATGATTTTAGCCGGCAGCGGCGACCACTTGGAAGCGGCAACTTTAGATGTACATGTATGAGCCTCACATGTAGATGCCCTACGATATTTGTCAAGAAAATTCGTACTCCATCTAACAATATCATTCTTCGCACATTTTATATCCTCTAGTAATTTCAACATTACGATATACCATATTCTCCAACATAATTCAAAAGCCTCTCGACGTAGGTTTACATGAAGATAGCACAACCATGCACTAAAATTGGGAAATTAATGCTCGGATCTTGCAAACAGAATAGGAGATCTCTCCAGATTTCTCTTAGTTCACAATATTGCATAATGTGAAGCGTGGACTCATAATCAACCCCGCATCGGTTGCACAAAGGGTTTGGAGCATTTTTTCTTCGAAACAATTCTATGTTCGTCGGTAGAATATCAAAGCAGGCTCGCCAGAAAAAAAAACTCAAACTTTTGGGGGCACTTTTGTATTCCGAATAAATTTCCATTTTTTGCTTCTGAATTTCGACCCATGTAGCCGCTTGTAGTAATAATGTTGTGATAGCATGATCGCACACTAAAATTCTCATTTTTGGAATAATGCCATACGTATTTTATCCTCCGCTTCCAAACATCCCAGCGAAATTTCCATATTTCGTTCTCTATCAACCTCCCACATCAAATTATCGATAATTTGTGCATTCCAAGCATTGTTCGTATTATCCATAACAGTTTGTATCGATCGCTTTGTGATAATATGGAATGCACCATCACTTCGAAGCCAAGGTTTTCCCCATACTGCAGTATTTCCCCATTACCAATCCTTTTCCGTACTCCCGCAAACAAATGAGGTTTCGCACTTATGCTACTCCTCCATGTAGCCACATGGCGATTTCCGAGAGTTGCTTTCATAAAATCCGTAGTTGGAAAGTACCTTGCTTTGAATATTTTTTAGCACAGTGAATCCGGTTGAGTTAGCAAACACCATCCTTGCTTTGCAAGCAAGGCTAAGTTGAAACTGTGAAGATCCCTTAAACCAATCCCCCCCTCATTTTTCGAGTAACAGACTTTTCCAAGACATCCACGCGAGTTTTCTTTTCGAACCATCTACGCCCCACCAAAATCTCGTAGTAGCAGATTCAATATCTCGGTAAGTTAAATAGTTATGGGTCGGGTAATTGGTTTAAGTTTCTAGAACTGGATGGTTCTATGTCGGGTTACGAATCTTATTGGAATCATAAAAGGAAAGTAAACTGAATTGAAAGAATTGAGAAAAAAGTGGATTACGGGTCTTATTTTGTCGAATTTCGAGTATGCATTGCCACCTTCTCGGTAGACATATTTTTTTATTAAAAACAAATACTCTTATAGATGACCAATACAACACGTGCCAAAAAAGATTCGACATTTTCACCGACCAAGTATGTAAAATTCAACAATGATCTACAAACACGCTTACACAAAAATCATTTCGAAACCGATATTTGAACGAACCCTTTTATTTATTATGAAAACAAAGATGATTTCAGCTCATATATACAAACTTTGAGTAAAATTAGTTAAAACTCAAGGCTCAGTGTTGGGCAGCCTGCTGAGAACAGAGTGCTCTGGTTTGTGTTCACATTCATAATCAATATGAACAAACGCCCTTTCGACTTCCGTTAGTTTTTCGATCTTTATCTGCAGAGTCTCTCCAATTGTGTGAGCTTCTTTTAAGTGCATTTCTTCCGGCAGTTCAATATCAACCTAATGCCACACAAGTAAGCTTTTACTCTATGAAATGGGAAATTAAAAGACGACCAAAAAATCATCGAATCCTATATTATTTTTTCGAAATGCGGATTAATTTAATAATTAATTACTAACCTCAACAAAATATAGTACACCAAAAGTATATGCACGGACTGTGTCGATACGCTTGATTTGAGGGTGCCTTATAACGAGATATGTCAATTTACGCAATATTTCAGGCGGTGCTGATTGTCCCACTAGCGATGCTGGATCACAAGAAACGAGCTTAAGTATGAAAAAAACAATTTAAAAAAAAAAGGGAAAATTACGGCTACCCCCCCTAGGTATGGCCATATTACAAAAAAACCCCTCTTGTTTGTGTAATTACAACCACCCCCTCCTTTTAAATATTTTTACATAAAAATTATGTAATTCGGTTATTTACCGAACCAAATCGTATATTCAGTTTGGTAAACGGTATGAAATGTTGGCGTACCGAAATTTCGGTTCAGTTTAACCAATTTAAGATCCCTAAATTTACCTCTGGAGGGGTATTTTCGTAAGATAATACATAGTTGAAAGGGTGGATGTAATTACCCAAACAGGAGGGGAGTTTCGTAATTTGACCATAACTCAGGGGGTGACCGTAATTTGCCCAAAAAAATATTTTGTGCACGTAGTAGGGAACACTTAATACTAGATAAGATTTTTTGTAATAAATGAAAAAATGCGATGGAGGTAGATATAACACCTGCATTTTCAAGAACAGTTCAAGACCAATTCACAATCGTATAAATTGCAAGGACAAGGGCGCCAGCTGGATCAATCCACGAGAAGAATGTATCGCCTAGTACAGCTGCTACTAATCCTACTACATTCGTTACCACGTCAAAATAATGGTCCTGCCATTTAATGTCAGAGGAGTTACGTAAATACGAAGTTCTATGATTATATATATATATATATTATATATATATATATAAAAAAAAAAAAAAAAAAAAAAAAAAAAAACTGAAAAGATACCTTAGCGTAGGCACGAACAATTTCGTTTTTCGAACTTCTGCAGTAAAACCACAGAGCAAGTTTCACCACAGAAGCAGTTAACATAATTGAGTACAACCATACCAACTGATCTGAATTCATTTTTTCGGTATGTTGGTTTTCGACAAGTTGTTCTACGGCCTGGATCAACACCTGAAAGCCTGAACGAAAACGAAGGTTCAATTTGATATTATTATTATTATTATTTTTTTTTACGTTATCTTAAAAGATTCACGTACCGAGAGTAGCCATTATGGCAGCAAAGACGATAATTCCAACTGGCTGCACCCTCAGTTTCCCGATTGGATATTTGTATATGTTGACATTTTTCATCGATAAATGCGTAAACCATAGTATAGCCCCAGCCATGAGATCGAGTAAAGAATCCAAAGTCGATGCAGCAATTGCTAGCGATCCACTCTTTATCGTGGCATACACCTAAAACCAGCAAAAAATAATTATTTCGCAAAAGATAATTATTTCTAAATTAGAGAAATAAAATGACGGATCATTCGATGCACGAGAAACTCGATACAAAATCTCGTTCATATAAAACCGAGATCTCACCTTCAATGCCAGCAGTAAAATATTAGCATAG
Source organism: Erythranthe guttata (assembly GCF_056151865.1). Lineage (NCBI taxonomy): Eukaryota > Viridiplantae > Streptophyta > Magnoliopsida > Lamiales > Phrymaceae > Erythranthe > Erythranthe guttata. The sequence goes on along the minus strand of NC_142546.1, from coordinate 3,017,461 downwards.
TTGGAAATCATCATAGCTCTCTCTTGTTGCTTTTGCTCTTCGAGATCTTCCTCGTCTAATCCATCAGACGAAACCGCGGAATCGACCTCTTCGAATGATTTTAGTGTAGCGAATTGCGTTTCGTAATAGTCCTTTTCTCCTATATATATGGGGAAACGAAAATCAATTAAACATACAGTAGAACCTCAATAAATTAATACTCGATAAATTCATAACATTAAATAATTGTTTCTTCTGATCCGGACTCGGTAAAAATCCACTAAATTATTAGTTCGATAATTTAATATTTTGCTCAATTGATAGAATTTTACTGGTCCCCAGTGTATTAATTATAGAGGTTTAACTGTAATTCAATTCCCAATCAAAAAGCCTAATGAACCTTTAACCTTTTCTCTTTTAAGAATAAGAATCAAACTTTTACCCAAAAAAGAAAAATTAAAAAATAAAAATAATAAGAATCAGACTAGAAGTATATACACACCTACATACAGATAGAGTCAGAAAAAAATAATATATGTATATATATATATACCTGGGCTCAAACCCTGAGCTCTGGATAGATCAACTGGAGAAGAAGACTCAAGGTCAATTGATGACCGGACGTTATCGGGAAGCCTGGAAATGAAATCGGTACGGAGTGAATTGAAGGAGTTCCGGCGACTGAGGCCACGGCCGCGCCGCCCACTGCCGCCGCGCTTCCACTGCTCCAATAGAGGTGATTTTGCATCATTGCCGTTATTATGACTTGTTTTAGTTTCTGCTTCCATTCTGTACTTCAAAAAAACTTCATTATTTAGCAGCTTTTATCTTTGTATGTATCACATCAAAAAAATAATAATTAATTAATTAGTTATTATTTTTTCTAGGACAATAATTTATTTACGATATATTATTATCTGCTTGACATTTTTGTTTATTTTATAGGCTTTTAGAATAATAAATAAATCAATTTATTTTTACATAAGTTCAAATTCGTGAATGTTTCTTATAAAAAAAAAAAATCGTGAATCTTAAATTGTTGTAATTACAATATTATTTGATCGACAATAAAATGTATTTTCGTCTTGATAATATTTATAAATAATAATTGGAAAAGCTCATACTAATAAAAAATTATAAAAAGTTTGTATAGTTAGGATGAATTCAAATTAGGGTGAATAATACTTAAACCTCATCTGTTACATGCTTTTGCAGATGATCCATTCCTCGAGATTGATGGGGTAGATTATGTTAGTTTTTCCGTCAAATTTAACAGCTAATGTCAAACGTCAAAGTATTTTTTTTTGCAGATGAATTCCTTGTGCTTTCATTTTTGCAGATGACCCCCTTGAAGTTTGAAACACGCAGTTAAGTTTGACGGAAAAAAGTAACAAAAGATACCCCATAAATCACAAGAGAATTATGTGTTGATATTACAAGCACATGAGGTCATCTGCAAAAACTTGTAACCGTAGTGAGTTAAGTGCTATTTACCCTTCAAATTATGTTTATTTGCTTTCAACTATTTGAGCTTCTTCTAATTAAATCTCATTATTGATTAATCATTTTTCCGATATATATGGGACAGCGTGTAAATGGATATTGCGTTCGTTACTTGTCGTTCCAAATTTGTAGCACATATACAATTTTTATAAATAATACAGTCGAGATCAATTAAATTTTATTGATTTAACAAAAATATTTTTTATTTCATTATCTGTGTAAGAATTGAGAGAAACTATTATTTAAACGAGTTTGTTTATTAATTTATTGATGTTATACTGTACATTCGAAATGATCATATTCTTATTCATCTTATTTTTTCATTTTTTTTTTCTAGGAGATTACTTTATGTAATATCTATACTATATATATACAATAGAAAAAGTCAATGGAACAAAGCTTTTAATAAAGATTCATTAATAGAACTATCTATTCCCACCACAAAAATAAAATAAACTTGAAAAGTCAACTAATACATGTATTTGCAGCCATAACCATGCCTCTTTGATTCGTTCTACACAAAATGCACCCAATATAAGGGATTGTGGTTTGTACGTCTTCAATATCCCGCTTCACAATATATATATATTCGTAAGTAAATCTTAATATTCTTTAGCTGTATAATTTTTGGGGCAAAATAGCACTTAATCCACTGTGATTACAAGCTTTTCCAGATAACCCTCTCGTGTTCGTGAAGGTAGCTTCCGTTAGTTTTTACATCAAACTTAACCGCATGTGTCAAACGTTAAATTAATTTCTGTGCAGATGACCCACTTGCTTACATTTTTCCTTTTATTTTTGCAGATGACACTTGAAGTTTGACACACGCGGTTGAATTTAACGGAAACAGTGTTATTTATCTAAATTTTTGACTTGGTGAATCACGGAAATTATATTATAATCTGGTCCCACAATACAGGCAAAAAAAAAAAATTATAATCACACTGTCCAAAAGTCTCCAATAACATGTATAAGAATACAAGTTATATTTTGGGAAAATTGTCCTGAAAGTCCTTAAGAATATTTTGTATAGCTAATAGTTGGTTCGGATATTTTAAATTTATTAAAAGTCCCTTGGACAGTTTAGTTGGATAACTTAGATTAAAAATAGACAACTTAGGTAGAGAGTTTGGACTGAAAATACACAAAGACTGAAAATTGACAGCTTAGTTGGAGATTTTGAACTGAAAATAGACTAAAAATTGACGGCTCAGATGAAAATAACTTTTTTCCAATGATACTATAGCAAAAATTAGACGGTCAACGACATGAGACTAGTAGAGAGACGGAATAGTGGAAGAAATGTCATTTTTTCAGAGTTGATGTGGTTTTGAAAACGAATAAATTGGAAGATATAAGGTATTTTATGTCCAAGCTTTCCAACTAAACTACTCGAGAGACTTCTAGCATATAAAATTAGCTCCATAAATAAATCTCAACATTTCAACCCAATTCATCAAAATATCAAAACAACAATCTAATTTCATGACACCAAAACATGCTTGTGTTTATGTGTGTGTGTGAAATTTCCAATAAAACACCAAAAAGATCCTTTTCTAGTTTAGTTCACTTGGAGCCCACTTTCCTTCTTTTCTAAAGGTAATAACACTTCTAAATCATGCTCGTTCGAGGCTTTTGTGGAGTCGTTTTTTGTCGTCTTCTTTAAATCTTTGGTGGGCTTCTTATTTCTCGCTCGATCGGCTTTCGAGACAATCTCAGAAACCGTAAAACCTGCAACTTCAAAATTGTTCGATTTTTGAGGGAGCAAAGCGTTTCGAGTAATTACATCAATGCCATCGTAAGTCCAAACTCCCAATAGAGCTTCTCCCTTGAGTCCAATGGCAAACCAACCAAGACCAGAGGCAGCAATATCCACAGAACTCGAGTCCCATAATTTGCCACTTACACGAAATTCCCTTTTCACCCATTCGCCGAGCTCCTTAACTCTCCTATCACCAATTGGAGGCTGAAAAATAAAATAAACAAATTAATAGGCAATCAATAATTTCTGCAATTAAAAAAAAAGGTTGAAGCATTGAAATTTGAATTCCTCATAGAATGATGCAAGTCAAAATATGATAAATAATAGGGCAAATTACGGCCACCCTTGAGGTATGGCCAAATTACGAAAAAACCCTTCTTGTTTGGGTAATTAGAGCCACCTCTCCTTTGAAATATTTTTACATAAAATTTATGTAATTCGGTTATTTACCGAACCAAATCGTATATTCAGTTCGGTAAACGGTACGAAATCTTGGGGTACCGAAATATCGGTTCGGTTTTTACCGATTTAACATCCCTAAATTTACCTTTCGAGGGGTATTTCCGTAAGATAATACATAGTTGAGGGGTGACTGTAATTACCCAAACAGGAGGGGGGTTTTCGAAATTTGATCATAACTCAGGGGTGGCCGTAATTTGCGATTATATATAAATATATTACTGGCTATAGCATTATTGTTATACTTGCAACTGACGACCGAAGTGCTCTTCCAACATTGTGCAAGCGTTCTCTGTTTTTCCCATATGCAACGGAAGCAGAGAGGAAGCCCATACTGTAACATAGATAGAATCTACCGAAGATTCTTCGACATCCAATCTCAAGAGCCCACCAATATGAACCGAATGCCCCGCCTGTCAATAATACATAATCGAAGATCATTTAAAAAGACTAAAAAATGTGACTAGCTATTTATATTATATAACCAGATAATGAATGAAAACGAAGCTTCTAGCCCCTCGAGTAAAAGAACAAACTTTCACTTAGTCATGGTTTAATTCATTAAAGACCACAAATTTCAGATTCATAATAGCGCAAACGGCGATACTAAAAAAATATTACGCTTCTCTTTGAAGCTCCAATGTAAGCTTCCAGAATCAATTAGAGCCAGAACAAGTGACAACACAAGCTACTATCTCAAGAAAAAAAAAAAAAAAGAACGCACCTTTAAAAAATCGGCAAATTTACATCAATTAACACAGAGCATTAAAATCAACGGGAACCTCTCGCCCAGAAGAAAGACTAACCTTGATTCTATACGTCCTCGGCTTCAACTCCTTCTCAATACGAACGAGCTTCTGTTCCTCTGCAGTCAACCTCGTCGAAATCTGGTGAGGATGCAGAAGCCCCGGAGTATCCAACAATTTCACTTTCCCGTTAAACATTCCTTCAATCCTCACAATTCCCAACGTAGTACCAGGAACAGGTGCCTCCGTTAAATGAGTCACCGCGTTTCCAACACACTTCCCGATCGCGTTAATCAGTGTGCTCTTTCCAGCATTTTGAGCACCCACAGTCCACACATTCCCTCTTTGCCCTGCAAATTTAACCACATCATCAACCAAAGTCTTCACCCCCCAATCTCTCAAAGAGCTAACCAAGTGGACCCCACTCAGCCTCCCAGCCCCACCTACCCTCGCCCGTACGCGGACCCAATGCTCGAGCCTAGTCGGTGAAATGCTGCTAGGCAAAAGATCGATCTTGGTCACCACCAATAACATTCTTGGTATATTCCCTGATTTTCCTTCCTTCCACGACAGTTCATTCTCGTCGATCGTCTTGGTCACCATATTCGCCACCTTTCTAGGGAAGGAACCGTCGAAATCCGAGGCATCCACGACTAACAAAACCACTGTTCTGGCCCCACCTATTGAAGTCAGCCTTCTCCCAACAGTGTGATCGAAGTCGAAATCGGGCAACAAGTTTTCAACCTTAGGGTCCTTCACCTTCCCGTAGTACCTCAAACTGTGACACCTGGAGCACACAATTGGCTTCTGGCCAGCCTTCCCCTGTTTTTCAGTTCTGTCGGACATTTTATCGAACACCTGGTCTGCTGTTTCGAACTTTTCAAGTTTATCAACATCCAAAATGTCGTTATCAAGTCCCAATTTGATGGACTCAGATATTTCGGACTCGTCCACGATGGGTGTCATTTTCTTGAATTTCTTGTAGTTAGGCCCCTTATTCGAGGGCTCCACAGAAAAACCAGGTTGTTTAGGGTCAAAATCTTGCATATGGATACCACATCCGGGGCAAATTGGGAAGGCTTGTTCGGTGGCTTCCTCGTAATTTCCATCCCGGGTCAGTGGTAAATTTGAAAGAGATCGGTTCTTTACATTTTGGGAAGAGAAGGGTTTCGCGAAGAAGATGAACGGTGGGGTTTTAGTAGGGTTTTGGGAAAAGGGGGAAGTGGGTGAAGGCTCGATGATCAGTGAATAGAGGGAGTTAGATACAGGTCTTGTGTATGTATAGGTGGTGAGAGAAAATGGAGTGAGAAGCTTCTTTAGCCTCGATGGAGAGAGATTTCTCGCCATCATATTTTCCTCGGCGTGTTTTCAAACTTTCGGCTATGGAGATTTTCAACTATACTACTACAACTTCGGTTCAAGAATGTCTTAATCCCACTTCGCACCCAAAAAATATACTATTTTGTACTTTGCACCCTCAGAATAAATTAATAGCATTTTGTACATCTAGACACAATAAATTACAAATAAATTAATGCACGTCAAATGAATTTTTAAAGCTAATAAATATAATTTAATATTTTTTTGTGATAATATTTTAGAATACCAAATGTATATTCAATTTTTTTTATTCATCAATCATTTTGAACTATAAAAATGTAAAAATGAAAAAAAACATCTTTATCAACATATCTAAAAATTATATTTTTCATCACAAAATAATATTATACGGAAAAAAAATCCTTCAACTATTTCGTTATCAAGTTATCTGTAAATTATATTTTCTTCTGAATATTTCTACCTAATATTTTCACCAATTACAATAAAAAATCTATCAATCGAATAATTTAGTGATAAAAGTTTAATTTATTTTATTTTGTAAGAAAATATATTTTTTAAATAATTCGGTGTGATTTTTATTTTTTTCACACCCTGCGCTCGAAATAGGTTGGAAATTGAAGAAAATAGCAATTTAATCTATTATATTGCACCACGGAAAGAAAAAATTCCAATAAAAATGAAATTGCCTTTATTATTCAATACATGATGCATTAATAAAAAAAAAAAATTCAAAAGCGTTAAATTTAATTTGATTCATTCCACTTTCATCATTAGTTAATATTGATTGGTGCTATTTCCACCTCCAAAGTATCTTAATTTACAACAAAAAATATATAAATTATCATAAATATCCATCGAGTTTATAATCAACTACCCTTCCTTATAGTCGCTTAATCCTCATGTGTTCTAATTTATGTCTATTTTTTTTTTCTTGCAATGAAATATTATTACAATATATTTAAACTTCCATATAAAATGACGTGCATATTATGGATTTTTTTTAGGAAACGAAATTAAATTAAGCCAAACTCGTCAATTCTTGAGAAGTTGAGGACCTTCGAGACAATCATAAAGTTCAGGACCTTCCTTACAAGCACTTTTAATTTATTTATTCAAGAACGCGATTTCTTGCTCTTTTTTACCATCGGAGATGATTTTATCTCACGAATGTACTGTTCGCTTAAGGCGGAGAGGGTGAGATTTTGTATTCCAGTGAAAATGGGAGATTATTTTTTTAAATAAATATTTTAATTAGTTCAGTGGACGGTTTTAAATGTGTACATAATACAGTTGAAAGAAAAAGGGATAAAATAGGAAATGTATTAAATTTGGTGGTGAAATAAGATATTTTGAGGGTGGATATAACACCTCTCTTAATATTTACTATGATTGAATGTATTATTACCGAAAATAGTATTTTATCATCATCTTTATATCCAACGCTCCGGCTTTTAAAAATAATTCTACAATTTCACTCATGATAAATCTAAACTTGTTAGAAATATGTGTTGTTGAAATTCAAATTTTAAATTAGGATTTCTAGCTGTTAGAATTAAATTAATTATACAAAAATCGTCTAAACTCAAAAAGATTCTGTAGATTTATCATAAAATTGGGTGAAGATTGAACAAGGAGAAAGATGAAGTGGGGGAGGGAGGGGTGCTTAGTTGTCATTTTATATTTAGAAAAAATGCAGTTTTCATCTCTAAAGTTTGCACTAATTTCACATCTGGTCTTTCATGTTTCAGTTTTTTGTTACAATTAACACAATCAAGAGTGTGCGCCCATCACTGGCTTAACTGACGGACTGACGATAAATTGACAAAAAAACCAAAAGTGTTAAATTATTGAAAGATAAGGAATCAAATGTATTTTTTGAACATGAGGGACCAAATACGAGATCAATGCAAACTTAATGGATGAAAACTATAATTTTTCCTTTTATATATATATTTTATTAAGGGTAAAATTCATTTTGTACCCCTGTACTACGCGAAATGTATCATTTACCCCCTGAAGTATATAAAACATCAAACGCCCCCCTTTTTTTGATGGTCAATGGTCGAACTTTTAACGGTGTTAAATTTGAGCGAGAAATGACTCTTTTACCCTGTTTTATGTCAGATATAATCCGTAACTTATTTAAAATTTATTTTTGTGGATTGTTAACGATTTTTAGCGTTCATTTAAATTGTGATTTTTTTGTCGATTTTAGGGGTTTTCAAAGGGTTGAAAATAGCGAAAAAAATCTGGTGGATGATGGCCAAAATAAGCAACCTATATATAGAAAAATTTTGGGGTATATTCGTAAAAAAAAAAAAAACTCATAGTAACAGCCGGTCAAAAGGTTTGACTAACGGAATTAGGAAAAAAACTAACGCCAGGGGGTGTTTGATGTTTTCAATACATCAGGGGGTAAATGATACATTTTGCATAGTACAGGGGTGTAAAATGAATTTTACCCTTTTATTAATGATGGGGTCATTAGCAACAGGGAAAATTACACTTTTCATCCCTCAAGTTTGCACCAATTTCACATTCGGTCTCTTATGTTCACGAAAAACACATTTGGTCCGTCATGTTTCAATAATGTAACACTTATGGTCATTTTCGTCATTTTACCGTTAACAGCTCACAGAGATGGGCACACGCTTGATTCCGTTAGTAATAACCGAAAATTGACAGAAATGGCTAAAATTGCAAGTGTTGAATTTTTGAACATGAGGGACCAAATGTGTTTTTCTACACTTAAGGGGCCAAATGTGAAATAAGAGCAAACTTGAGGGATGAAAAGTGTATTTTTCCCATTTATCTGCCGATGCCAAATCAGTTGCACCCCGGCCTGTAAATAAGTAAAATCGGCTAAAACATATTAAGGGTAGGATAGTAAATTTCTCTGCACTGTTATATTTCTAACGGTCGACTATTAAGAACAGGGGGTGTTTTGTATTTTTCGTTAGTGTAGGGGCCGGGGGTAAATTAAAATAAAAAGTAGGTGGGTGTATATATACATATAGTTACGAACAGAACGCAGAAGAGAAGACTCCGAGCGGTTACATTCAATATATATATATATATATATATATATATATGATATATCAGCATAATTACAACTGTGTCTCTTCTCCATCAGATTAAATAACCACAACTCTCCCAGAAATCAACAACTAATTAATTAATTAATTTCAAGAAAATGGCTGAAAAGGGTCGAGGTGGTGCTCATAATCCAGGCTCGTCGAGGAAGAAGGATACAGCTGGCAAAGCAAAGATTGACGAACGCAGAAAGATAGACGACTCTGATTATTATGTATATGCTCAATTCAAGGTTCCCAGGAGTAATCCAAGAATCCCATGTTCCAGGTTCTCTCTCTCTCTCTCTCTCTCTCTCTCTCTCTCTCTCTCTCTCTCTCTCTCTCTCTCTCTCTCTCTCTCTCTCTCTCTCTCTCTCTCTCTCTCTCTCTCTCTCTCTCAAGAACATTGCAGCATGTAGGCGGTTTAATATATATGTTCAAGAATTTAATTTAATTTAATTATTTTTTTTCTTTCTGAAAAAAAAATCAAAAAATATGATTTGCAGTGAGGGAGTGAAGGAGGAACTGTTTACAGTGGAGCTAACTGCAGCTGACGTGGATAAGATGCTAAACCTGACTCAATTACAGGCAGACATGCTTATGGATGAATATTCGAGACCCGTACTCGACTCTTTAATCACCTTTGCGATGGGTATCGATTTGTTCGATGAACACGACCAGAAATATCCTATGATATTAGGAAAGCAACCGAATCCCGTCGGAGGTGCATTCCACTACCTTTGTCTAGGCTGGTTTATCGTCGGTAAGAAACGCAAACTGAAAGCCGGAGACGTAGTCAAGTTTTACAAACTTGCATCAGTGGGACGTACTTTTGTTAAAGGCCGTGCGTCGTTCTTTATTAATATCAACAAACCTGATGCAGAAGAAGCTCGATAAAGAACCGAGAGACGACGATCAAGATAATTTCGAGAGAAACCGATATGCAGATTTGAAGAAAAAGGAACAATAAAAAAAAAATAATTAGATCAGATTATTTTTCATGCAGTACTAGTTATTAGATATTTCTTTACTTTGTTGTGCTCCATAGAAAATCGAGATTGTCGATTTTCTTATCTTTAAAATACGTATGATCGATATATGGACTTGACTTGAGAAGACCGAATGCAATTATTTAGTTCGATGTATGTAGGTCCGATCCAATATAATACGACATCTTTAAACGCGTAACTAATTGATCGATGATCTATACATTTGCATGACATGTATGTATATTAATTACAACTGGTTTTTATTATCCAATTTGTGAACTATTGAACTGATCAAGGGCAAATGATTTCTACTAGCTAGGTCAGGCAAAGGCCGATGAGAGATTGTGCGCGACAAGTTTTAGGAATATTTTATGTATTTAATATATTTTTACGAAAAATCGGATTGCAAATATAATTCCACGAATTAGGTTGTTTCCATAATCAAGAATTCTAATATCAATGTCTTCCACATAGATTAAACTTCGATGACACGTAATTAATGAAACATAAATGAAGGGCGAGTCATTTGCCATTTTTTTCCTTTCATTTTTGGACGGCACTTTCGTCGGCCCCCACCTCATGCTTCGTCGCCTTTTCAATTCCTCGTTTGTTTCAGACGGGCCTATTTCTTTGGGATTTGTGGCCGTGTTGTGGAGACGGGAAGAAGATGAAGATGATCCCCTTTTCCTTTTTTAATTTTGTATTTTTGCAAACAACGCCGTCCAAGGGTATTTAATTTATGAGGTATTTATGTCTTTTCAAGACCGATCAACAGGTAAATCGCAAATGAGTTGAGTATGTTATTTGAAATAGGGTAAATTATGGGACCCCTGAGTTGTGGCCAAATAACTTATGTGATTATAAATATCCCCTTAATTATTGCGTCGTCTAACGAGTATACCCTTCAGAAGTTATGACTAAGGGAATCTTGAAGATTCCATGAACTATTCGATATGAATTTCCAGATGTACCCAAAGGAGGTAAATCTAATAAATCCACAGGAGGGTAAATGTAATATTTGAACTTACCCGAGGGGTACCCGTAATTTACCCAAAATTTGTTTGTTTAATAAAAGGGAGGGCAAATTATAAGAAACCTCTTGATGTAAGCTCTAAATACAAAACCCCTTCATATTTGCGTGATTACGAAACCCCCATAAGGTATGTTGTCGTCTTACACAGTCCCCATGCGGTGTTACTTTTGACGGAATATTTTTAATCCCATGGAATATTCCTCTAAAATCTGAATATATCACTGGAAATATCATTTTCCCTTTGGGGTAATTGTAAGTATATCAATTATGTCGAGGGTAAATTGTAATACATTAAAAAACCATAGTTATTTTTAACTTAAAACTACAATACATTTCTTCATTTTATAATTATTTAAAATAGAAAATATATATTAAAAATAATTAAACATGAATTGTAGCATCATAAGTTTTTATTTGTGCTGTATTTTTTATTCAATAAAATCGATTTTATATATTTTGGAAATATTCTCATATTTCTTATTTAGGTTATACATATTTTCATTAATTTTTTTTAAGTTTTTAATAATATTTCAATTTTAAACGGATGAAATGTAAAATGTATATATTAAATATAATTAAGTCATAAAAACAAAAACAAAAAAAACTTGCGACCCCTTGCGAGCAGAGAAGTCATCACTCTTACTTTTTTGCTCCGAGGCATGTTATGGTGATTGGATATATTATTGTTTTTGTCCAAAGTAACATCGGGGGCCTCAGTAAGATGGCAACATACCTCGAGGGTTTGTTAATTAGACCTTACCTTACGGGGTTTCTCATAATTTACTATTTATTATTTTTCATATGACAGAAGGGTGTAATGGACAAAACAAAGTTTTTTGTGAATTTAAACGATAAAACACTCGTTAGAGGGGGATTTTCCTAACTACGCAAACATGATGAAGAATTTCATAATTAGCTAGGCCTTACCTCAGGGGATTTTTAGTAATTTGCCATAAAATGTAATTTAGACAATTTATTCATTCACATGGGCTGTCAATTTTAGGGGAGTATTTGTAATTACTAATATAGGGGTTTGCAAGTTATTTAGTCTTACCCTAGCGGGTTACCCGTAATTTACCCTTTAAAAAAAAATTGTTAAAAAAATTAAGATATTATTATGTGCAAAATAGTATTAAATTTTCTTGAGAATTTGAAAGCAATACAAAACTCCAAAACGCTGCCGCCGCCGTCACCACCACCACCACTACCACCACCACCGCCACCACCGCCATGGCTAGGATGAAACTAGATAGATGGTTTATTCCACTAGAAATCATAGAAATTATCCTGTCAAAATCATCGGTCAAATCTCTTCTTCGATTCAAAACAGTTTGTAAGTCATGGAATATTCTGATTTCAGATTCTGTATTCATCAAAAATCATCTCCATCAATCTAAAACTTCAAACCTGCATCAAAATCTTTTTCTTCTACGTAACTCGTCAAAGAGTTCCGTTTCCGAAGAATTATCTTTGGTTAGATTCGAAGATCCAAAATTCCAAACTGTGCAATTACTGAAAACCCCCCTTGGCTTGGACATTGTCTTAAGCCATTGCGACGGCGTGCTACTTTTAACCGACTCTTCGTACCGGCAATTCGGGTTGTGGAATCCATCCACTCGAACCCAGACAACTTTTCGGGTCCCACGCAAATTCGGTGGTTGTTCGAAGAGTTACGGGCTTTATCATGATCCAATTACCGGCGATTTTAACGTGTTCGTTATATGCACTAATTACTACCGAGTTTTTTCATGCAAGAACAATGCATGGACGTTGAAACATGAATTCGCCGACGACAGACATAGTTGTGAACCGGAGGTTTTCGTTGACGGTGTTTTCTATTGGGTTAAAATAACTCGACATATAACAATATATTATTACGAGATAACATATTTTGATCCGAGAGATGACAAGCTCAAGACGTTGCCGGAGCCGGAGAATACAGACGGCACCGGATCGATTTACTTGGTCGAATTGAAAGGCCGTTTGTGCATGTATTGCAACGTCGGGAGAAACAACGACCACACGAAGGTTCGATTTTGGATGAAAGAAAAGGGCCCGGAAAATAATCATTGGGAGGAGTTTATAACCGTTGAGAATGTGCCGACCATAATTGTTTTTTTAGAGCCACAATATTGTTTTATGGAAAATAAGATTCTAATTGAATTACGTGATCCAACGAGGAGGAGATTCGTGGTCTACAACCCCGGTGAGAAGATAGTCAAAGATGTTGAGGACAGTGTGTTTAAACAAATTGAAGAGAGTATGCATTTTGGCCTCAGGTTGCTTCCATTTATTGATAGCCTTTTCTGAGTACGTACATGTTTCTGCTTAGAGATCATTTATCGACTTGTCGTCGTAATAATTAACATTTTTCGTTCCTATAAAATATAGTATATCATTATTATCACTTATTTGATTTTTTGTTCGTATACAATTTTCGACTGGCGATTGTACTTATGGTCTGCTTAAGCCTAGAATTGGCCTCTTTCCTTTTCGTTTGATGCTTTAACTACGTTGTTCCGTTAGTTTTGTAAATTCTTTCGTTCCTCGTTTATTATAATCAAATTTTCTGAACCCTAATTCTACAAATTTTTGAATGTTTGTGAAGTTGAAACATCGCAATCGCGCAATAATCTTTTCGGTTCGTTAAGTTTTTCCAAATGTTGTTATCTATCAACTTGAGTTTTGGTAATTTGGTAAGTTTGCAGTTTTGATTTCATCTAAAGTTGTTTGATGTAGCATAAAATTTGGGATTACTTTTGTTGGGGCTTACGGGATTGAGAGGCTGCAAGAAAATCCCTGAATTTAGGTTTGCCGGGGTTTACGGGATTGAGAGAGTGAAAAACTAAATTGAGAAGTTGGGATAGAGAAATTAGGGAAGAGTGTGAGGTGGATTATTGTTGTTGTGTTCCAGCTAGACTTGACTGCCAAATGGACATCACGTGCAGCGCACGTTACAATTTCATCCAGGATAAACCTGAAAACTTGACTGCGGAACCAAATGTGCAAAAAAGAGGTGAATTTGGGAGCTAATTTCGTTCGTACGAAGGTTTGAAGACAAAAATCATTTCAGTGGTAAAGTATAGGAACGAAAAATTGCAGTTATCCCTTATTATCCATACTAAATTCTCATAGTTGGTGATGATCCTAAACTCGACCCTCTTTTTTCGATCTTGAATTTGAAAATTCAAAAATATTATATTCGACACCGGCCTCCTCAGTTACATGACCAACATCTCGCAATTTTATGTGTTCATCTGTATCGACCTTAATAGTTAGAGAGTGAAGAGAGACTTAAAAGACATAGAACTTCGTGTTCGATAAATGCTTACACTAGCTAGCACGCACGGTGTTCTACAGAGTTGTGCAGTACGACTATTTTCGGTGAATTATTAGTCCAATGGATCATAGACTTAAGTAGTCTAATCACGAAAGAAAGCGTAAACTAATTTACAAGCATTCAAAGAAGTGAAGCACGCAGCCGATCGACATGAAATAAATCGAGACTTAAAATCTATTACAAACAATTCCTCTTCCTCTTAGGCCTAAAAAATGTATTAGGGGATATTAGACTTTCCACGTATGGAACAGATAGAAAGTCGAAATAATGTTTGATGTCTTCAAATTCTTCAAAAGTCTTCTCAGAAGGGTTGTACGCCACAATTGTTGTCCCATCCAATCGAATGACAATCTTATTTTCTACGAAACACATTGGTACAAAATACGAAGCGAACCTCTCGACATTCTCAACGGTTATCAACTCCTTCCAGGAATTATTGTCCAAGCCCTTTCCCTTTATCCAAATATGAACAACCTTGTCTCTTTGTTCGTAAATATACACGCACAAACGGCCTCCGAAATCAATCATGTAAGTAGGTCTTTGGACCTCGAAAATTCCCTGCTCGTCGTTTGGCATCTTGAACTCGTCATCTCTGGGGTCGAAATATGTTAGTTTAAATCGACGTTCGTCCTTTTCCATCATTAACCAATAGACAACCCCGTCGACAAAAACTCCCGGATGATAAGCTACTCGAAAAGTGTCTCCGAATTCTTTTTTCCTCGTCCAGGCTTTGTTCTTGCACGAATAAACCGCGTAGTGATTCGAACATATCACAACAACCTTAAAATCACCGATTCCCGGATCATGACAAAGCCCGTAACACTTAAAATCGGTACTTAATTCGAATGGGAGCCGAAAAATTGTCTGCGTTCGAGTAGATGGATTCCACAACACAAATTCCACGCCGCTCCGTCTCTCGTCGGCACTTGTTAATAGTAGAACGCCGTCACAATAGCATAAGACCAGCCTGTAGAAGCCACAAGGGATTTCCACGACTTGTAAAGTTCGTAATCTTCGATCTTGGTCGACTCTAGCCAAAGAAAACTTCTTACTATCATAGCAACTGAATATCGACTTGCATTTGCATAGAAAAAGATTCCGCGAGTTTGAAGCTTTCGATTGGTGGAGATGATTTTGGACGAATACAGGATCGGAGATCGTCGTATTCCATGATTTCGAGACGGCTTTGAATCGAAGAAGAGATTTGGCGGGTAAATTTAATAGGATTATTTCTATGACGTGTAGTGGAAGGTATGTTGAAACTTGTTCCGAGTGATTTGCAGCCATGGTTGGTTGTGGAGTTTCTAGGGTTGTTGTTTTACAGGATTATCACTTGTACATTTGTTTTGTTAATCATCGTATATGTAAGGAAACGTATATATAAATATCACGAAATTCAAATCGATTATAATAAGGGATACGCACACGCAACTCATGATGAAGGTATTGGTTTATGATTGTGACTCAATTAATTCGTTCCCAAATAAGAGATAAAAACTAGGGTAAAATTTATTTTGCACCCCTGTACTATGCGAAATGTATTATTTATTTCATGAAGTATAGAAAATATCAAACGCCTTCTTATTTTTAATGGTCAGTGGTCAAACTTTTGACGATGTTAAATTTGAGTGTGAAATGACCTTTTTACCCCGGTTTATATCTGATAGAATAAGAGTTGAAGATAGTAAAAATGATTGAATAAAATGAAAAAAGGGCTGAAAATAGTGAAATTTTTTAATGAAACATGGCCAAAACCTAGCACAGAGATTTTTCCCGGTATTTTTGTAAAAAAAGCCAACAACTCTTTGCAATATTTGTTTAGAGGGTTTGACTAATGGAATCAGAAAGGAAGAAGACCAACAACAGGGAGATGTTTGATGTTTTCTTTACATTAGGGGTAACTTATTCATTTCACATATTAAAAAGGTGCAAAATTAATTTTACCCTAAAATCTGTCACTATAGACACAAAATATTGTTCTAAAATGAAACTGCAAAAGAAACTATGACTATAGACTCAAACTTCAAGGTGGTTCTCTGCGAAAATTAATTAAAGAGAAAATGTATGCACAATAGGGTCATATGTAAAATATAATATTTTGATGTTTGACAAGCGCAATTAATTTTGACAGAAAAACTAACAGAAGGCTGAAGCTATTAATATTACGAGCACAAGATAGTCGTCTGCAAAAGCTTGTAACTACAACTCTCTCTTTGTAATACACGCACAAACGACCTCCCAAATTAAGTAAGTTTTCGTAAATCGAAAATCTCCGGCCCCTCATTCGAGATCTTGAACTCGTCGTCTCTAGGGTCGAAATATGCTAATATATATCCATCATTCTTTTCTTGCTTTAACCAATAGACAACCCCATCGACAAAAACTCCCGGTTCGTAAGCTAACTGAAAATTGTGTCCGAATTTGTGATATAAAGGACATTTAGTTTTTGTTTTCTGCAAATAAACCCACCACTTACACGTTCATTACTAATAAAGACAACTCTAAAATTTTATGATAAAATTGTCCCTAGCCCCTTAAATTCATTCAATTCAAATTTGAAACTCTAATTTAATCTCAATTTCATCAATTCACCAATTTTTACCATTGACTGCAACCAACCGTTTCATTTTACAGATTTGTTTTCGGCAATGTTGCGACAACTCCAATTCAATTATTCCATTCGATACCATTGAAGTTGTTATGTATAAATTATCTGCTAAGTCTCTCGATCTCGTGTTAGATTCAAAATAGTTTCCAAGTCACGGAATACTATCATCCGTTACTTAATAATTCACGGGTTTTTTCACAATGGTTTCCTTTGGTTAAATTCGAACATCGAACATTTCAAACTGAAAGACGACACCAAAACTTCGCACCAGTTATTAAAGTTTGTTGCTATATTTATAAAATACTACCTTGTTTTGTCCATCAGGGGTCGTATATTTCAATCCGAGAGACGCACATTCAAGATTTTGCACAAGCCGGAAAACACTACTAATGTGGCGATTTACGAGCAAGCGAATTCAACAGATAGATATTTGTTTGACCTAATCATAAAATAAACCCTCCAATTAATTCAAACAAGTAAAGCAACCAACATAAAATTAATATTGCTGAATATATTTCTTCTGCCTAAGACTATGACTTACGAACAACTGATTAATTTTTCTATTACAACTTCCTCTTTCTCTTGTGCCGGAAAAAACGCGCCGGGGTCGATCAGACTATCCAGATACGGAAAATACTCACAGTAGACACTAGAACGTTCGATGTCAAATTTTTCAAACGTCTTCTCAGAAGGGTTGTAGAGCACAAGTCTGAGCCCGTATAGTTGGATTAGAATCTTATTTTTGACGAAACACAATGGTTTAAAAAACCAAATGTCCGTCGGCACATTCGCCATCGTTATCAACTCCTCCCAGTGATTATTTCCGACGCCCTCTCCCTTTATCAAAATTCGAATAGCGTTACCGCGGTCGCCGTTCCCATTGCAATACACGCACAGACGCCCTTTCAAATCAGCCATGTAAATCCATAGGCGGTCCGCTAAAATCTCCGGCTTCCGCAATATCTTGATCTCGTCGTCTACCGGATCAAAGTATGTTATAAGATATCTACCGGGATCCATCGAGAGCAGATAGAAAACTCCGTCAACAAAAACATGTGGATCGTAAACTACTAGAAAACTAGTGTCACCGAATTCTTTTTTCCTCGTCCAGGATTTGTTCTTGCACGAATAAACCGTGTAGTAATTCGAACACACAACAACAACAACCTTAAGACCACCGGTTCTCGGATCGTGACAAAGCCCGTAAATTTTCTGGGAAACGGTGTTTACTTCGTACGGGAACCGAAACGTTGCACGCGTTCCAGTGGATGGATTCCACAACACGAAATCCATGCAAGTAGTTCTGTCGTTGGTTAAGAGCAGAACGCCGTCGCAATAGGATAAGACAACGTTGAAGCCGCGAGGGCCTTCCGATAATTGTAAAGTTCGGAGTTTACGATCTTTGTCGATTTTAACTAAAGAGTAATCTTCACTGTTATCATGACTGAATCCCAACTTACCTAGAAGAAGGTTACGTGAGCTTGAAGTTTTCGATCGGTGGAGATGATTTTCGACGAATGCAGGATCGGAGATCATCGTATTCCATGATTTCGAGACTGTTTTGAATCGAAGAAGAGATTTGGCGGGTAAATTTAATAGGATAGTTTCTATGATTTCTAGTGGAAGAAATGATGTACCTCGTTTTGAGTGCTTCGCAGCCATGGTTGGTTGTGGAGTTTCTAGGGTTTTTGTTGGCGGCGTGTTATTTTGCAGATCAATCATCAATGTGCCGCAGCTGTGTGTGTTTATATTACTCTCACAGTCTCACGTGTGTTAATTAGGTATAGCTAATTAATTAATTAGGGAATTGATTTTGTTTTCTTGAATATCTTCGCAAAATATAGAAAAATAACCAACTCAGAATTCGTATGAAATTCCTATATGTAATGCTTATTGGTAAATTTCGGCCACTTTTGAAGTAATGAAATAGATGAATTGTCGGTCCCACATCTAAATTGTTAAAACTTGAGTGTATCTAGTCTCGATTTCAATGCCCAGATCGTGATCTGGGTTTCTTGGATCGCGATCTGACAGGCTCGAAAACTATGCACCGCCTTCCCAGATCGTAATCCAGGAGGTGCGGATCGCGATCTGCCCCAATTTTTCGTTGCTACTGGAATTTGCCACGAGATCGCGATCCAGTAGTTCTGGATAGCGATCTGGCCTCTGCATCAACTTCGAACGCTGTTTTAACCTTTTTCCAGCCCGAATTTGACAAATATGCATTTTACAAAAGTTGAAGCCCTTGAAGTTAGCTTTCTAACTAAACTTTAATCAGCCAAATCGGAGGTTGTATGCAAAAGTTATGCTTGAAATACCAAACACTGCCACAATCCGCGAGAATGCACATTTACACGTGTTTGGTTTGATTTTCGGCTTCGCTTCCAAAATCGTTTCGAACCGGCAAAAATAGCTTCTCTTTACCTAAAATAGAAATAAAACAAGAAACGCATAATATATACAAATAAAGCCGAAAACTCGGACGAACGAAGACCAAAACTCGAAGAATTGATAAGTGAAAATCATGCAAAATGAACACTTATCAACACTCAAACCCTAGATCTGTTGTTCATCCTTTTCTAGACAGACCACACCTATGCTGCCCCGCCGCCACCACCACCACCACCACCACGACAAACAATGGTCGTTGAAGCAAGTGACGAAATCCAACTTCTCGGAGGCTTTGCCGAAAATCCATTTTGGTAGCGTTTTTGTTGTAGAAAACCGAATTTTGTTCGGCAAAGTATCGATTTTGCAGAGAAAGGCTTCGGAATATATATATCGAGTTTGCGAATGCCTTAAAGAAGTTGGGAATCGAGTGCATGAAAGGTGGCGGTGGAGGTTTTTTTTGTTGGGCGGATATGGGTGGATTAATTAGTTCGTACAGTGAAAAGGGAGAGATCGAGCTTTGGCAAAAGCTGTTGACCACGGTCAAGATTAACGTTCTTCCGGGATTTTCTTGTCGGTGTGTGGAGCCTGGATGGTTCGGTTTATGTTTCAACACTTTATCGGAAAAGGATATTCCTGTGGTTATGAGACGTATTCAGAAAGTTTTGGGAACATGTAAATCTTCTTTTTAGTTGAAATTTGTTTATTTGATTTGATTATGTGTGTAAACGTATTCTTTATATTTTATATTTTACACTCAGTTATTCTCTATTTGTCCAAGCACAATCGTGTCTGTGGGATTACAATTTTTTCCCCAAAGGTTTGCGTTGGATCGATTGAGCTATACGAGCTTTCAAATATGCGTTAGCCTCTGAGCATAAACTAATCACTAGAAATGTGGAGTGATTTTCAATAATTATTTACAGAAATTTTATAGTGGTTTTCAATAATTATGTACATATTTTTATAGTGGTTTTCAATATTTTACATAAACATCTGTACAAAAATTATAGTGGTTTTCAATAATTTTTGTACAGATTTTTGTATAACTGTATATACAGAGTAGTGTTTATATTGACATATTTGTTATACAGAGTGGTTTCATGTTTATATAGAGTGGTTTTTATTTAAAAAAACTGGAAAGAAAAAAAAACATTTAAAAAAAAATCGAAATTAAGAAAACAGAAAAACCATGAAAAAACAAAAATAAAAATAAAATCATTCTTTTAAATTAAAATAAAAAAATATGAAAAATATAAATAGATAACAAATAATTTAAAATAGAAAACCAAAAAAAAAAAAAATAATAATTACAAAAATTTCTTTTAAATCGAATAAAGAAAACCATAAAACAAAATAAAAAAGAAAAGGCAAAAAAAATCTGAATTGGCGTGGTGAGGGGAATAATTTTTGGAGAAGATTTTGGTGTAGATTATGGATATAACTTTTTTAAATTAAATAATTATACTAATTAATAATTACTGGGTCATATATGGTTTTCAGGCTTAGTGGACTTATCTCAAATATCATTTATAAATAAATGATTTATCAGAATTAAAATCCTAATAATGGGTGTTTGGCATATAACCCCTTATATTTAATGATTTATTTATTTATATTTAATGTATTTTTTTGCAAAATAAATTTATTTATGGTTGGTTATTTTTCTATATTTTATATTCATAAGCATTCGCATCATAAATATTACAACAGTTGTGTTTATATATAGTATGAGTAAGTTACGATATTTCTTGATACAAGGTTAAATTACGAAAAAAAATACTAATGTTTGGAAAAATTGCAATCACCCTTCAACTATGAATCTTTTTACATATCTATTTTTGCGGTGTTAAATTTAGTGAAATCTTCTAGATTGTGTGGAATATTCTCTAAGTTGTATCCGTTGTACGGTTGTACCACATTCGAGTTCCACATTTTGAAACAAGATTATCATAAGATGTGGATATTGGCTTGTATATATATCAGATTGTGGTGCATCAAAAATTGCATTTTTGCACAAAATGAATACAAACTAGAGAATATTCAACGAAATTTAGAAGATTCTGTTAAATTTGACATCATAAAACAAACGAGTACAAACTCCACATTGGTATGATATTGTCCGCGCCGAGAGTGTACGTTAACGGGGCTATCTATTGGGTTTGGAAGCGCTCGTATAATAAGGTTAAATAAATAATGTATTTTGATCCGAGAGATGATAAGTTGAAGAGGCTGCGGATGCCGGAAGATATCGTTGTCGATGACGTTAGCAAATCGATTCGCTTGGTTAATTTGAGAGGGTGTTTGGGCCTTTACTATTGCATTGGGGGAGACGACGAGAAGAAGACGAATACGGTTCGAATTTGGACAAAGGAAAACGGCATTGACAAGAATTGTCGGAACGAGTCGGTGACGTTTGACAATGTTCTTGACCGAATCTGGTTGTTCAAGTCGGGGTGTTTTGTGGAAAATAAGATTGTGATTCGATTCCGAGATTCGACGAGAACTGTGAATTATGACCCTTTTAAGAACACATTTGAAGAATTTGAAGGCGACGCTAGTTGTTACGAGTATGAATTTGTTCCGTATGTAGATGGTATGTTCTTCCCCATGCAAAAAACTAGGCCTATGAGGAAAACCATATGTTTGTAATAGATTTAAAGCGCTCGGTTCATGTTCGTTCAGTCTTCGAAAAATGTTTCATGTGCTTGATAGATTGTCTTTATTTCCATGCACACTTTAATTTTCATAACCATGTTTATAGTTTTCGTTTTTCGTTTTTACGAAGATATGCACAATAAACAAAGATATCTTCAAGCAACATCTTTTCATTTGTTATTACTCTATCTGTCCAAACGTCAAAGTTGTTCGATGCTCGAATCTTAATTTTTGTTCTTTGCTAGTTATTGTTCTAGTTTTTCATCATCGTCTATTTTAATTCAATGCTCTATTAGTGGTATATCTCGGAAGTCGGATCACATTTTCACATTCTTTACCATAAGCGGAGCTAGTAATTAGAATCTTTCATCGTTGGTCGACATCCTATTGAAACAAACGAGCCTTTTTTTTTTATGCGACGACAAGATATATTCAAGGAATAATCAACACAGAGAAAAGAGACAACATGGCTATATTCGTTCGGATGACTTAAAATACAGATAAAAGAGATAAAAACGCAACTCGCTCGGCTGAAACAAAAGAAGTTAGTGGAAACTATTAAGGCACATTAAACATGTGCCTAAATTCTATTCAGAAAAACGTGTCTCGGGGAAGAAGAGACTTTCCGTATACGGAATTAATCCAAGGTCAGGAAAATATCGGCACTCTTTGAGTACTTCAAACGTCTTCTCGCAAGGGTCGTAAACCATTATTACTTTAACTTCGACTCTAATCGCAATCTTATTCTCCAAGAAACACAGCGGTCTAAACGTATCAATAGCTAGATGCACGAACGTTTTCGACAGTCATTAACTCGTTCCAAGAATTATCGTCCAAACCCTTTTCCTTATCCAGATTCGAACCTCCGTCTCGTCTCTCCCGTAACAATACATGCACAAAAACCCCTTCAAATAAACCACGTAAACCCGTTTCCCATCCTCTACATTCTTCGGCCTCTTTATAAACTTGAACATATCGTCTCTCGGATCAATATATAAAATTTCTTCGACATTATTATCGTGCCTCCAAATCCAATAGGTGGTGGACCCGTTTAAAATGACTTCTCGTTCGTTAAATAATAACCGACCATTAGATGGATATTCTTTCTCCTCCATCCAAGAATTGTTCTTACAAGAATAAACTGCATAGTACTCCGGCGTCAAAATAACAACCTTAAAATCGCCGTTTGTTGGATCGCGACAAAGCCCTTGAAATATTGAATTGTTGGAAAATTTATAAGGGAACGTACCGCCTCTTGAAATCGTCGGTTAATAGTCGTACGCCGTCGCAAGAGCGTGCGACTTGCTGACGGCCTCCCCATATTTCCACAACGTGGAATCTTTGATCGTGAAATTTAGAAAGTTAACCAAAAACGACACAAAAAGGTCGAAGTTCCGTCGAAGATATTTAAGCAAGACTCCGCCGCCGGCAACAAATTGCAAAGCAAACCACCACCTAACACCACCCGTCCAATAGCAGCTGCTGCTCTGTCAAGCCAGCATTTTTACTTCATCCTCTAACTCCTGAGTTAGAAGTGATCAGGTGGCGGTGTAGGCGGTGTACACCGCCACCTGCATTGGCCGCCGGCCACTTAACAATTTTGCAGCCCTGAGTAGGAACTCCCCAGGCTGCCGCCAGGTGGCTGTGCCGCAACCTGCAACAGCCGACAATACTTGGGGGCAAGCCCCCCAGAACAGGCTGTTTAACAATTTCGCCGCCGAGTAGGAACTACAGACCACCAGGGCCTGGGGTGGTGCTGGATTATGCCGGAGAGAGAGTCTGCCATAGCTTCAACCTTCCGTCGCCTTAATGCCCCTGCTTAGGTCACAGGTTCTCGCTAATGAACCCGGCGACCGATAACTCTCAGAATTTTGTATATGAAGTAGATTAGCTTTGGTTCGTTTTTCGATGTGGGATTACTTGATTACCATTATATTATTTTAATTAAGGCGACCGTTATATGCAAGTCCATTTTTTTATTAGTTCAAACCCACATAAAGGTATTTATTAGGTCAAACCCATAAATTAATTTATTTTTATTACATCAAGACCAAAGGGGACAAATATAACCTTATCCACAAATAATACCTAAATACAAATAAATCTTATTTTTTATTTGTACAAGACCAAAAAATAAAATAAAAACAACAAAAGAAAAATAAAAACCGCACAAGACTGCCGCACGACCACCACCAGACCACCGGCGGCGATCAGCAAGCCACCACCACCGCACCTCCACCACCAAACCATCTCCACCGCACCATCACCACCACCCCACCACCACCAACAAGTCCTTTTTACTAAACTTTTGTTTGTCAATTCAAAAACATTAATCGAGCATCGATTCTTGATAAATATGCGTGGATGAACATTAATATATGCTTACTTATTGTTGGGTTGCAATGCGTTAGCCGATTTTGGAAAAAAAAATGAGATTGCAATTGATTTTTTTGTGTGTTTTCGTTGTTTTCCCAAATCGGTTTATCCAGACCGATTTTGTACACGAAAATCGGCGTCACAATATCGATTTTTGTTAACAAAATCGGCGACACAACGCCGACTTCACAAGTCAAAATCGGCGTTGTAACACCGATTTTTTTTTATGATTTTTTTTTTATTTGATTTTGAATTTAATTAAGGGTAAATTAGTATTTTTATGTTGGAGGTCTTGAACTAATAAAAAAATGGGCTTGCATATATTCGCCGCCTTTAATTAATTGTCAAAAACCTCTCTGTGTTATAAAAATTAACAAAGATCCCCTTATATTTTGTTTGGTATAACAAATCGCCCCTTATTCGCCATTTGACTGTTGCCTTAGCTAAATTGACAGTAATACCCCTAGTACATAAAACACAAATATGGCCAAAACACTAATTTGTTTTCAGTTTACATAAAAGTAAATTAAATTTTATTAATTAAATACCTTCTTCTTCCAACCATCTCTTCCATAGCCTCAAATGTATCTCGCAAGTTCGTTATCGGTAAAACGTCGACTCAATCGACGGAAAACAAAATGGTGCCCTCGCCGGAGCAATCGAACTCCAACGGTGCCGTTCGACATTTTCCCATTCAGTATTGTACCCCACCATGACCTTCTCTTCCCAATCAATTATCTTTTGTGTGCCACCATCTTCACCGAGGTCACCCCATTTGGAGCAGAATATAGTAAGAAGAGGAGCTGAATATCGTGAGAAGAAAAGAGTGTATCGGGATGTTGTGCTGCAAGGGAAAAAAAAAGTTTTCTGGGTAAAATTTCTGAAAATTTAAGTTGGAATTTTCGTTCTGAAATTTCAGGAAAAAGCTTAAAGCTCAGATTTCAAATTTTCGGCCCTTCCCTTGATTTGTTTTGATGTAGAAAAGAGCTTCGAGCTTAGAATGTTGGTTGGTTTTTTGCTGGAAAAAAACATGAAGAGTGAGTGATCTTCTAAGAATAAATTCCGACGGAAAAAAAAATCTGTCGGAAAAGCGTGCGGAAAAACGTATCATTTGGACAATTTCCGGCTAAGGCGCGCCATCGGGGCAGGATTTTGTGTGGGTTGTGCGTGAAAATGGTGGAGAGTTTAAACGAGAATCAGTTAATTTGGGGAGAGGGCGTTTTGAAATCGCCAATAACTGAATTGAAAATTCTAAAACTTTCATTTTGATGTAATGAAAATTTTGAGGTTAATATGTAATTTCAATTTTTTTATTTTAAGGGTATTTAGGTCTTTTCAAGTCAGAACACGCACCCCCAACCGCAGAATCCGCGAGTGCAGAATTGAGAACACGATCAACTGTTAGAGACTTTATTGGCTTTGACTAACTTTCATAGGAGAGTCCGTGCTTTTTTTTTTTAACAAAAATGGTTTCTCAACAATTAAAGTTTACACAAGGCTGGTTCTTGCAAAAAACCCTTATGAATAATCTAATACGGGAGTTTCTATGCAGTACGTGCAAAATTATTTGAAGTAATGCGTCGTACCCAGCCCAGTTTGAAATAACTCAGAGTCCCAAGATTAATATATTAGTATTAAAATATGGATAGATGAAAATCAAATATATTTTATATGAAAATCCTATGTTGTTTTATGATTAAATTCAATATGAACCCTTCTCGGTTTAAATCTTTGATTAAATTGTACGATTACGATTTGATTCAAGCATTTTATGATTCAATTCGCATTATTCATATGGTATATGAAATATTAAAAGAAAGAAACGTTATGGCAACCTAAGAAATCCTAATGACATATTCTTATTATATTATTTTATTTTATATTTTTCAACTTATTTTCTCTAATTTTCTTTCCTCATTTATTTAATGATCAATTTCATATTGTGACTATTAAGTTTTTACAATTTTTTTTTTAATGAGTTTGTATTATTAAATTTGTATAAATGTTGATGCTATTACCGATATCACTAATAAATTTTATTATAATTACTAAATATAAATATCGAATGGTCAAGCAAATTCAAACTTTTATAACAAGATGCATTGCGTGTTGTTAAAAGTCCATTTTCATGTGGTATTGTAAATTGAAGGCATGTGAGAGGCATATGCCATTTTCCATCCAACTTAACTGCAAAAATAAACGGACCAATTGTGTCAAAAAATGGCATGATTAAGGACTAATATCGTAACTTCAAAATGTTAAGAGACAGTTTTGAGAAAATGGGTAAAGTATGAAAACGGAAAATATATGTTATGTTTGTTAGCATTTTCAAATTCTTTTCACACTTTCCCCATGATGAAAATTATTTTTCTACACTATTGTCAAAAACTTTCCCCAAAACAAATTCAAATATTTCTCTGTCTAACAAACATGATTTGACCGCTACAGTGAAAATTATCTTAACAAAAATACAAAATCAAATCACTTTATCTTTTAAATTCTTCTTCCAAAATACCTTTTTCCCAACACCTTTCAGACATGATTTGACTTGCTACAGTACAAATTGTCTCCTCCCAAAACACAAACAAACAAACTTCCAGGATTTATGCATTCCAAGTTTCTTGGAACAAAAATTAGAACCCATTTTTTACTTTAAAAAAAATATTTTTTTTTTGACAAAGTCATTTTCGAAACATTTTGACTCCGATTTCCACACTTCAATAGCCAATTTTTGAGGAAAACCCTAACAAGTTTCTCAAGCTTTCCAGGCCCATCAACACAACAATTTAAATCCTACCCAAATGATTAAGAGGGTGTTTGGCTAACCTTATAAGATGTTAAAAGAAGCTTATAAGATGTTTTAGAGCTTATAAGCCACTACAAGAATATATACTTTTTATAGCATATTATTATAGCGTTTATTTGTTAGATGCTATTGTTTCATCTTTAATTTTTTAATTGCTTAAAAAAAATGCTATAGTACCTTTTAATCTTCCAAAGTGTTTGGTAATTTTTTTTTAAAAGATCTTATTCTTTTTTTTAAATAAGCTGTTGGAGAGCAAATATGATCTTTTAAAAAAAGTACCTCTACCCCACCTTTTTATTTAAGATCTTATATTGAGTAAAAATAGGAAATAATCTCATTATCCAAACACTCTAAAAATTAATCCTAAAAATAAGATGTAACAGCTTATCAACTCTTAAAACATCTTATCAGACGTAAGAGCTTATCAACTGTTTAAAATAAGCTTAGCCAAACGCCCTAGCTCTAAAATTCGTATTCCATTCATCAATAAGTTAAACGTGCGATAACCATGGCTGTAGAACAAGATGAATCAGTTCACTTTCCACTCGAAATGATAAAAATCATCGTGCCAAAATTACCAGTTAAATCTCTTCTTCGATTCAAATCAGTTTCCAAGTCATGGAATACTATGATCTCCGATCCCACGTTCGTGAAGAATCATCTCCAAATATCGAAACATTCGAACCCGCATAATCTTTTCATGCAAAAGAATCCACACTCTAAAGGTTTTTTTCCTTTGGTTAAATTCGAAGACCGGAAGTTCCGAACCGTAAAATTACTAGAATGCCCCTGTGCCTGGGATAAGTTCTTGGCCTTCTGCGATGGCCTGCTACTTTTATCCGACATCTCTTACAAGAAATTAACGTTGTGGAATCCATCCACTCGACAAACCACAAAGTTTGAGTTCCCATATGCGCGTTCTTGTTATCCAATGAGTTACGGGCTTTTTCACGATCGAACCGTTGGCGATTTTAAGGTAGTTGTTATATGTAGGGACCACTACAAGGTTTATTCGTGCAACGACAAAGCATGGACGAGGAAGCGACGAATTCAAGGTATTGGTCTAGTACAGATTGGTTACGGAGTTTGTGTTGACGGGGTTGTCTATTGGGTTAATCGTTGGAGTAGTGACGGAACGCATATTTTATATTTCGATACGAAAGATGACGACGAGTTGAAGGTTTTGCGGAAACCGGAAAATGTTAACTTAACGGGCAAAATGATCGACTTGATTTGCTTGAGAGACAGCTTGTGCATGTGTTGCATTGGTAGAGGCGTGACGAATGTTCAAATCTGGATAAAGGGAAAGGGCTCTCGCAATAGTACGTGGAAGGAGTTGATGACTATTGAGAATGTGCAGACGCGGGCTTCTTGTTTCGAGCCACTACTGCATTTTGTCGGGAATAAGATTTTAATTGTATGGAAAGATTCAAAGTTAGTCGTCTACAACCCTTCTGAGAAGACGTTTGAAGAAGTTGACGATAGTGTGCTTTCCGGACGCGGATTTTTTCCGTATACGGAGAGTCTTTTCTTCCCCAATCAAAATAATTAAAGTTTTTTTTTTCTTTTTTTCTTTTATTTTCGAAAATGAGTTTGTAGTGGATTTAAGGGTCAATTTGTGTTTGTGAATCGAAAGTGGATTTATGAATGTGAACACTGAACACAAACCAGAGCAACCAAACTGACCCGTGTCCCAAATTAAAACTAATATAAAATATAGGACCTAATTGCAATATTTGAAAACTTCCATTAAAACAACCCTTAAATTAAACCTAAATCTGGCATGGCCAATTAAACCAAAATTCCAAACGCATGCCGCTCTGCAAACTCCAAAACCATGGCTGAAAGTACATCATATCTTCCACCGGAAATCATAGAAAATATCCTGTTGAGGTTACCGGCTAAATCTCTTCTTCGATTCAAAGCAGTTTCAAAATCATGGAATACCGTTATCGCCGATCCTGTATTCGTCCAAAATCATATCCGACAATCCAAACACTCAAACTCCGACAACCTTTTTCTATGTCCCAACACGTATCCTATTCCTGTGGTTAAATTGGGAGATAAAAAAATCCAAACTTTACAAAGAATAGAATCCCGCTATGCCAGGTGGCCTGAACTATGCTTTTGTGATGGCGTGATTCTCTTAACCGACACTACATACATGAGGTTTGCGTTGTGGAATCCATCCACTCGAACGTCGAAAAACCTTTGGCACAAGTACAGCTGTCCGGACGCAGCTTTCGGGCTTTGTCGCGATCCAGCCACCGACGATTTTAAGGTTGTTATTGCTGATTTAGACTACTACTCGGTTTATTCTTGCTGGAACAAATCCTGGATCATGTTGAAAAAAAAATACGATACTAAATACACCGGTTTAGGTGTAAAAATCGGTAATAATAACATGGGAGTCTGCGTTGACGGGGCTAGCTATTGGCTTTGGAGTAACGACAACGCCACGCAAATAGAATTAGTGTATTTTGATCCGAGAGATGACGAGTTCAAGAATTTGCACATGCCGGAAAATATTGCCGATGCCAACCAAAAATTTACGTATGCGGTCGAATTGAAGGGATGCTTGTGCGTGTATTACAATGGTATGGACGAGTCCAGGATTCAAATTTGGACAAAGGAAAAGGGCATCGATGGTCATTCTTGGAAGGTGTTGATAACTGTTGAAAATGTGGGGATGTCAATTTGGGCTTTTCAGCCACTATGTTTCGTCGGAGATAAGATTGTAGTTTGGAAAAGAGGTCTTCTTCGTCGTGTATTACTAGTCTACATCCCTTCTGAGAAGAGGTTTGAAGAATTTGAAAAGAACACTGTTGGGATATTTGACTATCCAATTCCGTATATAGATAGCATTTTCTTCCCCACTGAGAAACCGAGACCTAAGACGAAGAGGGAGAGGAAGTTTTTGCAATAGGTTGATTAATAACGTTTTTGGTCGTGATTAAAAGTAATTCATGTTCGTTTTGCTTATTGATCTATGTTGCCCAATTCGGTCGTAACACGTGGATTAATAGCTATTTGAAGCCGCGTGTTATTTTGATTTTGATCTTTCTTCTAGTAATAGCTAACAAGTGTTTATGAATTTTGTTTCTAAAGTAAGCGAGCGTTTGGTTATATGCATGCACGAATTCTTGGTTTGCTTTGCTCGAATAGATACGTAGGATCTAAATTCAGTGTTAAAGATATATTTTAATTTTCCTATGCAGTCTTTTTCGGTTTACACCCCATGTGTATGTGTGCTTAATAGATTAGTTATTTATGTAGATCTACGGATAAAAAATACATGGCGTATTTTACCAGGTGTCGGATCTCATAAGCTGCCTCTTTCTGTGCACTCGTTTTTGTTTCGTTTAATGCTTTTGGTTGTAATTGTGATTCATGTTTGTTTTGCTTATTGAAATGTTTCTCAATCAAGTCTTAATTAGCTTTATTTTTCATGAGGATATGCATTGTGGCCTCAGATTGCTTCCATTTATTGATAGTCTATTATATTCTTCACAAACCTGAAAAAACCCGACTAAGTATAAAGTGCAATTCAAAATAGTTCTTATACATGAAAACTAAATAAATAAATACAAATAAAAACTATCTAAAAGCTAGGCAAATTAAAAAAAAAATTAAAAATTGCACTTTATTATACTTCCATAATTATTTACATAATATTGACTTCGATGCCTCGTCGTTACAAATTCAATACTGAGCGATGATCATAACAAAACTACATCATCCGAGCCTTTTCTGGGGACATCGTTTTAATCATTTTGTTTGTTTATTTTAAAAAAACCATGACATAACTTTGAGGAAGAAAAAAAAAACCGTCTTTCAGCCGCATTCCAATTTTACGGTTCAACCAGCCAAACCAGACCGAGCAATGCAACAAATCGGGGTTTAACTGGTTCAACCGGCCGGTCCAGTACAAGATGCCAGAAATTATAAGAGAAAGTACAAATTGCACTTCACCCGCTATAAATTTCCTATTATGGCACTTTCCCCCCTAAAAACTCAGAAAAGAGATAACTCCCCTCGAAATATTGATTTGGTTGCAGTTTGCCCCAAATGTCAATTTTGTGTGGCATTGTGCAATAAAAATAACATTTTAAAGGGACAATCTGTAGAAAATTAGTGTTTTTAAGGGGCAACGTGCAACAAAAATAACATTTAAAGGGGTAACGTGCAAAAGAAAAAATTCAATTCCAGTTAATAATAATCCATTGAAATTTTGCTATCAGGACAATGTGCAACAAGTATAACATTTTGAAGGGGGACGTTCACTTTTTTCTTTAATTTTGAGGGGGTAAAGTGCAAAAAAAAAAATTATAGGGGGTGACATGCAATTTGCCCTAAAAGAAATAACAATTATAATAGGGTTGCTCTATCTAGAATTTCTCTCATTAAGGTTTGAGATCGTCCTACTAGGAAATGAAACTATCACAAAATATAACAAATACTCAATCAGGTTTGATTTGCCATTTTTCTGGTTATTGCATAGCTACCCCCGGCATGGGGTGTTTTCCGCAATTTTCGAAACTGCTGCAGGGAGTCAGCTGCTTGGGAGTGGAAACTCTGCTTATTTGCACTAACCCCCATCTGGGGTTCGTTCATCCAGCAACTTTAGAAATTCTAAAGTAAACATTAACGGATAATTAATGGGAATATACATTTCCGTTAACGGATAATTAACTGAAACTCTGCTTAAAGAACTATACACTAAAAGTTATTAAAAAATATAAAGTAAATATAAACATTTAGAAATTAACTTTTGTTTATTTTTTTTGTGTGGAGAGGGTTTGCTGTATTTTTTAGGGGTAGTTTAGTTATTTCATTTCAGTCAACGGGCTTTTTTTTAAATAACCTACATTATAAGGGGTATATGATAATTTTTTTTACACTGGTGCTTTTCCAGTAATTAGACATTTTACGGGGGTGTATACAATTACGTTTTGGCCAAGAATAAAAATAAAAACTGACATGTGCCCCAAATCAAAACTAGTTTAAACTATGGGACCTCATTGCAATTTGCGAAAACTTTGATTAAAATTTAGGGTTAAATACAAAAATACCCTGTACTATGAACTTTATATCATGTACCCCATACTATACATAAATACAAAACCACCCCTACTATTATATTTTCTCCAAAATATGACGATAATACCCATGTTAAAGCCTATGTATAAGGGATTTCTTGAGCCATTTTCCACTATATTTTTAAATATTTTCAGTCAATTTTACTTGGAAAATTTTGGTATTTATATTTTTTTCTCCAAAACATCTAATTGTTTAGATTTTTTTTTTAATTCTGAATAAAATATTTTATTTTTGTCATTTTCAGTTTCTTCATTTTTTTTCTTAAATGTCTTCCGATAGTTCAAACATCCTAAGATTACAAACAACTTTACGATCCTATGATCGTTGAGAATTTGAACTAGCGGAAGACATTTAAGAAAAAAATGAAAAAATTCAAATGACAAAAATAAAAGGTTTTTTTCGGAAAAAAAAATCTAAGCAATTAGATGTTTTGGGGAAAAAAGAAAAAATAACAAAATTTCTCAAGTAAAATTAACTGAAAATGTTAAAAAGATATAGTGAAAAATGACTCAAACAAACTCTTATATTTATAGGCTTTAGCCGGGGTATTTTCGTCAAATTTTGAATAAAATGTAACAACATGGATGATTTTGTATTTATGTATAGTACAGGGGTATATGATACAAAGTCTATAGTAAAGGTGTTTTTTGTTTTTGTATTGAACCCTAAAATTTAAAGCCGTACATATATTCCCTTCTAACCTAGATTTGCCGTAGCCAAAACCAACACACACTGCAACCCCATCGCCGGCGAAGCACCTCCCATGCAAACTCACGCGCCGCCCTACAAAAACTCCGAAACCATGGCTGATAATACATCATATCTTTCACCGGAAATCATAGAAAATATCCTGTCGAGATTACCGGCTAAATCTCTTCTTCGATTCAAATCAGTTTCGAAATCATGGAACACCATGATCGCCGATCCTGTATTCGTCCAAAATCATATCCGACAATCCAAACATTCAAACTCCGACAACCTTTTTCTATATCAGGATGCAGCGTTTTGTTCTTGCACCATATACAAATTGGGAGATCAAAAAATCCAAACTTCACAAGAAATAGAATCCCCCTACATCTCGTGGTATGAGCTATGCTTTTGCGACGGCGTGATTCTCTTAACCGACGGCACGTACCGGAGGTTCGTGTTGTGGAATCCATCCACTCGAACGTCGCGAAAGCTCTGGCACAAGTATCGCTGTCGCTACGCAGCTTTCGGGCTTTGTCGCGATCCGACCACCGACGATTTCAAGGTTGTTATTGTTGATAAAGACTACTACTCGGTTTATTCTTGCAGGAACAAATCATGGATCGCGTGCAGAAACGAATACAAAATCGAACACACTGGTTTAAGCATGTGCGCCGGTTGTAATATCGGGGGAGTCAGCGTCGATGGGGCTACCTATTGGGTTTTCAGGTGCCGGAATTCCATACGGATAGTGTATTATGATCCGAGAGACGACAAGTTCGAGTTTTTGCAAAAGCCGGAAGACGACGTAGTCAACGACAACAGATGGTTTTACGTGGTTGAACTGAGGGGACGCTTGTGCTTGTACTACAACAGTATAGACGACGAGTCCACTATTCAGATTTGGACAAAGGAAAAGGGCATTGATGGTAATTCTTGGAACAAGTTGATGACGGTTGAGAATCATGTGGAGATGTCGATTTGGGAGTTTCATCCGCTATGTTTCGTCGGAAATAAGATTGTGATTCTGAATAGAGATCTTCGTACATTACTCGTTTACGACCCTTGTAAGAAGAGGCTTGAAGATTTTGAAGAGGACACTGCGGAGATGTTCGGCTTTGTGTCGGTTTCAGTTCCGATTCCGTATGTAGATAGCCTTTTCTTCCACACTGAGACTCCGAGACCCAAGGCAAAGGGAAAGCTGAAGCGTTTACGGTAAGTGGATACGTAATGTTTTGGTTTTAATTTTTTACTTGTTATTCATGTTCGTTTTGCTTGTTGATCTATGATGCTTAATCCGGTCGATCGGAACACGTGGATTAATAGCATTTTAAAGACGCGGCCGGGATACGTTTTGATTTTGATATTTCCTATAGCAATAGCTAATAAGTGTTTATGCATTTTAGCAAACTGCAAAAGTTGGTATGTCCTGATTTGAAAGACAATGAGCGCTCATGAATGTTTTAATTTCCCTGTGCAGTCTCTCCGTATGCACGCGTTTTTGTTTCGTTTAATGTTTTGGTCGTAATTACTTGACATTAGGGTTTATTTGGGTTCTCTTCGGTTCAAATATAAATAAACGACAAAGGGCTCCATTTATTGGAAGATAAACCGACTAATCATTAACAAACTATATGAAGAATCAAGAAAATATTTGGGGAATTTGTTACTAAAACGAACTTCTAATTCATCAAAAAATGCATTAATGGCCGCCTAAAAGAGTTTCCGATATGATGTTCGTAAGTTTTGCGCCCAAAACACTGATATATTAAGAAGCTGTTTAACTGTCCTTGCTACATAATCATTCCGGCAGTATATCGATCGATCTTCTATATATTGCCTTAAACTATTTCGATTCACCTATAGCCCCGTTTACTTTTTTTTCCGTGGATTTTACCAACTATAAAAAAAACCAAAATAAAAAATGAGATAAGTTGAAGATATATGAAAATGCGATAATTTTGATTTTATAATATCACTATTTATAAGCAATTTTGAAACTGCAGTAATTCTTCAAGAACAAGAAAATCAAGTAAAATGTTTAATATTTGCAGCAATCATTTCTAAGCTACTAAAAATAAAAAAAAAAATTAAAAAAAAAAAGGAAAGATTCTTCAATTCACCAGCCTAGTCCTCATCATCTAATAACAGCAATACTCGGAGTCTCGTTTTTCTTCAAATTCCGATCGGCAGGCTTTCTAAAATACTTAACGACGTACATCGTATTCTTTTCATCATCGTCATCACGATCGGGCTCGTAAAACGTAACCACATCTCCAGCTTTCAAGTTATGAGCCCTAACGAACATTCCCCATCCTCCACCAATCTGGTAGTGTATGCTCCCCCCACTTCTGACCTTCGATAACACCATTGCGTATTTCCTATTGATTCCGTCGAACACAATCATGGTCTTCGAGTACGATTCCGGATCCTGGTTTTTAATATTCGGATCGCCGGATATTATTAACGCATCAACATGATCGAGTTGCAGTGTTGCGTTTTCCTTGATCACGTCGTACGCAGTTAGCGTCTTCGATAGGCATTCTTCTTCCGTTCGGTAGTAACTGCACATAGTGATTGATTAAGTAACCCTTTTAATTTTGTTCTAGGGTTTAAATGATAAAGAGCATGGAAGAGAGAGAGAGAGAGAGAGAGAGAGAGAGAGAGAGAGAGAGAGAGAGAGAGAGAGAGAGAGAGAGAGAGAGAGAGAGAGAGAGAGAGAGAGAGAGAGAGAGAGAGAGAGAGACCTGGCACCCGGGCCGGAAGGTTGCTCTAACGATGACAGTAGAATCTCGAAATCTTCATCGGAGTCGGAATCTGATCTATCGGGGGGTTCGCCGATCTTTGCTTTCCCTTTCTCTTTCCTCGACCGGCGTCGATAAGCAACACCATTACTTCTTTCAACCATTTTCTTGAAATTATTAATTAGTTCAAGATGATGATCAGTTGTTTGATTTTCTTCAAGAGTAGTGCTGATGTAATCTGATCGAGAAGAAACAGTTGCTTGATTTGAGTTTATAAACCGCCTTTCGGATTAATTGTGTACTTCTCTTTCGCGTTCTTTAACTATCTATATATATATATATACACACACACACACACACTCAATCTACTTTTTTTATTTTATTAAATCAAAAAATTAAATAGTAGAAGCAGTGATTTGGCCAGGAAACGGCTCAATACATTTAAATTATGGTAAATTGCAACCGGCTCCTTGAGGTTAAGTGTGATTACAAAGAACCCCTTAATTTTGAGAAATTATATCAAGTCCCCTACAGTTTGTAAATTTCTTACATCCACCCCCTACAAAAGGGTGTAATGAAAGAAATCTATAAATTTCAAGGAGGTGAATGTAGTTATGAAAAAATGAGGGGTTCTTTTGGTAATAGACATTACCTTAGGGAGCGGTTGCAATTTTGCCTTTAGAATTAAAACCGTTTATACAGTTTTTCAAATATTTATGTTAAAACAAGCACCTTGAGCCTGATTCGGACGCAACAACAACTAACTGCATCTATCGCATACGCTCGTCTTTAAATAAACTCCATTTATAAAATTCAAAAACACGATTCTATAAAATGTTTATAATAAACTCCGTTGAGGTCATCATGGTGTACTTGCGTAATTAAACCGACACATGATCCATCGAGAGTACATAATTATAATTTGAAGAAAAGATCATGGGCCAAATACGACTAAGTACTAACGACTGAATTCTCTGCGAAATAGAACTTTCAATTAAAGTTAAGCAAAAATCGCAATAAATACATCAAAGCTAACATAATCCAAGAATAGTGTACAGACACCGATTTACTAACAAATGAAAAACACCACTGCAAAATCAGTTAAATAAAATATCAAATAGATTAAAAACAAATTACGAGGAAGCAAGACTAAAATGGAAGTCTATAAATTCATGGTTGCTTCGAGAGAGCTCCAGCAGCAAACAAAAGATTCCTCGGAGAGAACTGTGTTTTCAAGAAAACAATTCAATAATTAAGAATTGAGAGACAAAAGAAGAAGAAAAAGATGAACTTGCTAATGTTGTTACCTTTAGAGCATAAACGGGAGTCGATTTGGTAGGCAACGTCTTCAATGATCTTAGTCTATTCACACTTCCACTTTTGCTGGTAAAAAAAGAAAAAAAAAAAA
This sequence comes from Erythranthe guttata, assembly GCF_056151865.1. NCBI lineage: Eukaryota > Viridiplantae > Streptophyta > Magnoliopsida > Lamiales > Phrymaceae > Erythranthe > Erythranthe guttata. Next base: position 2,980,463 of record NC_142546.1, on the reverse strand, counting down.
AAAAACAAATCCAATATTATTCCAAAATAATAATAGTAGTTAAAACTAAAATATCCAGTTTATATATTCAGGAAAACTTTGATAAACATACTTCTCTTCAGCTTTTGACACCTTTGAACTAGTGGCGACATCCCATATTTTTACAGTGCAATCGGCAGAACCAGAAGCAAGAAGTGAACCTTCACAACTGAAATAAGAATCGTCGACATTTCTCATCAATTCAAGGACTTCAATTACAACTACCTTTTACTTCTCGATCGGAAATTATATTTAAAAGAAAAACCTGAAAGAAAGTGACCAAATGCAAGAGCTGTGGCCAACCAAAGGGGAAATGCATCGACCAGTAGCAAGATCCCACATCATTATAGTACCATCTTCATCACCAGACGCCATGTAACGACCATCAGGCGACATTGCCAAAGATAAGATCATGCTTCTGTGACCAATGAAAATTCTTACGCACTCCCCACTCTGGACATCCCATAACCGAACTGTTTTGTCGCTAGATCCAGTTGCAACGTAATTGCAGTTTGCATGCCATTGTACACACTGAAACACAGAAAGTTAAAGACAATTTTATTACAGGTGAGGGAGTTTCTGTTATACATCAAAACCCATTCGACTAGTGGAGCTAGAATCAGGAACTCTTTTTCTACGTTTTGTCAATAAGTCACAAAATTAAGGTGTGAAATAATATGGTTAAGTAACTAGGAGAGAGCATCGCTTACATATGAAACGTGCACGCATTATGATACTTATATTATATACATCACATGCATGTATGGGACATATAGACCCACATCTGCACATCTACTGGCCCATTTAACTTCAAGGAGAACACACACAGAGAGACGAAGAGGAAGAGCGACGAAATTACTTACATCTACATCAGATAAATGGCCTGCCATTATTCTCAAAGGCTGTATTCTATCCACAGACCAGATCCTTGCAGTTCGATCATGTGAAGCACTAGCAAAATAGTGTCCCATTGGACTAAACTGCAATATAATAACCTGAGTCAGATACGAGGACAGGAAAATTTTGAGACAAGTAAAATACAAAATAAAACATTTGCAGAATGTACGGAAATGAAGTTCTACGTCAACTCTCTACCCCATGATAACGGCAAATTCTCTCTAATGCCAAAAACTTCTGCTTAAGTGATTATGCAGCTACTTTTCCTTTCACATCCTTTAATACAACAGTCACTCCTTCACATATACACTACAGTAGATTTGAGTGAAGAGCAGAGACCGAGTTCTACCTACCTAAGGTACAAATCTGGCTATTACCGGTGCACACAAATTTTTAGTTCGAATTTTATATGAGTTATAACCTTTCAGAATAAAAAAAATCTTTTTGATATTCCCTCATTTTGTTGTGTGCGTTTGTGTAAAATGTGTATAGGGTGGGAAGTGAAGTACGAGACTTCTGAAGTTCTTCACTGAAGCCCATTTACATACCTGCACATCCCACACGGGATAATTGTGACCCTTGTAGCATACAAGATTTGTATTCAACTTTGTGCTCCACAATCGAACTGCAATCAAAAGCCAGGTTTTACTAGTCAGTTAAAAAATCAGATAGAAAGAGAGAGGGAACAAATAGGGAGTAAAGTTAGATGTGAAACAAGGGCGTAAGCCGAAGCGAATCTTGAAAAGAAGTTTCTGCACTAAAGTTGTCAGCTAAACTTACTTGTTGAATCTGATGATGAAGACAAAAGAAAATCCCCAAACGGACTAAAAGTCGCTGAATGAACAGGACCAGCATGACCTCGAAATAATGTGTACGATTTTCCCCCAACATTTGAGCTAGACATATTCTGATTGGGGGTTAACTCACTTTCACCCTGCAAAGCTGGTATCACTCGAGTAAACAAACATTGTCGTTTCATACGAAATTACGAACATATGGATTTTCCATGACAACAATAGATGAATGTAGCTATCTTACAAATCATACTAAAAACCCATAATGTTATAAATGTAGTATAAAACCCCGCATGCTAACAGGCAAAAAAGTCAAATCCATACTACAGGCATGTAAGTAACCATACAGAAGACAAGCTCGTAACAGAACTTATCCCAAATCACGAGGCATGCCAAAATCACCAAAACGCCATCTGATTTCAGAGAAAAATGTGTACTCCACAAATAGTATAAAACAGGTGAAGGGAAATAAGAAATGACTTACAATTTTGACTTTGTTGCCCAAGCTTTGCCATGTCCCAAACCTGTCAGTTCTTATTTTTGAGTTATCAAACAACAAGCAATACTGAAATGAGATAACAAAAAATATAGAAAAGTAAACAACCTTTAACGATGAATCTGAAAAACCACCAGCTAATAGTGAACCATCATTAGATATTGATGCACAATTCAACCTGTGAGAGAGTAAAACAGCCAAAGATCACCAGAGATACAGAAAACATAAAGTGTACCAAACCATAAAATAATAAATATGAAAAAAAGCAAGAACGATTGTCTGAAAAGTATACCCATTATGTGTGTTGATAAAGGTATAGAAGCTTATAGAAGGCAATGCCGTGCTATTTAACTGCACACGATTCCTCAAGTCTTCAAGAATGGAATGCTCTACCTCAATTGGTCTAAGAAGAAAAGGGAAAATGATAAGCAAAACTTGCAACATAAAAAAATAGCAAAGAGATTTACCACAAGATAAATTAGCATCATCTCTTTCTAATGCAGACCATGTGCAGACGTGAGCATAAAAACAATTTTACAATTAGCAGATTTTGGGTCTCGGAACTACTAGAACAAAATACATGATTTGTTTTATGGTAGATACAGGTTGAATTATTTCGACGATTTTTTATGTGTTATTTGCTATGGGTCACTTGATCTTTTAACAACAGTTGCTCATAACAGAAATAATGGATCATCTATTAATTGCTTTATTGAATTCCTTCTAATTTTTACGGTAGGAGCACTGCTGATAGAACACTACATTACGTTGTAGGAATTCGACTTATCCCTTTCCTGCAAGACAACACTTTTTACATTCCCCTTAACTTTCAGCATCTATGTATGACTACCTATGTGGAAGAAGAAATGAAGAAGCATTAACCAAGGGTACTTTAGGAAATACATTACTGGTAAGGGTAGCTCCGGTTTGACACGCGGTGCTCCAGATACTGTGACATTGTCTGCACGAGAAGCTTTTGCTGTTGCATTGGAAACCTTGTCTTTTTTCAGCTTTTTAAGTGAATTGCCTTGCTTATTCCCATCAACAGATCTTTTCTGGACACAGAAAAAAGAATCATCAGAAACATTAGAACTCGAACTGAAATTTGCTATAGCGCTTCTGCACATCACAAAATGAAGTCACTGACCTTATTTTCTTCCAGGTCCCCTTCTCTCAGTTCTCCATCTCCCTTTTCTGAATCCATGTTCGAAGTCTTTTCCAACTTTTCTTCCAAAGAATCTTCAAGCAACTGAGATAGTATAACTGGTATAAGGATGCCTAGACAAGAGAATCCAACAAATATATATGCTTTCTCTGGAAAATGCGAGAAAATCACTATGACATATAAAGAATAAACCAATTGAAACAAGCAAAACCAGCTCTCAAGTTCCACCCTGCCCAACTACTTGAACTTCATCTAATACTGAAATACCAACTCTCCTACCAGATTTACACAAGCAAACACCTCATTTCCAAACCAGCAACTTAATGCAACCATATCTTGAGTAACTACTAGACATATAGTATAGGAACTAGCTCCACTTCGACTAGCAGTAGATAAAACTAGTAAAATAATATGCAGAAGATCCAACTAAGGAGCTTCTTCACATCGCAGACCAAATAGTTCTCAATAAAAGAAACATACCATTTTGCAACCAGAACATTTCTCATACACAGTAGCGGGACCACGTCATTTCTACTCACGGACAAATAAATACTTCAGAAGTCAATAGCAATTATAGATTCATAAATACTTAAGACTAAGCGTAGCTCTAATTCATTACTAAGAAACACTATCAACCACATCTTCGCCTTTTCGTTTTCTTTTGAAAGGTCTAATGCAAACATATCATTGCTTAATCATTACATCTGGAGGAACATTAGAGCAATATTCATTCTCCTAGACAATAACATGAAATCCAAAAACGAAAGACGACTCTGTGAACTTCAGATTCAAATGAAGAAAGATGTACTCATGAAGGAGATAAATGTGTAGTAGTTGACTAACCCCCCAGTGAATTTCCTTTTGATTTATAAGGTTAGCTGCATCCTGACCACTTCCAAAAAGCGAAACAAATTCAGCATCATCCGCAATTGAACTTGGTTGTCCAGGAGAAACTGTAAAATGCATTATTGGTTTAATATACCTTTGCGAAAATGCTAATGGACATACAGGAAAGTTAAAACATATGAAAAGCAATCACATTATTAGATTTAAACTTCAATAAGAATGCAAAATCGCACCATTAAAGTTGATGTGCTCATTGATGACGCCAATGATTGTAATAGATTGAGACTTGTGCAGGTATTGCATAAGTAGGTCGTACGAATACTGCAATGAATAAATGAAACAAGTAAGAATATACCCGGTAGGAATGTATATCCAATACGAACTATCTACATGAGAAGTAGTTTATACCATATGATAATTCCCATCAATACATACTGAAACAGTTAGTATATGTCTTAAGAACAGTACAGTTAATAGTTTGTGCCCAAGGATACAAAAGGAAACTCCAAATATGCAGTATCAAAGACTCAGGTCTAACCTGAGATGCATATACGGCATTGCTTTAGAAGTATTTTTCGGCGTGAAAGATATGAGTGTTTCAATAAACAAGCACAGCAGGCTCAACGGAAATATGTTTCGGTGTTTAGGGCATCACAAGATTTGTTATTCACATATGTAATATTGTTGGTTAAGGCAATTACAGCCATTACCCTTATTCTGGGTTATGCATACGGCAGTCATCGATAATACTTCTGGCTTATAGAAATCTTCTTGGAATCGAACACTAGGAATTGCACAATCATTACGAATATTCTGAGTTATTACCAGCTGTTGGCACATATTTTCCCTATGATACTAGTTTTCGGATACGTTGCATACCAATAAAAGAAACTACCTTTTTTATCATGCTTTCTTCACGGGATAGATCTCTCTCCAAAATTTCAAACTTCAAAGTGGTAAAAAGTGTCTTATCCATGGACGGTGACCTTTTTTTAATGACTTTTTACTTCTGAATCCTGCATTTATATCTAATGTAAAATTCCTCCCCTCCATTCCCCTTCTAGTAATTCTAAAGCTTCTTCAATAGCAATCATGCGAAATTAAGAATGCTGTTTTAACTCTACCATGCCTAGAAATATAACATAAGCATATGAAAACTACTACATTGGATATTCTGGACTGTCTCTATTATTAGGTTAGAAAACAGAATCAATCTGTTCCATTAAGGTTTACTTATCGTAACAGGATTTTCCATTTTCCAGTTGAATCACTCTCCATCGTGCAGCCTTTATGCTAAAAGCTTCGCAAATACTCACTTCTCAATACATCCTATACATGATTAAAATATAGTAACAAGAAACGGGATTTTTACTATCTAAGTACCTTGCATCGTTTTTTTTCCTAGTTACGAATTATCGATGTACTGTATGCAACTTCAGTATCTCATGATTGACGCGAAAAATATTATGCAATGTAAAGTAAACATAAATGAAGATAAATTACCTTGCATATCTTAATATTCACTTTGCTCTGCCTCAGGGAATGTGCAAATTCCATTTCCTACACAAACAAAGAAACTTTTACGCCAAATTGAGCTAGAATACATCAAATTAAAAGTTTGGATAATAATTATAGGACAGTGGTGGACCTCCAGATGCGAGGGAGAAAGAACGCCTTCCAGTTTTTGGAGATCGCGAGAATGTATCACATCATGGTCTCCTCGAAAGCTATTAAAAAAAGATCGAGCTGAAAAACAAAAGGCAATGGTTTAAGAGGTTCCAATTGTGAGAACACAAAACAAAGTGAAATCTTTAATACACTTACCTTCCTGAATATGACCCTTGGCCACAAGATCCATAAATCCATGGACAAATACTGGATACAACACGCGAACCAACTCGTGCTATATAGATAACAAAGGGAACATCTGAGTAACATAACATCTCAAAGCAAAGCAATAAAAAAGGATGTTCGTAAGCAGAGCAACTTAATACCTGGTATTGATCCAATGAACTATAAGCCCATGACCGAAGTTTACCATACCCTTCTTGATATTGTGCAGGACTGTCCACTCTGAATAAAAAAACATGAAATTTGAATGACTGATAGCACATTCCATTAAATACACAACAAGCAACAAGCAAAGCCGAAAAGTTACATGCATAATTAAAGGCTACTACCATATATTTCTATGCTGAAAAATCTAGCACTCCTCTCAGATAATAGTCAAACAAACACCAACAGAACAGATGAAATACAACAAAGCTAATCGAACCCCATGTTTTTCGCCCGAAAAACGAGAGTAAATTATGCATACATCAAAGTCAGGTCGAAATTTAGATAAGCTAAAAAGAGTTACTCAAAAGTGCCTGAAATTTTCTACATACTCAGAGAAGGCGAGGATTTGTTTGGCAATATCAGGATCAATTTGTGCGGTTGAAGAAGTGTTGCTGCCTTTGCTATTCTGCTGCTTCTCTTGCTGGAAAGCGAAGCCTGCTTGCTTGAATCCCCTTTTATCCAAATACGCTAGAACTACCTTGTCGATTTCTTCTTGGTCCATTCCGTCTCTTTCAATTCTATGTATTACAGGAAGTAAACCCTAAACCCCCTAAATATTAAGGTTGGCTTTCTCAAATTTGAGAAGCCAAAAACTGAAATTGCAAACTCGCTTCCGCAGAAACAGTTTAGAATTGCGCAATTCTCAATTTCACACAAAATTCACAAGCTAGATTTTTCCCCAGCAGAATTGCGAGCCCATTTTGTTGCTCGCCCCTTTTCAGAAAATCAAACTCCACTTCACAACAAGCTTAAACACTTCTTCTGTAAAACCTAATTTTATTTTTTTCAATTGAAAACAGAAACCAACAATAGAAGATAGATATTCAAACTGCCGGCGGTGGGGAACGCGACGGCGAAAGATGAAAGGTGGCGGGAGCGGCCGGAGCGGTAGAACGGAGGTGGGGTTGATTTAAAAATTAGATTAATTATTACTCTTTATTTTATTATATACATATATGTAAACATATGCAATCTGCTTAAAAACGTTTTCTGCAAAGACACGTTTTCTTTTATTTTTTTTCCTAATTTAATGAGGTAAGGGCATGTTTGGCTCAGCGGTTTAATGAGGTAACTTCAAAACCGATTTTTAAAAGTTCATGCATTAATAACCAAATACGCCCCTTATCAAATAGGACAAATACCACTTCACCCCCTATAAATTTCCTATTTTGGCACTTTTTTCCCTACGAATTTTTAAAAGAGATAACCCCTTGAAATATTGTTTTGGTTGCACTTTGCCTCAAAAGTTAACTTTCAATGGGCATCGTGCAACAAAAACAACATTTTAAAGGGGTAATGTGCAGAGAAATAATGTTTTGAAGGGGCAATGTGCAACAAAAATATATATAAAGGGGCATCGTGCAACAAAAACACTCAATTCCTGTTAACAATTCATCAGAATTTGTTCTATCGGAGCACTGTGCAACAAGTATAATATTTTGAAGGGGTACATTCACTTTTTTAAATTTTTGGGGTAAAGTGCGAAAATATATTTTTACAGGGGTTGACATGCAATTTGCCCTATCAAGTGTATGCAAAAGGGAATTGTATGTAACAACACAAAATTCCAAAACCTCTTCGCGAACAAAAATCTCTACAAGCTCGAAAACCATGGCGGCAAACAACGTGAGCATGTCGAAGAAACAATATTACACATCGGATCTCCCGCTCGAAATCGTCGAAATTATCTTGTCGAAACTACCGATCGATTCTCTTCTTCGATTCAAAGCAGTTTCAAAGTCGTGGAATACTATGATCTCGGATCTTGTATTTGTCCAAAACCCTCGTAATATTTTTGTATGTAAGTCGCTGCGTAGTGGATTTTGTTCTCTTAAATTCGACGACGTACGTAGATTTTATTATTTTTTGGTTAAATTGCACGATCGAAGATTCCACGTTGTGGAAATATGGGATGCCGTAAGCAAGTCGTATGCTCTTGCGACGGCGTGTTACTAGTAGCCGACTATTTCAAGAGGAGGTATGTGTTGTCGAATCCGTCCACTCGAGCGGAGATAAAGCTTCGTTTCCCGTATAAATTCTCCAACAATTCAATATTTCATGGGCTTTGTCGTGATCCAACAAACGGCAATTTTAAGGTTGTTATTTTGACGCCGAAGTACTATGCGGTTTATTCTTGTACGAACAATTCTTGGACAGACAAGAAAGAATATCCATCTAACGGTCGTTTATTATTTAACAAACGAGAAGTCATTGTTAACGGGTCCACCTATTGGATTTGGAGGCGCGATAACAATGTCGAAGAAATTTTATATATTGATCCGAGAGACGATATGTTCAAGTTTATTAAGACGCCGAAAAATGTAGAACATGGGAAACGGATTTACGTGGTTTCTTTGAAAGGCTTTTTGTGCATGTATTGTTATGGAAGAGACGAGACGGAGGTTCGAATCTGGATTAAGGGAAAGGGTTTGGACAATAATTCTTGGAACGAGTTAATGACTGTCGAAAACGTTCGTGCATCTATTGATACGTTTAGACCACTGTGTTTCTTGGAGAATAAGATTGTAATTAGAGTCGAAGTTAAAGAAATAGCGGTTTACGACCCTTGCGAGAAGACGTTTGAAGTACTCAACGAGTGCAGATATTTTCATGACTTTGGATTAATTCCGTATACGGAAAGTCTCTTCTTCCCCCGACACGTTTTTCTGTGTAGAATTTAATTGGGCACGTGTTTAATGTGCCTTACGGATAGTTTCAACTAACTTCTTTTGATTCAGCTGAGATTGGTTTTTATCGATCTCTTTTATCTTTATTTGCTTCGATGATCAGGTTCATGTTTTAAGTCATCCGAACAAACATAGCCTCATGTTGCCTATTTTCTCCGTGTTGATTCTTCCTTGTTTATATCTTGTCGTCGCATAAAAAAAATTGGCTCGTTTGTTTCAATAACCAACGATAAAAGTTTCGATATTAAAAGAGACGATGGTGAAAAAACTATAACCTTAACTAGCAAAGAACACAAAATTAAGATTCGAGCATCGAACAACTTTGACCGTTTGGACAGATAGCGTAATAACAAACGAAAAGATGTTGCTTCGTAAAATCGAAAACTAAACATTTTTCCAAGACAACACGAACATGAATCAAGCCTCGAATCTATTACAAACATATGATTTTCCTCATAGGCCTGGTTTCTTGCATGGGGAAGAACATACCATGTACATACGGAACAAATTCATACTCATAACAACTCGCGTCGCCTTCAAATTCTTCAAACGTGTTCTTAAAAGGGTCGTAATTCACAAATCTCGTCGAATCCCGGAATCGAATCACAATCTTATTTTCCACAAAACACCGCGGCTTGAACCACCAAATTCGGTCAAGAACATTGTCAAAGGTTACCGACTCATTCCAACAATTATTGTCAATGCCGTTTTCCTTTGTCCAAATTCGAACCATATTCGTCTTCTTCTCGTCTTCTCCCCCAATCCAATAGTAAAGGCCCAAACACCCTCTCAAATTAACCAAGCGAATCGATTTGCTGACATCATCGACAACGACACCTTCCGGCATCCGCAGCATCTTCAACATATCATCTCTCGGATCAAAATACATTATTTCTTTAACCTTATTATACGAGCGCCTCCAAACCCAGTAGATAGCCCCGTTAACGTACACTCCCGGCGCGGAAGTGTCGGGTTTACCGCTGCCCGGGAATCCGTGCCTCTTCGTCCATGATCGGTTCCTACTCGAATAAACTACGTAGCGTTCCGTTTCCAGAGACAAGGCGACAACCTTAAAATTACGAGATGTTCGATCGTAACAGAGGCCGTAACTTTGTCGACCGGAACAAATATCCGGCGACCAAACATACGTCTCCGTTCGAGTGCACGGGTCCCATAACACGAGCCTCTTCTTGAGCGAGATGTTTGCCTCTACTAAGAGAAGCACGCAGCCACAAAAGGACATGACGTCATACTCGCCACAAGGGCCTTCCAGTAATTTCACAGGTTGAGATTCTGGATCTTGTGATTTAGCGAACGAGTTCGACTCGGATAGACTCGAGCAGAGGTGAGTTTGGATGAATAGTGGATCGGAGATGATGGTATACCATGATTTGGAGACTGTTTTGAATCTAAGGAGAGAGTTTGGTGGTAAGTTTGATAGGATTATTTGTATTATTTCTTGTGGAAGAACTGGTGTACCTCGTTTCAAGTGCTTCTTCGCTGCCATGGCTGTTGAGTTTCTAGGGTTTGGGTTTTTTTTTTTTTTTTGGCGCGTGGGGTTTTGTTTTACAGAATACGCAACTGTGGCAAATTACACAGAAATCCCTTGAGATAAGGTATAATTACGAAATTCCAATAATGTTTGTATAATTAGGAAAAAATTCCTTTAACTTGAGTTTGGGTGAAACATAAACTCGCAATTATATTTAATGATTTATTTATTTATATTTAATGTATTTTTTGGCAAAATAGATTTATTTATGGTTGGTTATTTTTTAATATTTCTATAGGGGTCATTAGCTGTACACCTCTCATGGTGATATGTACATACCATAATTCTTTCTCTGTGAAAACTCACTAGAATATTATTTGTTTTCAATCTTACCCTTTACTATCCATCACATCTTTTTTAATAATTATCCAGTATTTTCAAAATCCCTATTAATGAGGCATCTAATCCCGCTAATCAGGATTAATTAGGATAATTTATCTCAATTATTCCTTATTCTTTTTCTTTCCATAACAACAATCTAATTTCTAAAAATCTTCTTCCAAATTCCTATAAATTTGCTACCAAATAAAAAAAATTGAATTTTATTTTTTATTTTTTATTATTTCGTATTTTAATTTTATTATTACTTTTTATTATTTCTAATTATTTTTAATAAAAATATTTTTTTAAACAAAAAATTGAATTCTTTTTCTCGACTTGTTTACTATGCCGAATATGACTATAGTTGACTATACGTGACTATATCAACTATAGTCATATTCTTTCTAAATATTGCAATTTTTTACATTTTTAATTTAAAAATTTGATTGTATAGTGTGGTACAGTCATGTTTACCAAATTATATAAAACAACGAAGATTGCCTATTACTTACGAAAACAATCCAATCAACATTCACATAAAAAAATCATATTTGAATATAACAACGTAACAGTCATATTCAGATAATAGTCATATTCGAATATGACTAGTCATGTTACTGCTGCCAATTTAGATTTGGAGAAGAACAAAATATTCAAATATAATTATAGTCATTTTAATGCTGCTACTCCTAGTTTAGATCTAGAGGAAAAAAAAGAGAGAAAAATCTAAAAATACAGAAATAGAAATAGAAAGTTTTAGATTAGGAGAAGAAAAAAATTCGAATATGACTATAGTCATTTTAATGCTGCTAGTTTAGATCTGGAGGAAATTTTTTTTAAAAAAAATCAAAAAATACAGAAATTGAGATAGAAATATAACAAAAAAGAAAGATGGGGAGTCGACGACAACGGCGGTGGCGGCGATGGACAGATCAGGAAAAAAAAAATTGAGAAATCGATAGAGATAACGAAAAAGAAAGAAAAAACCTTACCTAGAGATGAAGGACGCGACAACGGCAACGAGCGGCGACGGTGTAGAGATCTATGTGAAGACGATGGTGGTGTAAAGAGAGAGATAAGGTGTAGAGATCAGAGATCTATGTGAAGACTGAAATTTGGGTGAGTGGGCATGTAAAAAGATTCTATTAGGTCCCGTAGAGAGATAGCAAAAACTCCACACTGGGCAGGCCCAACTAATTTCACCAAGCTTCGAACGAAGGAAATACTGAGCCTCACACCTGGTCATCGAGCGTCGGTCCCCATAGGAGATGATTGGATTAACGAGCCCACGCAACCGGGCTCAGCAATCAATACTTAAGTTATAATTGATTATATATCCGCATTAAAGTACTAATAATTTCGATGTGGGACCGACAATTCATCTATTGATTACTTCAAAAGTTGCCGAAATTTACCCCATAAGCATTACCTATACGAATTCTGAGTTGGTTATTTTTCTATATGTTGCGAAGATATTCAAGAAAACAAAATCAATTCCCTAATTAATTAATTACATCCCTAATTAACACACGTGCGAGTGATATATAAATATATACACACAGCGGCACGTTGAGTCGTTGATGATTGATCTCCAAAACTATACGCCGCCAACAAAAACCCTAGAAAAACTCTACAGCCATGGCTGCAAAGCACCCAAAACGAAGTACATCATTTCTTCCACTAGAAATCATAGAAACTATCCTATTAAATTTACCCGTGGAATCTCTTCTTCGATTCAAAACAGTCTCGAAATCATGGAATACGATGATCTCCGATCCTGCATTCGTCGAAAATCAGCTCCACCGATCGAAAACTTCAAGCTCACGTAATCTTCTTCTAGGTGAGTTGGGATTCAGTCATTATAATAGTGAAGATTACTCTTTGGTTAAAATCGACAAAGATCGTAAACTCCAAACTTTACAATTATCGGAATACCCTCCCGGCTCCAACGTTGTCTTATCCTATTGCGACGGCGTTCTGCTCTTAACCAACGACAGACAAACTTGCATGGATTTCGTGCTGTGGAATCCATCCACTGGAACGCATGCAACGTTTCAGTTCCCGTACGAAGTAAACCCCCGTTCCCAGAAAATTTACGGGCTTTGTCACGATCCGAGAACCGGCGGTTTTAAGGTTGTTGTTGTTGTGTGTTTGAAATACTACACGGTTTATTCGTGCAAGAACAATTCCTGGACGAGGAAAAAAGAATTCGGTGACACTAGTTTTCTGGTAGTTTACGATCCACATATTTTTGTTGACGGAGTTTTCTATCTGCTCTTGATGGATCCCGGTATATATCTTATAACATACTTTGATCCGGTAGACGACGAGTTCAAGATATTGCGGAAGCCGGAGATTGTAGTCGACCACCTATGGATTTACATGGCTGATTTGAAAGGGCGTTTGTGCGTGTATTGCAATGCGAACGACGGCCGCGGTAACGCGATTCGAATTTGGATAAAGGGAGAGGGCGTCGGAAATAATTACTGGGAGGAGTTGATAACGATCGAGAATGTGCCGACGTACATTTGGTTTTTTAAACCATTGTGTTTCGTCGAAAATAAGATTCTAATCCAATTATACTCGCGCAGACTTGTGCTCTACAACCCTTCTGAGAAGACGTTTGAAAAATTTGACATCGAACGTTATACTATCTGTCAGTATTTTCCGTATCTAGATAGTCTGATCGACCCCGGCTCGTTTTTTCCGGCACAAGAGAAAGAGGAAGTTGTAATAGAAAAATTAATCAGTTGTTCGTAAGTCATAGTCTTAGGCAGAAGAAATATATTCAGCAATATTATTTTATGTTGGTTGCATTACTTCTTTGAATTACTTTGAGGGTTTATTTTATGATTAGGTCAAACAAACATCTGCTGAATTCGTTTGCTCGTAAATCGACACATTAGTATTATTTTCCGGCTTGTGCAAAATCTCGAATGTGTCGTTTCTCAGGACCCCTGATCGACAAAACAAGGTAGTATTTCATAAATATATAGCAACAAACTTTAATAACTGGTGCGAAGTTTCGGTGTCGTCTTTCAGTTTGAAATTTTCGATGTTCCAACTTAACCAAATGAAACCATTGTGTAAAAACCCGTGTAATTATTAAGTAACGGATGATAGTATTCCGTGACTTGGAAACTATTTTGAATCTAACAAGAGACCGAGAGACTTAGCAGATAATTTATACGTAACAACTTCAATGGTATTGAATAGAATAATTGAATTGGAGTTGTCGCAACATTGCCGAAAACAAATCCGTAAAATGAAATTAATGTTCTTACATTGTATTGATCGGTCAACATTGCCGAAAACAAATCCGTAAAATGAAATTAATGTTCTTACATTGTATTGATCGGTCAACACATCAACGTTGCAGGATTTCGGCGGTAACTTTTCAATTTTTTTTTTCTTTCTTTCGGATTTTTTCGCCGGTTTCCGGAGTTGACTTTTTTTTTTCTTTTCTTCCGGATTTTTTCGCCGGTTTCGGCGATCTCCGGCGTTGATTTTTTTTAGTGTTTTTTTAAGTTTTTTTTTTTTTTTTTTTTTTTACGCCTGCCGCTAAACGTTGACCATAATTGTGTTGTCCTGACAGTAAATTAAGGTAATTATACTGTCAATGACAGTTAATTAACATAATTGTACTGCCGTTGACAATACATTTATGTAATTGTTCTGCCGTTGACAGTAAATTAACGTAATATTATTATTTTTTATTTTTTGTTATTTTTTTTATTTTGTTTTATTTGTTGACAAGTCAACGTAATTATATTACTGTCGTTGACAGTAAAATAACTGTAAACACAATAATATTACTGTCAACAACATCAATATTATCATTTTTTGGGTTTTTTTGTTTTGTTTGAGTTATTCACGGAGTAACGTAATAATATTACTGTCTATTATTGTAATATTACTGTAAACACAATAATATTAATGTGGTTGACGGTAATATTACTGTTGTTATAGTAATATTGCTGTCAACCACATCAATATTATTATTTTATTTTGGAATTTTTTGTTTGTTTGAGTTATTCACGGAGTAACGTAATAATATTACTGTCTATTATTGTAATATTACTGTGGTTGACGGTAATATTACTGTTGTTATAGCTAACATAGTAATATTACTTTATTACACAATAATAATGAGTTTTGTTGTGTTAATATTACTGTGCTAGAGATTAATATAGCAATATTACTGTGTTTTAATTTTACTGTGTTTAACAGTAATATAGTTAATATTACTGTCAATCATAGCAATATTGATGTTTAAACGGAAAAAAAAAAGTTACAGAAAGAAAAAAAAAGAAAAAAGAAAAAAGAAAAAAAAAATTCAAAAAAGTCAACGCCGGAATCCGGCGAAGAAAAAAAAATTGAAAAGTCAACGCCGGAATCCGGCGAATAAAAAAAGTTTTGGAAAAAAAAAAATTTGAAAAAAAAACGTTTTGGGTCAAAATTGAATAATTTATAAAATTTGGGGTCAAATTGAAGTTAAATTAAGTTAAGGATGAAATTGAAGCATATTAAAGTATGAAGGGTTATTTTAATCATTTACAAAAATATGGGACTTATTGGTAAATAAATTTTTTGTCTGAATCACTTTATGAATAAGTACCCATTAATAGGCTTATTTGTAAACATCCCTAGTTATAATTGATATATATCCACACCAAAGGTTTAATACTTTCGATGTGGGACCGACAATTCATCTATTCATTACTTCAAAAGTGGCCGAAATTTACCCATAAGCATTACATATACGAATTCTGAGTTGGTTATTTTTCTATATTTTGCGAAGATATTCAAGAAAACAAAATCAATTCCCTAATTAATTAATTAGATACCTAATTAACACACGTGCGAGTGATATATAAATATATACACACAGCGGCACATTGATGATTGATCTGCAAAACAATACGCCGCCAACAAAAACCCTAGAAAAACTCCACAGCCATGGCTGTAAAGCACCAAAAACTAAGCACATCATTTCTTCCATTAGAAATCATAGAACCCATCCTATTAAAATTACCCGCCAAATCTCTTCTTCGGTTCAAAACAGTCTCGAAATCATGGAATACGATGATCTCCGATCCTGCATTCGTCGAAACTCATCTCCACCGATCGAAAACTTCAAGCTCACGTAAGCTTCTTCGAGGTACCGATAACAGTGAAGATTATTCTTTGGTTAAAATCGACAAAGATCGTAAACTCCGAACTTTACAAGTATCGAAAGGCCATCGGGGCTTCAACGTTGTCTTATCCTATTGCGACGGCGTTCTGCTCTTAACCAACGACAGAAAAACTTGCATGGATTTCGTGTTGTGGAATCCATCCACTGGAACGCATGCAACGTTTCGGTTCCCGTACGAAGTAAACACCGTTTCCCAGAAAATTTACGGGCTTTGTCACGATCCGAGAACCGGCGGTTTTAAGGTTGTTGTTGTTGTGTGTTCGAATTACTACACGGTTTATTCGTGCAAGAACAAATCCTGGACGGGGAAAAAAGAATTCGGTGACACTAGTTTTCTAGTGGTTTACGATCCACATGTTTTTGTTGACGGAGTTTTATATCTGCTCTCGATGGATCCCGGTAGATATCTTATAACATACTTTGACCCCGTAGACGACGAGATCAAGATATTACAGAAGCCGGAGATTTTAGCGGAGCGCCTATGGATTTACATGGCTGATTTGAAAGGGCGTTTGTGCGTGTATTGCAATGCGAACGACGGCCGCGGTAACGCGATTCGAATTTGGATAAAGGGAGAGGGCGTCGGAAATAATTACTGGGAGGAGTTGATAACGATCGAGAATGTGCCGACGTACATTTGGTTTTTTAAACCATTGTGTTTCGTCGAAAATAAGATTCTAATCCAATTATACTCGAGCAGACTTGTGCTCTACAACCCTTCTGAGAAGACGTTTGAAAAATTTGACATCGAACGTTCTAGTGTCTACTGTGAGTATTTTCCGTATCTGGATAGTCTGATCGACCCCGGCGCGTTTTTTCCGGCACAAGAGAAAGAGGAAGTTGTAATAGAAAAATTAATCAGTTGTTCGTAAGTCATAGTCTTAGGCAGAAGAAATATATTCAGCAATATTAATTTTATGTTGGTTGCTTTACTTGTTTGAATTAATTGGAGGGTTTATTTTATGATTAGGTCAAACAAATATCTATCTGTTGAATTCGCTTGCTCGTAAATCGCCACATTCAGGGGCGTACCCATGCCTAAGGCTGGGGTGGCCCCCCCCCCCCAAGATTTTTTTTTAGGGTTTATTAGCGATAACCCCCTTGTTCATATTTTCTAATGAGGTAGATCCAATTCTTTTTTTCCTTTTTGAGATAGACCCAATTTTGCCAACTTGGCAAAATATATTATATAATTTTCCTTTAATACCCCTGTTTTATTTTTAAACGGCATTTATTTCCTTTACTACGTGATTTGAGATTTGCTGATACGTTGCCTAAAATCACGGAATAAAATTATGTGAGATCATTGGCCGTTATATCAAATTGTGTACAATATTTTTCGAAGGTTCTCTTCAGCGTTCCAGCGGTTTTTTATCGTCTTTGAAGATTTCTGCACCGTCGTTGAAATAGGATCGAATTTGAGCGTTCGTTGTTGGACGTTGTTAACCGGGTATGAATGCGTTATTCGTTTTTATTTTTCGCTCAATGTCTAGGATTGTCGATTACGGTGGTTAGAAATTTTAAAGAGTTGTGTTGATACTTGATTCTATTAAGTAGAACGTTTTTTAACAAAATTATTCCATCATATATACATCGTTATTTTTGGCGGATGATGTTTGTTTGGAAGATGATTGACAGAGTTAGATGAGGATGGTTCACGCATATCGGACCAGAGTTGTTTTATATGAACATCGTAGTTGGTTTACGCATTAATTGAAATAACTGTCCGCTGTCGTGGAGTTCATGAGTCTGATCCCGGTCGATAGTTAGTTTATTTGTTTATAACAGCGGATTTTAGGACGCTGGGTAGTACATTAAAATATATTTCGTAGTAATTTTTAAGTTATCGTATGAATTTTGCATTTTAAGTTTATTTTTGATCATATTAATATATTTTTTAGTATTCTGCATTTTTAATGTCGTATCATATTAATATATACATCGTTATTTTTGGCGGATGATGTTTGTTTGGAAGAGGATTGACAGAGTTAGAAGAGGATGGTTCACGCAGATCGGACCAGAGTTGTTTTATATAAGCTTCGTAGTTGGTTTATGCAATAATCGGAATAATTGTCCGCTGTGGTCGAGTTCATGTTTTTTATCCCGATCGATAGTTGGTTTATTTGTTTATAACAGCCGATTTAAGTGTGCTGGGTAGTACATTAAAATGTAGTTCGTAGTCTTTTTTAAATTAGCGTATGGATTTTGCATTTTAAGTTTATTTTTGATGATATTAATGTATTGTCATTCAAATGTATTTGCAGTCTATTTAATCATTTTTTAGTATTCTGCATTTTTAATTTTGTTTCATGATTTTAGGTTTTTTCGATGGCGAATTTCGTACGGATTTTGTTGAGGTTTGGTGGGTTGGTTGCTATAAAGAGGTGTTTACGATGTAATGGCTCGGTAACTTCGGTTAAGTTTTAAACCGTTGTAATACAGTAGTATACTATTATGAATACCGTATGATACTACCATTATCATTTTATTATACTATTATGAGATTATTAATGTACTAGAGTTTTAACTCGACATATTGGTTTGATTGTGTTATGATGTGTTTTATGTATTTTATCAAAACCCTAGATTGAAATTATGAGATTATTAATGTACTATTTTATTGGTTATGTTGGAATACTTTATGTTGGTGTTGTTCTCAATGTTCTTGTCATTTCAGTGGTATATTGTTTGTAACACAATTCATATCACTACTATAACCGTAATATACTATCATAGCAGATCAATGTACTATATTGAAATTATTAATATACTATGTGGTTGAATAATACGGGATCCATAGTCGATTAACGAGATCCATAGTCGTATTAGATCAATAAGATAGTCTATTACATGATATAAGGAAAATTACCCTAATTGATTAGTATTTCAAACAAACATATTATTCAGTTTCCATATATATTATTATTTTTCATATATATTATTATTTACCTTAATCGTTTTCATATAATAAGGAAAATTACCCTAATTGATTAGTATTTCAAACAAACATATTATTCAGTTTCCATATATATTATTATTTTTCCAATAGTCAATTAACTAAACCCATAGTCGAATTAGATACATGGGATAGTCTATTAAAAGATATGAGATAGTATATTAATTTTAAAACACAAATCCGCCGCCGTCACTTCTCAAATCTAGGGTTTTGATGATTCTTCGGTCCATAGTCGATTAACGAGATCCATAGTAAAATTATACCAGTGGGATAGTCTATTAAATGATATGGGATAGTATATTAATACAGATGTAATTCGACTATGCATCTCGTTAATCAACTATGGGCCGAAGAATTATCAAAACCCTAGATTTGAGTAATCCTAGATTTGAGTAACCCTAGATTGGAGCAGTGACGGCAACGGCGACGGCGGCGGCCAACGACGATATCACTTCTGGTGGATGTCCTGCCCATCAATTGTTGCAATATCACTGATTTAGTGCTCGAATTCGGTATGCGATTATAACAGATCTGCAATTACACAAACGTGATTGTCGATTTAGCCAAAACATATCAACAAATCGATGGATGATAGCGATTCAGCGAGTGGCGACGACGTACCTACGACAGCTTGCTCGGAGTGCACGAAAATCGTCGTTTCACGGCAGTGCAGACGTCTTCCCCTTTCAATCGGCCGTACCGGGAAGTTGTTCTGAGAGGTTTTGCAGTTTATTCGATAGTGGGTTTGGGATGATAGTGATTTAACGGGAAAATAGGAAGGGATTTGATTTTATTTCAAAAGGTAAACTAACGGGTTTTGTGGGATTTGATTGAGGGTAATTATGTAATTATGAAAAGTTTGGGCTGTTATCAAAATGGCAAATATAAATTTGGGTCTACCCCTATTATTTGAATGTTTAAGGGAGTTATATCTAATAGACCCTTTTTTTTAAGCTGCTTTTTTTTTTAAGCTTTTCTTTTTTTTTTATTTTTTTTATTTATGTATTAGTTTATACACTTTCACCCTCAAACTTTTAATTTTGTACACTTTAGTCCCAAAAAAAAATTTCTCTCTTAAATTACCCCTATATTTTCGCCCCCAAGAAAACCCCCTGGATCCGCCCCTGGCCACATTAGTAATGTTTTCCTGCTTTGTGCTCAAACTTTAATTAATAAATTTTGACTTGCCAACCTCTCCCGTTATTCTTTCTCTTTGCCTCTATCTTCCTTCTCCGATCGAGAAGATCGGCTAAGGTGGTCCCACACACTGCAAGTCCATCTCCAATGCATCGGCCCGCGAGAACACCAAAGGCGCCCCTGTTGTGAGGTCGTAGCAGGGGATAAGAACCTACTTTCACTCGTGTATATCAACGTCGATTCCCCAAACATCTTCGACGGCGTCATTCGGCCCCCTCCTCATTAAACTGAAACTGAAGCGACTCCTAACGTCAGATTTCAGGGCGGATGAATTGTACATTGCTTGAAATAGAGTAGACAAAAGCCGTCGGAGAAGAGAAGGCATCTTGGGTTTTTTTTTTTTCTTTCTTTTTATAATTAATTTTTTTTCCAACACTGTATTACTATGGGCTGATAAAATTAGATAGATATGTCTGGAAGCTTTTGTTTAATATATGTATTTTTTTGGTAATATAAGTTTTATTAAGTATTTTAACGAACCTGTGCATATAAATAGATACAAATATAGGAAATTGAGGGTTAAAACGTCAAAAAATATTGTCGCCACAAAAGTGATTAAAAAATGAAAAAAGTCAACTCAGCCACATCATCACACACAAACGGATTGAAAATGGAGAGGTTATTTTGTTCCGTTTTATGGTTCAGGAGGGAGTTAGTGACAAACCCTATAATTCAAGGGTGCAAATTGTACTTTTCGCTATTTTTCTATATATCTGGGGGTAAATAATACATTTTGCATAGTATAAGGGTGCAAAATGAATTTTACCCTAGTTTTTTTTTTAGTAAGAATTTGACCTAGTTGTTATCTCTTATTTGGGAAGGAATTAATTGAGTCACAATCATAAACCAATACCTTTCATCATGAGTTGCGTGTGCGTATGAGCGTATCCCTTGTTATAATCGATTTGAATTTCGTGATATTTATATATACGTTTCCTTACATATACGATGATTAACAAAACAAATTTACAAGTAATAAATCCTGTAAAACAACAACCCTAGAAACTCCACAACCAACCATGGCTGAAAATCACTCGGAACAAGTTTCAACATACCTTCCACTACACGTCATAGAAATAATCCTATTAAATTTACCCGCCAAATCTCTTCTTCGATTCAAAGCCGTCTCGAAATCATGGAATACGATGATCTCCGATCCCGTATTCGTCCGAAATCATCTCCACCAATCTAAAGCTTCAAACTCGCAGAATCTTTTTCTATGTGACTTTACATTCAATTATAATAGTGGAAAGTTTTGTTTGGTTAAAATCGACGAAGATCGAACATTACGATCTTTAGATGTCCTGAAAAGCCCTCGTGGCTTCAACATGCGCGTCTTATGCTATTGTGATGGCGTTCTACTATTCACAAGTGACGACGAAACACCAAGTGGCGTGGAATTTGTGTTGTGGAATCCATCTACTCGAACGCAGACAATTTTTCGGCTCCCATTCGAATTAAATACTGATGATAAGTGTTACGGGCTTTGCAACTGGTACGGGCTTTGTCATGATCCGATAATCGGCGATTTTAAGGTTGTTGTGATATGTTCGAATCACTACGCGGTTTATTCGTGCAAGAACAAAGCCTGGACGATGAAAAAAGAATTCGGAGACACTTTTGGAGTAGCTTATCATCCGGGAGTTTTTGTCGATGGGGTTGTCTATTGGTTAAAGATGGAAAAGGACGAACGTCGATATAAACTAACATATTTCGACCCCAAAGATGACGAGTTCAAGATGGCGAACGACGAGCACGGTATTTTCAAAGTCCAAAGACCTACTTATAACATGATTGATTTCGGAGGCCGTTTGTGCGTGTATAGTTACAAACAAGGAGACAAGGTTGTTCATATTTGGATAAAGGAAAAGGGCGTGGACAATAATTCCTGGAAGGAGTTGATAACCGTTGAGAATGTCGAGAGGTTCGCTTCGTATTTTGTACCAATGTGTTTCGTAGAAAATAAGATTGTCGTTCGATTGCGCGGGACAACAGTTGTGTTGTACAACTCTTCTGAGAAGACGTTTGAAGAATTTGAAGACACCACACATTATTTCGACTTTCTATCTGTTCCGTATGTGGAAAGTCTAATATCTCCTAACACATTTTTTAGGCCTAAGAGGAAGAGGAATTGTTTGCAATAGATTTTAAGGCTCGATTTATTTCATGTCGATCGGCTGCGTGACGACTTAGTCTATGATCCATTGGACAAATAATTCTTGGTATTTTCATAAAAGAGTGATTGTGTCGTATGGAACATTTTTTAAGTTTTTTTGATTATATCGTATTATATATCAACTATTCAAAGTTTTTGTTCGATTATTTTATCCAAAACATATTTTTATTTTTAAATTGCCCCCGTGCATCGCACAGGATACTGGTCTTATATGGAACATTGGGCCAAGGCGAACTACTAAATAGGCGGAATGGTGCTTAGTATCACACTTATAGAAGGAGATCCATGAACCAAAAATGCTCGTGATTTTTAATTTAAAGCATTTATTGGAAATTTTGAATCCGAGGTAAAGAGCAAGAGCACGTAAAAGTTACGGTTATTAGAGGAAAACAAGTCCTCGTGCATCGATATGTTTCACCGAGGATTCACAGAGCTACTAACCCGATTCAACCTACCGTTTTGGCACACGAAGATTATGAATATATGACAAGATTACGTATTATAGATCAAACTAAATAAACCCTCAAACGAAAATTTGATATATTCTAATAAACGAGGAACGAAAAAATTTACAAAACTAACGGAACAACGTAGTTAAAGCATCAAACGAAAAGGAAAGAGGCCAATTCTAGGCTTAAGCAGACCATAAGTACAATCGCCAGTCGAAAATTGTATACGAACAAAAAATCAAATAAGTGATAATAATGATATACTATATTTTATAGGAACGAAAAATGTTAATTATTACGACGACAAGTCGATAAATGATCTCTAAGCAGAAACATGTACGTACTCAGAAAAGGCTATCAATAAATGGAAGCAACCTGAGGCCAAAATGCATACTCTCTTCAATTTGTTTAAACACACTGTCCTCAACATCTTTGACTATCTTCTCACCGGGGTTGTAGACCACGAATCTCCTCCTCGTTGGATCACGTAATTCAATTAGAATCTTATTTTCCATAAAACAATATTGTGGCTCTAAAAAAACAATTATGGTCGGCACATTCTCAACGGTTATAAACTCCTCCCAATGATTATTTTCCGGGCCCTTTTCTTTCATCCAAAATCGAACCTTCGTGTGGTCGTTGTTTCTCCCGACGTTGCAATACATGCACAAACGGCCTTTCAATTCGACCAAGTAAATCGATCCGGTGCCGTCTGTATTCTCCGGCTCCGGCAACGTCTTGAGCTTGTCATCTCTCGGATCAAAATATGTTATCTCGTAATAATATATTGTTATATGTCGAGTTATTTTAACCCAATAGAAAACACCGTCAACGAAAACCTCCGGTTCACAACTATATCTGTCCTCGGCGAATTCATGTTTCAACGTCCATGCATTGTTCTTGCATGAAAAAACTCGGTAGTAATTAGTGCATATAACGAACACGTTAAAATCGCCGGTAATTGGATCATGATAAAGCCCGTAACTCTTCGAACAACCACCGAATTTGCGTGGGACCCGAAAAGTTGTCTGGGTTCGAGTGGATGGATTCCACAACCCGAATTGCCGGTACGAAGAGTCGGTTAAAAGTAGCACGCCGTCGCAATGGCTTAAGACAATGTCCAAGCCAAGGGGGGTTTTCAGTAATTGCACAGTTTGGAATTTTGGATCTTCGAATCTAACCAAAGATAATTCTTCGGAAACGGAACTCTTTGACGAGTTACGTAGAAGAAAAAGATTTTGATGCAGGTTTGAAGTTTTAGATTGATGGAGATGATTTTTGATGAATACAGAATCTGAAATCAGAATATTCCATGACTTACAAACTGTTTTGAATCGAAGAAGAGATTTGACCGATGATTTTGACAGGATAATTTCTATGATTTCTAGTGGAATAAACCATCTATCTAGTTTCATCCTAGCCATGGCGGTGGTGGCGGTGGTGGTGGTAGTGGTGGTGGTGGTGACGGCGGCGGCAGCGTTTTGGAGTTTTGTATTGCTTTCAAATTCTCAAGAAAATTTAATACTATTTTGCACATAATAATATCTTAATTTTTTTAACAATTTTTTTTTAAAGGGTAAATTACGGGTAACCCGCTAGGGTAAGACTAAATAACTTGCAAACCCCTATATTAGTAATTACAAATACTCCCCTAAAATTGACAGCCCATGTGAATGAATAAATTGTCTAAATTACATTTTATGGCAAATTACTAAAAATCCCCTGAGGTAAGGCCTAGCTAATTATGAAATTCTTCATCATGTTTGCGTAGTTAGGAAAATCCCCCTCTAACGAGTGTTTTATCGTTTAAATTCACAAAAAACTTTGTTTTGTCCATTACACCCTTCTGTCATATGAAAAATAATAAATAGTAAATTATGAGAAACCCCGTAAGGTAAGGTCTAATTAACAAACCCTCGAGGTATGTTGCCATCTTACTGAGGCCCCCGATGTTACTTTGGACAAAAACAATAATATATCCAATCACCATAACATGCCTCGGAGCAAAAAAGTAAGAGTGATGACTTCTCTGCTCGCAAGGGGTCGCAAGTTTTTTTTGTTTTTGTTTTTATGACTTAATTATATTTAATATATACATTTTACATTTCATCCGTTTAAAATTGAAATATTATTAAAAACTTAAAAAAAATTAATGAAAATATGTATAACCTAAATAAGAAATATGAGAATATTTCCAAAATATATAAAATCGATTTTATTGAATAAAAAATACAGCACAAATAAAAACTTATGATGCTACAATTCATGTTTAATTATTTTTAATATATATTTTCTATTTTAAATAATTATAAAATGAAGAAATGTATTGTAGTTTTAAGTTAAAAATAACTATGGTTTTTTAATGTATTACAATTTACCCTCGACATAATTGATATACTTACAATTACCCCAAAGGGAAAATGATATTTCCAGTGATATATTCAGATTTTAGAGGAATATTCCATGGGATTAAAAATATTCCGTCAAAAGTAACACCGCATGGGGACTGTGTAAGACGACAACATACCTTATGGGGGTTTCGTAATCACGCAAATATGAAGGGGTTTTGTATTTAGAGCTTACATCAAGAGGTTTCTTATAATTTGCCCTCCCTTTTATTAAACAAACAAATTTTGGGTAAATTACGGGTACCCCTCGGGTAAGTTCAAATATTACATTTACCCTCCTGTGGATTTATTAGATTTACCTCCTTTGGGTACATCTGGAAATTCATATCGAATAGTTCATGGAATCTTCAAGATTCCCTTAGTCATAACTTCTGAAGGGTATACTCGTTAGACGACGCAATAATTAAGGGGATATTTATAATCACATAAGTTATTTGGCCACAACTCAGGGGTCCCATAATTTACCCTATTTCAAATAACATACTCAACTCATTTGCGATTTACCTGTTGATCGGTCTTGAAAAGACATAAATACCTCATAAATTAAATACCCTTGGACGGCGTTGTTTGCAAAAATACAAAATTAAAAAAGGAAAAGGGGATCATCTTCATCTTCTTCCCGTCTCCACAACACGGCCACAAATCCCAAAGAATTAAATAGGCCCGTCTGAAACAAACGAGGAATTGAAAAGGCGACGAAGCATGAGGTGGGGGCCGACGAAAGTGCCGTCCAAAAATGAAAGGAAAAAAATGGCAAATGACTCGCCCTTCATTTATGTTTCATTAATTACGTGTCATCGAAGTTTAATCTATGTGGAAGACATTGATATTAGAATTCTTGATTATGGAAACAACCTAATTCATGGAATTATATTTGCAATCCGATTTTTCGTAAAAATATATTAAATACATAAAATATTCCTAAAACTTGTCGCGCACAATCTCTCATCGGCCTTTGCCTGACCTAGCTAGTAGAAATCATTTGCCCTTGATCAGTTCAATAGTTCACAAATTGGATAATAAAAACCAGTTGTAATTAATATACATACATGTCATGCAAATGTATAGATCATCGATCAATTAGTTACGCGTTTAAAGATGTCGTATTATATTGGATCGGACCTACATACATCGAACTAAATAATTGCATTCGGTCTTCTCAAGTCAAGTCCATATATCGATCATACGTATTTTAAAGATAAGAAAATCGACAATCTCGATTTTCTATGGAGCACAACAAAGTAAAGAAATATCTAATAACTAGTACTGCATGAAAAATAATCTGATCTAATTATTTTTTTTTTATTGTTCCTTTTTCTTCAAATCTGCATATCGGTTTCTCTCGAAATTATCTTGATCGTCGTCTCTCGGTTCTTTATCGAGCTTCTTCTGCATCAGGTTTGTTGATATTAATAAAGAACGACGCACGGCCTTTAACAAAAGTACGTCCCACTGATGCAAGTTTGTAGAACTTGACTACGTCTCCGGCTTTCAGTTTGCGTTTCTTACCGACGATAAACCAGCCTAGACAAAGGTAGTGGAATGCACCTCCGACGGGATTCGGTTGCTTTCCTAATATCATAGGATATTTCTGGTCGTGTTCATCGAACAAATCGATACCCATCGCAAAGGTGATTAAAGAGTCGAGTACGGGTCTCGAATATTCATCCATAAGCATGTCTGCCTGTAATTGAGTCAGGTTTAGCATCTTATCCACGTCAGCTGCAGTTAGCTCCACTGTAAACAGTTCCTCCTTCACTCCCTCACTGCAAATCATATTTTTTGATTTTTTTTTCAGAAAGAAAAAAAATAATTAAATTAAATTAAATTCTTGAACATATATATTAAACCGCCTACATGCTGCAATGTTCTTGAGAGAGAGAGAGAGAGAGAGAGAGAGAGAGAGAGAGAGAGAGAGAGAGAGAGAGAGAGAGAGAGAGAGAGAGAGAGAGAGAGAGAGAGAGAGAGAGAGAGAGAGAGAGAGAGAGAGACCTGGAACATGGGATTCTTGGATTACTCCTGGGAACCTTGAATTGAGCATATACATAATAATCAGAGTCGTCTATCTTTCTGCGTTCGTCAATCTTTGCTTTGCCAGCTGTATCCTTCTTCCTCGACGAGCCTGGATTATGAGCACCACCTCGACCCTTTTCAGCCATTTTCTTGAAATTAATTAATTAATTAGTTGTTGATTTCTGGGAGAGTTGTGGTTATTTAATCTGATGGAGAACAGACACAGTTGTAATTATGCTGATATATCATATATATATATATATATATATATATATATATATATTGAATGTAACCGCTCGGAGTCTTCTCTTCTGCGTTCTGTTCGTAACTATATGTATATATACACCCACCTACTTTTTATTTTAATTTACCCCCGGCCCCTACACTAACGAAAAATACAAAACACCCCCTGTTCTTAATAGTCGACCGTTAGAAATATAACAGTGCAGAGAAATTTACTATCCTACCCTTAATATGTTTTAGCCGATTTTACTTATTTACGGGCCGGGGTGCAACTGATTTGGCATCGGCAGATAAATATTAATAAAACATAGGGGTCATTAGCAATAATCCTCTCATATAGATAAGAAATGTTGATATGTCCAATCCTTAAGTCTTTCTTTGTGATAATTCGTAGAAATTTTATTCTCAATTCTACCCTTATGTCAATTAGCATAATTAGTCTGAATAATTCATTTTTTCTCTCTTTCCATATTAATAATCTAATTCCTAAAAATTTGCTTCCAAATTTCTAAAAAAATGCTACCAAATAATAAAATATATTTTTTTTGTTATTATTTTCGGATTATTTAGCCATTTTTTTATTATTTTTTTAATAAATTTTTGTTCTTTATTTTTTTTTTAAAACAAAAAATTGATTTTTTTTTCTCAACAGGTTTACAACTCCGAGTATGACTATAATTGAATATGGCTATATGTGACTATGTAGTCATATTTACCAAATTATATAAAACAACGAAAATTCCCTATTGTTTACGAAACCAATCCAATCAACATCCACAAAATAAATAACAATTTTGAATCTAGTTATTAGAAGTTAACTTGAAAACGAGAAGATAGAACATATTCGAATATGACTACATTCATATTCGAAAAATACATAAATATGATATATACATATTCGTAGTCATATTCGAATATGACTATAGTCATGTTACTGCTGCTGTTCAGATCTGAAACTGTATTTTCAGATCTGAAAAAAAAATTGAAAAATATATAAATAAAGATAGAAAAATAACAAAAGAGAGGCATGGAGAGTCGACGACAATGACGGTGGTGGCGGTGGTGAAGGAAAGAGAGTGAGATATGAGGCGACGGTGGTGGTGGTGGTGGACAAATCTGAAAAGAAAAAAAAAAAGAAATCGAGAACGAGAGAGAGAGGGGGAGTGAAAGAGTGAGATAAAATTGTTTCACGTTAAAAACATAACCACATAAGGGCACTTTAGTCTTATCATGGCTGGTCAGGGGGTCTCACTAATTAAGAATCAAACTTGGGTGTAGGCAAAATTCTCTAACAGTCAATTGAGTTTAGTTCAAAATATTTTCCATTTCAGGGGTACTGCATATTTCCCCTAAAACATATATATATATATATATATATATATATATATATATATATATATATATATATATATATATATAAAGGGAAAATTATAGTTTTCACCCCTTATGTTTGCATCGATTTCATATTTGGCCCCCATGTTCACAAAAAGTACATTTGATTCCTCATATTTCAATAATTTAACATTTTTGGTCTTTTTCGTCAATTTATCGTTAGTCCGTCAGTTAAGCCGGTGATGAGTGCTCACTCTTGATTATGTTAGTTTTAACAAAACACTGAAACATGAGAGATCAAATGTAAAATCGGTACAAACAATGGATGAACTGTTTCAATAATTCAATAATTCTTTCAAAATATGTTATTTCATAATATATTGTTATATGTCGACTTTTATCGCCAAATCTAACCCAATAGAAAACATCGTCAACGAAAACCTCTGGTTCACAACGTTGTCTGCCTGCAAATTCTTGTTTCAACGTCTATGCATTGTTCTTGCATGAAAAAACTTGTTAGAGTAGGTGACCACAGAGTCAACTAATCGTTGTGTTTTCTCATGCTACTCGTAAATAATCTATTTCGTATTAATGATATAAATACCCCATTTGGCATTCTATATCTTTGTCCCTTGCATAAGCATAAATATAGTCCTTACAGTTACTTAATTACTATGAATATATCTAGTAGAGTCGTGAGATTATTTATTGAAGTATAATAACTGTTAAATGTAGTTCTAGTCAACGGGTTACGTCACTAATGAGGATATCAACATTTCCCATTTGAGACTTGCAATTAGTGTATGTGTACTGCGTTTCATCAGTCAACGATGTTGTGACATCGGCATACATCAGTGGGTGCTCATAAGTTGATGAGTTCACTGAACTCCCTCAATCTAGAGATCTCTAAGTGGTTCCCAATAATCTAGTAGAGAGGTTTCTATGATATAGTTGTACGCCATTAATCTTTAAGACCCAGACATCATGTGACTTCACTAGAAGACCAGCTGTATCGTGACCTCTTCCTGAGTTCAACCGAGGACTGCCCCAAGGGCCAGTGTTCGTGCAGTCCGAAATCTAAAGGGAGGTTTGTGCATTGTAATAGGGGATTCGATCGCTTGATCACTCAGGGATATCATGTGTGTTCTTGCGATTTATAACCCATGAAGTTTGTGGCCACAACTGAAAGTATCGTGATTAGAGAAATATGTTTCTCTAAGTCAAACACGAACGGGTTATATAATCAAGAACGTCCACACAGTTATTGAACTCATAAAGAGGTCGCGACGAACCAATGCCTCTAGTTCAATCGGGATACATGTATCGAAGGGATCGTACTGTACGTTAACTATATCACACGATTCTTGGAGGCACTTCATTTGTATTTAGGGAATCGTGACGCATAGTTGCTAGACGCCAATCTTGATTCATTGGGTTGTTAAGTTGAAAATAGCTTCAACTTAACTATAACTCTAGGGACAAGTTTAAACCACAATGGGTTGTGGGCCCACGGCTAGCTTACACCTGAACCATCGAGGGTCACTGCTCGTATACTTGAGATCCTTAAGCAACGAGGTAAGATTAATTAGTTAATCTAGTGTAATTGGAAGTCAATGTGATTGAGTCCAACATTCATAATTGTTAATTATGGATGAGAATAAGTAGAGGAAAATAATTCGACGGAAAGTTAGTGAACATTCTACATTGGGAAATTTCCCGATTTGGCAGGTCCTAAATAAGGGTTTCTAATTTCAAAAATTGGAAAATTGCAAAGTGGTACTCGTATCGACGAGAATTTTGTGCTTGTCATCAAAATATAATTGTTTTATTTTTGCGAGCATTCGTTTGTTAGAAACGAGCCGAGAAAGATAGCGGACTTAAGTTGTTGGGTCTAGCACAACTTAAGGCCTGTTAGGGTTTTCACAAGAACTATATAATTAGGATTTATATGTCTTGTGAAAGACACACAAAAAGGAAACGTAGAATGAAACCATAGCCTCTCTCCCTCCATCAGCTAGCCACCTTGTAGCCGAAACCCTACCTCCACCACCAGCCGTCGCGCCGCCGCATCGGCATCTTCCTATTCCCCTAGTTCTTCTTCGTTGTACTTCAACTATCACGTATTTAGTGTTGCGTGGATAGTGGATTTAATATACGAGGTGAAACCTAAGAGGAATAAGATTCTTCTGCCGCCAACGCCACCACTAGGGTAGTCTCCACGCGCCGCCACAAGCCGGTGATGTGAGAAGGCAATTCTGAAAAATTGCTCTCGGATTTTCTGCGCAATCTAGCGAGAAAAGTCGCCGTAAATCAACCAGTGATTGGATGGACGTGAATTTTTTACAGAAGCTTCAGAAGCCATATATCTACAATTCCCTAACGAATTGTTGATCCAATCAATAACCGTGGAGATAATGAAGTCGGAGCAGGCCTGTAATTTCATATCAGAAAACAGGTCGGATCCGTCGAAGTGGGAAAGCAGCTAGCCATCTTTTCGAGTCTTCGTTCGATTCACGCTTCAAGGGTAAAAATTCGTTTTCCCTAATTAATTTATATTAATTGAGATTAATGTGTGTTAATTGATTATTGAATCACATGAATCTATATGTTCGATTATGTGTTTATATGAATCGTTCGTTGAGCATGTTTATTATTTGATTTAATTTATGTTATTTAAATTAATTATATATGTAAGCATGTTTGTTGGTGACTGGAAGCGAAAAGGTACGCAATTACTTGTAATTCATGTGCACGTGTTTATTTATATAAACTAGTTTGTATAAATAAAATAAAATTTTTGTTTCCGCTGCGTACACACGTGCCCGATCCCCAACAAAAATCGATAGTAATTATTGCATATAACGAACAGGTTAAAATCGCCAGCAATTGGATCATGATAAAATGCGTAACTCTTCGAACAACCGCCGAATTCCCGTGGGACCCGAAGAGTTGTTCGAATTCGAGTGGATGGATTCCACAACCCAATTCTTCGGTACGAAGAGTTGGTTAAAAGTAGCACGCCGTCGCAATAGCTCAAGATAATATCCAAGCCACAAGGGGGTTTTAAGTAATTTCACAGTTTGGAATCTTGGATTCTTCAAATTTAACCAAAGATAACTCTTCGGAAATAGAACTCCTTAAATCAAAGTATTCCATGACTTGCAAACAACTTTGAATCGAAGAAGAGAGTTAACTGATAATTTTGACAGGATAATTTCTATGATTTCTAGTGGAAGAACCGATGTATCTAGTTTCATCATAGCTATGGCTGCGGCGGCGGGAGTGGCGGTGGCGGCGGCGGCGGGAGCATTTCGGAGTTTAAATTTGTATTGCTTTGGTGAATCCCGTGTATAATATGGCCCCGTTTGGTTGCTAGATAAGCTAAGATTAACTAAATAGTTGGACTTAATATTATGTTTGGTATCCCAAATAAATTGTCGGGTCGACCCGCCAAAAATATGTAATCATGGGACTTATCTTGTCTTCCAATAAAATATTTGAGTTTCGTTAGATTATTTAATCTTATCTTACCAATCAAACGGGGCCTATATATACTATTTCATAGTTCCCTTTTCAACAAAGAGTCTGTGTGGGATTTGTCTTCCTATCTTTCAAATTCTTAAGAAAATTTAATACCATTTTGCACATAAAATAAATTATCTTCATTGCACCCCAATTGAAAAGATAAACCTCACTCAAATCCCTTACAATTTTTTTAAAGGGTAAATTACGGATACCCCGCTTGGGTAAGACTAAATACTACAAACCCCTATGGTATTTGTAATTACAAATACTCCCCTAAAACTGAGAGCACATGTGAATGAAAGAATTGTCTAAATTACATTTTATGGCAAATTACGAAAAACCCCTGAGGTAAAGCCTAGCTAATTATGAAAATCTCCCTCACGTTTACATAATTACGAAAATCCCCTTCTAACCAGCTGTTTCACAAAACTGTGTTTTGTCCATTATACCCCTTTGTCATTTGAAAAGTAATAAAGTGTAAATTACGAGAAATTCACTAAGGTAAGGTCTAATTACGAATACCCTCGAGGTATGTTGCCGTCTTACTGAGGCCCCCCATATTGTTACTTTTGACAAAAAAATTAATAGGGTAAATTACATCTCTGAGATATGCTAAAATAACTTTAAGGTCCCTGTGGTATCGGTAATTACAATCACCCCTGAATCATTGTCGAAATGAAGAAGGAGACAAGAAATTGAAGAAAATAAGGGAAACAAAAGAGAGAAATCTGAGAAGCATGAGGCGGGGGCCGACGAAAGTGCGGTCCAAAAACGAAGGGAAAAAAAATGGCAAATGATCGACTAGGATTCTTATTACGGAAACACAACTTTATTTATGTTTTATTACGTGTCGTCAAAGTTTAATCTATGTAGAAGACACTGATATTAGGATTCTTGATTATGGAAACAGCCTAATTCGTGGAATTTGCAATCCGATTTTTCGTAAAAAAATATATTAAATACATAAAGTATTCCTAAAACTTTTCGCGTGCCATCTCTCATCGGCCTTTGCCCGACCTAGCTAGTAGAAATCATTTGCCCTTGATGATCACAAATTGGATAATAAAAACCAGTTGTAATTAATATACATACATGTCATGCAAATGTATAGATCGTCGATCAATTAGTTACGCGTTTAAAGATGTCGTATTATATTGGATCGGACCTACGTACATCGAACTAAATAATTGCATTCGGTCTTCTCAAGTCAAGTCCATATATCGATCATACGTATTTTAAAGAAAAGAAAATAATCTCTTGTTCATAAAAAGAAAATCGACAATCTCTATTTTTCGACGGAGCACAACAAATCAAACAAAAGTAAAGAAACATCTAATAACTAGTACTGCATGAAAAATAATCTGATCTACTTAATTTTTTTTTTATTATTCATTTTTCTTCAACCTGCATATCGGTTCTCTCGAAATAACCTTGACTCGGTTCTTTATCGAGCTTATTCTGCATCAGGTTTGTTGATACGAATAAAGAACGACGGCACACGGCCTTTAACAAAAATATGCAGTCCCACTGATGAAAGTTTGTAAAACTTGACTACGTCTCCGGCTTTCAGTTCGCGTTTCTGAACGACGGTTAACCAGCCTTGATTAAGGTAGTAGATTATATCCGCGACGGGTATTGCATACTTCGGTTCCTTTGCTAATTGCATAGTGTATTTGTTCTTGTGTTCATCAGACAAATCGATAGCCGTCGAAAAGTTGATTAAATTTTCGAGCACGGGTCTCGAATATGCTTCCATAAGCATGGATGCCTGTAATTGAGTTAGGTTTAGCTTCTCATCCACGTCAGCTGGAGTTAGCTCCACTGTAAACAGTTCCTCCATAGCACTGTAAATCATATTTTTTATTTTATTTTTCAGAAAGAAAAATAAATTAAATGAAATTAAATTCTTGAACATATTAAACCGCCTACATGCTGCAATGTTCTTGAGAGAGAGAGAGAGAGAGAGAGAGAGAGAGAGAGAGAGAGAGAGAGAGAGAGAGAGAGAGAGAGAGAGAGAGAGAGAGAACCTGGAACATGATCTTGGATTATTCCTGCGAATCTTGAATTGAGCATATTCTTGATTATAATCATCGGAGTCGTCTATCTTTCTGCGTTCGCCAATCTTTGCCTTGCCAGCTGTATCCTTCTTCCTCGACGAGGCACCACCTCCTTTTTCAGCCATTTTCTTGAAACTAATTAATTAATTTGTTGTTGATTTTCTTGGAGAGTTGTGGTTATTTAATCTGATCGAGAAGAGACACAGTTGTAATTATGCTAATATATCGATGAGTGAGAAGAAATATCATATATATATATTTTGAATGTAACCGCTCGGAGTCTTCTCTTTTTGCGTTCTGTTCGTAACTATATATATTTACACACACACCCACCCACCCACCAACTTTTTATTTTAATTTACCCCCCCTACACTAACGAAAAATACAAAACACCCCCTTTTCTTAATAGTCGACCGTTAGAAATTTAACAGTGCAGAGAAATTTACTATCCTACCCTTAATATGTTTTAGCCGATTTTACTTATTTACAGGCCGGGGTGCAATTGATTTGGCATCGGCAGATAAATATTAATAAAACATATATATATAAAAGGGAAAATTATAGTTTTCACCCCTTAAGTTTGCATTGATTTCATATTTGGTTCCCTGTGTTCACAAAAAATACATTTGTAGTGGCTTAAACTCCCATACTGGCATCTTAATTCGATCGCCCAGATTTTGGCAAATCTGTATATTCACAGCGAGTGGGTACGTGGTAATTATAATTTTTTCAAAAAGCGGAAATGAAAACCCCAAAGCTACTATCTTATATACCACCATTTTTCAATTCAAAACTCGTAGCGTCTTTATTTCTAATTTTGCCTACAAACCGCGAAACATCCATTGCTAATTTGATAAATCACTTTAATTCGAATTTCATGTGTTCATAAACTGTATGATTACGGATAGGTGGAGGTGTTTTTCATAATTTACCTAAGTTCAGGAGGTTCGTAATTTACCATTAAATTAAATATGAAGGAGGGAGAGTCGTAATCACCGCTAATTGCATACAATGTCGTTAAGGAAAACGCCATAACATAGAAACAAAAGATCAACGGTCGCTAGGTCGAGCTTGTCACACATGGTTAGCCTAGTGTGGTTTACATCTCTCGTATGGTTTGCAAGCTATTATACGAGAGTGTAGGTTTACCCAGTGCACCTATATGGTTGGCTGCGGGTTCCTGCATTACCAAAAAAAAAAAAAAAAAAAAAAAAAAAAAAAAAGATCACTCACTGCCTTTAGAAACAAAATGCATAAACAAACACTTGTTAGCTATTACAATAGGAACGATCAAAATAAAAAATATCCCGCGTCTCCAAAAGGCTATTTATCCACGTGTTACGATCGACTGAATTAAGCAACATAGATCAATTTGCAAAACAAACATGAATAACAAGTTTTTAAATTACAACCAAAACATTATTTACCCACTTATTGTAAACCATGAGTTTATAGACTTCGATCTTAGGTCTTGCTTCCTCGTAATTTGTTTTTAATCTATTTGATATCTTATTTAACTGATTTTGCAGTGATGTTTTTCATTTGTTAGTAAACCGGTGTTTGTACGTACTGTTCTTCTTGGATTATGTTAGCTTTGATGTATTTATTGCGATTTTTGCTTATCTTTAAAAACCGTGTTTAGCAGAGAATTCAGTCGTTAGTACTTAGTCGTACTTGACAATGATGACTTCAACGGAGTTTATTATAAACATTTTAAAGAATCGTGTTTTTGAATCTTATATAAGGAGTTTATTTAAAGACGAGCGTATGCCATAGACGCAGTTAGTTGTTGTTGCGTCCGAATCAGGCTCAAGGTGCATGTTTCGCTTAAATATTTGAAAAACTGTATAAACGGTCTTAATTCTAAAGGCTAAATTGCAACCGCTCCCTAAGGTGATGTCTATTACCGAAAGAACCCCTCATTTTTTTCAGAATTACTGTAGACATCGAAATTTTGAGATAAATTACTAATTAATAACCAAAATAAATCGGTTATTAATTTAGGTCTCAAATTAAAGTCCATAATATATTTGGGTTTTAAAATGTCTGGCCCACTCTACAAGTCGAGAAACCCTAACCCTAGATTGTGTCTATAAAAGAAGATCTTTGGTGCATCTAAAAATCAGACTCATAAAGACACATATCGAGCTCTCAAGCTCACGTCTCGAGCCTCCGACTCGAATTCATAACATATTTGAGCCTCGAATTCATAACATATTTGAATTCGAATTCATAACATATTTGAATTCGAGATGTTCGTGATAGGAAATCATATATTCGATTCCTCGAATTCATAACATATTTAAATTCGAGATGTAATCCACATCGTTTTGATTAACAAATTATTTGTTCCCTATTTTCTTGTCTTGTATTTTTATTATAATTTGCAGACTCGAAAATTTGTGGTTTACAATTACATCCACCTCTCTGAAATTTATAGATTTCTTACATTAACACCCTTTTGTAGGGGTAGATGTTAGAAATTTACAAACTGTAGGGGACTTGATATAATTTCTCAAAAATAAGGAATTTACCGTAATTTAAATGTATTGAGCCGTTTCCTGGCCAAATCACTGCTTCAACTATTTAATTTTTTGAATTAATTAAAAAAAAAAGTAGATTGAGTGTGTGTGTGTGTATATATATATATATATATATATATATATATATATATATATATGTGTGTGTGTGTATAGTTAAAGAACGCAAAAGAGAAGTACACAATTAATCCGAAAGGCGGTTTATAAACTCAAATAAACCAACTGTTTCTTCTCGATCAGATTACATCACCACTACTCTTGAAGAAAATCAAAGAACAGATCAGAATAATTTCAAGAAAATGGTTGAAAGAAGTAATGGTGTTGCTTATCCACGCCGATCGAGGAAAGAGAAAGGGAAAGCAAAGATCGGCGAACCCCCCGATAGATCCGATTCCGACTCCGATGAAGATTTCGAGATTCTACTGTCATCGTTAGAGCAACCTTCGGGCCCTGGTGCCAGGTTTCTCTCTCTCTCTCTCTCTCTCTCTCTCTCTCTCTCTCTCTCTCTCTCTCTCTCTCTCTCTCTCTCTTCCATCCTCTTTATCATTTAAACCCTAGAACAAAATAAAAAAGGGTTACTTAATCAATCACTATGTGCAGTTACTACCGAACGGAAGAAGAATGCCTATCGAAGACGCTAACTGCATACGACGTGATAAAGGAAAACGCCACGCTGCAACTCGATCATGTTGATGCGTTAATAATATCCGGCGATCCGAATATTAAAAACCAGGATCCGGAATCGTACTCGAAGACCATGATTGTGTTCGACGGAATCAATCGGAGATATGCAATGGTGTTATCGAAGGTCAGAAGTGGGGGGAACATACACTACCAGATTGGTGGAGGATGGGGAATGTTCGTTAGGGCTCATAACTTGAAAGCTGGAGACGTGGTTACGTTTTACGAGCCCGATCGTGATGACGATGACGAAAAGAATACGATGTACGTCGTTAAGTATTTTAGAAAGCCGGCCGACCGGAACATGAAGAAAAACGAGACTCCGAGTATTGCTGTTATTAGACGATGAGGGCTAGGCTGGTTGGTGAATTGAAGAATCTTTCCTTTTTTTCTTTTTTTTTTTTGTTATTTTAAATTTTTAGTAGCTTAGAAATGATTGCTGCAAATATTAAACATGTTAATTGATTTTCTTGTTCTTGAAGAATTACTGCAGTTTTAAAATTGCTTATATATAGTGAAATTAGAATATCGAAGTTATCGCATTTTCATATGTCTTCGACTTATCTCATTTTTTATTATGTTCATAATGTGTGTAGAGGCAGAAAGGCCTTTCTTTAGTTGAATTCTGAGATTTACATATCAAGAAAATCTAGGTTGATATATATATACTACATGTATATCAGGAATTTCAAGATTCTCAGTCACAAGCAAATAAATCTACAGAGTGAGTTTAAAATTAAATAAAAAAGTAACAGAAGAGATAGAAGAGAAATCCGCAAAAAAAAATAAAAAAAAGTAAACGGGGCTAGGTGAATCGAAATAGTTTAAGGCATATTCAGAAGATCGATCGATATGCTGCCGGAATGATTATGTAGCAAGGACAGTTAAACAGCTTCTTAATATTTCCGTGTTTTGGGTGCAAAACTTACGAACATCATATTGGAAACTCTTTTAGGCGGACATTTATGCATTTTTTGATGAATTTGAAGTTCGTTATAGTAACAAATTAATTCCCCAAATATTTTCTTGATTCTTCGTGTAATTTGTTTCTCTTCCAATAAATGGAGCCCTTTTTAGTTTATTTATATTTGAACCGAAAAGAACCCGTCAGCGGTCAGAAGGACTAAATAACAACTTTACACAGGAAAAAAATTACTCGAGGAGAAGCTCATATAATGCGCATGTAATTGATAAATCTCAAACAAGAAGTGGTGTCTATACATTAGAAATAATAAGCAAAATAAACCCTAATGTCAAGTAATTAGGACCAAAACATTAAACGAAGAGACTATCCGTATAAGGAACTCGAGTCGATCCAAGGCGAACTATAATCTTATTTCCGACGAAACAAAGTGGCTTAAACTCCCAGATTGGCGTATCCCACATCTTTAAAAGGCTATTATTAATCCACGTGTTACGATCGACCGGATTAAGCAACATAGATCAACAAGCAAAACGATCATGAATAACAAGTAAAAAAATTACAACCAAAACATTATTTATCAACTTATTGTAAACACTTCCGCTTCCTCTTCGTCTTAGGTCTCGGATCCTCAGTGGGGAAGAAAATGCTATCTATATACGGAATCGGAACCGATGCAGAGCCTAAAACCTCAGCAGTGTTCTCTTCAAATCCTTCAAACCTCTTCTCACAAGGGTTGTAAACTAGTAATATATCAAAAGCTCTATTTCGAATCACAATCTTATTTCCGACGAAACATATCAGCTCAAACTCCCAAATCGACATCCCGACATTCTCAACCGTCATCAACTTGTTCCAAGAATTACCGTCAATGCCCTTTTCCTTTGTCCAAATCTGAACCGTTGACTCGTCGTCTATACCGTTGTAGTACATGCACAAGTGTCCCCTCATTTCGATCACGTAAAACCGTCTATTGTCGTCGACGACGTTTTCCGGCTTTTGCAGAAACTCGAACTTGTCGTCTCTCGGATCAAAGTACACTATCTGCGCGGAACTCAAAACCCAATAGCTAGCCCCGTCAACACAGACTCCGTTGTTATTATAACCGATGTCTACACCTAAATAGGTGTATTTAATTTCGTATTCTTTTTTCAACATGATCCATGATTTTTTCTTACAAGAATAAACCGAGTAGTGGTCTGAATCAGCAATAACAACCTTAAAATCGTCGGTGGCTGGATCGCGACAAAGCCCGAAAGCTGCGTACGGACAGCTATACCTGTGCCGAAGCTTTTCCGACGTTCGAGTGGATGGATTCCACAACGCGAATCTCTCGTATGTGCCGTCGGTTAAGAGTATGACGCCATCTAAAAAGCATAACGCATGCCACCTGCCATACTCATACGGGGATTCTATTTCTTGTAAAGTTTGGATTTTTTTATCTCCCAATTTAATCACTCGAAAAGGATAAGTGCTGCAAGAAAAAATCATATAATCATAACATATAAAAAGGTTGTCGGAGTTTGAATGTTTGGATTGTCGGATATGATTTTGGACGAATACAGGATCGGCGATAACGGTATTCCATGATTTTGAAACTGCTTTGAATCGAAGAAGAGATTTAGCCGGTAACCTCAACAGGATATTTTCTATGATTTCCGGTGGAAGATATGATGTACTATCAGCCATGGTTTTGGGGTTTGCAGAGCGGCATGCGTTTGGAATTTTGGTTTAATTGGCCATGCCAGATTTAGGTTTAATTTAAGGGTTGTTTTAATGGAAGTTTTCAAATATTGCAATTAGGTCCTATATTTTATATTAGTTTTAATTTGGGACACGGGTCAGTTTGGTTGCTCTGGTTTGTGTTCAGTGTTCACATTCATAAATCCACTTTCGATTCACAAACACAAATTGACCCTTAAATCCACTACAAACTCATTTTCGAAAATAAAAGAAAAAAAGAAAAAAAAAACTTTAATTATTTTGATTGGGGAAGAAAAGACTCTCCGTATACGGAAAAAATCCGCGTCCGGAAAGAACACTATCGTCAACTTCTTCAAACGTCTTCTCAGAAGGGTTGTAGACGACTAATTTTGAATCTTTCCATACAATTAAAATCTTATTCCCGACAAAATGTAGTAGTGGCTCGAAACAAGAAGCCCGCGTTTGCACATTCTCAATAGTCATCAACTCCTTCCAAGTACTATTGCCAGAGCCCTTTTCCTTTATCCAGATTTGAACATTCGTCACGCCTCTACCAATGCAACACATGCACAAGTTGTCTCTCAAGCAAATCAAGTCGATCATTTTGCCCGTTAAGTTAACATTTTCCGGTTTCCGCAAAACCTTCAACTCGTCGTCATCTTTCGTATCGAAATATAAAATATGCGTTCCGTCGCTACTCCAACGATTAACCCAATAGACTACCCCGTCGACACAAACTCCGGAACCAATCTGTACTAGACCAATATCTTGAATCCGTCGCTTCCTCGTCCACGCTTTGTCCTTGCACGAATAAATTGCGCAGTGGTCCCTACATATAACAACTACCTTGAAATCACCAACGGTTCGATCGTGAAAAAGCCCGTAGCTCATTGGATAACAACAATGCGCATATGGGAACTCAAAGTTTGCGGTTTGTCGAGTGGATGGATTCCACAACGTTAATTTCTTGTAAGAGATGTCGGATAAAAGTAGCACGCCGTCGCAGAAGGCCAAGAACTTAACACAGGCATAGGGGCATTCTAGTAATTTTACGGTTCGGAACTTCCGGCCTTCGAATTTAACTAAAGAAAAAAACCCTTTAGAGTTTGGATGCTTTTGCATGAAAAGATTATGTGGGTTCGAATGTTTCGATATCCGGAGATGATGTTTGACGAACGCGGGATCGGAGATCATAGTATTCCATGACTTGGAAACTGATTTGAATCGAAGAAGAGATTTAACTGGTAATTTTGGCACGATGATTTCTATCATTTCGAGTGGAAGGTGAACTGATTCTTCTTGTTCTGCAGCCATGGTTTTATTTTACCTCTTGTAATTGGCGGTGTGGTTATGGAATTATGGCACGTTTAACTTATTGATGAATGGAATACAAATTCTAATCATTTGGGTAGGATCTTATTAAATTGCTGTGTTGAAAGCTTCAAAACTTGTTAGGCTTTCCTCATAAATTGGCTATAGAAGTGTGGAAATTAAATCGGAGTCAAAATGGTTGGAAATGACTTTTTCAAAAGATTTTTTTTTTTCAGAAATAAAAATGGGTTGTAATTTTTGTTCCAAGAAAATTGGAATGTAATAATTTCGGAAAATTATATTTTTTCTCCCCATACTTTACCCACTTTTTCAAAACTGTCTTGAAACATTTTAAAGTTACAATATTAGTCCTTAATCATGCTATTTTTTGACACAATTGGTCCGCCGTTTATTTTTGCAGTTAAGTTGGATGGGAAATGACATGTGCCTCTCACATGCCTTCAATTTACAATACCAAACGAAAATGGACTTTTAACAAAACGCATTGCATCTTGTTAAAATTTGAATTTACTTGACCATTCGATATTCATATCTAACAATTATAATAAAATTTATTAGTGATATCGGTAATAGCATCAACATTTATACAAATTTAATAATAAAAACGGGAAAATTACATTTTTCGTCCTCATACTTTACCCACTTTTTCAAAATTTTCCCCAAATATTTTGGAGTTACAATAGTAGTCCTTAATCATGCCATTTTTTGACAGAATTGGTCTGCCGTTAATTTTTGCCGTTAAGTTGGATGGAAAATGGCATGTGCCTCTCACATGCCTTCAATTTAAAACACTACATGAAAATGGGCTTTCAACAAAACGCATGCATTGCGTCTTGTTAAAACATAATTTTCATAATTAAAACTTGATTGATATTCGAAATTATATAAATTCCAAAAAAACAAAATCGATATATATTGTTTTAAATTATTTTGAGAACTATTCTTTAAACAATTGAAACATTGTTTTAAAAAATGAAATATTGCTTTCAAAATCAAGATTTTCGGAATTCAAATGAAAACATTGATTCAAAATAAAATAAAAATTCGATATGCATAGGTGGGATAAGAAACCTCCATTTCAATCTTCACCCTAATTTCATAATGTAAAACTCGATAAATTGTTTCAAAATATTTTTAGAAGCATTGTCTAAAATAATAATATAATTTTTTAAAACTGGAATTTCTTGAATCCAAATGAAAATTATTGTTTTAAATAAAATAAAAATATGATCGTAATAGGCGGAGTAAGAAAACTCTGTTCCAATTTTCACCCTTATTTAATAATCTAAAACTCGATATTTTTTTTCAAAATAAATTCAGAATTATTGTTTAAAAAAATATTATTGTGTTTTAAAATCGGAATATTTGGAAATTGAATGAAAATATTATTTTAAATAAAATAAAAATTCGATCAAACTAGGCGGCATAAGAAAAATCCTTTCCAATTTTCACCCTTATTGAATGATTTAAAACTCGACATATTGTCTCACAATTGAGATTTTTGGAATTGTCTAGAGGTGAAAATTGGAATGGAGATTTCTAATTCCCCAATTCCTATGGGGTTTATTTATTTTGGTTTGAAACGATATATTTTAATTGAATTCCAAAAATGCCGATTTTGGAACAATATTTTAAATTTTTAAACTATATTTTGATGTTTTAAATAATATTTCCGAAATGAGTTGATTTTTTTGGAATTTACGTGATTTCTTCGATTTTATATTAAATTTTAATTAAAAATAATAATTATAAAAAATATGTTTTAACAAGACGCAATGCGTCTTGTTGAAAGTCCATTTTCATATAGTGTTGTAAATTGAAGGCATGTGAGAGGCACATGCCATTTTCCATCCAACTTAACGGCAAAAATTAACGGCGGACCAATTCTGTCAAAAAATGGCATGATTAAGGATTACTATTGTAATTCCAAAATGTTTAGGGACAGTTTTGAAAAAGTGAGTAAAGTATGAGGACGAAAAATGTAATTTTCCCTAATAAAAACTCATACAAAAAAATATTGTAAAAACTTAATAGTCATAATATGAAATTGATCATTAAATAAATGAGGCAAGAAAAATTCTAGAAAATAGGTCGGAAAATATAATAATAATAATAATAATAATAATAATAATAATAATAATAATAATAATAATAATAATAATAATAATAATAATAATAATAATAATAATAATAATAATAATAATAATAATAATAATAATAATAATAATAATAATAATAATAATAATAATAATAATAATAATAATATTTATTATTATTATAATTATTAGGGAAAATTACAGTTTATATCCCTAAACTTTACCACTAAAATGATTTATGTTCTCAAATATTTCAATCCACGAAACATGTCCCTCAACTTGCCACTTTTGATCACTTTATGTTATGCCGTTAACTCCGGCAGCTAACTTCGACGGAAATAGCACCCGTGACTCACATAACGTCTATGTGGCTGTTAAATGTGATGTGAAATAATATATTGAATATTAAATGTTGACATGGCACACGAATATATTAATTCCCTTTAACTGACTCTCCCAAATTACCAATTAACAGTTTCATTCCCATAAACCCTAATTTTTCCACACTTCACAATTTTAATCTCCTCAAATCACTCCCAAATTTCCAATCCAATCCGCATT
The DNA here is from genome assembly GCF_056151865.1 of Erythranthe guttata. Taxonomy (NCBI): domain Eukaryota; kingdom Viridiplantae; phylum Streptophyta; class Magnoliopsida; order Lamiales; family Phrymaceae; genus Erythranthe; species Erythranthe guttata. The sequence continues at coordinate 2,936,240 of NC_142546.1, read as the reverse complement.
CTTGGTCGAACCCATACCATACTCGGAGTGACGATAAACCCATACAAAAAACCCAAACATTCTCACATTTGAAGAGTTTTACCCTTCTGAGGCGCTGCGCTGCTTTGGGTAATTTCTGGAGAAGAAAATGTCAAGAAGGAGTGAATCTGGCCTTCAGTGAACTCCAAACTACAGTAATACAGTAAGTATCCTTAACTTTGTAGCTATGTTGTTAAATTACGTGAAAATGTGATTTTTGTTTTGTCTAATTTTTGTTTTTTGCTTTATTTTTGTTTTTTCTGATTTTTTTGCTTCCTCAAACACCTAAATAATACGCTTTATTAACTACACGGACATTCAAAAACTTGAGAAGATGATTCTGCTATTTTCTAATTTTACTTCAATTGAAGGATTCGAAATGGGATTTTAGAGGTTGGATATACGGGTTCATTGGGATATGGCGAATTAGGAATTTTAGAATAGAAATAGGGGAGGAGATTGACGTGTCGCTCCACATACGTTTCATCGGCCAAGTAGACACTGGGTGTTGTCCAGCTTGACATTTAACGGCCACATAGACGTCACGTTAGCCACACGTGCTATTTCCTTCGAAGTTAGCTGCCGACGTTAACGGCAAACATAAAGTGATCAAAAGTGGCAAGTTAAATGACATATTTCGTGGATTGAAATATTTGAGGACATAAATCATTTTAGTGGTAAAATTTAGGGACATAAACTGTAATTTTTCCTAATTATTATTATTATTATTAAATATATATAGTTGTAGTGGATTAGGATTTTCATATAAAATATATTTGATTTTCATCTATCCATATTTTAATACTAATATATAAATCTTGGACTCTTAACTATTTCAAATAATATTGCAAGGTACTGCATAGAAACTCCCGTATTAGATTATTCATAATCATAATTAATTAAAATACTATATTTGTAATCAATCCCACATCGAAAAACGAACCAAAACTAATCTACTTCATATTCAAAATTCTCAAAATTATCTATCGCCGGGTTCACTAGCGAGAACCTGTGACCTAAGCAGGGGCATTAAGGTGACGGAAGGTTGTAGATATGGCAGGCTTTCTCCGGCATAATCCAGCACCACCCCAGACCACGGTGGTCTGGTGTTCCTACTCGGCGGCGAAATTTGTTAAACAGCCTGCCGGCTGTTTGCAGTGGCGGTGAATACCGTCACTTGGCGGTCTGGAGAGTTTCTTCTCACGGCTGCAAAATTGTTAAACGGCCGGTTCTGGGGTTGACCCCAAAGAAGGTGACCGGCTGTTGCGGTGGCGGTGGATACCGCCACCTGACTTCTAACTCAGGAGTTAGAAGATGAAGTAAAAATGCTGGCTTGACAGAGCAGCAGCTGCTATTGGACCGGGTGGTGGTGTGTCTTGTGGGGTCTTGCTTAATATATCTTCAACCGACCTTCACCTTTTGTGTAGTGACACTTTTATTTATTGCTAAGTTACCATAATTATTTTCTTTTTTATAAAATTAAGTGATTGTAAACGATATTTATATTCTCAAATCTCGGTGATATGTAGCATTTGATTCATATTTAACTTATTGCCACCGCCACTATTTAATTCTTTTTTTTTTTGACTTTTTTCTCTGCAAAATCAAATAATCTTATACGGTCATGACTTGTATATTGAGTCATGACATTAAATAATAAATATATTTATATATTTTGTTAGTATCTTAATCGGTCGGGCCTTATTCGGGTGGAGCCATATTAGGCTCAAACTCGACTCATAAATAAATCGGTTTTAGTAAAATGGCTCAAACTCGGCCCGGCTCACTAAAAAGTAGGCTCGACTCAAATATAATCGGACCGAGCCATCAGGCTTCGTTAGGCCCGCCTCAATTGCTGGTTCTATGTATAATACGTCTTTTCCTAAAAATAGAAAAAAAAAAGAAAAGGAAGACAAAAAAGGATTTTGAACTAGGGCTCTATTTATAGTTTCTAGAAGTTGTGTTCCAAAATACAGAACTCTAGGAAATGAAAAGGGCCGAAACGGACCCAACTCCAAACCAAACCAAACCACTTCCAAAATCCACGGTCTCGGTCTCGGTCTCAGTTCGGGCGGGCATCGAAGGCGCATGTGTGGCTTTGTACTTAAGCCCACACTTGATTATACCTCTAGCTATCCACGTAACATTATTTAAAGTGTTCTCATTAATGTTCTTTTCTTAATGTAGGATAGGTGACTTTTTACCTCTCACCAAGCCCTTTGAACTCGCCTTAGCTCGTTGAAATACTTACTTTGTGTATTTATTTCTCATTCACCCCATATTGAATTTGAGTAATTAAACACACTACAATTATCTACTTGAAGCGTAGATTATATTTCCATTATTTATTCCTTGAAACAATCACGAAATTTTACTTAAATATTTTCCAAATTTGAGGTGAACACCTCATTTTTCCAACACTCTCTTATGCATCAAATCCCAAATTATCAACATAGAAATTGCGAGCTTGAGCTCATTTTCTTTTCTTTTCAAAACCTAGACTAAACACCCGTGTTTGTCTTTCTTCAAAACCCATTCAGTTTTAGAGTTTTCCAGCAAAAACCAGTTAAATGATTGAAATCATCCCCTATTTTATTTTCGTTCTAAACAATAAAATAAAAATAAGAAGCGGAGAAGGATCAAGATTTTAGCCACATGCTCTCGTTTCTGAAGTCCTCGAAATCCCTGAATTTTCCGCGCAAATTTTGTTGTGGTAGGCTTTGTCTTCGCTCCATAAATCTCTCGTTGGTCCCCGTCGACTTCACCATCGGCATGGTTGGTATCGCCAATCCAGTGCTCTGCAAGCCTTCTAAGGGCTTTTTTGGTAGTTGGTTTGTGTTGATTGGCCTTCCTTCGACGCGGCGTTGTTTTGTTGCCGTTGTGTTTTTTTGATTTTTGTCAACCTCGTTTTGCTCCATTTCTGAGCTAATGTAACCATGGTGCAAGATTGTCATTTATCTTTATACACACACTCACAATATATATATATATATATATATATATATATATATATATATATATATATATATATATATATATATATATATATATATATATATATATATATGAGGTAAAAATGTAAAAATAATTTATTTGGTGAAAGTCAACTTGCCATGTCAGCACATGACAAACGGATTGGAAACGGAGGGCCGTTTCGTTTTGTTGTTCAGGGTTGTTGGTGCAAATCCTATAATTCAGGAATGCAAACTATAAATATTTTCCGTTCTATTACACGGAGATCAAGATTAGTTAAAATATAGGGTTTATTAGGGAAAACCCCCTTGTTCATATTTTCTAATGAGGTAGATCCAATTTTTTTTCCCCTTTTTGAGATACACCCAATTTTGCCAACTTGGCAAAATATATTATATAATTTCCCTTTAATACCCCTGTTTTATTATTAAACGGCATTTATTTCCTTTAATACGTGATTTGAGATTTGCTGATACGTTGCCTAAAATCACGGAATAAATTTACGTGAGATCATTGGCCGTTATATCAAATCGTGTACAATATTTTTTGAAGATTCTCTTCATCGTTCCAGCGGGTTTTATCGTCTTTGAAGATTTCTGCACCGTCGTGGAAATAGGATCGATTTTTGAGCGTTTGTTGTTGGACGTTGTTAAGCGGGTATGAATGCGTTATTTGTTTTTATTTTTTGCTCAATGTTCATGATTGTCGTGTACGGTGGTTAGAAATTTTTAAGAGTTGTGTTGATACTTGATTCTATTAAGTAGAACGTTTTTTAACAAAATTATTCCGTCATATATATATCGTTTTTTTGGCCGATGATGTTTGTTTGGAAGAGGATTGACAGAGTTAGAAGAGGATGGTTCACGCAGATCGGACCAGAGTTGTTTTATATGAGCTTCGTAGTTGGTTTATACAATAATCGGAATAATCGTCCGCTGTGGTCGAGTTAATGTTTTTATCCCGATCGATAGTTGGTTTTATTTGTTTATAACAGCCGATTTAAGTGTGTTGGGTAGTACATTAAAATATAGTTCGTAGTCTTTTTTAATTTAGCGTATGGATTTTGCGTTTTAAGTTTATTTTTGATGATATTAATGTATTATCATTCAAATGTATTTGCAGTCTATTTAATCATTTTTTAGTATTCTACATTTTTAATTTTGTTTCATGATTTTAGGTTTTTTCGATGGCGAATTTCGTACGGATTTTGTTGAGGTTTGGTGGGTTGGTTGCTATAAAGAGGTGTTTACGATGTAATGGCTCGGTAACTTCGGTTAAGTGTTAAACCGTTGTAATACAGTAGTATACTATTATGAATATCGTATGATACTACCATTATCATTTTATTATACTATTATGAGATTATTAATGTACTAGAGTTTTTTAACTCGACATATTGGTTTGATTGTGTTATGATGTGTTTTATGTATTTTATCAAAACCCTAGATTGAAATTATTCGATTATTAATGTACTATTTTATTGGTTATGTGGAATACTTTACGTTGGTGTTGTTCTCAATGTTCTTGTCATTTCAGTGGTATATTGTTTGTAACACAATTTCATATCACTACTATAACCGTAATATACTATCATAGCAGATTAATGTAATATATTGAAATTATTAATATACTATGTGGTTGAATAATACGGGATCCATATTCGATTAACGAGATCCATAGTCGAATTAGATCAATAAGATAGTGTATTACATGATATAAGGAAAATTACCCTAATTGATTAGTATTTCAAACAAACATATTATTCAGTTTCCATATATATTATTATTTTTTCATATATATTATTATTTACCCTAATCGTTTTCATATAATAAGGAAAATTACCCTAATTGATTAGTATTTCAAACAAACATATTATTCAGTTTCCATATATATTATTATTTTTCCAATAGTCAATTAACTAAACCCATAGTCGAATTAGATACATGGGATAGTCTATTAAAAGATATGAGATAGTCTATTAATTTTAAAACACAAATCCGCCGCCGTCACTTCTCAAATTTAGGGTTTTGATGATTCTTCGGCCCATAGTCGATTAACGAGATCCATAGTAAAATTATACCAGTGTCATAGTATATTAAATGATATGGGATAGTATATTAATACAGATGCAATTCGACTATGCATCTCGTTAATCAACTATGGGCCGAAGAATTATCAAAACCCTAGATTTGAGTAATCCTAGATTTGAGTAACCCTAGATTGGAGCAGTGACGGCGACGGCGGCCAACGACGATATGACTTCTGGTGGATGTCCTGCCCATCAATTGTTGCAATATCAATGATTTAGTGCTCGAATTCGGTATGCGATTATAACTGATCTGCAATTATACAAACGTGATAGTCGATTTAGCCAAAACATATGAACAAATCGATGGACGATAGCGATGCAGCGACCGGCGAAGACGTACCTACGGCGGCTTGCTCGGAGTCCACGAAAATCTTCGTTTCACGGCAGTGCAGATTTCTTCCTCTTTCGATCGGCCGTACCGGGAAGTGGTTCTGGGAGGTTTTTGCAGTTTATTTGATAGTGGGTTTTGGGGTGATAGTGTGTTAACGGGAAAATAGGAAGGGATTTGATATTATTTCAAAAGGTAAAGTAACGGGATTTGTGGGATTTGATTGAGGGTAATTATGTAATTACGAAAAGCTTGGGCTTTTATCAAAATGGCAAATTTAAATTTGGGTCTATTCCTATTATTTGAATGTTTAAGGGGGTTATATCTAATAGACCCTAAAATATAAAATTATGAAACCCTAAGAAAACTCTAGCCCATGGTTCGGTAATTAATAGTTGGGCCATTAGCTACGTCCGTTACATACACCTTCTCTCTCTTGCAAGGATCATCAACACATACTGAATCGTGTGTATATATATATATATATATATATATATATATATATATATATATATATATATGCACACAACACCAAAACTCCGCCGCCCCTACAAACTCTAAAAAAACTATGGCTCTTCCAATCGAGATCATAGAAATTATCCTGTCAAAATTATCAGTTAAGTCTCTTCTTCGATTCAAAACAGTTTGCAAGTCATGGAATATTCTGATTTCAGATCCTTTATTCGTCCATAAACATCACGACCGACAGCTTCGATCTGATGGTTCGAAGAAGTCGGAGAATCTTTTTCTAGTTAAGAATTCAGAGGTGAATTCACAAGGGTTTTCATTGGTTAAATTGGAGAAAGGTCGAAGAATCCAAACTTTACAACAAGTGTTCGGCCCCTATTTGTGGGCAACTGTCTTATGCTTTTGCGAAGGGCTGATACTCATATGCGACCTTTCGAAAGATAATTTCGCATTGTGGAATCCATCCAATCGAACACACACAATTTTTAAGGCCACGTTTTACTGCAGTGACGCGGCTTTTGGGATTTGCCATGATCCAATCACCGATGATTTTAAGGTTGTTATCGCGAAATCTTACGATTACTCGGTTTATTCCTGTAACAACAAATCATGGACAATGCTGGAAAAAAAGTATGAAACTAAGTACAATGATTACAGTGTAGAGTACGAATTGGGGGTCTGTGTTGACGGGACTAGCTATTGGGCTTCGAAGTGCAACCCACAGATAGTGTATTATGATCCCAGAGACGACAAGTTCAAGATTTTGCACATGCCCGAAAACATGGATTACAGGAGATCAGAATTCGGCAAATCGATTTACTTGGTTGATTTGAGTGGGTTTCTGTGCCTTTATTACGAAGGTCGCGACAAGACGGTCGTGATTTGGAGAAAGGGAAAGGGGATCGAGAATCATACTTGGAGCGAGTTGATGACTATTGAGAATATGGAGGAGCCACTTCGATGGTTTGAGCCGAAATATTTGCTCGGAAACAAGATTGTGATTCGGATAAAAGAAACGAATCATAGCGGTAGATTGGTAGTCTACAACCCTTTTAAGAAGAGGTTTAAAGAATTCAAAGACACGAAGATGGTTTTCGGGTGGCTTGGGTTTGTTCCGTATATGGATACTCTGTTCTTCCCCGTTGAGAAATCGGGTCGAATCGTAACTGGTGAATTTGGTTTTCCTATTGAGAAATCGATACCGGAGAGGAAGAGGAAGCGAAAATGTATACAATAGAGTATTGATTTAGGGTTGATGTTTAGTTTGCTTGAATAGATACATAATTTAGTCTCTATATGCACATCTTTTTGTTGGATCTAAATTCGGCGTAACATATTTTAATACTTGTTTACTTTTTTTTTTTTGTTATTTTATTTTAGCGATTTCAGTTATTGTTTATGAGGGAGGTGAGCATGGTTCGCCGGATTATAATATCCAAACTATCAGTAAAACTCCAATTTTTATTTTAGAACAATTTTTTAAACCTTGAGAAGTAGAAATAAGGTTGAAAATGTAAGTTATCAAATTATCTCTATGCTTTTAAGAGAAATAAAAAACAATTAGGACTAGATTGCAAATTTTGAAAATTTAAAAAACATACTCTGGACCACCGCCAGGCCTCCCCCGTGTTCTTTTTCCGTTCCAACCCATTCCAGCCGCGACACAGCCGTTCTGTGGTTCCGTCCCGCCATTATCCTCTTGTGTTCCGGTGGTTAGGGATTACGGAACGGAGGGTACCGTTCCTGTTCTAGTTCCAGTCCGGCAAACCCTGGAGGTAAGCTTTATGTTACAGGCACCACTTCTTGTTTGTTAGTTGTAATTGTTGTGTCAATTGTAATTTGTAAGAGTTTCGGTTTCGGTTTGGTTTCTGGTTTTCGGCTTTGGGAACCGAATCTCTCAAAAGCTTGTCCTAAACAAGTGAATACAAGAAGATTCTAGTTGTTACAAGAAAAATTCAAGAGAATAACAAATTGAGACCATGTTGATCACTATAATGACAAATCTGAATACATTTAGACCTGGTCTTAATTACTAGTTTGTTCAAACTCATTTTCTACGTCCCACTATAAGCAAATTCAATTTTTCAATTTACAATTCACAATTTCTAAAAACTTGAAAACAAATATTTCAAATATTTTTGTTGCTTTCCTAATTATTTACATGATTTAATAATTAATCGCAAATTGATAGTTTATTGTAAAATTTATTTTGAATATGTTTATATACTATAAATAAAAACTTACATATGTTTATTATCATATTTATAAATATACCCATATACTTTTGATATTTACATGTTTCCCCCAAGTTCCTGTATCCCCATTTTTTTGATATATATATCGTTTTCCCGTTTTTCTGTATCGCCGTTTCCATGTCCATGCTACACAAATTACAACTGACAAACTAACGAAAACCTACTACTGATATATGCAATCGAACTGAGTACATGTAGCATATAGTACTAATACAATTTAGAGTACAAAGGGGTAAAACGGGACAAGGTAGGGTAGAGATGCGTAACATAGAATTCGTCGGTGATTAAATTAGAGTTGAAGTTCAATATTAAATTTGGGGTAAATAGCACTTAAATCCCCTGTAGTTAGAAGCTTTTGTAGATCATGTGCTCGTAATATCAGCACATAACCCCGTTGTAGTTTATGGAGGTAATTTCCGTTAGTTTTTCCGTCAAACTTAACCGTGGGGATAGTTACAGTTTTCGTCCCTATACTTCCCCACTAATACGATTGACGGAATTGTCACGTGTGGCACTCGTGATGTCCATTTGGTTGTTTAATGTCGAGTTGGGACACCCCCCTCATTTACTTGGTCGATTAAACATGAGGTGTAGTGACACGTCATTCACCCCAACCCCATTTCCATTATTAAAATCCCTAATTCTCCTTGATTCTCAATAAGCCCGTAAAGCCTATTCCTAAATTCTCTTTACGGATCTTCTTATTGACGTGAAATTACGAAATAGCATAATCCCCCAACCCTAATTTCGCAAGTTTTGTAATGTGTGTGGGGTTGAAATATCACAATTGTGCGTATTATCTTCGATCTTTGTAAGTTTCTCCAAAGTGGTTATATTTGAACTTCGATTGTGTACGTGTTTATGTATTATGCCATTACAAACTAGGGTTTACAGATTGAGAGAGATATGTGGTGGATTTTGGGATTACATTGTCTCGGGCTTACGGGATTGAGAGACTTGAGAAAAATTGGGAATATAGGTTTGTTAGGGTATGCGGAATAGAGAGAGTGAAAGAAAAATTGGGAATATGGGTTAGATAAATTAGGAAAGAGTGTGAGGTTGATTGTGTGTGTGTTCCAGCTAGACCTTGACTGCCAAATGAAAATCACATGCGGCGCACCGGACAATTCCATCCAACTTAACTGGGAAACTTAACAACCGAACCAAAAGTGTAAAAAAATTGTGAGTTTGGGGACTAATTTCATGGGTGCGAAAGTTTGAGGACGAATATCATTTTAGTAGTAAAGTATAGGGACAAAAACTGTAATTATTCCTAATTTGTACACTTAAAACAATGGGGGCCAAAAATGAAATCGAATGAAAAATAAAGGATGAAAACTGTAATTCACCTAGGTTAAATTTCTAGGTTATTTATCTCGTCTACAGACGCATTCGACACAGAAAATAAACTCCCAAACCACGCTGCCGCCGCCGCCGCTGCAAACTCCAAAAAACACCATGGATCTTCCAATAGAGGTCATAGAAATTATGCTGTTAAAATTATCAGTTAAATCTCTTCTCCGATTCAAATCAGTTTGCAAGTCATGGAATATTCTGATTTCAGATCCTGTGTTCGTACGTAAACATCATCTCCGACAGCTTCAATCTAAGGATTCGGAGAATCTTTTTCTACTCAAGAATTCAGAGGTTAATTCATACGGGTTTTCTTTGGTTAAATTTGAAAAAAAAGGTCGAAAAATCCAAACTTTACGACAAGTGTTCGGCCCTTATTTGTGGGCAACTGTCTTATGCTTCTGCGAAGGTTTGATACTAATTTCCGACATTTCAAAAGATAATTTCGCGTTGTGGAATCCATCCACGAGAACACAGACATTGCTTAACCCTAAGTCGTACCTCCATCAGGCGTCTTATGGGCTTTGTCGCGATCCAATCACCGCCGATTTTAAGGTTGTTGTTGTCGGTTGGTACTGCTACTCTGTTTATTCTTGTAATAACAAATCCTGGGTGATGGTGGAACAAAATTACGAAACCGACCGCATCGGTTATCGTCTAGCGAACAGTAAAGAGGCCGGAGTGTGCGTTGACGGGGCTAGCTATTGGGCGTCGACGCACCCTCCACAGATAGTGTACTACGATCCGAGAGACGACAGGTTCAAGATTTTGGAGAAACCGGAAGATTTAGACGGCGGGAAATCATCGATGTACTTGGTTGAGTTAATGGGGTCTTTAGGCATGTATGTTTACACAGGGAGTGACGAGAAGAGTGTTCGTATTTGGGTAAAGGAAAAGGGCATCGACAATCATTCTTGGAAGGAGTTGGTGAATGTCGAGAATGTTGAGAATGTGGCTAAGTCAACTTGGCGGATTGAGCCGCAGTGTTTGGTCGGAGATGAGATTGTGATTCGGACGAAAGAACCGAAAGATGATGGATTGGTAGTCTACGACGCGTGTAAGAAGAGGTTTGATGCATTTGAAGGCGTAAAGGTTTTCGGGCGAGCTGGGTTGGTTCCGTATATGGAAAGTCTGTTCTTCCCCGTTGAGAAATCGTCACAAGTTGTAATGGGTCCGTTTGGTTTTCCCATTTAGAAACCGAGGCCGGAGAGTGTTAACTTTTAGGGGTGATGTTTAGTTTTGCTTGAATAGATAGATACTTATTTAGTCTCTATTTGTATCTCTTTTTGAAGGGTCTAATTTCGTATCGGTTAATGTTTCGGTTGGGATTACTTGTTATTAATGTATGTCTTTTTTTTTGTGCTTTGGAAGCAGTCCATAGCACACGTCACCGAAGACAACATGTCAGAGTTTTGAATGTATACAAACACGGAAAAAAAAAACACAGGGGCCTAATTTATTGTGTTCGTATTAGGTCTCCCGGGCACCGGCCCTGCGTCTACCAACCGTACTTATGGTAATGAAAAATTTCATACCATTACTAAACCAAAACATGTGTATACTGGTGGAACTGGTACTTTTGATATGATACGGTGGTATGTGCTTTTTGGAGGTGAGGACGACTCTGTAACAAATACGTGAGTGAATTTTGAATTTCTCGTGTGTGTGTGTGTGTGTGTGTGTGAGAGAGAGAGAGAGAGAGAGAGAGAGAGAGAGAGAGAGAGAGAGAGAGAGAGAGAGAGAGAGAGAGAGAGAGAGAGAGTATAAAGCTTAGTTGCATAGATGAAATGGGGGATTGAATCTGAAACGAAGGAAAATATGGACAAGGAGATTTAGAGATAGAATGGTAGAGGAGATTGAAAAGACAAAAAAAACCCTTCCAAATCCCATGTGCAACGCCCGTGTGTCCAATTCCGGTCTGGAAATGAGAAAACAATGGTAACGTGCGAGTTCAGTTGAGATTAGAGTTTTTTTTTTTTTTTTTTTTTTTTTTTAAGGTGGTAATCTGCAAAAACATGCAAAGTTTAGGCGATGTAATGCTATTTACATGCTATTTACCCTTTATTTTATACAGTCATTATTGACATTTTATTTCCTAATTAATGAACATAAATAAAACAAATTATTCATTATTCGTAGGACAAAATGTACTTCGCCCCCTGGAAATTTCTAGTTTTCGCACTTTCTACCGTACAAATTCAAAAAATGAGACTATCCCCTTCAAGATTTCATTATAGTTGCACTTTGCGCCAAATGGAACATTCTGGCGTATTTTTCACCGGTTTTCTCACGTCTCTATCAACTTAAAGGGCATTTTTGTTCATTCAGGGTATATACATAATGTTGAGCTCCAAATTCCCCAAATCTTCTGATTCTTATAACCCACGATTACACAATTGAGCTCCAAAATTTGGGTTGCGTTTTTTTTTTCAAAGGCAAAAGCTTTTCAACAAAGGTAAGATTATTTGTGTGTTTCATTCTTTGTGTTTAATATTCAATTGTTCGAGCTACGATTTATGGGTGTTTGAATTTCAACCTTCTTTTCATTTTATTAGATGAGGAAAATCATGGAAAATAATCAAATATTATGTCAATGCTTCATAGAATGCCTCCTCACGGCTTCTCTTAAAATTTGAGTAGATGCAAAACAGAGCCAAACCACAAATTGTGGATCTTTCGTGTCTACTTTAGGATCGAACAATAGGGGATATGCAAAATTGCATTCACTTTTTTCTTCTCTCTCCTGAGTTTGAATTGTTGGAGCATTTGCAGTTGCCGTTTGGTAGATAACATCTCCATCCCACTCAATATCCGCATCGACATTTATAGGTCATCATCATACTCACTATCATACAACCTATCAGAATGGTCAGAGTCTTCTCCATATGACTGCTCCGACTAGTACTATATATCATATGTCATATTGCTTTCAATACAGTCCTCAACATTTGTTTCAGTCTCTTGCTCCACATTCGTTTCAATCTCTTCATCTACTTCAATATCTTCTCCAGGTATATTATCATAATCATAGGTAGACTCGAGGCTTAGCAATTCCATCTTCTTTTGAATCTCTGGAGTGGATATGCTCAACAAACACTATCATCATCAACAAAATCCACCATATCCATTACAAGCAAATCACATACCAATTCTTTCATCATCAAACTACAATCATATGATCTTCGATCTTCCTAAACTATAAAATACCTCAACACAACAGTACACTGCTACAATGTACCTCATAATGACCTAATTCCACAAACATTAGATGATGAGATTATCATTTTTAAAAGTCAGTTTAAGCAAAATCTGTAAAATTCGATTGCCATATGGTAAAATTGAGTTCAAGCAGTTAAAAGAGGACCAGAAATGCTAAATTTGCAAAATTATTGCATGTGAAATTGAAATACGATAACTTAGAAGACTAAATCTCTAAATATATCAACATAGAGGACCAAAATTATAATTTTGAATTTCTCGTAGAGGCACTAAAATTATGAAACCCTAGCCCATAGTTCTACACAGCTGAAAAATAAAGCCGTCTCTACAAACTCCAAAAATCACCATGGATCTTCCAATCGAGGTGATAGAAATTGTGCTGTTAAAATTATCAGTTAAACCTCTTCTCCGATTCAAATCAGTATGCAAGTCATGGAATATTCTGATTTCAGATCCTCTGTTCGTCCGTAAACATCATCTCCGACAGCTTCAATCTAAGGGTTCGAAGAATCTTTTTCTACTCAAGAATTCAAAGGTCAATTCATACGGGTTTTCTTTGGTTAAATTGGAAAAAAAAGGTCGAAAAATCCAAACTTTACAACAAGTGTTCGGCCCCTATTTATGGGCAACTGTCTTATGCTTTTGCGAAGGGCTGATACTCATTTCCGACCTTTCGAATAAGAATTTCGCGCTGTGGAATCCATCGACTCGAACACACACATATTTTCAGGCCACGTTTTACTGCGGTGAGGCGGCTTTTGGGATTTGCCATGATCCGATCACCGATGATTTTAAGGTTGTTATCGCAAAATCTTACGATTACTCGGTTTATTCTTGTAACAACAACTCCTGGACAATGCTGGAAAAAAGGTACGAAACTAAGTGCAGTGATTACCGTGTAGAGTACGGATTGGGGGTCTGTGTCGACGGGGTTAGCTATTGGGCTTCGACGGACGAGCTACAGATAGTGTGTTACGATCCCAGAGACGACACACTATCTGGGCATGTATTGTTACAAAGGGAGTGATGAGACGAGTGTTCGGATTTGGACAAAGGGAAAGGGCATCGACAATCATTCCTGGAACGAGTTGGTGAATGTTGAGAATGTTGTGAATGTGGCAAAGTCAACTTGGCGGATTGAGCCGCAGTGTTTGGTCGGAAACGAGATTGTGATTCGAACGAATGAACCAAAAGACGATGGATTAGTAGTCTACAACCCTTGTAAGAATACGTTTGATGCGTTTGAAGAGATAAAGGTTTTTGGATTTGGGTTGGTTCCGTATATGGAAACTCTGTTCTTCCCCGTTGAGAAATCGGGTCGAATCATTACAGGTGAATTTGGTTTTCCCATTGAGAAACCAGAGACTATGGAGGACTAATTTATTATCTCATATATAAGATTAATTACGGCGAATCCTGAGGTAAGGTCGAATTATGAAAATACCTCTCCTCCTCATGTTTGGGTAATTACAATCCCCTCAACTATGAATCTTCTTACGACGTCCATTCTTGCGGTGTCAAATTTAGTGGAATCTTCTAGATTATGAGGAATATTCTTCCGTTTGTACCCGTTTTACCCCATTCGAGCTCCATATTTTAAAACAACATGATCGTAAGATAAAGGTGCGCGTGTAAGAAGATTCATAGTTGAGGGGTGGTTGTAATTACCCAAAAAAAAGTGGGTTTCTTTCTTCGTAATTTGACCTTGACTTCGGGGGTGGCCGTAATTTACTGCTTTCTTTTTCTTTGTTTAATTTAGCCATTTCAGTTCTTGCTTATGAATTTTGTTTATGAAGTAGGTGAACTTTATGTTATACTATGCAGTCTGAGTAACTTTAAGTACTGAATGTGAATGTTGTTTTCACTTTTAGTTTTTTTACCATTGGCATTGCACTGGTTGAAAATGGTTTTGTTGATACACGAAATCTCGAAAATACACTACAGTTGTTAATGGCCAAATGTATAATTCGTAATCAGTCTGTTTAATCTCTCAAAAGCTTGTCCTAAACGAGTTAACACAAGAAGTTTCTTATTAATTGAAAAAAAATTTGAAAAAAAAAATTTTTGGGTCAAAATTGAATAATTTGTGAAATTTTGGGTCAAATTGAAGTTAAATTAAGTTAATGATGAAATTGGAGCATATTAAAGAATGAGGGGTTATTTTAGTCATTTACAAAAAATTGGACCATATGTGTCGTAAAGGAGATTTTTGTCTTGATCTATTTGGGTTTATTTGTAATATGCCTTTTTTTTATATAATAAAATACTAATCTCTAAAGATATTTTAATTAAATAAAATTATTAATATAAAAAAAAAAAAAAAAAAAAAAAAAATTCTTACGGCAGTTGTTATATGGGGCCGAGCCGGGCCTGTTTAATAAAATCAAAATTAAATGTTAAATGTTAACCTAGGTCGTCTAGGTTAAATTCAAAGCGGCGAAGAAGAAGAAATAAGAACAGAAAATGGGAACACGAATCGAAAGACGAATCTCGCGCCATCTTCCCGCAACTCTCGACGAGCATTCTTGCATGGGAGATTCGACGTACGAGGTTCGTATCGTGGGATCATGCAACGGGCTAGTACTCATCACCATCGAGAATGATCACAATTTATTTCTATGGAACCCTTGTACTAGAGAGATCAAGAAAATTCGGTACCCGCGTTTAGCTTTCAAAAAAGTATACGGTTTGGGGTACGACGAGTGCGCAGACGATTACAAGGTCGTCTGCATTTTCTTCACCACTCGGAGGACGTCCTCTCAGACGGAGGTTTATAGTTTGAAGACCAATTCTTGGAAGAAAATCGAGCATTTCGACAAGGGTTCTAATTATCCTCCGATGTGCAAATCGGGCATGCTTGTGAACGGAAGATTGCATTGGCTTATGGGAAACGATGACGACGATCTTGTTATTATTTCTCTTGATTTAGTGGCGGAGAAATATGAAATTGTGGCTGGGCCGGAAAACGTTACGGAAAATATTTGTTTTGGATCGGTTCTGAATAATTTGGGAGGATACCTATGTTTAATTACTACTTCTAGTGTTACAGGTCATCAAAGTGTTTGGGTTATGATCGAGTATGGTCAGACGGAATCTTGGACTAAGATTTGGACATGTTCGAATTCTGTTGATGCAATGAAGATGTGGCCTTTGAAGAAACACGGAATTTATAACGGAAAAAATGTGTGGTGTAAAAATATGGGGCGTGTACGCAGAGTTTATATGGTTGATGCTACAACTGAGCCCATTTGCTATGTTGAAAGCTTAGTTTCACCATTTGGCGACAAACAACTTCACCGATGATCGTCTCTTCTTGTTTTTTAAAGAAGGATAGTTATTGGTTCATCAATTCTTCTTCTGGTGTCACGAACCCATGACCAAATAGGTCTTAGCTGCAAGGAACTTTGCGCGTCTATACGATCTTCGTATGGAAAGGAATTGGTTTCGGTCCAGAATTTTTTTTTTCTTTTTTCCTTTTTTTTTATGTTTTCAATGGTATCAATTCCTCTTTTTGTATTGTCAAGAAATTGATAGTCCATAAGAAGATATTTATACTTTTATCTTTTCCACTCGTGTTTTAGATATTGGTTGAGTAGTTTGGAAGTATGTGTTATTGAGTGTTCATTAATTCTTTTATTTATCATTCTTGTTGGCTTCGAAGTGTTATATTATTAAAACAGGAAGGATCAAATGTATTTTTTTTATGATTGAAGGCTTGAAGCGGAGGCTGAGGGTATGGAGGGAGGTGGGACTGGAGAGGGTGTTCGCCGGAAGGAGAGCGGGCTCAGCTATGTTCATTGTATTTCAAGAAGAAAAAAAAAATCAAATTAGTCCCTAACTTAAGGAAGAATAGGGCCTTTTAGAAAATGGGAGGGACGGAATTGAAAATATTGGAAACTTCTTTGTTGATTAACCCCATATCACATTTGTGGCGAGCGTCGCACGATCAACTTACATGAGTTTTGTTGGCTTTGACTGACTTTTATAGGGAGGTCTTTGTTGATTGCTTTAACACATGGACTTTTGAAACAATTAGAGATTACACAGGGGTGGTTAGTGCTAAAAGCTCCCAGGTAGAGGGTTCAAAAATAAATAAAAATTATCATTTTATCTCTATTTTCATGTTCTTAATCATAACAAATGCAGTTGTATCGGGGCTTGAGGAAGAATCGATCCGAACCAATAGCCAAAGAAAAAAAAATTATTATTGCCATTAAGGGTAAATAGTTCTCGAAAAAAGGTAAAAAAAACAAAAATAGATTGCCAATTGTTTGAGAGATGCAAGTGCCAAAATATCTAAATAATGGGGATGTAGCTTTGGAATTACAATAGTATAGGAATATTTAGAATGTGGTTACCAAATAGTCAGTTCAGGGAAGGTAAATGCAAATTATATGTGTTTTCGAATGTGATTGGAACATATGGTGCTATATTTAAAATTTGTTTATATTCTTTTGATTCTAAAATTGTATTATCCACAACCCTTGGATATTCTTTCCGAGTCGCCGATTATGAGTCGATAATTTTCAACTTTGAAACGAGTTCTTTCATTCCAATTTTTGAAATTCCGATTCCTTGTTTTTTCAATTTTTTTTTTTGTTTTAACAGATTCGAAATTAGTTTTTCATTTCAAAACTATTTTGAAATTTGTCCGAAATCCGTCCGATTTCCACCTATACACACACATCACGCAAGACAAAAAATGCCAAAGAGTTTTGAATACAAACACGAAGAAGAAAAAAAACACCGGAGCTTCATTAATTGTGTTCGCCTTAGGCCTCCTGGTCCCTAGGACCGGCCATGCGTCTACCGAGTGTACTTATGGTAATAAGAAATTTAATACCATTCTCATACCAAAACATGCGTGTACCGGTGTTTGGTTCTAAAAAAGGAAACCAAACCAAAATTAAAAAAACTATATGAGACCCTAACAAAATATGAAGGCGGCGATCCCCAGACTAGTTGCACGTCGTTTTTGTGGAGCCTACACCTGATGTACATCATGTAGTCTTACACCATTGATCTATACATAATAACACACTCATTAGATTGTGTACTTAGTGGATAGTTGTTTATGTAGATTTACAGTTTAAAAACTACATAGTGTATTTCACCACGAGTGTATGTGTGCTTAGAGCAACTCCAATGGGGTTATCAAACATGGTATTCAAACCATTAACCACTATTTATACACCCAAAAATAGAAATTTTTAACTCCAATGAAGTTATCAAATTAGGGTTCTGTTTTGTATGTCGAATACGATTTCAGGATTCATTGGCCGTCGGGCTAAATATATTGATAAAACAAGAATGCCGTTAAAACCTGGTTTTAGAGAAACAAATCTGAAAGAAGGGGATAACCGTTCTACATTCTCATAAAAAAAAAAAAAAAAAAAAAAAAAAAAAAAAAAAAAAAAAAATAAAAGAAAATATCCCCTCAAAGTTAACCGTCTTAATTATTAACAGAATAGGGATTCCATGCAAGAAAATATAAAATACAGGGGGTTTTTACGCAATAAAACTAAAACAAAGGGGGTTTGGTGCAGATTTCCCTAAATTGAAGGGGTTTGTTTATACCTAGGTGAATTAAGTTTCTAGGTCAGATTTTCGTAGCGCCGTGGAAGAAGAAGAAGAAGAAGAAGAAGAAAAAGTATTACAAAGAACGGCAACACAAATGAAGTTTCCGGAAGAAATAACCTACGAAATCCTGTACAATCTGCGAGTTAAATCCCTTTCAAGATTCAAGTGTGTTTCGAAACGATGGCGTTCCATAATCTCCAGCAAGGAATTCATCAAACGCCACCTCGAGAAATCGAATACGGATCCGGATATTACCCGTCACAGGATCCTCTTACGATTGCACCACAGATGCTTACAGCAAAACACTGTATTGCTACACTCTCTTCGGCCTCTACTGTACGGACCCAACGCTACTTTCGATAATCTTCCGCAGCAAACAAATCTCCTCACTCGCGTATGGGGATCGTGCAACGGGCTAACACTCATGTTCGTTAATAATGCACGTTTAGTTTTGTTGAACCTATCAAGTAGAAAATTAAAGATAGTTCCTCCTTTTCCGGAAGAAGGAGGAGAATATGCGCCGCGGCATGATACGGATCGTTTTATATACGGGTTGGGGTACGATGAGTCGGCCGACGATTACAAGGTTGTCTGTATCTACACTCTCTCTAATTCGAAACCCCACCGTACGCAGATGTACAGTTCCAAGACTGATTCTTGGAAGAAAATTGAAGATTTCGATAAGGGTATTGTCCCTGTGGAGGATTCAGGCAAGTTTGTGAACGGAAAACTGCATTGGCTAGCGAAGGACGAAAATGGTGGCCGTGATCACGAGATTGTTGCTCTTGATTTGGTGGAGGGGAAATATGAAATTATGGCTCGGCCGGAAAACTTTTCGAATAGTGTTCCGTATCAACCGATTTTGGGAGATTTGGGAGGCTATCTTAGTTTGATTGGTCATGTCTTTGTAAGTGATACAGCTGGCAATATGTTGGATACGAGTGTTTGGGTTATGAAAGAGTATGGTGTGAGAGAATCTTGGACTAAGATATGGACACTTTCGGATTTTCATGATCCGAAGAACTGTACTAGAGGTGCATTGCCGTTGTGTTTTAGAGATAATGGTGATATTGCAGTGGCTTTTGGATCGAGTATAGTTGTTTATAATGGAAAAAATAAGTTGCGTGAGATTCGAGGTGCAATAGTTAATGATATAATCGAGTCCCTTGTTTATGTTGAAAGCTTAGTTTCGCCGTTTGGCGACGAAGAACTTGGTCATTAATGATGATGGTATTATCTAGGGTAAGGAGTAGTTTTAATAAGATTATTATGCATTTTTTATAGATGGTGAATGATATACTTTTTCTTTTCACCTTTGTTTTTAAGTGGTATTATACTTGATCTTTTCTTGATGTTTTCGACATGCAATTTTCTGGGTTTTGGATTTTCAGATTTCGGGTTTTGAGTTTTGGGTTTCAGGTAGTGTAATTTAGAAGTATGTTTTTTTTGGTTTTTTTCTTTTTTTTATTATCTAATTAACTTTTATACTATTACCGGAATTTTCAATTTCAAGAGGCAAATGGATTATGAGATGGCCGTATAATGCAAGTTAATACCCACACCGTTTTACTTAAACGGAGCGGGATTACGGGTTCTAAAAGATATATGAAACTACGAATCTTTCTTCATACTTGTTGTCGAATATTTTCATTCTCACCATTATCAGCATTAATCTCTTGATCCTGCATTCATTTCCTAATAGTGATTCTGTTTAGCAATTAGAAATATGATATTAAACTTATGAAAATTAGTAGTGAACTTCTAAAAATTTGAAGTTAAATAGGACGGAATGTGGCAGCTAACTTTCGAAAATATGAGAACGGGACCTTTGAAACTTGGGATGGAATTTTTAAAAGAGATTAAATTCATTAAATTCTGAGCAGATGAGCCGATATTTAATATAAATCGGATTCCACTAATTTTTTCTAATTTTTTTGACATGTGGCACTTTTAAGTCTAACTCTTAATAAATCACGCTATTATAATTAGGGTTAGGGGGGTTACGGGCTCTGCTGGGTTTTCTTTTTTCCTTTTTTTTTTTTCAATTATTAGAATACTCATTATATTTTAATTTAAATTATCCACGTGTCAATCATCCTATGGCATCCGATTTTCTTATTAAAACAGACCATCCGGTCTAAATTTGCAACCTTTTTAAAATTGGTAGCGAACTTTTGGAAATCGATTATTTCAAAAAACAATGGCAGTGAATTTCTTAAAAATAGAGAGTAAACTTTTGTAAACCGTTAGTGAACTTATGTGAACGATCGGAAAATTGACAGCAAAGTTCGACAGTAAACACTATAGCTCAGTGAACACTCGCATTGGTCCCAATAATTTTAGCTAACAAAAGTGCAGGAGTACTTTCGTAAAAGAAAGGGCGGACTTTTATCGGGACCATAATATTAATTATATTTATTACTAATGAAATTACATCCGTTGATTTCCCCCAAAAACGACACTTACATCGGATAAACTTAGGTTTATGATATCCTGCATTAGGTGAAATACATCATGTGGTTTTAAACTGTACATCTACGTAAATAACTACCTAATAAGTATACATACATATAGGTGTGTGTTATTATGTGTAGATCAACAATGTAAGACTATATGATGTGTTTCACTAGGTATAGGTTCTATACAGAACCAATAAACTTCATCTCGTGATTCGGCATTCATTTCCATGTTGTGATTCAAGTCAGCAATTCGCGAGACCAATCAAAAAGAGAAGAAAAATATAGAACTTTTTCTACAACTTGGGAAGTTATATGCTACACTGGGTTATTTACATGCATCAGCTATTTGTTAATTGTAAATGAGGTTAAATAATAATCACTAAGCACGCGTACACAGAGGTGGGTAGGGATGACAGTATAACCCGCCCCACCCCGCCCCGGATTTACCCGGTAATCCCCACCACGTTTGCTAATAGAGCAAGTATTGATTTTAAAAAATTCACCCGTAGTGAATACATGATGGGTATAGGTTTTGAACATATGCACCCTTACCCGCCCCGTATCCATCCCGTTTATATATTTTTTATATTATAAAATACTAATCTTTACAGATATTTTAATTAAATAAATTATTAATTTAAAAAATTATATTTTCTTACGGGCCAGGGGCGGGCCGGGTATGGGGCGTTATATGGTCCGGGGCCCGTTTAATAAAATAAAAAATTAAATGTTTGTTAACGATGCTTATCCTAAATCTAGGTCATCTAGGTTAAATTCAAAGCGGCGAAGAAGAAGAAGAAGAAATAAGAAAAGAAACACAAAAAATGGGAACACGAATCGAACGACGAATCTCGCGCCATCTTCCGGAAGAAATAATCGAAGAAATATTACACAGCTTGCCATCCAAATCCCTTTTGAGATTCAAGTGCGTTTCGAAACGATGGTGTTCCTTCATCTCCAGCAAACAATTCATCAAACGCCACCTCAAGAAATCGAAAATCGATACAGATCGCACAAATCGAAGCCTAGTGTCGACCTTCCGTCGATCCCCGGACATCGTTGGATTCATGTCTTTATTCCGCGGTCCGAACACTACACTCGACCCGCGTTATCTCCAGTCGATACTCGATGATGACATCATCGCAACTCTCGACAGCAATCATTGTTGCATGGGAGATTCGACGTACGATGTTCGTATCTTGGGATCATGCAACGGGCTAGTACTCATGAACATCGAGAATTATCACTATTTATTTCTATGGAACCCTTGTACTAGAGAGATCAAGAAAATTCGGTACACGCGTCCCGCTTTCAAAAAAGTATACGGTTTGGGGTACGACGAGTACGCAGACGATTACAAGGTTGTCTGCATTTTCTTCTCCACTCGGAGGACAACCTCTCAGACGGAGGTTTATAGTTTGAAAGCCGATTCTTGGAAGAAAATCGAGCATTTCGACAAGGGTTCTAATTATCCCCCGATGTGCGAATCGGGCAAGCTTGTGAACGGAAGATTGCATTGGCTTATGGGACACGATGATAACGATCTTGTTATAATTTCTCTTGATTTAGTGGAGGAGAAATATGAAATTGTGGCTGGGCCGAAAAATACGGAAAATATTTGTTTTGGATCGGTTCTGAATAATTTGGGAGGATACCTATGTTTAATTACTACTTCTAGTGTTACAGGTCATCAAAGTGTTTGGGTTATGATCGAGTATGGTCAGACGGAATCTTGGACTAAGATTTGGACATGTTCGAATTCTGATGATGCAATGAAGATGTGGCCTTTGCCTAATGACGGAATTTATAACGGAAAAAATGTGTGGTGTAAATATGTGTGGTGTGCACGCTTAGTTTATATGGTTGATGCTACAACTGAGCCCATTTGCTATGTTGAAAGTTTAGTTTCACCATTTGGCGACAAATAGAAGGATAGTTATTGGTTCATCAATTCTTCTTCTGGTGTCACGAACCCAAGACCTATTAGCAAGGAACTTTGCGCGCCTATACGATCTTCGTATGGAAAGGAATTGGTTTCGGTCTAGAATTTTTATTTTTTTTTTCCTTTTTTTTTATGTTTTCAATGGTATCAATTCCTCTTTTTGTATTGTCAAGAAATTGATAGTCCATAAGAAGATATTTATACTTTTATCTTTTCCACTCGTGTTTTAGATATTGGTTGAGTAGTTTGGAAGTATGTGTTATTGTGTGTTCATTAATTCTTTTCTTTATCAGTCTTGTTGCCTTAGCTTCAAAGTGTTAAATTATTAAAACAGGCAGGACCGAATGTATTTTTTTTTTGTGAACATGGGGGATCAAATGTAGAATCAATGCAAACTCGAGGGATGAAAACTTTAATTTTCCCAATAACAAATCCACTGATTCTGTTTGAATAACACTTTTGTTTTCCAGTTTGCAAATTAAAAAGGAAAAATGAATTCCAATTCAATATATATTTCAACACACCATTATGTGATCAATATCATAACCTCAATTAGAGGCACTTTAATTATTTAATTTGTATCTTAAACTAATTTAAAAAATACTTAATGTATATAAAGATTAGTGTCAAGCCTAATCTGCTATTTATAAAAGGTGAAACTAAAATTAAACTAAAAACTCAACCACATCAAAATTAATAAGAAACACATATAATAAAGAGAATATACACTTACTCTTATTTTAAATACCACAAAAATCAAACCATCATGTAAGCCATAGATATGCATGTAGTCCTCCTCTATAGAGACAATCTTAAAAACTTCAATACCTTATTACATGTTATATATATCGTGAATTATCGTCGGCTAAATAAGGGGAACAATCTTTCTTGTAAAGAACTATGATGATAAATCATGAACATAAGAAAAACGAGCAAAAGTGCCACCCCGAAAGGGGACCCACCGACCCTATGTAGCGAATCCTTCTCGGGCAAGCTCATGGCGAAAGGGAAGCTCCGGTCGCGGTCATCGGCCGCTAGCCAGTGGACTATAAGTAGAAGAAGTACCGGAAACACCATTAGGCTTAGCTTGAGTTGATCCATCAAGTCCATAAACGCATAATCGTAGTTTATGTACCAAGTGAAAATCAAGAAGATGGATATTACGGCTAAGAAGAACACGAAGTGGATTGGTAGTGAGAGGTATTGTAGGTATTCATGGTATGATGAATTGTAGTATCTAGCCATGTTTTTTTTTTTTTTTTTATTTAGGAGTTATTGAGAGCTTGAGAATTAATGAGAGTATAGCAAGAAAATGAGGTATTATTTATAGGAGTTTGATTTTTGTTTTTAATTTTGTTTTTTAGAGTAAAAAAAGGAGGAAAGTAGGGCTATTGGAATTATTCTTGGATATATTGTATGCTTTAATATGAAAAAGTTAAAGGTATATATATCACAAGTGTATGTATTTATTCTTTATGTATAATGGGTTTGAATCTCTTTATTTGGACTCCATGATTTGAATTTAAGAGTTTTAAATTTACAGTGACAAATTTATTGAAATTGTTTGAATGAATTTGATTTCATAATAAATTTGAAATCTGAACATTATCCCATATAGATTTCATTTAAAATCTCTCTACATCCAAAATCACCAAACTAAATGCAACCGAGAAATTGAGTTTTTGTCTCCTATTCCGATTTCCTCAGAGCTTTCGGTCGTACAGTCGAGACAGCGACGAGTTCCCTGCCCCTACGGGGATAGAGCGACGAAAGTTTTGAGAATTCACGAGAAGATCACAGCGAGACGAGCCGTTTATCATTACAATAGATGTCAAGTGCAGTGATGTATCTAACAGATCGGTAGTCTTGAACCTTGTTCCTACATGACCTGATTAATTTGATCAGGCATTCGCCTGTCTATTTCCATTGTTCAAATCTTTGACAACACGAAAAAACTCCCTTTCAATCAAGAATTGGACCTTGCAATCTCTATAACTTCAATTATTAAATATTTACATATAAAGTTACAATTTTAATAAGAAGTAACGTGTCACGTGACACCGACCATATATGTCAACATTATTGAGGCTGAAAAGAATATTATTGTATATAGAAAAGTTTTGAGTATTGCGAGAGCAAAGTGGAATATTATCTTTTTTTCAACTTTGCAAAAAAACTTTATTCTTATTATTTTTGTCTTCTCATGACTTTTACTAATAGAGAACAATGCCAAAGTAATTTTGGGTATATGAACTAGGAAGTGATTTATCTTTTGTTACAAATTAATTCCCACTTAATATAAACTCATTTTCCAGCATGGCTATTGATTTAATAATTTCAAACTAGTTTACAATTTGTTTGATTAGATGAAGTATTGAGTATTGAATAGTGAATGTGAATAAAATTTGAATGGCTAAGAGCAGTATTTGATAATTGAATGCTCAACAATTAAATTTTGTTTGATAACTGAAAACAAATTTATTTGTTTGGTCTAATAATTATTAGAAAACTCCACATATTATTTTACATTACCAAAATTTCCCCTCTGGTTCAATTTTTTTATTAAACTATCCTAAAAACAGTCTGTCATTTATGAAATTACATACGCGCTTAGACAAATGGGTAAATTACAACCACCACACTGAAGTAATTAAGGTCTATTTACAAAAAAAAAAAAAAAAAAAAAAAAAAAAACCCTCAATTTTCAGAAATTGCATCCAGCTCCTGTAGTTTATAAATTTCTTACATCCACTCCCTATAAAAGGGTGTTAATGTAAGAACTTTACAAATTACATGGAATGGATGTAGTTATAAAAATATGAGAATTTTTTTCGTAAATATACTTCAGACATTATAGAGTAGGGGGGCGGGGGTTATACTTGGAGTCTTATACTAATAATATGAGAATTCTTTTTAGCAAAATTCAATATTACATAGGTACGAAATACAATAAATTTCACCACATAATTACTATATACTAGAGAGCTGAAAATTCTCAAAAAAAAAAAGTAGTAGTATAAATAAAAATCAATAATGCATGACATAAACATTGTACTCGACAGTGGCATCTCCAGTCTTGGTATCAAACTTGATAGTTCGGGCCTCAGCGTAACCCCTTCCAAATCGGAAAAGCCCGCTTCCGCCGACAACGGGCATTTCTCTCACCTTATCCAAAACGGCGTTTCTCCCCAAAATGGTGATCGTGCTCCCGTTATACTTGCCACGTGTGAAAACGAAGTTCATCATCATTAACAGCCCAGTCTCTTCCTGCGACGCCATCGCGTAAAACCCTTGCGCCTTTCCGACAGCCTCGGACCTCAGGTCGGGCCCTAGGGTCAGCGGGTTGTCGATCACGTTGATAGCCCCGAACCCGTTCGCGTACCGGGCAGGCGGATTCACGACCGTGACCGATGTTGGGTTGCGGCCGCTGACGACGTCGTGCCAGTGCATGCGGAGATGGCTGAGTTTTTCCTTGGTCGTCGGCATTCTGTGCTGGGCTGGTTTGCCGACGGTCTGGTGAAGGAACGCAACGAGGAGGACGGAGATTACGACGAGAATGCAAGAGAATGAACAATTTGAATGAGTTGTAGCCATTGTTTTTTTTAGAAGTGCAGAAATTTTGTGTAAGGTGCAAAGTATATATGTAGCAGGCAGAAAGGGAGAGGGGTACTTGAGATGTTGAGGTTGGTTTGAGAACTCAGAAGCAACAAACACACACACACACACACACACACTACTGACACACACATCCGTGTGGGTGTGTGTGTGTTTGTGTGATTATGTAGTGAGTTAGGTGTTGAATAAGTATGTTGTGTCTTTTTTGGCAGAATTTGAAAAAAAGCAATGTAGTGCTTGTTGGTATCTAATTGAGGGTGTTTTTTTTCGTAGCAATCAAATTATGTTTTGAATTATTTGAATTTTTGTGATTTATATACTATATATAAAAACACGTCCATCTGAGTCGAGTTTCGAATTGAAGATTCGAGACCTAACTCAAATTTATTCACGATACTCGACATAATCTTGTAGAAATTGCACCTGGTAAAATACACCAAGTAAATATACGTAAAACATGTATAGATACATACACATAAACGATTGAATTTCCGTCCAGTCGAATTGGGACGGAGTTGAAACAAAATTGAAAACATATTTGTCTTACGGGCTACGACTAGCTATATGAATTAGTTATCCAAAGTCCCGAAGAAAAAAACAACGCATGGAAAAAAGTGATGCACATGCATATGATGAAAAATAAATCATCATTAGAGCACATGTAATTGATTATTTAATTCTACGTTTTCGAATAATCATACGAACTTGTAATGTAGGTTAACTTTTCATAACAAGTGGAAGAAACTGCATTTTGATACGACTAAACTAACCTCGAGGTTTCGATTTTCGACCCCAATTCGGAACCTGCAAATTAAATTAACCAGTCTTTGTCTACAATAGAAACGGCAAGCCCGGAAGATCATCAATCACAAAATAGTTTGAAACCAAAATATACGAGAGTTTTTCATGTAGTCTAGACCAAAATTACTAAGAGATAATCTGGGAAAATTATCTTAACAAAGTTAAGACTATCATAAATCAACAACTTTAAGTACATTAAATAATTAAAAAAAATTATCGCTTCTTTCTTCCACCCTTTCCAGATTTGGAAGGACCGGCTGCTGAGGAGGATGTAGCAGCCTCTTGCTTCTTAGCAGCCTCCTGCTTCTTAGTTCGACCCGGATGTCGAGGGACCAACTCCGCAACTTGATTCATAAGTTGTTTTCCTGCATTATTTTTTATTAATATAAAATCTTATATACAATAAACACAAATGAAAAAAGAAAATACAGGGTCTGGCTCGAGCTCGTACGTTAGTTCGAACTGGAGCTTTTGACGCTCGTGTTCGACTAATTTTACATCCTTGGTTTCATTTCAAGAAGGCGAAAGAGACTAAATATGAGGCTCAAAGGATAATTCAGTTAGCTATAGAAGAATTATGTGGTACAAGAGGCACATGAACAAGAACCAATTTAGTTCTTTAACATAAGTTTTATTATGAATAAATCCATGATCCTTTATTAGGCGAAAATGCAGATAGAGTTGTTATTCGTCATTTAAAGTAGTACACAATGATCAATGACATTTATAAAAAAAAAAAACACATAAATTGTCACTTCAATCAACAGCTAAATGGGGTTAAACAACAACAAATTCTGTTGAAAACAAGCTGCTAGATGAGAATAAAACGAAGAGCAGCAGAAACGTCCTCAAGCTATATTTAAATTCACGCAAAAAAATTGAACATTTTTACCTTGTATGTTTTCCCTTTTATCTCACAACCTCAAGATTCAACTAGAAAATGTACGAGGAGAGATGACAAATCATTTCAAAGATATCCGTTTCAATGTCTTTCTGTTATATTTTCTAAGATGTTTTTCTCTTCTTCTGCACTATATAATAAAAATATTCCACTAATTAAAAAACTCGTATTCAGATTTGCCTTTTATTATCAGAATAAAACAAGGGCTAAACCCACCATGACTGCGAAAACCAATCACCTAATGAGATCGAAGATGTGGAAAAATAAAACAAAACCCATCTCACGAGACTCTGATTTCGCCAGCATCTGATCTTTTGCTTAATAATCATCACAGCCTCAACCATTCTTAATGTATATATATACGTGATTATCAATGTCCACATATTAGGGCTTGAATTCAGGGAATAACAGATTTACAAAGAGGAAAGAATTGCTCTAACATCATCACTTCAATCATCTTATCACAAAGGGCTGTTGATTTATTTCTTTTAAGTAAAAGGATGAAGAACGGGGGCTTATGTTATCTTACGAAAATTCTGCAATTAAATCTGAATTTCCCCCTCCATAATTAAGTATTACAATTAAATCATTCTGAATGACAGCAAAACTAGCACAGCCCTAATTATTTTCCGGCACCGGTCGAAACATGGAGGTAAGTTACATTCTTCAACTTTGTCAAAATCCAATCTAAACTTACGTAATATTGCCAATTACAATTCGGTAAATAATCGAGCACACTTTACTACCATGCTAGCAATTCCATCATTGACATTGCCCATTGAATTCAAAATCACAGAAAACAACTGAAATTAAAGCATAAAAACTTGATTAATAAATAAAATAAAATAAACACAAATACTTACTCGAAGAAACAGCCGGGTTGCAGAGAGTCCCATCTTCCCTTTTCAACAGAACCCTAACTCTCCCTATTTGCATAAAATCCCTAGGGTACGCCTTCTCCCTCTAATTCACACCACAAATCAAACAAAACCCCAATCCAAATAAATCAGTTAAATTTTTTCACATCCCCAAATAAAACTAACATACTCCAATTTTGAAAATTAAATTGGATTGACAGTAAATAAAATCAAACAAAAACACACCAATCAAACAAAACCCAATCCAATTCAATCAGTTAATTTTTCCACATCCCCAAATAAAACTAACATACTCCAATTTTGAAAATTGAATTGGATTGAAAGTGAATTAAATCAAACAAAAACACACCAATCAAACAAAACCCAATCCAAATAAATCAGTTAACCTTTCACATCCCCAAATTAAAAAATAACATACTCCAATTTTGAAAATTGAATTGGATCGACAGTAAATAAAATCAAACAAAAAACACACACCTCGATCGCGCAAGGGAGTTTAAGGTGGTTGCAGCAATCGTAAATCTCGGCGCAGGTAGGGTTTTCGCACGCTTTGGCGGCGTTGATTCTTCGCCCCTCCGCTAAGGTTTTCTTCGAATTTATGTAAATTGGGTAAAATACTACCCATTTTTTTATATTCTGCACATCCGCATCCATGATTTTTGCCCTAGAAAAAAAAAATAAATGTAGAAATTAAACACAGCGTTCAACAGAATTTTCTCTCAGAATTTGCTCTGAAGAACAAAGTAATGGAAAAAAAAAAAAAAAAATACCCTGTAACAGTTGACTGCGAAAAAGAAAACACGAGGAATTATATGGGCTCACCAAGTATTAAATTGGGCCCGAATTCAGCTACTAGTCCAGCTAATTTGAAACCCGTAATCTTAAATATATAAATAAATAAATAAAGGGTAAATTATAAAAACTCCTTAACTTAGGTTAAATAACGAAAAACACCCCCACATTAATCTTAATTACCAAAAATCCCCTGAGGTTAGTTTCCGTCTTACACCAACCCCTTACCGTGTGAATTTTCACGGATTTTTTTTTTATTCCAGAGAATATACAACAATTTCAGATATTTTCTTGTATTTCTCACCTATTTAACATAAGATATAATACATCGTACACGTTTTCTGCTAAAAAACTCGATCAACAGTAAATTAGAGGGGGATTTTGGTTATTTAACCTAAGTTCAGAAGGGTTTTCGTAATTTACCCATAAATAAATTGGTTCTCTCTCCTTTTAGAAAACAAAAATTAAATATGAGAATAACTCCATTGGATTTCTCAATATTACTCTCTCTGTTCCACAATAACTGTCTCTTTTTAAAATTATTTTTGTTCCATATTATCTGTCACTTTACATTTCCAATATTGTATTAATTGTGTAATTATCAATTTTATCCTTATTAATTATCTCCAACACTCTCTCACATTAATTATTGGCAAGGGCATTTTAGTATAAGAACATATATTTTTCTAGAATTAAACAACATTTATTGAGATCCTTAATCCTTGTGCACAAGCTAAAAACGACAATTATAAAGGAACGGATGGAGTATAATATTAAGAAAAAAAATAGGTCTGATATATGTAATATTAATATTAGCTACTCAGCTTCTATTACTAAATATAACAGGACTCTTTAAATTCTAGTTAAAAAATATATAAGTTTTAAAATATTTAACAATAAATAATTCCCTACTATGCCATATGAAAGAAATATCAATACTGAGTATACAAACTAATAAGATTAATTATTTGAATTTTAGAAAAATGTTATATTTTAATGTCTTTTTAGATTATTTTATTATATTGAGGTTCGATTTGTATTTTAGATCATCGTTCACTCATCCGATTGAATAGGTCCGATCGCGACCGGTCGTTTATCTTGCCTGGGTCTCATGAGTTGTAGACATCAAATTTGTTAATGAAACGTGATTCCCAACTTCAATTCAAAAACCGTCAATTGTTTGAAGCGCTTTGAGTTTGACCCGACATCGATGCACTGACTTTAGGTCAAACTCAACACACACAAACTGTTGAAAACGTCAAAGGTCAGTTGACTAATAATTATCTAATTAACATTTGAGAAAACCGAAAACTTCAAACCAACTCGTAGGTGAGTTAAAATAATCGGGCCGATTCTATAAGTCGGTTAACTCAATAGAATCGACCCATGCCCGCCCGTACGTAGGATGCGACACTTTCTTGATGTAGATTATTCTCTGAAAAATGTTGATTTTCCCATGTGACAGAAAAAATGCAATTTACTGTATACCAATTAATTATATGAATTGACAAGACTTCATATGAGTAGTTAAAGTCAAGCTGAAGTTATACGGAACATTGTTAAAGAGCTTAATTAATCTTCATTTGCATTAAAATATATGAAGTCGAAGAGAGAATTTGAAAACAAAATTAAAATAAACAGAGTCGAATTCACCCTAATAACATTAACTACAAGGTCCTGTTTGGATTGGAGGATTTCAAACGAATGGATTTGAAATACCTTGGATTTGAAATCCATACAATTTAAAATCACCTGTTTGGATATATGAAGATTTATACAAATGATTTCAAATCAAATTCACTGTTTGGCTAAAGAATAGTGGATTTAAATTCTTTAATTAGTTTTACAAATATTTTCATATCATACAAATGTGATATTGCAATTACTGAACTTCTGAGAAATATCAGTTAAATTTCATTAAATAATAACACTATATAAAAATAAAAATTATATATATATATATATATATATATATATATATATATATATATATATATATATATATATATGGAGCGGGCAGGGCCGGTTCGAGTCGATCCGGGCCCACGGCTTCCCCTTCCCACTCCAATGCAACAGGCTCACCGGACCGGGGTGCGAATCACGGCAGAGGCCACGGAAGTTATCGCCGCCGAGTCCGTGTTGGTTCCACCGGTGATCAACCGGAGCTATGTTTCCGGCGAACACGAGCAAGAATGGTGGCAAAGAGCCCAGCTCGTAAATCCTCATCCTCTTCTGAAGCTCCATCCACCCGACAATCTTGGTGGTGTAATCTCCGGCCCTCCATCTCTGGAGATCGATCACCATAACTCCGGTGTTGAAGTAGCAGGGTTTTCTATTGGCGAAGGTTAGAGAGAGAGAAGGGCTGGACCAGAACGTCAGCGTGAAGTAGGTGGTGAAGTTGGCGTTGCAGTACTCCGGCACCGCCAGCACGGCCCCGTTCGGGAGCAGCGTTGCCGCGACTTTCGCGATGTCGTCGACGAGGACGAGGTTGGAGTCGAGGTAGACTACCCGTCCAAGAGAGGGTCTATGGGCATCTCACCGCCGTCGAGCACCGCCGCCGAGCACCACCGCCGTCGAGCGCCGCCGTTGAAGAGGAATATTCCCTACTAATTTCCTAGCTAGAAGATCAATGATTAAAGAAATCCCTAATTTTTGAAGGCTGCTGAGAGAAGTCTCGATGGGTGGATTTCAAATGACTAGGTTTGTGGGAGGATTTGAAATCCATTAAAAAATGGGCTCAAATCCATCGATTTTTAGGGATATTTGAAATCCACTGATTTAAGTTGCGGCCCAAACGACGTAATGGATTTGGGCAGTGGATTTAAAATCCGTCCTAGCCCAAATCCGTCCTTCCAAACGGGCTCCAATAGAATTAAGCAATGTGTGACAAGTTCGACCTGAAAATAGTAGACATTACTTTAACAACTAAGCCATTCTACGAACATTTAATTAATGAAACGTGTGTAAAAGGAATAGATACACCCCTCCATCAAACCTATCGGGCCAAGAAATGTGGGCCCTGGAGACGAGAGATTTCGTTTTTTGGTGCAAAGAATAGATACACAAGCAATGCAATATATAGTAAAATATTTTAGAAGTGGTAAAATATGTTAGAATCTTTTTCACCAATATTGGTGGCATGGACAGCTGGCAAATATTAAGCTCATTAAATTTGTTATTAAAGCTCATTAATCACATAGACCCCAAACCTTGTTGGACCATAAATTATTAGCTGTAAAAGAACTTTCTAGTTGAGTAGTATTTTCGTGGTTGTTTTCAGCATCTCACTCATTTATGGCTCTTTTTTATTTTATGAAAGTTTGATTTATTTGAATAGTTTATGTTTACGCGGCTAATATTGATTTGATATTTTGCTTCATTCAGAATCGAGATTGGTGGTATAATAATAAGGATAAATTACGGTCATCCCCTGAAGTAAGGCTAAATTACAAGAAAGAGAATCATCATGTTTTAGTAATCACAACCACCTTATTCAATTATTAATCTTCTTATATGTAATTGCCACATCAGTGGTGTCGCTAATGGTACATTGGACAATTTAAATTTGTGAGGGGAATTATTTTAAATGGAAAGGGGTCTTCTCAATTTTTTTTAAAAAGAAGGGGGTCATCTCGTACATGAATTTACCAAATGAGGGGGGTTTTGCTGATTTTCCTCATTGTGAATTGCTAAAATAATTTGTGTTATTAATATTATCAAGTTAATTCTCCAATAATGCATTTTTTGACATATGTATATGAGACAATCCCTAAATGGAGAATTTTAGGGGGTTTACTAAAATAATTGAATCATACTAGTTTTGATATTCAAAATAACACGAAAAGTCTTTTTAATAATTTGGGTCAAAAGTAAATAATAAAGCTTGAAATATTGGGAGAAAGATGTGAGTCTCCTAACTTTGGCCAATGGAGTGACAAATTGTAGATTATGTAAATTGAACCATCATATATTCTGCAAATTGCTAGTGCCCCACTAACACAATATCATCCCATGGTCTTCACTCTTCACCATTGAGCTGTACTGAACATAATGCTAAAATATTGGTTACTAGCTATATCGCGTGATTAGGGATGGCAACGGGTAAGTTTTCAATAGGGTTTGTCTAAACTCGAGACATGCCCACGAAAATATATAAAACTCAAACACGATACAATCCGTTTTAGTTTAGACCCAGACCCACCCCGACCATACCCAAATTAAACGGTTATGACATGCCAGACCCGTTAACGTCGTCATACAAAAAGTTTAATATTTTTTAACTTTCATAATATTTTGTTTGTATAATTTAACAAAATAAATCTCGAATTAAAATTAAATATTTTAAAAATTCTCTATATAAATGCTATAAAGTGAATAATAAAATTATATAATTAATTAAATTTAACTTCTATAATAAAGAAAGTTCAAAAGGTAAGACAACTAGCGATGGTCGACAAGTAATAGGTACGACTTACGAGAATAGACACTATGGAAGTTGAAAGTTTGATAAATCAAATACTAAATTTGTGTGTGTGTGTGTGTGTGTCTGTGTCTATATATATATATATATATATATATATATATATATATATATATATATATATATATATAATATATATATATATATATATATATATATATATATATATATATATATATATATATATATATATATTATTATTAAAGATAATATATTTATATGGGTCGATTCTGAGCGGTTCTAATAAGACTCGTAACCTGACCTAGAACCGTCCAGTTCTAAAAATTCAAACTCATTATCCGGATCCATAACCATTTAGGTTATCTGGATCCACCCCAAACAGGTCGATTCCAAAGTCTCAGACCCACCAAACCCGTACAATTATCATCCCTACATGTGATCAATATTGAAACTTAAGTAGCTAGCTCCCAAGAGACTTAAGAAAGGCATTGGTAAGTACCATAAACCCCCTCAATTTATTTTCCCAACTCCCTCAAACCCCACCTATCTCTATCACTTTGATATTCACATTTCCCATCAAAACCATATAAGCCATGGAGGGAATCTCCCACACCCTTGTCTCTCTCCCCTCCACAACTCCTCTTTCTCTTACTTAAAAACTCTCTCTCTCTCTCTCTCTCTCTCTCTCTCTCTCTCTCTCTCTCTCTCTCTCTCTCTCTCTCTAAGATATGGAGCACTACTATTTCAAACTATTTGTGTGCATTTTGGTGGTTTTATTTGGTATTGCAAAATGTGACATAGAGAAAGATAAGGAAAAATGTGCAAATGAGTTGTTAGGAATATCAACTTGCCTTCCCTATGTAGGTGGGGAGGCCAAGGCCCCTTCAATGGATTGTTGCACTGGTTTTAAACAAGTGTTGAGGGACAACATTGAGTGCATATGCATATTGATTAAGGATAGAGATGATCCAAGTCTTGGCCTTAAAATTAACGCGACTCTTGCACTCGGTCTTCCCACTCGTTGTCACGCGCCCACTAATCAAACCGTGCAAGACTGCCCCGGTGAGTATTATATATACATACGTATATTGGTCGTCATTTTATTTTTTTTATTGTCACTATATATATTGAATTGGTGATATAACATTAACTATGTCGACAATTTTGTGACAGAAAATTTAATAATTCATGGTGATACATGTTTTCACTCGATATCATCATTTAATTTGTTATATTTAGGTCGTTATTAATTCATTTTTCGTTGCGAGACCATTTTTTTTGCCATCTTATTAATGTAAAATAGTGATACGGTTATGGTTATAATATTATAGCAAAAATTATTGATATATACTCTAAAATTTGTTTATTGATATATAATTGTTACTCTGGTGTAACACAACAGTAGGTGGTTCCGAATCTTAGATTTATATAAATAACTACTCACTAAACACACATACAGATCGGTGTGGGCATTATTATGTCTAAATCAATAATTCAAGATCAACCGGTGTATTCACCGGATGTAGCATCTATCAAACCCTAGTTCAAACACCTATAGTGATTTTTTTAACAACTCTTAAGAATATTGGCTATGTAAATTAAGCTAAATGGTGATGAAACCAACATTTTTGGGCACTTTGGTAATAATCATAACAAAATTAAAATTAAGTGTCACTGGATCTGACTTCTGATCATAGAAATTTTAATCTTGTAATAATTTGTATCACTAACAAAAAACATTGGATTAGAATTATTAATTTATTTAATTTTCGAAAAAAAAGAAAAGAATAAAGTTCTTCTAAAACTGTTTTTTTATATCAAAAGGTGAAAATTTCACCATGTCATATGTACACAACCAACATTCTGCTAAAGGATTTATACCACATATAGTAAAGAATAAATAATCATATATAACACACGTGAACAATAAAACCCAATATTGTGCTGACGTAGATTGATTTTCTCATTATTTTATTATTTTTTATTTATTTTTGTTTTTCGTTTTTATCAGCTATCCTTCATCTGCCACCAAATTCACCGGATGCAAAGGTGTTTGAGGATTTAGCAAAAAACACCAAGAAAAGCAACGTTACTTCACCTGCTCCAGGTAAGAAAATTAATTATAGGGTAAATTATAGACACCCCCTTATAATATTGATAATTACAAATACCTCCCTGCGCTATTTCTTCGTCTAATCTAACAATTACACATTTATGAAGTTATGAATAACGGAATCATAAAGATTCCATGAACTATTCGTTCTAAATTTCCAATTCTACTACCAAGGAGTAAATGTAATATACCCACATAGGGTAAGTGTAATATTTTCTCTATTACCTCAGGGTACCGTAATTTACTCATAGTTTGTTTGTTTAATAAAAGGGTAATTTAGGCATTCATTCATTACGCTAGGATTAATAACGAGTTGTTTGTTTTAAGGGGTATTTGTAATTACTAATACCACGAAGATTTGTAAGTCATTTAGTCTTATATCAGGGTATCCGTAATCTACCCTTAATTTTATATAGAAAAATGCATATGAAGAAGAAGAAAAAAATCTTTTAGGATTCTTTTTTATTATATTTTAATACTTTTTTTTTCATTTTCTTCTTAAAAAAGGGAGTTCACCCAATGGGACCACAACAACAACAACGACTTCAATAAATGCTGATGAGAAAAATGGTGGAGGAAGTATAAAGAGATGGTTAGGTACTCAATTGGTTTTGCTAGCTCTAATTGCAGCTCAAGTATTGCCTATTAATATTTGATTAATTAAAAGTATAAGAAAATAAATGTTTTATAAGTACTATCATTCGATTCTCAATAAAATTTGGATGATGTTATATACTTATGTTTCATGTGTATAAAATTCATGTGCAACGGTGATCAATGACGAAGGCAAGACTTTGGAATTTCATGTATTATATATGTGATGTATTTAGGTCTTCTTTTCCCGATTGTAGCTTGAGCTTACTTTCATGTTTACAAAAATACATTTAGTCTCTCATGTTTCAATAATTTAATATTTTTGGTCATTTCAATCAATTTATCTTTTCGTCTGTCAGTTAAGATAGGGATGAGAACACACTTGATTCCGTTCGTACTAACGTAAATGACTAAAAATGTTGGTTCTGTCACGAGGGACTAAATGTATTTTTTTTGAACATGGGGACTAAATGTGGAATCGGTGCAAACTTGAGGGATGAAAACTGTATTTTGCCATATTTTCATCATCAAAATGAGTAGTAATGAATTGATGATTACAAAATTTCTTATTTATTTGGACAAAATGCACTTCACCACCTATAAATTATTTTGGTAGCATTTTGCCCCATAGGTCAATTTTTGAAAGGCATTGTGCAACAAAAATAACATTTTAAAGAGGCAAAGTGCAAAAAAATAGTGTTTTTTAGGGGGCAAAGTCAAATAAAAATAACATTTAAATGGACAACGTGCAAGAAAAATACTCAATCCCGATGAATAATCCAACAGAGTTTTACTATCAGAGGAATATGCAACAAGAATAATATTTTGCAAGGGGGCATTCACTTTAAAAAAAATTGAAGAACTAAAGTGCGAAAATTAGATATTTACAGGGGTATATGCAATTACCCCTATTAATTTGTGTTTCCGCAAGTAGATGATTATAAAAAGGGCAAATTGCACATCACCCTTGTAAATTTCTAATTTGTACACTTTACCCCTCAAAGTTTTTAAAAGTGAATGTTTCCTTCAAAATATTATTCTTTTTCCACATTGCCCCAATAGCAAGACTCCGGATTATTCATCAGAATTGAAGATTTTTGTTGCATGTTGTCACTTTAAATATTATTTTTATTGCACATTACTCCTTAAAAACATTATATTTTTGCACATTACCCCTTTAAAATGTTATTTGTGTTGCACAATACCCTCCAAATATTGACTTATGGGGCAAAGTACCATCAATATAATATTTCAAAGCAGAAATATCCTTTTTTTTTTTTCACGAAGGTAGAAAATGCAAAAACCAGAAATTTCTAGAGGGGCAAAGTGCATTTTGTCCTTAAAAAAATCAACTAAGAGTAAAATATAACAATTAAACACGTAACTTAGAAGAAAAACATCAATCATCTCGCCAAATTTTCATTTTTTCCTCAACAACTCTCTCTCTCTCTCTCTCTTCATCATAAATTCCATCGTCTCTCTCTCTTCTTTCTCTCTCTCTCATCAATGGCGTCGGCGTCGTCCACTCGAAAGGTACAACACGCCGCCACAGCAATAATCTCTCTCATCAT
The DNA here is from genome assembly GCF_056151865.1 of Erythranthe guttata. Lineage (NCBI taxonomy): Eukaryota > Viridiplantae > Streptophyta > Magnoliopsida > Lamiales > Phrymaceae > Erythranthe > Erythranthe guttata. The sequence continues at coordinate 2,897,850 of NC_142546.1, read as the reverse complement.
CCTCCTCACATCAACCCAAACCACCCTCTCAGACCCAACCTCCGACGAAGTACACGAACTCCTGACAAAGTACAACCTCCCAAAAGGAATCCTCCCAAAAGACATCAAATCCTACGCACTCTCGAACCAAGACAACTCCTTCACAATCGAACTCAGTTCGAACCCTTGCTACGTCAAATTCAAAGACCAGGTTGTCTATTACGCCAAAACCATCAAAGGCAAGCTGTCCTACGGCAAAGTCACCGGAGTTTCTGGTATTCAGGCCAAGAAATTCTTCATCTGGGTTTCCGTTACAGGTATGGAAGTCGATCAGAAGAACGACATGGTTGAATTTCACGTCGGCGCTATTTCTCAGTCGCTCCCTGCTGAGGATTTTGAGGAGATTCCTAGCTGCAAAGCTAAAGCTCTTCTTCGGGAGGAATCTTTTTCTTTACTTGATGCGTTAATTTGAGGTAAATTTTTGTGGGTTTTTTTTTTTTTTTAATTTATAGTTCTTGATAAAGATTGAGTTTTTTTTTTTTTTTCTGGATCTGTTGGTTGATTGGGAATCATGAATTGTTGGTTTATAGATAGCTTTTGATGAGAGAAATTGGAATCATGGGGTTGACTTTAAATTGGTCAACACTAATTGATGCTATAAGATAACAATTTGGTATGGTTTCTAATTATTTATTTATTTTCGATATTCGATATTCGATATTCGAATACGAATGGGGAAGTAGTTGATGTATAGGATCGATCCAGGGTTAGGTATCAAATCTCCTAACGAGCTTTGGGTTATGGTTTGTGATAAATGCGTATTATCGCCTTGTTCAAAAATAGTACGTCGAAACTGCAAGATAGATACTAATATCCTTTTTTTTTTCCTTGTAGAAATAGAGCCGATTTTTTGTAGTTAGATGTGGATTTTATTGTTTCAATAATCGTGCGACAATTATTCAAATGCATTGTGAATTTATGATGTACATTCGGGTTTTTTTTTTTTTTTGCTTTTCTGAATATACACATCAAGAAACCGTGTCCTGGTTTACGAATTATATAAAACAGATAATCTAATGTGCTATTGCACAGAAATGTGGTGATTACTTAATGGAAGAAAGGATTTGAGGTACAAAACGATTAGTTTAATCTAACTAGTGAAGCTATTCACCATGCATCCGGTTTGTTTTTTTTTTTTTTTACGAAACATACTTCATTTGAGCAGCTCGGTTTTTAGGCATCATAAAAAATGTAAAAAGTACAGGAAATAAATTTGTGGATGGATCCTGTTCGGTTTCAATTTATTGAGTCTTTGATAATCGGTTTTGTTTGTTAGATACTTGTCCTTGTGTTGGGTTTTTTTTACAAATTATTCACTTGCAAAACTTGTTCTCGAAGTTCGATAATCTTCAGATATATTGACGCAAAATAACATGCCTTGATTTTTTTTCTGTGCAGACCAAAGCCAAATTTTAGATGCTGTGTAAAAATGGAAGATGTCGTGTTAACTCGTCATATACCATGATCGGGTATCAATCCAATCTGGTTCAAATTTCTTTTACCACTTCTTTGCATTTACGGACTGTTCTATCGATTTATGAAAAGAATACTGATTTCTTATATCCATTTATATTTTAATTGTCTTGATGCACCTTGTTTTTCCATCTTACAATGATTAGGGCTTTCTTGTTTATAAGTAGATATGTCACGATCAATTAAAATCGTCAGATGCTACACCGGGTGACTGTTAACCGTGGATCTACACATAATCAAACACACATCCATGTGTATGTGTGCTTAGTAGGTCGTTATATAACCACATCGTCGGTTAACTAGCACCCGGTGTAGCATCTAACCTACCTTTGGTGTTTGATTTCGTCCACTAACATTCTGGGACAATTCGAAATTCTTTATCAACTATTTATCTTGCCTAATTGGACACTGGTATGCACATAGTTTACCATAATAAGAATACGACTCCTTCCGTTTCAAATTAAGTGCGGTCGATATTTCGCATATTACAAAAGCTACTAAATATTTAAGAAAACGAATTAAAAATATTACTGGCCAAATAAAACTCCAATAATAGTAGAGGACATATTTACATTAATACCATTTGGCTCAAAAATAAAACTATACAGAAATTAAAGGAAACTAAAAATGGTTTTAGTTTTCTCATGAAATAAAAGAAAAGAAAAAAAAAAAGTGGGATGTCTAACAAACTCGAATTCTGCTACCAATATAACTAACTGTACACAATCAACACTAATAACGTATTAAGCACAGAATTAGTAGCTAACATTACCACATCCCAAGATTATATATATATAGCCATAAGCAGCTAACCCTCCAACTCATAGACGACGAAATTTCACAACGAACCGATTAAACCTAGAAATTGCGATGTTGACATACATACACTTGCGAATATATTTGCTATAGCCGAACGGGGGAGAAATAGTGAGAGTCGATTTAGTCCCATGCACTAGTCACAGCAGCACCATAACCTCCACCATATCCGCCGCCACCAGGTGCATTATATCCACCACTACCGGCGGCATTGCCTCCACCACCACCATAGTAATCCATTCCACCACCACCTCCTCTACTGAAATTCGAGTCCCTTCGGAAATCACGGCCACCAAATCTTCCTCCAGAATTGCCGCCACGGCGGCTCCTCCCCCCAAAGGAAGAACGGGCGGCAAAGCGGGAAAGCCAGGCTGGCACCTCTTGATTCGATTCTTGCATCAGATCGGCCAAGGGCTTTGCCAGCGAGGCGTTGTTGTCGTTAAAGAATGCAGTTGCCAGCCCTGATTTGCCTGCACGCCCGGTTCGACCAATGCGGTGGACATAGTCGTCGATATCATTAGGAAGATCAAAGTTTACGACATGCGAAACATGTGGGATGTCGAGACCACGTGCTGCCACGTCAGTTGCAACCAGGATCGGAGTGTTGCCGCTTTTGAAGGATCTCAAAGCATATTCTCTCTCCTACGGGCCAAAGAGAAAATCATTAATTTGCCGTATCAAAATCTAATCTAGTGCCGACAGTTTAACAGTTCAGTACATTTCGATCTTGAAACGAGATGAGAAGGAAGGCTTATGAGGCAAAGCGGGTTAAACATCAACAAAGAATTACACAGCACCTAGTCCTAGCTGAATATCTATAAGTTGAACGAACCTGTTGTGTTCTGTCACCATGAATGGACGTGGCAGGGAAGCCATTAATGCAAAGCCAGTGTTCAAGTGAATCGGCTCCCTTCTTTGTCTCAACGAAAACCAATGTAAGCGCTTGCTGCAAATCAGAACACAAAACGCCGGACTATAAACTAAAAGGAATCCAAATGGCATTACAATTTACAAGTATTTTCCAAGAAAAGATGTAATATGAAGAAAATGGCCACCAAGACCAAAACACGTAATAGCAATCTACAAAAAAATGAAGTTGATATGATGAGGCGTAATATGAATTGACTTCTAGAGGCTGCTTCTGCAAACATGTTTGAACTTTCATTGAAAGAAGATGAAAATATATTTAACGTTCTCGTGTTCAAAATGAAATTCAAAAAGTTAACAATAATGTTTCCAGATATAACGACCGTCCAGCGACCTAATTCTTAGCAATACCCTGGAAATAAAACACAACATGGCATGTTTTTCAGAACTTTCATTCAACTTTTACGTATACAACTAAACTAATTTCAAAGGCATAATAATAATAATATCAGACCTATTGAATTTAAATTTGATTAATAGGTAAACTTAAACCATCTGCTCACAAGGAAAGTTTTAAGTCACATAATATTCTGGTCAGTCTTTTTACCTTGACCTGAACGCCATTTGCTCTCTGAGCGTGAAGGAGGTCCATCAAGTGACTTCTTTTGTCAGTCTCGAGCACGTATTCAACTCTTTGGACTATCAAGTCGGTGCTAGAACCAACTCTCCCAACAGCCAAAAACACGTAATCTGACAGAAAGTCAGAAGCCAGCCTCTGTATTGCAAAGTAAAATTTGTGCAATGTCACAGATCAAATAATAGAAAGATGCATGAAATGAGTAGGCATTAGGCAACTTCTATTTCACATAGTGGCTGTTAGTTTACATCATATCAAATGTTAAGATTCGATTTCACATGCTGATGAGTATATTGAAGTGATGCCTATGAAAATAAGAAAACGGACCTGAATCTCCTTTGGAAATGTGGCGCTAAAAAGCAATGTTTGTCGTACACCAACTGGAGGCATGTCCATCTGTTGCACAATTCTCCTTATTTGAGGTTCAAAACCCATGTCTAACATTCTATCTGCCTCGTCTAGGGCTAAATATTGAATCATTTGCAACGAGACTCTTGCTCTTTCCAACAAATCTACTAACCGTCCAGGAGTTGCAACAAGTATGTCTACACCTCTCTCAAGCTCTCGAAGCTACCAATAAATTGTCGATAATATTATTATAACCGGAAACGTAACCGAAAACCAATATGGATCAAGGAAGCAACAGACAAAACTCAATTATAACGGTATCAACGAAGTAAAAATCTTTAAAATGAAGCAGCTCAGCAATTATAAGGAAAACGTAGATCAAACTCACAATTGAAACATGCATGTTCTCTGTCATGGAAAAAGATTATGTAACCTAGTTATGAATAAGTAGCTGGCGTGGGCTCTCATGTTCAGAATTTTTTGGCTAGGGTTTACAACAAAATCTTTAAGAAGACAAAAAAATTCCAAAAAAAAAAAAACAAAAGAAAAAATGCTCAATCAAAATCCATTAAAATAACCCACTTGGATGCCAGACTGTATGCAATACTTTTACAAAAGATTACCAAACTTGCGGAAGAGACATGCTTCAGTTTCCAATCAATGATTCAAAAATCAAAACTGATCTATATATATATTTACAAATATGTATATAACAGGTAGAGATGAGGCTACAAGATCAGGCAAATATAGAGAAGCGTGATTATGCTCAGGAATAAGTGCAATCGAACCAACAACACAGAAGTAAAAGAATAAGACCTGTAAATTGATCGGTGCACCACCATAAGCGACAACCACCTTGACCCCAGTTTGATAGGCAAATTTCTTAGCTTCTTCATGAATCTACATGGGGCATGAGCAAGTGTTGGTTCAAAGTAGAAAATAATATTCGAAATGCAAAAGAAAACATAATAATAACTCGAGACAACGAAAACTCACTTGGATCGAAAGCTCCCTAGTTGGAGAAAGAATGAGAGCAAGCGGAAAGGCCATGCGTGGTGCACGCGGTGGCCTCGGAGCAGATTGGCTGCTGTTCATAATCCCACTAATTATCGGGAAACAAAATGCAGCTGTCTTTCCAGAACCCGTCTGAGCACAAGCCATCAAATCACGCCCAGCAAGTGATATAGGTATGGCATGGCGCTGCACGGGTGTTGGCTTCACGTATTTGCACCTCCTAATATTTAAATTTAAAGCATCGCCTAAATCGATATCCGCGAACGTACTGACCGGAGGTGGAACATCCTTCCCACTCGTCTCCACAGGAATATCCTCATAAGCATCGAAATTAATCCCAGTATTTTCCTGCGAACCAAACTCCGGTTCTGTATCCACATCGTCTTGAAAAGGATTAGCCTCTCTTTCCCTCCCACGGTCCCAACCACCGTTTCTGTTATTCCAACCACCACCGCCGCCGCCGCCAACACCACCTCGGCTGAAACCACCACCTCCGCGAGGACCAACAGCAACACCACCTAAAGCCGGACCGCCAGGTCCATAGTGATCATTTCCCGAAAAGCTGCCAGCATAGGAAACTGGAGCTGAGGGAGGGTCTGCTGAGGGAGGCCTATTCCTAAGATGCGGCGGAACATAACTCGATCGAGGAGCACGCGAAGTGTTCCCTACACCACCACCGGTGGGAAGCCTCTCCATGGAATCAGACCAAGAAGTTGGCATCCTCAAAAAGAAGACAATTTCCAACAATTATACTTCCCCTATCGAAAATCCCGCAGAAATATCTTCAATGACACGTTTCCTGCCCACTCGAAGAAAGTTCGAACACTGCATATCCAACAAAAGCCCCAAAATTTCCGTCAACCGATCAAAAAAACTTCGACACTCAAGCATACATTTCCGACGAGACACGAGATAAAAGCAAGATACAAGTACTAACCGTGCGAAAAAAACACAAATAGCAGCAAAAATCATTAGCAGTTGTATGAAATAAAAAAAAAAAAAAAAAAAAAAAAAAAAAATCCAATTTTAAATGCTTATCGAAACGGACACCCACGCACCCACCTAGCATAAATTAACCAAAATAGAAACATGAAATGCAGCAACATTTACACCGAACGCAAATGCAACATGAAATTGTTCCTCAAATAAACAAATAAACAACCAGGAAAAAAAAAAACCCAGCCCTTACAGAAATACTTCAATATTGCAACACATAATTCAGAGAGCAAAAAAAAAAAAGGTGAGTCTGTGTGTGTGAGTGAAAAGGAACATATATAATATAAATGGAAGGTAGAGGAGAAAGAAACCCTAATTTTGGGTAGATGATGTGCGATCGGAGGCGCTGTGCGTAAATATCTTGTGGCGTTCTTTCCGGTTGGTTATCTCTCTCTCTATCTCTTCTCTGATTTCTCTCTCTAGAAAAAGGTCAATGGTTTTTCTCTCTAGATATTATATATTTCTTTTACTCCTACGTATTTATAGTGTTTCTTATTTGCGTCTCTGCTTAATAAGCGATGGGACCAATATTTTTTGAGGGGCTCCCTTTGTTTTCTTTTTGTTTCCCTTTTCTAATTTTAAATTTGTATATATTATTTTTTTTATTTTTATTTGTAAAATTAAAAATGGTCACATGATCTTCAATCTTTGACTAGTGTTACCTATATCATTGTGATTTTTCTTTAACTATTTTTGGTAATAAGAGTCAAACTCACTTGATGGATATTCCTATATATAGATATTTTATAAATAAAATTATTTAATTTTAGAATATGGTAATAAAAAATTTAACTAATGTGTGTAGACTATCTTTTACTCCACTTGTCCGCCAATGAGGATTTTTTGTGATTTTGTTTTCTTTTTTTTGAATGGTAAAATTTTCAAATGGAAAAAATACAGTTTTCATATCTCAAGTTTGCACCGATTTCACATTTGATCACCTATATTCACAAAGGAAAACATCTGGTCCCTCGTGTTTCAAAACTTCAATATTCTTAGTTATACCGTCAATTTTTTGTTAGTACTAACGGAATCAAGTAATTGTCCGTTACTGTCTTAATTGACGGAAATAACCAGAAGTGTTAAATTTTTGATACATGAAGGACCCAATATATCTTTTATAAACATGGAGGACTAAATATGAAATTAATGTAAGCTTGAGGGTGAAAACTATATTTTTTCATTTTCAAATTAGGGATATTGGTTCAATAGTTGGTATTACAGAATATTAAATGAGGAAGAATATATGAGGGGGGAATAATTGTAGGATATTTTTATTTATGACGGATTCATAGTATTATTTTTGGATTATGTTAAATTTGCCCTTCTTTCTTTAGTCGTTGGTGTTGACTTATAAATATTGCATGGTCGACTTTCCCATTTTATTTAATTATTTTCTATGTAATTAAAGGAATAATCTAATATTATATCTCAAATTAAATGAAAGAGAAACTGCAACTTTGCAAACATTCAAAATGTAGAGAGAAAATAATAATTATCTCCAAAAGTATCATCATCTTAATATTAACTAGTAATTCTTATTTTCATCATTCATTCATTCATCTCTCTCTCTCTCTCTCTCTCTCTCTCTCTCTCTCTCTGGGTGTGTGTATGTTTAAAAATTGTTACAGTCCATTGGTGTGTAGTTTTTGTTAATTTTAATGAAATAATTTTTTCGTTGGACAAAAAATTCTATCCTTATAATGAATTTTAAATAAATTAGTAGATACTATATGATGCGGCCGGGTTTTTCCGTTTCAAGAGATGCCGAATCTTCAAGCTCATTCTGTATTCGGCATGTTTGTCGTGAACCTGAAAAGGATCGGAAGATCAGAGGTGCTCCTGACGTTATTTCTCCGACACCCAAAACAGAACACCTCAAAGATTCAAAGAGAAATATATTAGGGAGAAAATGGTGTGGTAAGATTAAGATTGCTTAACTTGAGGGTTATGACTTATGAACCCTCTATTTATTTATAGAAGAGGCTTTCCGGATGTCATTGTTTTTATTCAATCGTTTAATAGAGTTATTTCAACTCAACGACACTTCATAAGTTTTAGCGCTTAAGTTACCTAGATATTTTATATTCTTAGTACCTAAGTCACGAGGTGGCACCTGCTACTCGTCACTAGTCAATTACCTTCAGTTCGTCACTCGTAACTCATCGGCTACCTTCAGGCTTCAGCTCGTCACTCGTCAACTAGTCTTCGTTCGTCACTTGTCAGCTACTCGCAGCTCGCCATTCGCCAGCTACTCTCCGTTCGTCACTCGTCGCTCGTCAACCCGTCGCTCGTCAGCTCGTCGGAGGTCTCCTAGCTGTCATCTACTGACAATGTATTCTACTTGTGGGCCTACCATATCTCAATATTTTGGGCCTTTTATGAAAGTCTGATGGGGTGGGCAAATGAGTTCGGATTCCATACGGTCTCCTTCTTTAGGCGTGGGCCAACTCTGTTGGACCTTACTTATTCGGTCCTGCAAATCTGGCGAATCACTGTATATATATATATATATATATATATATATATATATATATATATATATATATATATATATAATTAGTTATTTAAATGTTAACAATACATAATCAAAATATAAATGAATTCAAATAGAGAATATATTGGATGACATATCATAATTACTAAATAAGTTCTTAAATCAAAGTCATGTCCATAAAATACATCTAAAATATTCATGTGTATTAGTATAATTTCTAGTCATATATCTACTGGAACTAGCTTTCAAAACTCAAACATATAGCAGCCAAATATTTTACAAATTTTTGGCCATATTTACTGAATTTGTATCGTGGACTTGCCGAACATGCGAGAATCGAGATCATCCGCACCTCGGAGCTTGCCGGCAGCAACCCATAGTCCACCACAGTATCCTTCTTCATCTTTGTCGTATCTCGACCTTGCCTTTAATCTACATCCACTAATTCATCATCGATTTTTTTATAATAAAAAACACAATTGATACTAAAAAACAATGAGATTTGTAGAAAACCAATATTACTATATAGCAGTATCTAACAAGATTCTTGACTATCAAAATATCGGCGCAATAAATTGGTAAATATACATAGCATCTCCTTCATCTCCTTATATGGACGATAAAAAGTAGGACATGATTCGCTGAGGACGGATACAAATATGGCAGTTAGAAAACAACATGCAAGATGCGTTTGTAGTCCAACGGTTAGGATAATTGCCTTCCAAGCAATAGACACGGGTTCGACTCCCGGCAGACGCAATTTTTTTGCTAATTCAAATTAAACTCAAGACAATTTATTAATTAAGTTTTTAGATTAATGATTTGATAAGCTTAACAAGCCCAACAAATCTATTAAGACTTACTTGCTCCAGCCCAACTGACCAGCCCCTAAAGTTCATATGAAGGCCTCTTTATAATCTTCGATTAAATTGTAATTTTCACACAAACAACGTTAAATAACGCACAGTCTTCATAATTCTAAAATACACAATTGATCACCTATGTTTTTTGTTATAACTAAATGAAAATACATTAAACGAATTTGAAGTTACAAATGTCCATAATAGGTTTTAGAAGACAAACAAGAAAAACAATGAGCTCGGTCAGTGCGGTAAGCACTCTTAGATGTGAAGCTCACCGACTTAATTCTACTAACACTAAGTTCTTTATCAATGCACGATGGAAATTTAATTGCATGTCGCCTACAAAGTTAGTGTTACGTAGGTCGGGCGAACATGTAACTTTTATTTGGTCAATTATGAAAGCTCGTGAAAATTTCTGGCGCAGGCCGCCTAGAATGTGGAATAACTATAGCCTTCCCGAATAGCTCTATACCTCGAGAAATTCTCGAGCTATCCAATTCGAGTGAGTCACATAAAATAATATTTCATTTTAGAATATCATAATACAATATAATTAATTAATCTGGCATTTTATAAGGTAATAACTAATAAGTGTGACCAAATATTGCTAGTTAGTTGCCAAGGAATATGTCATAAACAATAAAATATAACAACCAATTAACCACATAATTTGGCATTCCTTGTCTCCTCCGCATCTTACGACACACACTAGGACAGACTGTTGTGAAATTTTCAAATAATTAAGGATCATTATACTTGCTTGGTCTGTAAATTCTTAAACAAATCAAATTCTTTATTTAATACAGCCACTAATTTTTATTTTATCATAATCATTATTTAATACGGCCACTATTCTCATTATTTAATCATAAAGTAACTGCATTATTGTTTGGAAATTAGATGTTGCATCTGGCTACTTACACTGAGAAAATTTGAACTGTAGATCAACATATAATCATGTACAAAGAACCATGTGCATGTGTGGTTAGTGCTTAGTGCTTAGTTATTTAATTACACGCATATGCATGTGTGTTTAGTGTTTAGTGGTTAGTTATTTAATTAAATCTACATTTCAAATTAACCAGATATAGCATCTAATTTCCTCATAATCTATTTTTAGTTGTTTAATTTGCAAATAAGCGCTATAATCTGTAAAGCACATCAAATGTTGCCTTTTTTTTTTTAAGTTGATTTTCGGCTTAATCCTACTTTGCACCCTTGAAATGGAGCATTCTTTGCACTCTTGAAAAATAAAAATAGCACATTGCACTCTCAAAATACAATAAATCATTCACAATGCAACCTCAACATAATCATAAATGATAATTCATTTTTTATTGGTTTTTTGTTTTCCGGGTGCAAAATAACAAATTAAATTGGTATTTTATTCAACCTCCAACCTAATTTCAAACGCACAAAAGGCGAAAAAATAAAAATCACAACGGATAATTGAAAAAAAAAATAATCTTACAAAATAAAATTAAATAAACTTTTATCACTAAATTATTCGAGTGATAGATCTTTTATTGTAATTGGTGGAAATATTAGGTAGAAATATTTGGAAGAAAATATGATTTTCAGATAACTTGATAACGAAATAGCTGAAGGATTTTTTTTCGTAAAATATATTTTTGTGATAAAAAATGTAATTTATAAATACCACTAAAAATATTAATTACTTTTATTAACTCTAAAAATTCATGTGAGATGCATTATGCATGATATATTGAGTTTCGAGGGCGCAAGGTACTATTAATTTATTTTGAGAGTGCAAAGTGACAAAATAGTATATTTTAAGGACACAAAGTGGAATTAAGCCGTTAAATACATTATTCATGCAATCTACTGTATACACATTAAATGATTAAATCTATTAATGCAAGTCTATCTTAATTAAATTCAATTGATGTATACTTGTAGGAATAAAATTGGCAAGAAAGCAAGTTAATTGACTTTTAGTTCCCCAGCTGTGAAGAAACATTTAATTGACCAATCACAAAAAACCCCTCTAATAATTGCTTATAAGTTATAACTAAGGAAAATTGCAATCTGCCCCTCTACCTTTACAACTTTACTGGAGGCCCACATTTTATAGGAAAATAACCAAAACATCCCTTGGAAAGGAGGTAGCCAATTAGAATTGACCTCCTGTCCCATTTTGGCTAAACTTATTTTAAACAACTAATAAGATAAACTGTTATGTCTTATTTTAAAAATTAATTTTTATAGTATTTGGATAATGAACTCATATGCTGTTTTTTACTCATTATAAGATCTTAAATAAAAATATCGAATAAATGAACTTTTTAAAAAATTAAAAGCTCTCCAACAACTTATTTTAATTTTTTTTTAACAAAATTGTCAAATAATTTGGAAGAATTTATAACCTCTTAAACATCTTATAAGTTTTTTTTTTAACTCCAAACACCCTCTTCGAATTCAGCGAAAAGTCCAAATGGAAATCATAAAAAGATTCCCTATTAAGTATTTTAAAATGAAAGCAAGTACTCGTGGTATTAGAATAATGATGGAAAACGAGGTAAATGTGCAATTTTCATAACTTCAATATTAATTTATACTAGAAAACTTTTTCTTTTTGGAGGTATTGAATTTCCTCGTGGTGGGGTATTTTTGCTTTTTGAACAAAAAGTTGGGGCAATTTTATAAACATGCTGAGAATATTATGCATAATAGTGTTGAGAGCATCATGTATAATATAAGTTACACTTTTATTAGTAAAATCAAATGTTCAGTTTTGAGGCCAATGGCGATTAATTTAATGGTTGGGGTTAATTCTAGTGCTACGTCCAGTAAAGGTTACACTTGATATTTTTTTTTACTGCTTGTAAATATACATCAATTTGGATTTATATGTGTTTGTGTGTATATAAATGGTAAAATTTACGTGGTGTATTTCACTCAGTGTAGTACAATATAAAGAGTGTAATGTCTAATGGTTCGAGTTTGATCCGTCTTTTGAACACCTTTTATAAGCAAATGATACATAACACGGTTAAGTGCATATAATCATGTATCACGTAAAAGGTGGTCATGTTGGTGGAATAAGTAAAATCGTGTTAGTTAACTCTAGTTCGGATTCATTTATCAATATTTTTTTATATTTAGCTCGCCACATATTGTTAATGTGATCCGGTGTATATGGTTATCTTGTCAATTAAAAATACAATACATAATTTTGTCAAGGCTTCCTTTGGTTGTGAACATTACTCATAATTAAATGAATAATTGAACTTTGTTTAGTGTTTAGTATCCCAATAACTTATCGGGTCGATTAGTAAATATTATGTTATTATAGTTTATTTCGCATTATCTTACGTTTACACAACATGCATAATTTATTATATAAGCTAATTATCCAATTAAGTTAGCATGTTGTAATGATCATTTGTAAAAAAAAAAAAAGAAATTCAATAAAAATAGTATTTAAAACATAATACTTGTGATAAAAAATACACTATAATTGGATGATCCTTGAGTAAGATAATACTAAATTAAACTTCAAATAGTTGTTAGGTATACGAGAACATGTGCCAAGTTAGCATGTCAGAAAATAAATTATTGTTTTAACGAGAAACAAATGGACGAATTCTTTAATATTGTTTAACGACAGGGGTCATTTCGTTGTATTTTATAGTACATGGAGGTATATGCCACACTAATGATAGTACAAGAGTGTAATTTGTATTTAGCCATTGTAATTTGGAGGTATAATGGAAAATTGCAAATTTCATCCTTCAAGTTTGCACTGATTCTACATTCAATTATCCATGTTCATAAAAGATTACATTTGATCCTTCATGACTCACGACTCATAAGTCATGTTTCAATAATTTCACATTTTTTGTCATTTTCATCAATTTACTGTTAGCCCGTTAGTTAAGGCAGTGATAAACACACGCTTGATTCCATTTGTACTCACAAAAAAATGACGAAAAGTACTTACAGTGTTGAATTTTAAAACATGAGGGACCAAGTGTGTTTTTTTACAACCACGTGGGACTAAATATGGAATCCGTACAAACTTGAAGGATTAAAACTGTATTTACAGGGTAAAAATACAGTTTTTCGTCCCTCATGTTTAGAAAATGCAACACTTTTAGCCATTTCCGTTAAAACTAACGGAATTAAGTATGTGTTCAATTAATCACTGCCTTAACTAACCAACTAACGTTAAATTGACAGAAATGACCAAAAGTGTTAAATTATTGAAACAAGTTAAATATGGAATAAGTGCAAACTTGAGAGGTGAAAACTACAATTTTCTCAATAACTATATGATAATAAAAGAATTTAAAAAAAAAAAAGAAAAAAAAAAAAGAATTTGAAATAAATGGAGGAGTGGTAGTATAAATCCAGCAACCCGCTCACTCCCTATCCACTCATTGAATAAACCCGAGTTCCATTAATTACTTCTGCTAATTATCCCTATCTATCAACATGTCTAACCAATCAACAAAACCCCTCCCCGGAGAAATCCAACCACCACCACCACCAACCACCACCACAATGTCCGCCGCCACCCCATCTCCACCCCTCCTCCTCCCGATAACCACCACCACCGCCGCCACCAAAACGAAGAAACTCACCCTCATCCCCCTCATATTCCTCATCTACTTCGAAGTCGCCGGCGGCCCATACGGCGAGGAGCCCGCCGTCCAAGCGGCGGGCCCACTCCTGGCAATCCTAGGGTTCCTAATATTCCCCTTCATCTGGTCAATCCCCGAAGCCCTAATCACGGCGGAACTCTCCACCGCGTTCCCCGGCAACGGCGGCTTCGTGATATGGGCCGACAAAGCCTTCGGCCCCTTCTTCGGCTCCCTTATGGGAACCCTCAAATTCCTCAGCGGCGTAATCAACATCGCCGCCTTCCCCGCTCTCTGCATCGACTACCTCAAACGAATATTCCCAATATTCGCATCTGGCCTCCCCCGTAACCTCGCCATAATCACCTTCACCCTCGTCTTCTCCTTCCTTAATTACACCGGATTAGCCATCGTCGGATACTTCGCCGTCGGATTAGGGGTTGTTTCATTAGCCCCCTTTCTGATTATGTCCGCAATCGCAATTCCCCAGATCCACCCCCGCCGTTGGATTAGCCTAGGTCAAAAGGGCGTAAAAAAGGACTGGACTCTGTTCTTCAACACTCTGTTTTGGAATCTCAATTTCTGGGATAACGTGAGTACAATGGCCGGAGAAGTCGATAAACCTCACAAAACCTTCCCCTTAGCGCTACTCTGCGCCGTGATTTTGACCTGTTTGGGCTACATCATCCCTCTCGTGGCGGTAACCGGCGCCGTTTTGGTCGATCAGAACGATTGGGAGACAGGATTCATGGCGGACGCCGCGAAAATGATCTCCGGCAGCTGGCTGAAATTCTGGATCGAAATCGGGGCCGTATTATCGGCGATTGGATTGTTCGAGGCTCAATTGAGCAGCAGCGCGTACCAGCTTCTCGGGATGGCGGATCTGGCTTTCCTGCCGAGATTCTTCGCGCTGAGATCGAAGTGGTTCAATACTCCGTGGGTGGGGATTGTGCTCTCGACGGCGATTGCGCTTGGGGTTTCGTACATGAGCTACACGGACATCGTGGCGTCGGCGAATTTCCTGTACAGCTTGGGGATGCTTCTGGAGTTCGCGTCGTTTCTGTGGCTGAGGAGGAAGTTTCCGGCGATGAAGAGGCCGTACAAGGTGCCGCTCGGATTGCCGGCGTTGGTGGTGATGTGCCTGGTTCCGGCGGTGTTCCTGGTGGTGATAATGGCGATCGCGACGAAGACTGTTTATCTGGTGAGCGGGCTGATGACCGCCGCCGGGATTGGGTGGTACTTCTTCATTAAACTCTGCAAGTCCAGAGGGTGGTTTACGTTCAAACGAGTTGACGACGATGAAGAGGACCTTTGACACGTCACCCTCATTATTATTTATTTATTTTTCTTTTTGTTTTTAGTGATGAATATTTAAATTCACAATTTCTTGGAACGAAAGAGAAGTGTGAAACACATTTTTTTTGATAAATCGCACTTTTATCCCCTATAGTTTGAACTTTGTGCATATAACTCCTTAGTATTTTTAATACGACACACGACTTCCTTGAATTTTAATACAAACAGATAACTCTCTTATACTTCAAAAAAAAAAAAAAATCTTCCTGACGAGCGTGACTATTTATTAAGTGGAATACCGTAAGTGAATTATGT
The DNA here is from genome assembly GCF_056151865.1 of Erythranthe guttata. NCBI lineage: Eukaryota > Viridiplantae > Streptophyta > Magnoliopsida > Lamiales > Phrymaceae > Erythranthe > Erythranthe guttata. Next base: position 2,882,085 of record NC_142546.1, on the reverse strand, counting down.
GCTTATATTAAAAATACACAAAGTTCAAATTGTAGGGGGTCGAATACTTATATTGAAAGTAGAAAGGATTATGTGCACAAAGCTTAAGCTATAGGGGGTTAAGTGTTATTTATTTATTTATTTTTATTTTTTTTGAAAAACAAATGCATTTATATTGGGATATGGGGTTTTGTGAGTCAAATCAATTTTTATTTTATTTTCATGAATAAATCACCTTATTATATTATTAGGTAATTGGGTTGGTTGATGTATATTTTTGTAATATATATAGCTGGCATGCCCTGCATGGCAAGCAACTTGTCTTGATATGCTATTAAATTGTCAAATATACTAGTTAATAAGAGTTTTTCAATAAGTCTCGAGTACGTGATTGTTTAAACTTAATAAAAGACATTTTAATTTTAATCTGAATTATGAGTAATTCAGTTGAGTTTGATTAGATTAATACGGATCGAACAAAAGATATTTTCAAAGTTACAAGTCCGATATATGTTAACCAATCGAGAGTAATAAAATTATGGTGTATTTTATAAAAAGATTTGTTAGAATTTTTATTTACATATAATTTGTTAAGATATTTTGAATAGTTGTGTTTTTAATGAATTGGTTTCTTTCTAAATAACACATCTCTTCATTAATCGATTACATTCAAAACAACAAAACCCTCCATAAAGTGACGCTTAAATATCATAAAGACAAAATCCAACCAATTTGTATACGATTTAACAAAGACATTTAAGAAGTCATTCCTAATTTTTTTTTTCCGTCAAAATTTTGCTCCTATGTTTCGAGTTTGCCGTGGGCTCCGTATTTGTGCAAATATCGAAGTATCCGGCTGTCATATATTGGGAGATTACTATACCGTGTACAACCCAAAAATGTCGTCTCAAGAACATTCCAATTTGCAAGTCTCGGTCGATTTGTCACTTTTCAAAATCGCTCCTACAAAATCAGTTTTAAAACCATGTCAACCCACAAATGTATCTCTCTCTCAAATCCGAATTTTGGCCCCATAAATTTCCAACCGACGATGGTGCTTCTCGAAGTTGTAACTTTATTTTCTATACTATACATACACAAAGGAGTTATGAATCTGTTTCTACAATCCTTTTACCTTGCACACGTATTTCAATGACGACTGGTTTTCTCGAAGGGACAATTTATTCTTCGACAGTCAAAATTTCATGGGCTACCAACTATTGAATTCCTCTCGTCGAAGCCTATCTTTTATTGATAATTTCGTTAATTTTGATTGTCAAAACTTTTTCTGTGATTTTTTCCATAGCGCGTGCAGAACCTTAGATGATTGATGCCGACTAGGATTTTGCTAGGAGGCGCGTGGGGTGGGAGTACTTGATAATTTGGTCTACAATTTCATAGCATCTGCAGCTATGGCCTCTCTCTATTAATTTTTATTTTTTATTTTTTAGTATTTTAAAATTTCATCAATTTTTTGTTCACTTGCACTAAAATTCGATCGAGGGCAACATAGTTGTTTTGCCTCTATCTGAGATCGAAAAAAATAAATTAGGGTTGAATTTTTCTCTAATTTAATGAACACCGGTATGTCAAATGAATCTTTTTTTAAGGGTGGTTATATACGCAGGCGCTATTTTGACGAACAGGCACATTTTTACCATAATTTTCTACGATCGGATGCAAGAGCTTCCCGATCTCCAATACGATCCGGATCATCCGGATTGTTCGACTTCCGACCCAAAGCTTCCATTAAACTCTTTACATTTTCCCGTAACTTGACTCGTTAAACTCTTCCCTCTACCTCCGGCGATCTACAATTTAAAAAAAAAATGAATTAGTATTTAATTTAAACAAAAAAAATTTAGAAATTAAAAAAAAAAAAAAAAAGTTGCTCGTGTGAAAACACGCGAGTAGACCAATTTTACTCGCGTGCAGGCACGCGAGTAAAATAGATCTCCTCGCGTGTTTTCAGACGAGCAGCCAAAAAAAAAAAAAATTAAGCTCGTGTGATTTTATGCGAGCTCGATAAACTGAGCTCGCGTGGTTTCACACGAGCACAAACCCTCTGTTCGCATAATAACACACGGCCTCAATTTTTTTCAATCAAAAACATACGAATTTAAAAAAAAAAATATTACATTCATCTACTCGCGTGGTTCTACACGAGTAACTCCGCTGTACTCGTGTAGAATCACGCGGGTAAAACAAAATGCTTCGTTTTAAAAAAAAATTCAATAATCGTAATCTACGTAACGAAACAATCAAAAAAATATAAGAATTACCTCCGATCTCTTATCGTCTCGGTCGGGATCTGAAATCGAAGTATAAAAGCTTGAGAGACTTTTTGTGGAAATTTACCTTTTATTTTTTCAAGAATGGAAAAAAAAGTGCCTGCACGATTAAATTGTGCCTGCACAAATCGTTTCAGTTTTTTAAAGTGGACTTTTTGGTGGTTTGTTAATAAAAAGTAATAAAAGAAACAGTTTCTAATTTCTAAAACAATAAATGATTTTAGAGGCCCATTAGTATCTAATATCCGGTTCAGCCCATATCACCTCTTTTCAGAGAAGATTATACCGAACCGCGAGTCAATATCGCACGAGTCAACTCGTCCGCGTTCAACCCGATTGCAATACCAATTTCCTTCCGATTGGGATCGCGTCATCGTGCAAATACCAATTGCTTGCTTCGCTTAGAAGTTTTACAAGTCGAATTTTCCCAGCCTCTATACAATTACAGGTTCATTTTCTCTCTCTTAAATGCACCTATATATACATACATACATACATACATACATATTTGTGCGTGTAATTATTGTGTGTGCAGTAGTATATAAAATCTTCGCGACTCACTGGATTGAAGTCGAGGTAGTGAATTGGATCTTATGGCGTTTTTTTGGAAAAACAATTTTCTGATAATTGTTTTTTTTTCCCTCTATATGCAGTGGTGTAGGGTTTCACTTCGAAAAAAAATAGTGGGCAAAATTGCAGCTTTACTGTGATTGAATCTGAATAATCGGCAAAAATGATGTCATTCGAGATGAACGATCGTAAAAGTAAGTTTTCATTCCAATTTTGCCCCCCACCCCCGAAATTAAGCGTTGACAATTTATGATTTGGGGATTATTCAGATTGGGTTTGTTGCTGTAAACTATGTTTGGATGAATTTGGTTAAGTATTATGGATTTGAATGTTATGTTTACCGATTAAATCGTATGCACAAATTCATAGTTTGATGATTCGTTTTTCTATTTATTTTTTTTGCCGAGGGTTTTTGTCTCTGTTATGCTTCAAATGTGCAATAATAATACGATGTAGGCTGATCAAAATCATTTTTTGTGCGTTGATGAAACAGAAATTGGACTCGGTTTGACGGGGTTTGGAGTATTGTTTTCGTTTTTGGGTATTATTTTTTTCTTCGATAAGGGACTACTTGCAATGGGAAATGTAAGTATACTTTTCTAGCAAGCGCATCGATTTTTCGAGAAGTATTACTTTCATCCCCGATCTTCCTAATGTTGTTTCAATTCCATTCCAACAGATCCTGTTTTTCTCGGGAGTGACGCTAACCATTGGACTCAAGTCATCTGCTCAGTTCTTTATGAAACGTTCTAATTTCAAGGTTTAATTTTTATTTTTCCTTTTCAAAGACGCATGTTTTTTTTTTAAATGTTATTGCTCCCGTTTTTATTTATTATAACTTATGCCTTTTGTTATATTGATTTCCAGGGTACGGTTTCATTTGGTGTTGGCTTCTTCTTGGTCGTCATTGGATGGCCCATCATAGGGATGATTGTCGAGACGTATGGCTTTATTATACTCTTCAGGTATATGACTGCTTATAATATGCAACATTTCAGCATCAATTCTGGTTTATTTTCCTTTTTTTTTTCTTTTTTGTTTTTGCGAAAAAAGGTGTTAATAATTTTAATTTGTTTACTTGCAGTGGCTTCTGGCCAACAGTGTCTGTTTTTCTGCAGAAGATACCTCTCTTTGGTTGGATATTCCAGCAACCTTTTGTCAGATCGGTATGATTTCTTTCACATCTTTTTTAATTCCATTTAGTTGCTTCCAATTGTGGAATTATGAAAGATGTTAAAATCTTTCAACAATGGAAAAAAATCGATTAATTGCACTTTAGTATGGTTTGTTTGAGTCACTTAGCTTTAGACCCTGTCAAAGACTTGCAGAACTTTGCAGGAAAATTAAGGATTTATGCTTTGTTAAGAGTCGAAATGTAACCTATGTTTTGTGTTTGCTTTCGGTCCAGTATTTTTGTGAATTCTCCCAGTAGAATAATTCGTATTCGTGAGCGAAATTCCATGTTTTGGTGAAGGTCGCATTTCCTGTATCCGGATGTTGTATTATGAGTTCCGAACAACATGTAATTAGACATTTCACCAAGTTAACGGATCATTAAAGTATGTCCAAAATTCCTGGAAAATAGAGAACCTTTGTCCTAATAGCAGAATCGATTAGGCACCCGCACTCTGACTAATATGAAGCACTTGATCAGTTGTTTGCATGTTTTTCTTACTAGTTAAGGGATTTGTAGAATGTTATTATGTGATGGTTTTCACTTTTCCGTGTACGACGACCTACATTACCCTGCATGGAAAAATCAGCCCCCCATAAAATATTATGTCGTGTAACAAGTGCAACTATTTTGCTTTGCAGTTTATGGATCGTTATCGTGGGAAAAGAGTTCCAGTGTAAATTTAGCCGTAGTAAGCGCAAGAAGGCTTGTCTGGAGCCCACTTGTAAGTGTTGTAAAATACGGTTTGGCCAGCGTTTCAGTACTAGCTGATGACAAATATGGTATACTTGGTTGATAAATGGGCTTGATTTTGTACATGATTTCTTATTTCAATTCTTTTTTCGCTTTTCATCAATGGAAATTTAAAAAATCAATTCTTTTGAGGGGATACATAATATAGCATCCGTCATTTTTGTTTACCGGTTTATTAGTGAGGCTTGTAGATTAGTTAGAAGCGCGATTCATATCTATGGACGATGTTTTCTTAGCAATTATTGAAATTTGTGTTGGCATTTTAATTGGTTTTACTGAATTAATTTTCTGTTGCTTCACAAATACATACTGTGTATCTGATGAAGCTCCTTCTTGAATTGATCTCTGAACACTCTCCGCAGTAGCTTATTCGACGCCGTTCGAGGGAACTCATCTACAATCTTCACTTAACCTCACCTGCTCAACAAATAATAACAACTATTTACTAATTAAAATAAAATAAAAAGAAATGAAAAAAAAAATAAGGTAAAATATCAGCAATATAAAGACCCAAACCTTGAAGAAAGGGCTGAGGTTGGTCTGAATAGGTTTTGTGAATTTCATGTATAAGATATCACCGTTCGGTGGTGCAACAATTACAACAGCAGTTTCGAGCATTCTCTCATTGGCAAAGTTGCACACACGCTCGATTTCCACTGAGCATGTCTGTGTACAAGAGAATCACTACTACAAGTAATCACCATCTTTACTAAGGCCTGTTTGGTTGATACAACGGGATTAGACAAGATAACATTATCCGAATCTTACATAATTCTTGATTTTTTTTCAATATTCCAAGATAAGCTCATTCTTTAAAAAAAATTGGGACTAAACAAAATAATAAATCGGCCAGAATCTTATTATCTTATTAGTTTGTTACATATACTCTGTTCATGAAGGAAAACGGAAGTGGATAAATTTGTACCGAAAAATGTAATGTACAACCAGAAAAATATATCAAAAAAACTGATATACTAATGAAAAATTAATGTAGATTATTTGTTGAGTTATAATAACATTTTGTTTTCATTATTACATAATAATTCTAATAATATCAAATACTATAGCTGATTTTTTGATATCTTCAGTATTTAAATTGAGAAAATGGGCTATTGAGCTAAAAGAAAAAGTAAACGACTTATGACAATTTATAATAGGGCATATTACAAATAAGCCCATCAGTGGGAACTTATTCATAAAGAGATCCAGACAATATTCTCCTTTACCAATAAGTCCACACATGGTCCAGATTTATGTAAAGGACTAAAATAACCCCTCTTACTTTATATGCTCCAATTTCATCCTTAACTTACTTTAACTTCAATTTGACCCCAACTTTCACAAATTATTCAATTTTGACCCAAAACTTTTTTTTTTTCACAAATTTTTTTTTTTTCAAAAACTTTTTTTTCCCGCCGGATTCCGGCGTTGACCGGCGGTCAACGCCGGTCTCCGGCGTTGACTTTTTAATTTTTTTTTTTTTTTTTTTTTTTTTTTTTTTTTTTCCTTCCGGATTTTTTTTCCGGATTCCGGCGTTGACCGGCGGTCAACGCCGGTCTCCGGCGTTGACTTTTTAATTTTCTTTTTTTTTTTTTTTTTTTTTTTTTTTTTTTTTTTTTCCGGATTTTTTTTCCGGATTCCGGCGGTCAACGCCGGTCTCCGGCGTTGACTTTTTAATTTTTTTTTTTTTTTTTTTTTTTTTTTTTTTTTTTTCTGTAACTTTTTTTTCCGTTTAAACAGCAATATTGCTGTGAATGACAGTAATATTAACTATATTACTGTTAAACACAGTAAAATTAACTAAACTATAGTTTAACACATTGATATTGCTATATTAATCTCTAGCACATTAATATTAACACAACAAAATTCATTATTATTGTATAATAAAGTAATATTACTATGTTGTCCGTTCAACAAATGTAAACAAAATAAAAAAAACCAAAAGAATTAATATTACTGTGAGTGACAGTAATATTACTATAGCAACAGTAATATTACAATAGTAGACAGTAATATTATTACGTTACTTCGTGAATAACTCGAACAAAACAAACACCCCAAAAAAATAATAATATTGATGTTGTTGACAGTAATATTATTGTGTTTACAGTTATTTTACTGTCAACGACAGTAATATAATTACGTTGACTTGTCAACAAATCAAAAAAAATAAAAAAAATAATAATAAATAAAAAAATATAATATTGCATTAATTTACTGTCAACGGCAGCACAATTACATAAATGTAATGTCAACGGCAGTACAATTACGTTAATTAACTATCATTGACAGTATAATTACGCTAAATTACTGTCAGTGACAGCACAATTACGGTCAACGTGTAGCGGCGGGCGTGGAAAAACAAAACAAACCAAACAAAAAAAAAAAACTTAAAAAAACACTAAAGAAAGAGACCGCCGGAAACCGGCGAAAAAATCCGGAAGAAAAGAAAAGAAAAAAAAAAGAAAAAAGAAAAAAAAAAAAAAAAAAGAAAAGTCAACGCCGGAGACCGGCGTTGACCGCCGGTCAACGCCGGAATCCGGAAAAAAAATCCGGAAGAAAAAAAAAAAAAAAAAAAAAAAAAAAAAGTTTAAAAAGTCAACGCCGGAGACCGGCGTTGACCGCCGGAGACCGGCGTTGACCGCCGGTCAACGCCGGAATCCGGCGGCAAAAAAAAGTTTTTGAAAAAAAAATTTTTTTTGAAAAAAAAAAAATTTTTGGGTCAAAATTTAATAATTTGTGAAATTTGGGGTCAAATTGAGATTAAATTAAGTTAAGGATGAAATTGGAGCATATTAAATTATACTCCAAAAAAAAGTCAAAATTGAATTTTTGTGGTCAAAATTGAACTTTTATGGACAAAATTGATTAATTTGGATTACAATTAAGAATTGGGTATAAATGATTGAGGGTAATATTGGGATATACATGAATGTTTCCTTTAGTTATAATAAATATTAAAGGAATGGGCTTATTGGTGAAAGAGATATGTCCCCTATACCTAGAATAATAAACATGCTTGGTTGGGGACTTTTGCATAAAAATCCCTTTATAATAATGTTAGAAGATTTATAATAATGATCTAGAGAGTCTGTGTTAGAAGATTTATAATAATGATCTAGAGAGTCACAGACCACCGTATGATTAAATTAATCACGATGCATCCATTAAAGGTGGAGTAGTATAAATATGAGCAAATCGTCCCAGATAGATCTTAAATAGAAAAGTATAAGGAGTACATGATATACAATTGCAAGCGATTCTGAGTAAGCTGGACAATTCGTTGTACACTATATCCAATTCCTACACCGATTGCAACTATAAGACTTGTAACTCTTGTAGACAATGATTTCATAATTGTGGAAAATGGTCCATTTTTCGGACTGTGTACTCATGCATATGGTGATATATGAGTTTATGTATACTTGCGCCCTTTAAATATGATTCAGCTACCATTTTTTATTCTTACATCTCTCCGTCTTGAGTGCCATTTTTTGTTTCTTAGGGCAACTACAACAATAGTAATAAAAAATGAGTACTCAAATGTCTATTGATTATTGCTACAGTGTTTTAGTTATTGAATAAAAGTCTTCCACTCCAACAATAAAACATCAAATGGATCATCAATTTTTAAATATATTAATTTATCCAATTCAACTAAAATAAATTAACTAAGCCCAGCCCAGCCCAATCAACCTAATCCACTTAAGTCAATTTAAATATTATAAAACTAAAAACTAAACCTAATTTCTACATCATCTTCTTCCATATACAGCCGTTGCAAAAAAAAAAAAAAAACCAGAAAACATACCTCTGCTTCACCTCTGTTCTTTTCGGTTTCACTCGTTTCTACTTCACTTTTTCTCGCTCTCTCTTTTTGCCTAAGAAGGAATTACTCTCCTTTTAGTGTGGAGTCAAATAAAAGATTTGAGAAAATTATTTGGTTGGGTTGTAGAAATATGATGAGGTGAATCTGATTTTTTGAATCAATTTTTTGGTTTAGAAAAAATGACCGTTGGGGTGTGAAATTACAGTTGGAATTTTTTGGTTATTGAATTTCTGGGAGCCAAAAATGCACCCACCGACCATTGGCACCAAAATGGCCCCTGTGTTTGACTACCCTGCTGGAGGCCGAAAGAATGAAATTTTGGGCATCAAATTGGCAGTTAGGCCTTTAATGCCTCATTTGATTATGCTGTTGGATATGATTATGCTGTTGGAGTTGCTCTTACATTTCTCAACAGAAAAAAAGAGATTAGAGGGTAGAGAAAATATTGGGAAATATTTACCAGAAGACCATGGACGCGCAAGACATATTAAGAGAAAAAGTGTTTCATTTTTGCGTAGCAATTTAGTAATGACACTCGTTAGACTAGTTAGAACCACGTTTCAGAATGTGTATGAAGGAAATTTCATTGCACAAATAGAAAAGTTAGCTATCAGTGAATTTCTTTTCTTTTTTTGGTTTTGCTGAATTAATTTTATGTTCATTCACAAATAGATGCACGTTACTATTTTTTACCATTAGCTTTAATGGCAATCGCTATTTACGTATTATATTATATTATATTATATTATATTATATTATATTATATTATATTATATTATATTATATTATATTATATTATATTATATTATATTATATTATTTCATCCAATATTTCAAAAGAATAATACAATGGTCTCATAAACAATAGGTGATATTTTAAATTTTACTGTGTATGTGAAGCTCCTTCTTCAATTGATCCCTCAACACTCTCCGCAGTAGCTTATTCGACGCCGTTCGAGGAAACTCCGGCACAATCTTCACCAACCTCACCTGCTCCACAGAGAAATAAATAAAAATAAAAATAGACTCCAACATTCTATGATCATTTTTTCTTGTATAAATAAATATGTTGAATGAAACCTTGAACAAAGGGTTGAGGTTGGCCTGAATAGCTTTTGCAAATTTCATGTGTAAGATATCTGGTTCGACACTGAATCCCTTCTTCAGTACCACAAATATAGACAGCTGTTCAGGTCCACCATTCGGCGGCGCAACACTTACTGCAGCTATTTCGAGGATGCTCTCATCGGCAAAGTTGCACACACGCTCGATTTCCACTGAGCTTGTCTGTATACAAGATAAGCAACTACAACATGTAAAATAACCATCTTCACTAAGGCCTCGTTTGGTTAATAAGATTAGTGTAATCTTGCATAGTTCTACGTTAAATCAAGATAAGGGCTCGTTCTTTCCCCAAAAAAAAATTGAGATGGCCCACGAAAAAATTATTCGACTAATAATAAACAAGACTCGATTATATAATTAATCACGTCTCAACGGACTAATTGAATATACCTTAATGCCACCAAGGTTCATAGTGTCATCAGCTCTACCCTGCACAATATAGTATCCACCAACGGTTCTCTTTAGTATGTCGCCATGCCTCCTTAGTTGCTGACACAAGTAAAATGCAACTTATTCAGTTGCTTTTAGACACGAGTCGACTCCGTAAAGAATAATAGTACCGTATAAAAATCATAAAACTAAAAAAAAAACAAAAAAAAAACAGATTCTTGGTTTAAAGTATGTGGAAAGCATACCATTCCATTGTAGATAGGCATACCCTTGAAATAAACCTCCTCGTGGTCGCCGTTAAGCAATCGGTCAGTCGCACCAAAGTAATGAGGAAATAATCCCACTTCACCCACACAAGCTTCCTCATCTGGCTGTCGAAAACAAAAAATCAGTGTGAGAAAAATAAAAGGGTAAATTACAACTACCCTGAGGTATGGTCAATTTACGAAAAAAAACCCCTCTTGTTTGGATAATTACATCTACCCCTCAACTATGATTTTTCTTACACATCCACCCTCGTGGTGTCAAATTCAACATAATCATCTAGATTTCGTGGAATGTGCTCTAGTTTGTACTCGTTTTGTGTAAAAATACAGTTTTTTATGCACCACAATCTGATATATACAAGCCAAAAAAACACATATTATGATCATCTTGCTTCAAAATGTGGATTTTAAATGGGATAAAACGGATACAAAAGCGATAATATTCCATAAAATCTAGAAGATTCCACTAAATTTGAAACCGCAAGGGTGGACGTGTAAGAAGATTTATAGTTGAGGAGTGGTTGTAATTATCCAAATAGGAGGGGGGTTTTCGTAATTTGACCGTACCTCAGGGGTGGTTGTAATTTACCCAAAATAAAATCCAATGAAGATAACCGAGTTAGCCATAGAAGGAAGTTCTTACATAAGGGGTCCCACTTTCGTCGAAGATGAGAAATCCCGCACCAATTGCTGCGGAACTAAATGTCCCGAAAGCCTGTGGTTGCAAAAGGTTTCCGTAAATGTAAGACGAAGCAAGCTCTGTGCCACCACAACATTCAATTACCGGCTTGTAATAATTCCTCGAAGAGAGCCATAGGTCGTCGTCAACACTCGAGGCTTCTCCAGTTGAAGCAAATAACCTATTGAAAACATCGTTCTTGCATATAGTTATTCCTTCGGTAAAATAAACTACATAATATATAAATATTGGAAAGCTGCTAAATCAAGAATTACTTTATCTTCGTCCAATCTAAACCGTCCATACAAGACGTACTTTTCCATGTCTTCACTAAACTAGGTACAGTTCCTAAAATAGTCACTCCTGCATCCTGTATATTGCCGAAAATGGTGAAATTATCGGAATTTTGAATTAGAAAAAAAAAAAAGATTTTTTCTTACCTGGACGAATTTTCCGAAGCCACGGCTTAGAGGAGAACCGTGATAGAGAGCAAGAGTAGCGCCAGCTAAGAAACTGGAATAGAGTAAAATGGGGCCCATAACCCATCCTAAATTTGTCGGCCAGCAAAAAACATCTCCAACTCGAACATCGAGATGTGCCCATGAATCGGCAGCACAACGAATCGGAGAAAGTTGAGTCCATGGTATAGCTTTTGGCTCTCCTGTTCGAAGGGTCGAAAAAAATGTTATTAAAACGAAATTGTCAAAAAAAAAAAAAAAAAAACGTAAGGAAAAACGAGGTTAAGCGAACCTGAGGTACCGGATGAGAATAGAATGTTGGTGACGGAATCTGGCGGTTGGTAAACTGGTGAATAGTAATTACATCTGTCGAGAAAGTATTGGTTTTTTTTTTCTTTTTATAAATTCAGAAATGCGGATAATTATTACATGATTCTTGCATGCATGTTTAAACTACCTTGGTAGGCGACGCGCACTTGAAAGAAAAGTATGCCATGAAGAATCTTGATTTCTTAATTGAAGAGCTACGTCTTTTCCGGTTGCAGGAATGACTATAACTCTATCTGGACCAGCTTCTACCACTCGACTGCAGCCACAGATTAAGAGAATAATGTAAGTATATAATTCATGGACAATCGACGTTCAATATAAATGCATATATTACCTGTATAAAGGAAACCTCCGTCCTCCTCGTACAATAAAATCCTGAATTTGCTTCAAGTTAGAAATTCTTTTCTTTTTCAAAATAAAGAAGAAGAAAAAACCATATGCTATGCAAGAAAGCTCGTAAGTGCTAATACTCCCGACTTTTCTTCCTTTTCTCCTCATTTTTACTATTTATTTGTGACCGAACATATTTTCGTCCAGCAAAATTCTATCTTCTTATATAATTGTTCCATAGTAGCTTGAATTGCAAAGTTAGAGAGCTCAAATTACTTAATTACCCCGAGTACTTCAACAACATAAGCCTGTTTTACCTATTCGAACAAAAGAATAATAATTATAAAAAAAATGGAACTTTCCAAGATAAGTTTTGCAAACCACCTGAGTGAAAACTGCCTTAGCCTTTGATACGCGTAAGCGAGTTGCGATTTCCATAGGGGCAAAGCTGTCAGCTATAGAGACGACGACAAATCCAGCAAGTACAATAGCCAAGTATATAATAACGGCGGTTGCTGTCATCGGCATATCAATGGCAATTGCATCTCCTCTGCGGAATCCCAATTCCAGTGCATTTGCTACCAACCTGCTCGTGGTAGACGAAAAAAAAAAAAAAAAAAAAAGAGGATTTATTACATGTATAGGTAATAAGAAAGAGAATAAATAGAGCGATAACAACATTTGTAGAAACGAGCATACATTACTTGTTGGCGGAGCTCTTTTAATGTCATACTTCTGATTTGATAATCATCGTCGTCACAGCCTTCATCCCTCCACACAATTGCTAAGCTATTATCGTCTTTCTTGAAATTATTGCTCGATTGTAGACAACACTCGGCAACATTGAGCATCGAACCAGGTAGCCATGTTCCGCCATGCTTGGATTTGTCGGAAGTATCCAATACACGTTTTGGTGGAACGGAAAATCGAACGGATAGCTCGTTAAGTAGAAGTTGCCAATATATCTGGAACAACACAACACATACATAGAGTTTTATTACACGAGAAAAAGACAAAAAAAATGCATTATCGACTTATCGTCGTATATGATTGGATCATGAACAAAGAAGATGATCTTGCCTCGGGATTTTGCACCGAGAAATGCTGAAATTGTGTGAAACTTGCTATTGGATTTTTGTACATTGTTGCACCTAATAGCCTTGGGCCATGGGATTCCATTAGACGCCCCAAGTTTGTACTCTTCGACCGGAATCTGAATATTAAGAAAACTAATAAATATGCATGGATTTTACGGAAAAAATAAAATAAAATAAAATAGAATGTGACTGAAATGCCCTTCCTATTAATTCTCCTCCCACTAATTCTCTCTCTACTAATTAAGAGTGATAAAAGCGAGAACATGGTAATTAATGCATCATTTTAGATAATACGATACAAGAGTACGTGGCGTGGGGAAAATTATAGTTTTTCATCCCTCAAGTTTGCACCGATTTTACATTTGGTCCCTCAAGTTTCAATATCGAACATTTTTTGTCATTTTAGTCAATCTACCATTAGTCTATCAGTTAAGGTGGTGATGGGTACAGGCTTGATTCTGTTAGTACTAACGGAAAATTGATGAAAATGACTAAAAATGTTGAATTTTTGAAACATGAGGGACCAAATGTGTTTTTTTTAAGAACATGGGGACTAAATATGAAATCAGTTCAAATTTGAGGGGTGAAAACTGTAATTTTCCCAGAGAGTGTGTATGAGAGAGAGAGAGAGAGAGAGAGAGAGAGAGAGAGAGAGAGTTACGGGGAAGGAAACCAATAGAGAGGAGGGCCATTGACGGAGTCATCGTGACTACGGTAGACCGAATAGTAGATGAGCTGGTGCAGGGGATGTGGGTGCCATGGTTTCAACAGATTGCGAGACATAATCTCAGCCCAAATCTCCTTCGCCGCCGCACAATTGGAGGAAGAATTGCCGATTGCATCTTTGATCTCTCTTCCCAAAACCATTGCTTCTTCAACCGTAAGCCCAGCTCCCACCAAATCTTCTACCCCAACTTCGCTTATGCTCTTCCCCATTCTCTCTCTCTCTCTCTCTCTCCCCCTCTCTCTCTCTCTATCTCTATCTTTGTAGACCGGTAGTTATACAGAGTGTCGTATAGTTTTTTCGAATTTTCTTTCAGAGCCACCTACTTTTTTCTTCGGAAAACAACACAATTTAGTCCCTCAAATTTTCACTGATTTCACATTTGGTCCCCATGTTCACAAAAAACATATTTGGTCCCTTATGTTTCGAAAATTCAACACTTTTAGTCATTTCCGTTAATTTCCGGTTAAAACTAACGAAATCAAGCGTGTGTCCATCACTGCCTTAACTAACGGACTAACAGTAAAATTGACAAAAGAACCAAAAGTGTTGAATTATTGGAACATGAGGGACCAAATGTGTTTTTTTTTTAACATGGATGACCAAATGTAAAATCGGTGCAAACTTGAGGGGTGAAAACAGTAATTTCTTTTTTTCTCTTTTAAGCCGGATTTTTATTTGAAAAACGTCGTTAGACTTGATTAAGTTTTTTTCTTTTCTTTTCTTTTCTTTTTAAGGTTAATAATTTTGTCTACCACCTTAGGATATAACCGAAACTCGAAATAAGCCAGAGTGTTTGGTCATTCTTACATAATTTCGCAGAGTAAGTTAAAACATGAACGAGACGATTGTTTTTTCTCTTAACAAATGAAAAAGGAACAACTAATTACGATAAGAAGAAAAAACGATCTTTAGCGAAAGCGCCGACGACGAGGCGCGTCATGATTTAAATCATGCAAATGCACCTAACTTGAGAGAAATTGCTGTAGAGCATTATTTAGGGTAGTTAGATGTCCACGTTGTAATAAGTCCAAAACGACTTCGTTGGAGCTCCATCGTGGCAAATTGGTCATTCAGCAATGGATAATTACAAGAAATGTAGAGAAAGGCAGAGTTGATTACAAAATAGACTAGTAAATATTATTTTTCTAACATTCTCTCTAATATAACCACATACAAATTATAAATAAACATTTTCTTTTCTCTTTCCTCACTACCCAAAAATGTGTAACACTCAATATACATATTAGGGGTGCACAGTGGCGGATCAAGGACGAAAATTCAGGGTATGCCGGCTATGCCGAGACAAGAATTTACTGTACTGTGGAGTTAAATTTTCGGGAGCAGCCCCCCCGAAAAAAATTTTGAACCTTTTTTTGTTGGATAAATTAGGAGAAGGGAAAAAAAATTGAAATTTTTTTTTTTTTTTTTTGGATAAACTAGGAGAAGAAAAATTTGGGACTTTTTTTGTATATTTTGAATTTTGGGTGGACTAAATAATAATATAGATATAATATAATGTGTTTTTGGGGAGAGGGGCTAAAAAAAAAAAGAAAAAAGATAGGACTTTTTTTGTATATTTTGAATTTTGGGTGAACTAAATAGTAATATAGATATATATAATGTGTTTATGAGAGAGGGGCTCAAAAGAAATTTAGATAAAAAAAATTATATACTTTTTTGTACCATAATGGAGTCGAACTCATGACCTCATCTAACAACTTGGAGATCATTGCAACCAAGGCAAATTTATTTTCATAATTTGGGGTGGTCCATAGCATACTTGGCCACCCCTAGATCCGCCCCTGGGGGTGCACATCCGATGGAACTGACCAGAATCAGCCTCGTCACTTTCAATTATAATTCCAAAAATTCCAGAATCTAGAAATTCGTTCCAACAACAAAAGTTTCGGAAATTTCAGAATTTTCGAAAATTGCACAAGTTTTGAAAAGTTTGGAATCCTTTAAAAATTCCATAAATTTTCATAAAATAGAACATTGGCTTTAATAAAAATAAAGAACATGAATTTCACCAATAACTCGCTGTGAATCCAAAAAAAAAATCAAGCCATCTGTATAATTGAAATATAGTGTAAAAAAGTAACATATTAGATGTTTAATTAATTTTTCACTGAGTAAAATATGTAAATATATAAAATTTTGATTCAAATGGAAATAGGAAAGTTAAAAAAAAATTAAAAAAAAAATTAAAAAAGAAATAAAAAACAATAAAAATCAGAATATAACATCAACTCCCTCCTATATTATTTTCAAATTTCAATTTTTGTAGTCCTCTCTCTCTTTCTCCAAACCCCTCTTGTCACAGTGCTATGGATAAATTTGGTGACTGAAAATATTATCAAACAGATTGACATGACCTCCAAGACCTATTTTCTCACATCTCCAGATTTCGATAAATTCCTCGTCAAATTCGTTTTCTGCAATTCATCCGACCAACCGCACACTGTGAAATCTGCTTGTCTGCTCATGCGAGAGGACTTTGTCATCTTCGACAGTGACGAATTATCGAGCCATGAAAAAATACGCAAACACATGAACGAATTACTCGAAAAATTGGGTATAGTAACTCCATATTTGCACCAAAGGAAAGGTTGATCGACATGGCTTTGGATACAGCGTATGTGCTTATTAAATCGAAGCCTCCGGCTCATAACCATCTTTTAATTGAGATGCATGCTTTTGTTAGTTTTAAGTTCGATTTTGACAGTGAAATTCCTGTTTTCGATGAAGGATGTGTCAAGAATTTGGGAAGTATAGTGTTCCTGCATAGTATTAGTTCTTGTTGCCTGTATTAGCAAGTTAGGGTTAGGGTTTAGGTACCGTTTGAATTCTAATACTATATATACTTCTTTATTTTCTCCTTTCTATATTGATTTATATTTGAAGTGGAAATAAAATTGAGAGATTATTTTTTCTTTTTTGGCAAATTACGGCCAACCCCCGAGGTAAGGCCAAATTACGAAAACTCCCCTCATGTTTGAGTAATTACAACCACCCCCAACTATGTATTGTCTACCACGTCCACCGTTACAGTGTCAAATTTACCTACTAAATGAGAGGTTTTTTCGTAAGAAAATACATAGTTGAGGGAGTGGTTGTAATTATCCAAACAAGAAGGGTTTTTTTTCGTAATTTGACCTTACCTCGGGGGTAGCAGTAATTTGCCCTTCATTTTTGGCATCTCCACCAAACGAATCAACCAAAAATACATTACTTTGTACATTTAGCAGTTTTACGATGTTAGGCCAGAGAACGACAATTTGCTAAAGTGATGGCGTAAAAATTCACCAAAGGGAAAGGGAAAAAGAAAAAAAAAAAAAAAAAAAAAAAAAAGCTCTACGGCACAAGCTGGAAAATGTTGATTGTCTTTTGAACAACTTGGTACCTTTTAGAATTGAAGTTCGCAATCGGAATCAACTAAACTCTTCGGGTATCGTTCAATCAGTTTTACGATATTTACCTGGCAAACCGTTGAGTCCACTCTGTAGCAAGTTCATCGTGCTTCAGTCTATCAGCCAAGTATAAGTGTGCAATACCTGGAACAAGGGGTTTATCTGCAAGAAACATCATCACTAAGAAACAAAACACAGTCGCTCGATTTTATTTATAGATTAAAACAGAGAACTGAAATGCAGAGGTTGAAAGTATTTACACGCGTCGGGGTTGTTAAAGATAGATCTGAGTGCTACCAGAACCTTCGAGATAGTTAGAGCCGGGCTCCACCCATCTTTCAGGATATCGAGACTAACATTGCCGGCAGAGTCAACATTGCAGTGGTATATTCTGGTTTTGAATACTACCTGAAAATCTGAAGTCAAAATTCAGAAATACGAGCTGGTATATATATATAAACGAGTGACTGGCGATAAATAAACGAGAAATTGTCGCAGAAAAGAACAATTACAATTACTAATAATCTTCTACGCACGAAGCATCCGTAACTATATCAATCTAGTATTACCTTGGGCGGTTTAAACGGATAATCACTCGGAAATGTTATATCGAGGAAAAATATGCCGCCTTCATAAGGTGTCCCTACAAAAACATAGACATAATTTTCGGTTAGAGATCCATTAGACTTGCCAAAAGAAAGTGCTTCTGCATATTCTCATTTATCGCATTTCGAGAAACAATTTAATAATTAAAATTGATGGAAAGACGTGGGCCCCCATGATTTTCATCACGTTTTGGGTTGAATTGAACCGCATATGAATTTCTTTGATATAAATTTTAAATTTGCAATTTTCACTCTCTACTGAAAATAGTAATAAGCATTAATTCCTTCGATCGTTTCTCGTTATGCCAAAGGAAGGCGAAAAAAGTGGCCAGAAAACGAAAAAAAAGTGAAATCAGGAAGCAAAGACTTCTTCCATACGATTAAACGCGGATTCACTCACTCACTCACTCACTCATGCTCTGAAGACAACCTCAGCATTTTCGATAAAAGGAAAACGAATTCAGACCACACACTCAAACGAAAAAAAAGAATTTGAGTTCATCATATAACAGCCATCACTTACATCGTCTATGATTAACAAAACGAACAACTTAACTACGTTGTAAACCCAACATACTACGCAGTCGAGAAATACATCAAAATACAATATATTATGCACAAGGTACCATGGATTCTCAAGTCAAAGTACTAAACCTGTCAAAGTGCACAAAGTTAATGCGAGAAATGCGCAACATTACCAACAAGAATATCTCACTGGCCCCAAAACTCGACTACGGAGAAACGCGCCAAAGCTTTCGATTCAACTTGAGGAAATTTTGAAAATAGTATTGTGACGAAATGTCATACCTAAAATTTCTGAACTAGGTTAATTAATTGAAAATTCTCCAGCAATTTCAAAAAAAAAAAATCTCAATAAAAATTCTACATATTGAGGCTAAAATGCGGTGGCGATATGAAGGTACAAATCTTCTAGCGTAAGGTACAACTACAATTACAAATGCGAAAAGGGGGAGGGTACCGTACCGGGAGGACCGAAGAGTGTGGCGACCCAATGGTAGAGATTGTCGCCCTTGGGGCCGGCGGAGCAGTCCGGCGGAGGTTCCATACTCAGCTCCGACAATTCCTTTTGTATTCTCTTCCCTGAAGACGACACCGACGTTGTCGACGGCCACGACCGACCTCCGCCTCCGCCTCCGCTGCTTCCTCCTCTTCCGCCGCCTCCACCTCCCGGCGCCATCATCATCATCATGCTACTGCTTCCGCTCATCTTAAAGTTTGAGGGAAAAAAAATGATATGCAAAAATTCAGCTCAAATTCATCCCGTTTCCATTCATTTTGGAGGAAAAACAAAATTAATTTCTACTTTTTGAAGTTAAATATGCATGAGAAAGAAAGTGCGGGGCCTTTCACAATAAAAGAAAAGTTAGAGGACTGGCTTTCATATTAAATTAAGGTAAATTACGGCCACCCCCAAAGGTAAGGTCAAATTACGAAAAAATCCTTCTTGTTTGGGTAATTACAACCAACTCCCTCAACTATGAATTTTCTTACACGTCCACCCTTGCCAGGTCAAATTTAGTGAAATTTTCTAGATTATGTGGAATATTCTTCTGTTTGTACTCGTTTTAAGTTTTGACCCATTCGAGCTCCACATTTTGAAACAAGATGATCATAAGATGTGTCTCATGTCTTGTAAGTATCAGATTATGGTGTATCAGAAAGACATAAACTACATTTTTTGCACAAAACGAGTACAAACTGGAGAACGTTCCACAGAATCTAGAAGATTATGTAGAATTTGACACTGCAATAGTGAACGTGTAAGAAGATTCATAATTGAGGAGTTGTTGTAATTACCCAAACATGAAGGATTTTTTCGTAATTTAATCTTATCTGAAAGGGTCGGTAGTAATTTACTCAAAACTATACTACTAATACTATTTTTGTCAAATCCATCATTACTCATTAATGATTACTTGTCAAAAAATTTCTACAGCCAATAAAATATACATAAGATATTTATCAATAAAAGAAGTCTACACCAAGTTAATTTTTTCATGGGTAGGATTTAGGATAGTCCACTTAAAATTCAAATTATGCAAAAAACTCCTCTCTTTTTATCTCTTCCTAATTTATATATATATATATATATATATATATATATATATATATATAAAAAAAAAAAAAAAAAAAAAAAAAAAAGAGGTCCATTTTTTTTTCAAGGACTCGCCACTACTTACGGAATCCAATTTTTGATGACTTTGAGTACAAGAATGAGTTGTGAAATGTATTGATGTCATGAATAACTTTGATGGATTAAATTTGCAATGACCACAATTGAAATTTTACTTTGCAATCATATTAAGTTTACATAAACATTCTAGTTGATGAACAAATAGCTCCATTTTCCCACTCTTAGGGTTGTATACTGTCCATTTTGCATAGAGATACACTAAGAATGCCAAGATTACAAAAAATACGGTTTTCGTCACTGTTTACTTAGAGCAACTCCAGTAATTGTGCTAAAATTTATCATTTGTTATCAAATTATACACTGTGAGTAGTGTTTTAGCACACCATTTTTTCTGACTCACTCCAACAATGATTGTTTATATTTTAACACACCATCACTTTAGACATCACTATACATTCAAATATATTTTTTAATACATAATTTTACATTTTATTATTATATTTCGTATATTTGATGATATAATAAAAAACACTTTTATTTAAAATAATAGTAATTTCAATTTCAATTAAATAATTATATTTTAAGTGTTATATTTCAACGGTCATTTTAAGTGTTAATTAAATAATTAAATATTGTGCTTCAGAGTTGGGAACTTGTGCAATTGTACTGTTATTTGATTTTCTAACAAAGTGATTTTGCCATTTCATCCTCTTGGTGTGTCAAATTTGACAAGCCTAATTTATAATATGTCATATAGTCTATAATATATAAGAGCTGCTGGAGCTCTAATTTTCAATAAAAGTTGTAAAGTTTGCTTCAATTTAGCATATAACACAACGGCTGGATATTTCAGATTCTAATTTCTTGAGTTTCTCTTCGGTTTCTTGCAACTTCATCTTCATATCTTCGTTTTCTCTGGTTACTTTTAGAGCAACTTGATTACGAGTCACAATGTTCGATTTCAGTGACTCATTATTTGCCTCTAGAGTTTGTATCTTATCATTTTTTTGCTCCAGAAATCTTATAAATCCTCGCCCAATTTCCAATCCCTTTTCACAAATTTCAGGCTCAGCCCATTGAAGAAAATTGCATCCGTTTGGTTTCTGGTCTCATGCAATGTAAAACATATAGTTTTTAGCTATAAATTCAAACTAAAAATAAAAATTTTGAAGTAAAGTACGAGCGAAGAAACTTACATCCAAATTGGTGCAACATGCAAATTTTCTTGCAGGATTCTTCGCCGTCCAAGTTGTTCCAATTGCAACGTCTCTATTGCATCGACACATTGTGCCAGCAAAACTTGAACAATAACTTCTTGACCCAACGCATGAACACGATTGTTGAGAATTTGAACTCCCGGAATTAAAGAATTAAAAAATTATGAAAAATTAAAGAAATTTATGGAGGGAGCTACTTACTGGCTAGGGGACCTAGGGGGTGCCCTCGGATACTCCGCGGGATGATGTCGGCTCCTACTTCCGCCGCGGCTTCTTGGGGGACTCACATTGTAGTTCCGGTGTTGACTTTATTATGCGTTTATTATACACAATGCCATTTTAAGTGTACACAAATTCTCGATGAAATCAATTTTCGTTTAATACAAGGGAAGAGTAAGGATATGGGGGAAAAACCGATAACCAGAGATTTGCGTATTTGAATTTTGAATACATACTTGTATAAAATGGCATTACAATCTTGATGACACTATACCTCGAGTATCTTCGTGTAGGAGGAGGAGACAGAGAATTGTACGGAGGTGATTGAGAAGAATAACGTGAACGAGAAAGACCTCGGCTGCAAACAAAAAAAAATCATATTTGCGTATTTGGATACATGCTTGCATAAAATGGCATTGCAATCTTGATGACACTAAATATACCTCAAATATCTTCGTGTAGGAGGAGGAGACAGAGAATCGTACGGAGGTGATTGAGAAGAATAATGTGAACGAGAAAGACCTCGGCTGCAAACCAAAAAAAAAAACATATTTGCGTATTTGGATACATGCTTGCATAAAATGACATTGCAATCTTGATGACACTAAATATACCTCGAATATCTTCGTGTAGGAGGAGGAGACTGAGAATTGCGCGGAGGTGATTGAGAAGAATAACGTGAACGAGACCGACCTCGGCTGCAAACAAAAAAATTTAATAAATTAATAATCAAAGGTAAAAAGAAAAGTCACAATGCTAGAGTTCTCTATCCGACGTACGAAATTAAATCATTCATTACACTCGTGGTCGATAGCACAAGATTACCATAATTCATTATCAACTCAAACCTCATACATTCGATTATCTTATTATTATTATTCGTAAAGCTAATGTTCATTAACATCGATCGAGGAGAAAAATTACCTCCTTCCATGGCGTAAACACTTAGTCCAGCCATGGAGGTAGTAGTAGAGGCAATTTTTATGGGAAAATTGCAATTAAGTCCCTAATTTATTTATTTTTTTAAATTTAGCATGAACTGCAACATGTCCTTTATTTTATGTTATTTCAATTTTATTTTTACTCGAAGGTATATTTGTCCTTTCACATTCAGTAAACCTTTAAAATCACAGTGGGCTGAGTGTGCTATTAAAAAAAAATTTACAGGGGGCTTGTTTTCGCTATTTCAAGATAAAAAAGAATATTTTTTACAGTTTACTCATATATATATATATATATAGAGAGAGAGAGAGAGAGAGAGAGAGAGAGAGAGAGAGAGAGAGAGAGAGAGAGAGAGAGAGAGAGAGAGAGAAAAACTTGCGTGTAATCAAGACGAAGGTTGCGAACAAGAAGGATAATTGGAGAATCTCCTCTGCTGCCGTAACTTCTTGGTGGTGAAGAGCTGTAACTCCTTTCACTCATTTTTGCAAACTGTTTAAATCCTACACCACAATATTCAAATCTACATAATTACCGATCTATACATATATAATACGATAATGCAGAAAAAAAAACAATTACAGAGAAAGAGAAGACAACGTTTGCTATCAAATTCATTTGTAGATTGGAAAGAAACAAACCAACCAAAACTTCTACGGGTAAATTACAGCCAGCCCTGAAATAAAGTTAGATTATGAATTTTGAAAATTTAGTGAAATCTCGTGGATTATATGGAATATCTCTAGTTTGTACCGGTTTTATCTCATTCGAGTTCCACGTTTTGAAACAAGATGGTCATAAAATATGTCTATTGCTTGTAAATACTGGATTGTGGTGCATCAGAAACTGCATTTTCGCACAAAACGAGTACAAACTAGAGAATATTCCACATAATGTATAAGATTATGTTAAATTTGACACCATAAGGATGTACGTGTAAGAAGATTCATAGTTGATGGATGATCGTAATTATCCAAGCAAAGCGGATTTTCTCGTAATTTAACCTTACCTCAAGGAGATGGCCGTCGTTTACCCAAATTTCTATGTTTATTTAAAAAAAGGAAAAAAAAAATTCAAGTTCAATAGTACAAAAGAATGAAGAAAGAACACCGTTTACCCGAAACCAAAAATGTTCTGACCGACTTGTTAGGGAGAATGCAAAAAGAGAAGTATGTGAAGGAGATTTGGTTTAAACTGTGGAGTTATACAAGAATATGATTTTGGGACCGAATTTAAAGAAGAAGAAAAAAAATATCTTCTTTTTCATTTTATTTTATTGTTTTTTTTTTTTTTTTTTTTTTGATATTTTTCAAACTTTTTGGAGTTTGATAGCTCTATACAAATTAAAGTATGAAACCGCGTGGAGTCCATTGTATATGTTGGAAAATAAGTAGTAATAATACCAAATCAAAAATTCCGATAATTGAATATTGTCCCGTTTGGCTAAGCTTATTTAAAACAACTTATAAGCTTCTATAACTGACACGAATACGGAACAAAATACTCTACAGCATATGTAGTAGTAGATCAATGATCAAAAGTTGTCTCGTTTGACTAAGCTTGTTTAAAACATGTAGTAAATTAACTGATCAGATGTTTTAGAAGCTGATAAAATAGTACATGACATCATTATAATTATTGTCTGTCGAGGTCCCCCGCGAGATAGCATAAACTCTATATTCGTGTGGTGTTGTCCGATTTGGACTGAGTTCAATTGGTTTTGCTCTTAGGTTCCCCAAAATGTCGCATACAAATATTTTTGTTATTCCCTCATAATATTTTTGTTATTCCCTCCTTATAAAGTAGCGATCTTTCACATAATAAACCGATGTGCAACTATATTTGTACCTCAATATTGTCAAACTTGTTTTACTCTGATATTTTTTTTTCTTAAAATATTATTATAATGTTTACAAATTACTTTAGTATCAAATAAAACAATAATATTAAATTATATATTAAATAAACTAAAAATAACTTTTTTTATGTTTGATATGATATTTGAATATGTTTTTTTAAAATAAAATTAAGTGCAATAAAATATTTTAAAGCAATAGGTTTGTGAATGTTTCAATTTTTCCCCATTAATATAAGAAAAATTTCTTGTTTTGTAAATAAATATAATTTATAAATCCAGACAATAAGAATATTATGATCAAATAGAGAATAATTATTATGATAATTTTTATAATTAAAATTGAAATAATTATTAATATTAATCTTAATTACAAGAATACGACAGAAAAAAATCTCCTCTGCCATAACTTCTTGGTGGTGAAGGGCTGTAAGTATGTATGTAGGGTTTTTTTGCAAAAACCACCCCTGTGTAATCTCTAATTGCTGAAAAACCCCTCGTGTTAAAACAATTAGCAAATACCCCCCTATGAAAATTAGTCAAAATCAATAAGGTCCCTGCAAGCTGACCGTGCGTTGCACTCGCCATGAATGCGACTGGGATTTCTTTTCTTGACCAGAAAATACCTAAATACGGCATAATTTATATAAGCACTAAAATGATTTTTTTTTTTAATTTTCAATTGAGTCCTCCATATTTTCAATAAGCCCTCTTCAACCTCAAGAACATCCACTTCTTTACCATGATTGTTTTCAGCAAAAACCATCAACCAAACCCAACTCTGAGCATCAAGTTCATTTCTATTCCAAATCAAGTAGAACAAAAGGGAAGAAAAATGGATCCTCAAGCTTTTTCGGCACAACCCAGAAAAATACAAAAACATTTAGAGCATTTTCTTCCAATTTCTGAAACTTAAATCGTATCTGAGAAATAAGAAGAATGTCAAACTCGAAGAATCCTTTCCAGCCACTGCACAGTTACTCCGCCAAACTCGAATCCGACTCTCCGGATCCACCACCACTACTGCCGCGCCGCCTTTGAGTGCCACCACCGCTTTTGTAACTTCTGAATCCACAATTTCCGTCCATCGAAATTGTCGTCCTTACACTTTTTTCTTCCAATCTACAAAAAAGAAAAAAACATCTCCTCCCACCATTGACAGTCAACCATTCTTCACGGGACTCCTTTTTCTAGTGAGTCAGAGACGTCCCAGTGAAGGGGGAGAGAAGATGCCAAGATGGTTTGGGCCCATTTTGGTGATATTATTTATTTATTTAGATTAATTTGTTTTTTTTACATTTTATTTGTTTAAAACTGAAATATTATTAAATACTTATTAGGGGTAGTTTCGTCATTTTCATATAAGTCAACCATCAAATTTGAAGTAAGGGGCGGTGTGCTTCGTAAAACACAATATAGGGGGACCTTGCTAATATTTTTAACATGAGGACTTTTTCGGCAATTTGAAATTACACAGGGGGTTTTGTGCAATTAACTCTATGTATGTATGTATGTATGAATACGAATTACAATATTCTACGAGCTCCTTAAATTTGTTTTGTTTCATTAGGCTAGTCTTTTGTTGACTTTTGTTAACTATCACACGTCATGATGACGTGTAATCCACGTCATGACATTTGTTGACTTTTGTTAACTATCCCACGTCATGATGAGGTGTAATCCACGTCATGACTTTTGTTGACTTTTGTTAACTTTCATTGGGGTTTTATCTATCCTACACCCGGTAAAGGTTACACCGGGTGATTTTTTACCGTTGATCTACACATACCAATGTGGGTGTGTGTGTGTGTTTGTGTGTATATGAATGGTAAAGATCTACCCGGTGTAGGATCTCAAAAGCCGAAAATAAGCTAAAGGGATTCTAATGCAATGACATTTTTGCCCTTAAACGATGCAATATATAAAAGGGTATCACTATAACAAATCTCAACTTTTGCTTACTTGAATACCAAAAAAATAAAAAATAAATAATTAATAGTAGATTACTTTAATACCCTTAATGAAAATCAAAACCAAAAAATATTACAAATATTATTTTTCTTTCTTAAATACCAAATAATCAAAAACCTCAAAACTCATTTCCCTCCTCACTCACAAACCCCTCCCCTCATCCACCTCCTTCTTCTCCCTCCCCCCAAAAACCCTTCTAAAAAACCTCAAAACTAAAGAAATCAAAACCTTACACAACTTGCAAAATGGCGTCAAACGACAATAGAATGGTAGTTTACGAGCAAGGAGAACCCATTAAGGTATGTATTCATGTATTTTTTGAGCTAAAACATCGATTTTGATTCTTTTTTTTTTTTAATCCGCCATCAACTTTCGACACATACAGGTCGAAAATGTGCTTATTTTTCGACATGTATGTGTCGAAAAACATAATAATTGATATTATACACATTTTCGACACTTAAGTGTCGAAAATAGCAGTACAATTCGACAGGTAACCGTCGAATTTGTCTATAATTTTCGACACTTAAGTGTCGAATTGGTCCCATATTTTCGACACTTAACTGTCGAATATGTCCCATGTTTTCGACACCTAAGTGTCGAAATTAGGGGACAAATTCGACAGTTAGGTGTCGAAGTTTTCCCTGTTGCAAATTTACGTCTAATATTTTCTCCACTTTTGGGTAGATCGATTGCACCTAGGGGTGGAGATCGGACGGATCGGATCGGAATACACCCCTTCGGAAAATTTCCGATTTTTTTCGGAAGTGAAAAATCACTTACGATTCCGATTTCGAAAATTTCGGAATGCAAAAGGTCGTTCGGATTCCGATTCCGAAAAAAAAAATCGGAATTTCGAAATTTTCGGAAACATCGTTGATTATGCCCGGCCACTGAAGCACGGAAGAAAAGCAACGGCCACGGCGGAGATTTATAGAGAATAACGACAGCTTTTGGCAGCAACTCCGGCGATCTTGAGAAAAAGGACGGTGGTATTTTGCAGCAATTCCAGCCTCTGTTTCGCGAAGGAAAGATATGGAAGTTAGGTGTTATGACTCATATGGTAGAGAAGAAGAGTCGGCGGTCGAAAGAAAAAAAAAAGTTCAGAGAAGGGAGCTGTTAGCGGCGCAAGAAGAAGAAAAGAAAAGTTCAAAGGGGGGAGATGTGAGCGGCGCAAGAAGAAGAGGAATAAATTAGGGTTTTATTATAAGTTTGTGGTATTTACTGTTTAGTCCCTAAAATTCTGAATATTCAATATTTGGACTGATCCATTTGCTAAAGTGGGCTGCCTTCCTGGGCTGCCTTCCTAAAGTGGGTTTTTCAAAGCCTAACTAGAAACAATATAGTAAATTAGTAATGAAGAAATATTAATAAATTTTGGAAAATTTCGGTCGGAAATATTATCGGAAATTTCGGAATTATTTTCGGATCGGAATTCGGAAATTCCGAATAATTCATATAAAATTCCGATTCCGATCCGATTTTTTCGGAAAAAATCGGAAATCGGAATTTCGGAATTCATACTACAAAAATTCGTTCCAAAATCGGAAAAAATCGGATCGGATTCGGCGGAAATCGGAAATTTCGTTCCGATTTCCACCCCTAATTGCACCCATTCATTTACCACGTCAGAAAAATTCCCAACAAAAGAAGCTTTAGTGACATGGGTTCGTGAAGTATGTAAAATAATTGGAATTGTGTTAATGATTGCGGGTTCGAGTGACGGGGATAGAGGACGTAGGACACCGTATTTTTTTTTGATAAATTGCAATTTTTTTTTTTTGTGAAATTAACTCCAAATATATTGCAATGTAACATAAAAACATATTCTAAGTGTTTTTGGACAAAAAATATATTGCAATGTAACATAAAAACATATTCTAGCTGTCGAATTTGAAACAGTCGGAGGTATACGAGGTTCACGTGGTTCTTCCACTGCAAAATAACACACAAATAAAAATAAGGGGAAAGTACAGTTTGCACCCCTGAACTATAGGGCTTGTCTCAAACACCCCCTTGAACTACAAAACGTAACGAAATAGCCCCTGATATTTTGGGTCAACGTTAAAAAGAATGACACCGTTAAGTTTTGAGTCATTTATGATTTTTTGTTCAGCAAATTAAGTCATTTACCTTTGTGCCCCTCAAAACCCCTCTAAGGAAAACCATCTTTCACTCCCATCACCCAATCTTAACTTCAGAACTTCTTCTCCCTCTCTCCTAAAAAACAAATCTTTATAATCTAGTCTCTAAAAATCAGAAGAGCAAAACCACTACACTTCATGGGTTCACAAAATTCAAGGATTTGGGACAAACCTCAATTAATTGGCCAAAAGAACAGAAATTATCCCTCAATTAATTCAAGGATTTGAGGCTGTTGGTGTCTCGTTCTCCATCCATATGTCCGATTACACACCATCGTCGGCCACTGCCGTAGCAGCCAAAACTCCGTCGCACGCGCCGACTGTTCAATCACATCGTAACTCCGCATCCCCATCTTCAACTGCCAAATCGACTACACACTCGTCGAGCATGGAATCACTGTCTTCACCCAATGAAGTTCCTACACCAGTCCTCTCTCTCCTCATTCACCATTGCCTAAGATTAATTGTGAATCTTCTCCTTCTTTCTGCAAAATCTCTTTCTAATTTTTCCTACTTCGACTTTGAGATGCATCTGTTCAATTGTACTGCTAGCGAAATTAGCCCAATAATTTTCACAAGTTTTTGTTTTTGATTTTTTTTTTTTTTTGAATTTGGGCGAAAATTAGAATTCAATCGATTTTTCATTGTTAATGGTTTTATTTAGTTTTGGGTTAAATACAGTTTGCACCCCTAAAGTATACCCTCTGTAACACTTACCCCCTTAAAGTATCATTTGTAACACTTACCCCCCTCAAGCACAATTTAATTTTTATTTTAAATTTTAACACCTTAAAAAAATTGTTTTATTAAAAGGAATAACTAAAAGAATAATTAAATTATACAACTAAAAAAATCTGTTGAAAAATACAATATTTCCAAATTTATAAATATTATCTTGCGTTGGATACTTATTCAATAAATAACATCTAATTTTTGTTGAACCAATTAATCAAAAATACTCTATCGATAAATTTTAAGAAATCAATACATAACTAATAGAAGTCTTAAGTATTTAAATTTATTTTAGTTCATTAATTTTTTCAAATATATTTTCATTCATTATTATCCAATATATATTACTTTTTAATTTTTTTCAATAATGAATTTTAGTTACTTTTCAATCTTCTATGAACCGTTAATGTTTATTATTTTTAAAATTTTAAAATATAAAATAATTGATGTGAGGGGGTAAGTGTTACAAATGATACTTTAAGGGGGTAAGTGTTACATGAGCTATACATCAGGGGTGCAAAGTGTATTTAGCCCTTTAGTTTTTAAAGTTAAAATGGAAATGTATAGATAGATATATACATACATACAAGCACATGATACCAAGGGGTAAAATAGTAAAAAGAAATTCAACAACAATAAAAGTTATTAAAAAAGTGAAAGTCAACAGGCCCATCAGCATATACAAACGGATTTGAAACGGAAGGGTTGATTTGTTACATTTTGTAGTTTAGGGGGGTGTTTGTGACATGACCCATAGTTCAGGGGTGCAAACTGTACTTTCCCCTAAAAATAAATATACATAATATAAACACAAGCAAATAAAAATAGAAAAGAAAAAAAATTAATAAAAAAAAATTAAAAAATATTAAACAGTAAGAATTCGACAGAACACTGTCGAAAATTGGTAGAAAAATCGACAGCTAGCTGTCGAATTTTCGATAGATTTTCGACAGTGTTCTGTCGATTATCAAACATTAAGTACAAAAATTTCACAAAAATCGACAACTATATGTCGATTTTTGCATAATTTTCGACATCAATCTGTCGAAAATTTTGCAAAAATCGACTTATACAGGTCGATTTTCGTGAACGAAGAACCACCCACGAATCTCAAATCAATGCTCAAATCGACTGAAATTAGATGCACCCATTACTAATTAACGATCATTCCTACCTAAAACAATCAAATCCTAATTACCCATATCAAACAATCAAATCCTAAATAAATATTAAAGAAAAAAAAAAATCGAAAACAAATATTACTTGTATAACAAAGGCGGCGGCGGCGAGGGTTGCAGCGGCGGTGAACGGCGGTGGAGAGAAGGAGCAGCGGTGGAGGAAATTTGAAAGAAGGGTTTTTTTTTATATATATTTGGTTTTAAAATAGGTAATTTCAAAAAAAAATTGATATAATTGATATTTTGTATGAAATGGTGTTTTTGTACTTTTCTTTTTATTTTGGTATTAAAGTAAGAAAAAACTTATAAATATGTACTCAATTGTGGTTTTAAACTTGGTAGTATTCAAGTAAGTAAAAGTTGGGATTTGTTATAGTGACCCCCATATATAAAATCTGTTTCATAAAAATTCCAAGTTCCAACCCCTACAAAAGATTAGGTTTTAATGTAAGAAATCTGCAAATTGTAGGGTGTTTATGTAATTATAAAAAAATGAGGGGGGTTTTTGTAGATTGTTTTTTTTACTTTAGGGCAAGTGTTGTGGGGTAAATTTTGACGGTGATGCTTTATTTTCGTTGTGGTACTCGTTTATACACATTGTCCATTTTATTCGCGTGCTGATTGAACGAATTCGACCGATAGTTGACTTATTTTGTGGACAAATACAACAACGGACACAATCGGAACTCAATCGGTTAATACAACTTTAACAGCTCGAACCTCAAATCGAAAATTATGAAACAATTCAACTTTGTCTACTCAACCACAGACTACCAACAATTTAATAATATTCCAATTTAGTCTTAAGAAACATCATACATCAAGAGTTAACACCATGCAATTAAAACCAAATACACGGTTCAGACATTAAAAAAAAAAGTACTACGGTTCAAACATTTAAAAAAAGGTACCCTCGAAATTCAAACATACAGTAAAAGTTCAAATCGAGAACAACGAAATACACAAAAGCAGCAAAATGTCGAATTTTTAGAACTGCTGCTCACTGGCTAGGTGACCTATCCCTCCTAGGTGGGCCCCTAGCATATTCTGCAGGATGATGTGGAGGGCTCCTACTTCTGCTTCGGCTTATGCTCCTAGCCCTAACTGGCGAACGGGCCCTCACCGGGCCGGGTCCAACTGGGCCCGGGCTTTGGCTGCGGCTTCTAGAACCATACGGCGACCGTTCAACTCTTACTGGACTGCCGCTGTGGTGCTTGTGTTCGCGTGCCGGAGGAGAGCGTGAATACGACCTCTCCCTACTGTACCTTTTCTCATTGGGCGAAATAGACCTGCACATATTTATTATATTTGAGTATCGATACATACAATTTTGACCGTCTGCCGGATTTTTTTTAAAAAATTGATTCATTTGAGAAAGAACGAGCTGTACTGACAGAACGACAAAAGAACGAGACCACACCTCGAATATCTTCTCTTAGGAGGAGAGTAGTAATTGCGGCCGCGTGATTGAGAATTGCGCGGAGGTGATCGAGAATAACGCGACGGAGATCGCCTTCGATCATAAGATCCACCACGGCTGCCAAAAAAAAGAAAGTCTTCACGTGAGTTTTCCCTCCAAAATATACGAAAATTCAATAATTTAATCAAACAGAAATTACCTTCCTCCACCACGTTCTCTGGCTCTCATTTCAGTCGGTTTCTTCCGATTCTCCTCGGCAAAAACAACAGTGAGCTCCCGACCATGCAGAAGCTGACCATCCATTTGATATTTAGCTTCTGCAGCATCTGCCGGATCCACATACTGGACAAACCCGAAGCCTCGTGCATCACTGCAGAACAATTAAATTCGAAACGCAATAAAAAGGATAGTCATTAACATGGATTTCAAACGAAATGATACCAGCCAATTAGAAATTAGCCCAAAGAACTAAAATATCTATATAAAAATCCCAGCCAGAACCTACAAAAAATTTGCAATCCATTCTTTCACCTGAAAATGCTGAGTCCTAGAGGAAGCTCAAGAATATAAGAGTCAGCTTAAATACGGGAAAGAAAAAACAAGAAGCAGCGAGTCTATACCACCTTTAAGGAATCTAAAATTTTCCAAAACCCCTAAATCAAATTTATAGCTCAAAAAAATTCAGAGAAATAGAAGGCCGAGATAAGCGCATAAACAAGCACTTGGCAGCTGACCTTGTGAGCGATAATTAAGATGACTTGAATATCTTCAAGACTTGAAATCTCGATATCTTCACATTTTTCAAACCAGATTCCTTCAAATCTCCACTATCATTTACATCACCTTCAACTCTTTATTACTTGATTTGTCGTGTCACGAGGACTCTTTACTAATAGAATGTGTCAAATAGAACTCTTATTACTCGATTGAAGTCTTCACAACTCTTACTTCACTGCTAAATCTCAAACATCTTAATAACAAAAACCCATTTCAAGAAGATAAAAAAAATAAAATAAAAAAATATACAAGTAGCAAAGCCAACAACAGACAGCAAACCAAAGCTAAGTGATACAAATATTGATGCAACTTGAAAAGAGCAGAGGTATAAATGGAACTACAGACAAAGGACAACGTTATATAAAAGCTCACCCAGTGTAGTAATCCCTTGGCAGATAGACATCCTTTACGGGGCCAAACTGGCCGAAAGGCCTCTTCAGATCTTCGGGCCTGTTTAAGGCAAATCGAACTGTTAGAAGCACAACTCTTTTTCATTCATGAATCAAACATGCAATTCGGTAAAATATAATCACGTTTTCTTTGCATCCGCTTTACCATATTGAGTTGTCGTATTAAAAATTTTGGAATGCCCACAAACTTCTGTATCAGTCGAAATATAAAAAACTTATTTTGAAACATACGTTTTCACAAAAATTAAAGTGACTTCACTAATTATCACCTACTTACTCTCTAAAATCTGTAGTGATACATAAAGATAACAATTCAAACATCTAAAAATCAGAATGACAAAGATATCCGTATATGAAGGACGGAAAAAAAAATTGCCTGCAATCGAGACGGAGGTTGCGAACTAGAAGACTAGTCGGAGCATCTGCTCTGCCATAGCGTCCACCCCTTGGGCCAGGGCTTCTACCTCCCCTTCTTCCGTAACCTCTTGGTGGTGATGGGGTATAACTCCTTCCCCTCATTTAGACAGTGTTTTTAAATCCTACAGGCATTCAAATCTTGATAATTAGTAATGCACGAAATATATTAAAGGAAAGAAAGGAACAATGGGAGCAATCAATTTCGTATTTTCCGAGGGGAGGAAAAATCAAACAAAACTTCGACCAATTAAAAACGAATCAAGTTCAATATGCAAAAGAACAAACAAAGATAACCATAATTACATTCCAGAAGATCAGCTAGAGCTAATACATGATAACTAGCCATCATTTCGGCAATCACTGTATTTTGTCCTCGTCATTTCATCGACATTGAAATTTAGGGGTGTGTTTATGTTTGTGATATTTGTGTCCATATCAGCAGAACCCACAATACAATTCAACCTTAGTAAGACTGTAGACGAACCAAATCGATACGCTTGCAATTAAACGAACAAAATTAGGCGAAACCGAAAAACGAAAAACAAACACCTTGTGGGAAACAGATGGAATGATCAGCTAGAGCTAATACATGATAACTAGCCATCATATCAGCTATCAAAGAGTTGGTAATCATCATCTCATTCATCAATACCCAAATTTCATCAAGTAAACAATTTTTTAAATCACTCGAAAAAGGTAAAGTTTTCAAGAAACAAGCAACCCAATTAAAAATTCAATTTTTCTTTTGACAATTAAATCATATCAAAAATGCCCAATACTCAATGTGAAGATACGCGACAGAAGAAAACCCTAAAAGTGAGAAATTGCAGGTTTTCAAATAAGGGTTTCCAACAAAAAAATGAGAAATCGAACAGTAAAACAAACGCGGATCTAAGAGAATAATAACCGATGGAAACCCTAATTGAATCATATGCCAATTTACGAATGAATTTGACGAAGAATATGAGGCGAGAACTGTACCCGAAACGAAAAATATTCTGACTTGTTAGCGAGAATGTAGAAAGAGACGGCGGAGAACTATGTGAAGGAGTTTAGGGTTAAAATGTAATATATAAGCAGTGATTTTGGGACCCAAGTTAAATAATTCATTTTTTCTTTTATTTATTTATTTTCCCCCCTTTTTCAGGCTTATTTACTTTATTTACAATAAGTAAATATATATATTATATAATTAGCATGATATGAATATATTATAATTATTTCTTGTATTATAGTTGTGCATAAAATTTAGTGTAATATAAAAAATGAAAATGAAGTAATTAACTACACCATATAATATAATTGGAATTAGTATTTGTAGTGTAAATTACGCCACCGGGGGTAAGGTCAAATTACAAAAAAAAACCTCATGTTTGGGTATTTACAATTAGGTTTGGGCATGCGTCGGGTCAGATAATTATCGGCCAACCGACTTTTGAGTAAACTGAAAACCATCGACCGACCAATTTATATATAGGTCGGTTAAAATTACCGGTCCAACAACAAAATTATTGGCTGAAAAATTATCGGCTGAAAGAAGCGGGTCCTGGGTCGGTTGACCTATAAAACCGACACATACATGCCCAACCCTAATTACAACAACCAGTACTCAACTATGAATTTTCTTACGCAAAATGAGTTTTTTAGTCCTTTAACTTTGCTAGTTGGGAGTTTTAGTCCACCATGTTTAAAAAATGAGAATTTTAATCCTGTAAGTTATAAAAGTTGAGAATTTTGGTCATGTGATCTGCTATAGGAGGTAATGTGATGGTTGTTGAATCAGTTGACATTTAGTTTAAAAAAATAAATAGATTAAAAATAAATTAGGTTATGTTGTTAATGAATTGGATGGTTTTGGAGAAAAGTTTGATCGTCGATGTCAAATATAATGGGAAGTATTTATATATTTATTTTTTGTTATGTTTTTGCAATAAAGAACCTCAAATGGATTAAAAAATAAAATATACCATTATATTTTTATGAAGGAAATAAGCATAACTAATGTTTAATTAATATTTCTTAGTTGTTATTTAGTAAAAATAGTAATTAAATTCATATTTATTTAAATATTTCATTTTTTCTAATTTATACTCAGTGATCACAATGAAATTGAACCAACAATCAAATTCAACAAACATACGAGAAAAAACTTTATATTAAAACTTGTTGTAAAGTTAAATGACATGTACAATCATAATTAGTATAAAAAACCAAAAACACAGTTACGAATTAACAAAAAAATAATAAAATATATTCAAAATTCTATTAAAAAATGTACCAAAAAGGCATTCTAGAGCCTCCAAACATAAAATAGCTTATCAAACTAAGAGTAACAAATACACATAATGAGTAATAAAATATTGTTAATTATTATTTTTATAATAAAAAACTATGAAATATTAATTAAAAAATAGTTAAACAAAAATGCTTATTTCATTCATCAAAAAAAAATATAATTTGATAGTATATTTTACTTCCCTCCAAAATCGTCCAACTCATCACCCACATCATCTAGTTTATTTTGTATCTATATTTTTTTATAAAAATGCCAACTCATTCAACCAACCATTGTCTAACCTGTTATAGCAGGTCATAGGACCAAAATTCTGAACTTTTGAAACTTACAGGACTAAAATTCTGATTCTTAAACATGATGGACTAAAACTCCCAACTAGCAAACTTACAGGACTAAAAAACTCATTTTGTCTTTTTCTTACATATCCACCCTTGCAGTGTCAACTTTAGTGGAATCTTCTAGATTATGTGAAATATTATCCACTTTGTACATGTTTTACGTGGAGTATTCTCCACATTTTGAAACAAGATGATCGTGGGAAGTGTCTCTTGGCTTGTAAATATCATATTTAGGTGCATCTGAAACTGCCTTTTTGGACGAAACGAGTACAAACTAGAGAACATTCCACGAAATGTAGAAGGTTTCTGTTGAATTTGACACCATAAGGATGTACGTATAAGAAAATTCATAGTTCAGGGGGATACATGTAATTAACCAAGTAAAAATGGATGTTTCGCAATTTGACATTACCTCAGGGATGGCCATAGAATTTATTGATTAATAAATATTGGGCTAATATATCTATTCAGGTCCAATAGCATATCCAAACCTAAAGAAGGTAATCACCATTGGGCTTGAAGCTCATAATACACTAGACTCGGGATTTTACGCTTAGGCCCATAATATTTAAATTTTATATATTATTCACTCATTAAATTAATTTTAAAATAATAAGCAATAAAATAAAATAAAATCAATAACAAGACTGCAAATCCCAGTTATTGTTTGTTCTTTGGGGTTAATTTTTTTTTTTTTTTTTTTTTTTTTTTTTTGAGGAAACGATTGTTTACTTCTGCGACTTACAATACTCGTTAGACTACGAGTTCGTGTTATCACTTGTTGCCATGTTATAAATCAACGAAGATAAAACGAAAATTTCAGTTGATTTAAGCGTTATGATAATTTTGTACTCCTACAACACAATAAGATAGTTTGGATTATATGAGATTGGATTAATTCTCGACGACTATTCATGGATTAGATCTTGTATTACATATGTTAAGTTATGATATTATATGTGATTTGTCAATAAGATATTTTATTTAATAAAATTTACATATGGTTTGAAGGATAAAATAGTTTCTTACTTGTTTAGTTAACCCCTATTAAATTAATCTCAAGTGAGAAGGATGTTACTAATTTAATGAAATAGTAGCATTTAATAGCAGACTTTTAATTTTAGTATATGGTTTGATAAAATATGGATCTTGTCAACCGAACATGTTACTAACCACTACTATTTAGTCAGTAGAACATTACAGCGGTAATCAAACGAGCCTTAAACGAGTTACGAATTTGTATAATTTAGGCAAGTTGTGAAACAATTAGTCCAATGGTGAAAATTTTGGTATTTTTTTCCTTTTCTTTTTTTACATAAAAAAATGTTTGATCAGTGTGTGAAACGTGTGCATGTTAGGATAGCATTATGATTTTTCAATGTTGAACTGTCACTAATTTGTTCTGATCCTAGGGTATTGTACACGCAGTTATATTAAATTAAAATTAAATTAAATTAAAATATAGTTATATTATTTTGTATGTAATGTCAAAAGGGACATGCCCCAATAAGCAAAAGTCAACAGCTTCTGGCTGGAAAGGAAGTCATTATATATATATATATATTAATATATGAATAATTGAGATATATATTGGATAAATTTAAATTAGTAGATCACAATTTCTGCAGAAATGGTGATCAAAGGGTTGTTACAACTTACACACATGTATGCTAATTGAAAAAATTGTTCACATGGCAACTTGACCACACGTCTTTGAGTTTTAATTGACATATATGATAATTTTATGACATTGTTCTTATGTTATAGTTCCTAATAAATACATATTTTGTTGTGGTAAATTCCCTTTTTTTAATGTCCTGATATTCAATTTTTGCGCGACTGAATTATGGGGTAGGTGGTCGTCTTTCATTTGGTTCGTTCAACGTGTAAATATGATTGTGGTGTTGTTTTATACATATTCTGTGTTCGAAAAAATTAAGTGTTGAATCAATAGCGGAGCCAGGATTTTAAGTTCGCGAGAGACGCATTAAAACTTTTATGAGGGGGCCGATAATGCTAATTATACACGATTTTTTTTTTTACATAGAAAATAGTGAATTCGAGAATTGTTGGGAGGCCATGGCCCCCTCTAGCCCTATACTGTATCTACCACTGTGTTGAATATTGAATGAGTGTTAGAATAATTAAGAGTTGTATCAGAATCTTGAATATTGGACGATTAAGTCTATTTAATAATTTAAAAAAAATTAGTGTATGAATAAAAAAATTGACTATATTACCCTTATACATATACTTGTTGAATTAATAGTACTTGTATGTAGTTTTTCAATCATCAGTTACCGAGTACAACCACCAAAATCTTCCTCGTTATACTCGCCGTCGCTCTGCCCTCAACGACTTGCTTGCAAGGACTCGTTGGTGGTTGTGCTCGGTATAATTAAATTCCAAACTCTCAGCCCTCTTATAGAATAATTATTTTAGAGGATTGAGAGTTCGAAAATAATAACGTAACAACGAATTTACGTACGTAGTCAAACATAACATCGACACTTATGTTTTAAAATAAAAAAAAATTGACCAAGATGAATTGAATTTGGTGGTCGGATTGAAATCCCTAGAAACGCCACGACTTGTTCAATTATGCAATTCCAGACGAGTAAATCAAATTCAAATTAAAGTTAAAGAGACAATTGGTCTGTGTGGAAGACTTTACACTACGTGGTGGTCTACGTATATATAATGAATCCAAATTGACACAGGTTATAAAGAACAATTAATTCATGTTTGATTATTTTTCATAACCTTTTAATTACACTTTTCTTTTTTATGACAGGTCAATGTTCAAGTCGTTTGATTATTTTTTTTTTTTTTATTATAAAAATAATATATAAAAAAAAATTCATTTTACTCCAACTAGTTGTAGAATTGGGTACTAAGAGGGTAGAAATCCAACCGTCGAGTAGCAATTCGTGTTCCTTGTAATAAGGGGTGGTAAACGAGTTGAACTAGCTCGTGAACTCGAGTTTGGATTTTTCGAGCTCGAGTTCACTGAAGTTTATGGAGTTCGAGTTCAAGCTAGGAAATCTCAACTCGTCGAGCTCGAGCTCGAGCCTTTCAAAACAGGCGAGCTTGGCTCGTTCACACCTCCTACTTGTAATAGTTCAATCGCTGATGATATGTAATAATCACTGATTCGTCCGAATAGGCTGGTGGATCTTTTAGATCCGAATATGTTGATAGCTTTTCTGGATTCTGCAAATAAGAACACAAAAAAAAGGAAAACCGGGCTGATGCCGGAGTTAGCACTCCGACGGCCAAGTCAGTACGTTTCTGATTTAAGAGATATTGAAAAATAAATTGTATGTTTTTTTGGTCTGAGAAAATATATATCGCAGTTGAATTAATCTCTTACTATTTATAGCAAGAACTTATGAGAACGGACTCCAAATACGGATTCCAGTTCCATTTTTGTTGTCACCTCAAAGATGTTTCAGACTTCCAATGACTATTAAATTAAACTTACCTGTCTTCTCGGTGAACAGTGTTATGAACAGTGTTGTGAGCTGCTTATTCCCTAGACTGCATATTCTCTGACCTCTTTGACATTTGAGGAGAGGGGCATTAAATGCTGTTGAATGACCATCTCAACTAAAAGCTTAAGCTTTTAGTGAAATGTATCATTTAGTATTAATATCTCCAACACGCCCCCTCAAGTGCAGGCGAATTACATTTGAAGTCTTGCACTTGAAATATTTGAATTGGGTGGCGGTGGGATTCGAACTCAGGACCTTTCATTTGGCCTGGCTCTGATACCATGTTGAATGACCATCTCAACTAAAAGCTTAAGCTTTTGGTTGAGATGGTCATTCAAATAATACGTAGAATAGAAACCCCCATTGTGTTATGGGTTGATTACATGGAATATATATAGAGAAATATTGCAAGGTAATAGAGTTTGACTAGGTAACTAAATCCTAACTAATCTAGGTAACTCAATC
This sequence comes from Erythranthe guttata, assembly GCF_056151865.1. Classification (NCBI taxonomy): domain Eukaryota; kingdom Viridiplantae; phylum Streptophyta; class Magnoliopsida; order Lamiales; family Phrymaceae; genus Erythranthe; species Erythranthe guttata. The sequence continues at coordinate 2,842,043 of NC_142546.1, read as the reverse complement.
ATACTAGAATCCTAATATTACAAGAGTTATTATAATATAATATTCTCTAACACGCCCCCGCAGTCGAAACGTGACGAACGTGAAGACTGGACAATCACTTGCTAGCACGCTCCCGCAGTTGGAACGAATAAACTTCAAACGTGAAGACTGGACAGAAACCGCGAAACACATCGCTAGAGAATTCCTCTGTTGAAATATCACCACCGAGAGAATTGGTTTGGTGGTCGCCGGCCATGGAGAAGAAGAGAGGCGACGGCTAGGTTTTAGGCCATGGAGAAGAAGAATAAGAAGAAGAAGATAGAGAAGATACACCACCGAGAGAGGGAGAAAATTCGGTTTGGTGTGCATGGAAACGATAGAAAAAAGAAAAAATATTAGAGTACCACCACTGGGGGAGGGAGAAAATTGGGTGGTAACCGCCATGGAGAAGAAATGCGGCTAGGTTTTTACCGCCATGGAGAAGAAAGACGGCTAGGTTAAAAAACCTAAACCTGGTGCTCTGATACCATATAGGAAGAATAGAATAGGAGAAAGAGAGAAATAATAATACGTAGAATAGAAACCCCCATTGTGTTATGGGTTGATTACATGGAATATATATAGAGAAATATTGCAAGGTAATAGAGTTTGACTAGGTAACTAAATCCTAACTAATCTAGGTAACTCAATCATACTAGAATCCTAATATTACAAGAGTTATTATAATATAATATTCTCTAACAAATGCAAATTGATTATGTCAGATACCGCATAGATCATATCTTGTAACTCTCGCCTTTGCCCTCTCGCTACTGAGAGGGACTCCCCTCTCGCACCCAGGGTCGACTCTCGATTAGGCTTCCTAGCTAGGCCCAGAACATTGATTTATCAAATCATCTAGTCTGTATATTCTCTGCGGTTCCTGACATTTGAATAGACACGCATTAAATATAAGTCGCGGTGTTGCTTCCCTTTTCAGACAATATTCCTTGTTCCCATCCTCTCATTTTGGCGACCGCGAACTTCCCCTTCTCTCGCCATGGAGTGGACTCTCGCAAGCTTCCCATTATTGAGCCTTTATTAGGCCTTCTTTTAATGGGCCGAAAATGGTTAATTTATACCGGATCAATCACCTATAATAAATATAGTCGAAAAGATGAATCGGGTCACTGATCACGTGTTAGATAGCCTTGAGACACCTTAATAATGTGGAGATTCTACGTAAAAGGTAAACGTAGATTAATTTGATGAATTAAGTTCTATTTATAGTTCCTTGATTAGGTCAATATCAATTTATCGAGCACAAACCCTATTTGAAGGTGGTTGGTTTTTGTACTAATAACTTATGAACTGGACTCGTGGTCCAGTAAATAAATAAATCGTAGGTCCATTGGAATAGCCCAATAGGCATACCACTCGCCTCGTAGAATTCCCACGAGCCAATTAGAAGACTTTGATTGCGCTTTTAAGCAATAAATTAGGCCTCATGGGCTCAATAATTTATTTATACATAATCATTTATAAGTTACTAATTTTTAAATTTTAATAAATTGACAAAAAAAAAAAAGATTTTATTTATGAGTGTTTGACGGTGAGGATAGTTGAGGCAGTAGGTAAATTAGAAAATATAGTAGAAGTGTAAAGTTAACATCGTGATTCGTGGGTGAGACTTTTGACTTTTGAGTGTAAGTGTAAAGTGAGGAGTAGAAAAAAGGTCAACGCAATAAAGATTCTGGTTGGCGGACTTTTGAGTTGTACCTTGTCGTACGTCGCGCGTGTGTGGCAGCAGTGCACGCTCCGTCGGTGCTGCTGTGTGGGAAATAGAAAGCGCGTTTACAAAATAAAAACTTAATTACTAGTAATAGTTGTCATTAGGGTTGTTGGCTATTTAATGCTGCCGGTTACTCTATCAACACCTCCGACTGAGCTTTTGGCTGAAATGTAGTGGATACATTTTTCCTCCAACCAGGGCCGGCCCTGACCTTTTTAATGCCCGGGGCGAAAAAGATAAATTGTGCCCTCGATTTTATTTTTCTATAAATCTTTTTATAAAATAATAATAAATTATAACAAAAAGAAATTTAAATATCAATAAAATGCTGTTTAAAAATATTCAACAGTAGAAAAAACCCACATATTAAAAAGAAATTGTCATAACATTTCAATTTTAACACAACACAATGAAATAAAAAAATGTTTGAACTTCCATCCCAGCAAAAAAATGTTTTTTCTCCCAATCTTCCATCATCAGCTTTCAAAGAAATTATCACCTCATGGTATAGCTAAACACCTGCATATCAAACAAAATAAGTGAAATAATTCATTGAAAATGTTTTCGAGTTGCACTTTTAGAGGCAAAGTCATCAATGATATCGTCGTACTCAATATTTTCCAACATATCTTTTTCAATAGTTAAAAGTGCTAACCCATTCAACCTTTCTTGAGACATTGTCGTCCGTAAATAATTTTTTAATAATTTTAATTTTGAAAAGCTTCTCTCTGCTGATGCCACAGTGACAGGTATTGTCAACAAAATTCTATAAGCAATCATCGCATTTGGAAACATATCAATTGTTTTTACAAACTCTAAAATTTGAAAAGATGTCCATGGCTTATTTGCATTACATGCTTCATTCGGTAACATCACTTGCAACACCTCTAGTTCAGAGCATAAATATTTTGCATCAATATCGGAACTCTCACCATGTCTTAAAGCATTTTCAAGATTCACACAAGAACTCATCAACTCATTACCATCCAATGAAATCAACTTTGCAACATCAAATAAAAAACCAAATATTGATTCAAAACACTGCATTTGTTCAAACCTGCTTCTCAATTGACCAATAGCAATATCCACTACTAGAAGAAAATAATCAATTCTAAAAGATTCTTCCGCAGATTGATTTTCCCTTTCGGTATTAGAAATCTCATCAAAATGTCTCTTTCTAGCAATTCTACGTTTCTCGAAAAAAATTGGTTCAATTTCCATTTGAGATGCTATTTTTTTAGCGTCAATCATAGCAGAAGAAAATCCATTTTCTCTATACATTTCAAAAAAAGAAACAAGCCCAGTTAATTGTTTTATAGCAATATCAAGACGCATATCCTCGTATTGTAACTTTTTGCTAACTAAATTAATTTTATGCAATATATCATGCCAAATAACCAAGCTCAAAATAAACTCAAAACTTGAAAGTTCACCGGAGGCCAAAGTGTAAGCATCCCTACTTAATTTCGCATCTTCACTAATTTCTGCTAATTTAAATAAAGCTTCTCTTATTTGGGAGACTTGGGACAATATTGCCTTAACAGATTCAATATGACTTTCCCATCTTGTCATGGACAATGATTTCAAAGTTAATTTATCAATATAATCAAGCAAAACATTCCATCTCTTTGTTGAATTAGCAAACACATTATATATACATTGACATGCTCCAAAAAATGATTTTGCTCGAGTACAAGAATTTGCCATATCACAAATAACTAAATTAAGACAATGAGAACCACATGGCATGTAAAATGCTCTAGGATTAATATCAAGCAATCTTCTTTGCACACCTTGATTTTTACCTTTCATATTAGATCCATTATCGTACCCTTGCCCCCTCACATTATCAATATCAAGTCCTAAAGATTGTAAGACAACTTGTAATTCATTAAAAAGTCCTAATCCCGTTGTATCGTCAACATTTAAAAATTCTAGAAAGTACTCTTCTATTGTAATTGGAGAAGATGAGACAACTACGCATCTCAATATCAGAGTCATTTGTTCTTTATGACTTGCATCTGGTGTACAATCAAGAATCACTGAAAAATACTTTGCTTCTTTGATCTTTCTAATTATTGCAGTTTTCACCTTAGAAGATAAGATAGATATCAACTCATCTTGAATTTTGTGACTGAGATAGTGATAATGTATCTTTTTATTACGAATTAGGCGAAAATGCTCTTGCATTATTGGATCAAAATCCGCAATCATTTCAAGCATGCCTAAAAAATTACCATTACTATCTTCATAAATTTTTTCATGTGTACCACGAAATGCCAAATTATGTGTAGCAAGACATTTAACAACGGCAATTATTCTCAACATTACATGTTTCCAATGTTTTGTGTCTTTTCTAATCTGTTCTTGCAAATCTTTATCAATTGTCTTATTTTTATTTAATCGCATTTCTAATTCAACACAAGCTCTCAAATTAGTAAGGTGTTCAACACTATGTTCATGTTGTTTCAACTTATCACCCAAATGTTTCCAATCGTTAACCCCCTCGCTTGCTAAATTACTTCTAGTGTGCATTACTTTGAACAACTTGCAACAAAAACAAAATACTTTATCTAACTCCTTTGAGTAAACCAACCATTTTCTATCCCGAGTTTCACCGTTTGGTAGCATCTGCACATAATATGTATATGAAAAATGTCTAGATTCTTTATCCAAAGGAAACTTGAGATCGTATTCTTTTTTGGGACCCTTTTCAACAAGTAAATCTTTCATTTTTGTATCCAAACCATCCCAAACTCTTGGGTCAAAAATGTCTAACACATAGCTTGTTTTCAAATGGTCATTTTCATTCCCATCATTCTCATCAATATGTTTATTTTCTTCATTTTCATTCACATCATTCTCATTTTCTACTAATTCCGCATTCACAGCATTCTCATTTTCAACAAATTCAGCATTCACAACATTTTCATTTTCTACAAATTCAACATTTATGGCATCTTCATTATTTAATAATTCTTCATTTGCATCAAAATTATTTTGTTGACCACGAACTAAATTTGCAGGACCAAAATATCTATTCAAAGAATACTCTAAACTTTTTGCAATCTTTTCTTGTTTTTTTTTTCTTTGCCTTTTTTGAGCTCCAGATAATTGTTTCATGCTTATAGAAGTAAATTAAACAGTACAACTCAATCAAAAGAAGCACACAGAAAAAAAAAAGCACACAGAAAGAAAGATGAAAAAAAGACACCACCAAAAAATTATTAATAAAAAAATAAAAGAACAATAAAACCTGATGTACGCAGCCTTCTTGTATTTAACCAGTGAATTGTGATAGAGTCAACTTCTTACACTTTCAATTGTTGAATATGTTAATCTGCAAAATACAACAAATAATCAAAATTACATAAATGATATTAAGAACAAAAGAAAATATAAATTAAGTAGTGTATTTTATTAATAAAAACAGTGAGGGTATTGGTTACCTTTCCCCAATTGATTGATGAAATCACAATTTACACAAGCTTTAGAATTGAGCACTTTGAACACACAGAATAATCTCCCTGGGTTTGAAAATAAATAATATAAAATCAATATTACAGTCACCCAATTTCAAAGATCTCGATTTTGAGAAAGATGTGGAAAACTTGAGAATGGCTTGGAACGGGAGAAAATCAGAGAAGATGGAGAAAAGTTTAGCTAAAACGATAAAAAATAAGTGAGTAAAAATTGAAATTGAGTTCATTTAAATTGACAAATGGGTGCAAAAATATCGGTAATTTAAAAGATGCACGTTGGAATTGAACAAAATTAAAGAGATACATGGAGAGATTTATGGATTTAGTTGGAGAGATTTATGGGCAGAAGATTAAGAGTTATTGTATGTTTGGGGTTGCAGCCGTTTAATGTGGTTGAGAAGTTTAGGGAAAAAATATAAATAAATATAAATATTTATACGTATATATAAATAGATATATAGGAAAATTACATAAAAATTTGGGCCCCCTAGCACTAATGGGCCCTGGGCGGTTGCCCAGTTTGCACCGGCCCAGGGCCGGCCCTGCCTCCAACTTTACCCCATCATTAATGGTAGATTAATGAAATACTATAAAGAAAATATGAAAAAACAAAGGGATAGTTTCGTCAAATAAGAGTTTTTTCTTCGTCGTGGCTATTTAATATTTTTTTTAATTGATGTGCATTGATTTTAAACCATACTTAAAGAGAAACAGAGTGAGTTTTACACGAAAATTTTGATGTAGCGCAAAATTGACATACCATCCTCTCAAAGAAATTCAGCCACGACTCATAAGGTTACGACACATTACTAAAATTTGGCCCATACGTTCATGCCATATTATTATTGATTAAACAATAAATTGAGTTTTCTTGAATCATAAATTTAGTTTAACTCTAAGAAGCGCATTAAAGTGAATTATTGACTTACTTGTTCGATTAATTTTCTCGAACGCATTCCAATTTCTAAAAACCTACACACATTTTTACGATCTAATGAAGATGTTAAACTATGTAGAGGAAGTTAATGGTATTGGGACTCACTTGAATTAAGACGATCCTAAATATTCAAGGGCCCTTGGCGAGAATGAAAAGTAATATTATTTACATTTTTATGCCGAATAAACATAAATAACATATATAATTTTTATATGTATAATTGGGCCGGTCCGATAGGTCTACATTTTTTTAATGTACTGAGTCACGGGCCCAATATCAAAGACCACTACAACAGAGGCCCAATCACCTTTAAATAAGGTTTGAGCCGACAATTACAATTAATTAATCTCAACCCGACAAGCTCAGTATAAATAAATGTTACAATCCACTTGTTAAGGTACGTTCAATATTCTAGCAATTCAACTCTCTGAATTCTCCCTACAACCTTTGCAATCCACCGCCTGACTTGAGCGTCGGAGGGGTTTCCGCCGGATCAACCCCAGTTTAGTTTACGTGTTCTCTGATCGCAGGTATCTCGGGATCTTCAAGCTCGTGAGCTAGTGATTCACTTTGCTCTTCCAGCTCTTCCTACTTCAACCACATCATGTGATATATCTCTAACATCATCAGATTGATTAAATAGCAAATAAAATTATTGAGCCATTTTTACCCAAAAACCTTAAATAAATTTGAAATTTTATACAAGAATTTAAAGTCCCTAAAAATTAGTAATTATTCAAAAAAATCGCAGGTGTGCATGTGACAGTCGTGTAACTGGTACACTCGTCGATTTGAAGGTCATCCAAATTATTGATTAAACTTTAACAAATTATTGAAGTTGAAAATATCAAGATTTGTGATTCAAATCAAATCCAAAAAAATAAAAAGTGAATATAATGTAAGATTTAGTTGTCTTTTGTCTATCCAAAAATTAATTTAATTAGAAAGAAAAATGAATGTGAATCAATGTGGTGGCAACACGTGGAAGGATATCATTGGCCGAGAGGCATGTACGGCACATCGTACTCGTGCAACTACCATTATAAGATCTGAAATCAAATGGTAGACAGATGGAGGTGACCTTGTGTTCATACTTCATTATGTCCCATGATTCTCCAATGATCATTAATTAAAGATACTATTCAAATTAGCTTACTTTTTTATTTTATTTTTATTAATGATATAAATGATTTAAGATAATAAAATAATAACAATACTATATACAAGATAAAAAAAAATGAAATACAATAAAAAAAAAAAAGTGAGTTGAGCTTGATCACAAGCACAATAAACTAGACTCGAGCACGCAAATATGGCAGGTTTGGCTTATTTACGTCCCTAGTTATGCAATCGAAATATTTGGATTAAATTGGAATTTATTATTAGTAAATACTGAGTAATTAATTAGTTCATCGGTACTCGATAAGATGTTAATTTGTTTCTTTGCATTTCGTCGACCTATAAGGTTAAAGCACATGCGACTTTCGACTTGGGCTTTCAAAATATTTTACTACTTTTTACTTTTTAGGCTCTCAAATATTGAAATTTCTATGCATTTTAAGAAAGTCCAATAATATGCCCCAAGTTTGAGTAATTTTGGATTAAAAAACTAAATATGCCCCAATAATATTAGTATTTCATTGTTATGTTATTAAAGAGGACTAAGAAAGTCCAACTATAGCATTATTTTATTGTTGGTTCAAGACTTGTGAAAACTAGCCATATTAAGTAGAACCTCAATAATTAATAACTTCGCTTAAATAATAATCTATTATTGTCCTGATTCGATAATAATGTACTAAATTATTAGCTCGATAATTTAATATTTATTAAATTAGTAGAATTTTGTCGGTCTCAACTATATTTATTTATAGAGGTTTAACAATATTGTACTGCGTTGTTTATTCATCTAATTTTTTTAGAATATTATATAGAAATAGAGTATAATCAGGGTTATGTTTGTATTAAGTGTAACATTAAAAATTAAAAACAATAAAAAGGACCTTAAAATAAATAAAAAAATTGTGATTGTCGGTTCAAGTCTGATCTACTCCCTCCTCCACCAACCATGGCCCATGCTTATTAGGATAAATCAAACCAGCAGACAGTCTCTCTCTCATAAATATAATTACTAATTATATATATATATATATATATATATATATATATATATATTTGTTTATTTATGGTGGGCGTTGAGTTTAGGAACGCGTTTTCTGTTTTTCTACATAGAAATCTGGAAAAAAGACATATAAATAATCAAGACCAACACACAAATACACACATTACGTACTACACTACACCACTTGTGTATGCTTGTTTAAAAAAAAAAAAAAATATATATATATATATATATATATATATATATATATATATATATAGTCATATTTTGCTCTTGTCAATTATTTTTAGGCCGAATTTGTTGTACAAAAATTGCACGGAAGTTTACCTAGTGCACGTAAACGGTAGACAGACGATATTTTAAGCATAAAAGGCATACATATATTAGTAAAGTTATCAATTTAAAATCACTTAGAAACATTTTTTTTAATGACGTCATATTAAACAAAATTCAGATTATTAAGTGGTAATAGTGGGATTGACCCTTAAATTTAAACTTGAGTTGACCATTGACTATACGTAGCAAACGTAGGTCTTATCCTACACGGCGAATCTGATGAATTTTCCATTCATTATTTTATTATTATTATTTTAATGTTCCTAATATTGGGTTTGATTCTCATCTAGAGACTAGAAGTGACAAAAAATAAATATTTTTTTTATAAATTAAATAGCGTTTATAATAATACTAGTATGTAGTTTGTTTGGGGGAAAGAAATGTGTTATTAGGTTGACATAGCTGGCAAACCATTTCTATTTAATGAAAAATAATAACGACAATATTTAATTAGTAGGTGATACGCAGTTAAATATTTATAAATTAATATTGTTGTGACTAGCAAAATTATATTAATTTAGCAAAATATTTAATCAGTGTACTAATAATTTAGTATGGTTTACTAAGTGGTGACCGAAAGACAATATTATGTAAGCGAAGTTACTAATTTATCGAGTCTTAATTATCGAAATTTTACTTTATGTATATAATAATGTGTCCATTCAAAAAAAATATATGTGACACATCAATTTATTGAGTAGATGACATACATCAATACTAGTAATGAAATGCCACCACACACAAGATTTGAAATCCTAGTTGATGATTAATGATACTATTGTGTTAGATACAATCATATATACAACACCTTCAATATATTCATTTTCAATATTTAATTCTCATAAATGTGACACCTCAATTACAAAAATTAAATATGTGACACCTTGTACTTCATACTTGTATAGGCTGCATTTTGTTTTTATTACCTCATCCAACCCCTTCTTTATGGTATTATTTGATTTTGGTCAACTTGTGGGCCATTCTTGAAAAATGCATGGAAGTTTCAATATTGGTGTTGAATCCTACATTTTATGAAATAAATTGGATATATATAATTTTTTATATTTGATTTACATATATTATTTATGTATCTTTACACATATGTGATATAATATAAATCGATAAAATTCATCGGGTGCAGCATACAATAAACCGACACAATCTTGTAGATATTTATCATATTTTTCATACAATATAACATACTGACACATATACGTGTTGTGGACGTGTACAAAATAAACAATTACCAATATATGTATATGGTGATTGATGACGATACCAATGTCATTGTTAAGCAGAATTCATCGAATGTAACATAAAATAAACATAATTTTCGGATACGATTATCCAATTAAGCAAGTAAATACAATTCAAAATCATCACCAAACCTACATAGGTTTCTAGTAGACCTAATATGCACAAGTATATTAAGTCAACGCAATTGGTGACATAATTCAATACTATATATATAAAAATATTAATTAGGTTGAATAAAAAAGCTTGCAAGTTACGCTTTCTTATTTATTCGAATATATATTAAACAAATCCAAGTAACTTGCATCAACATTTCTCTAGCCAGTCATTTTATTTATTTATTTAAGGATTAAAAGTATTACATTTGATTTTGACCTCATCAACTTGTACACAACTTTATGGAAATTTGTTTTTTTTCATATAAATAAATATTTAATAGATAATGAAATGGTCTTTGTGGAAAAAAATAAATAAATTAGTGCACAATACTTTTCTTTAGTGGTTTACATAGTTAAAATATGAAGTGGAAGGTTAATTTCAACACTACATTCTACATCAAGTGAAATATATTGTATCTATTTATTTAGATATACGATATATTCTTATTGATATTTTTTTTTTGTTAATGAATGAGCTAGCCAGTAGTAACATATGTGAATTTTCTTTCCATAAAATAAAACATATGTGAATTTGGTAAAAACAATTCTCGGATAATCGCAAACTGCGATTCGAGTGGCTAGGCAATATTTTCATCTCATTTTTATTCTTTTCCCTGCAAAGAATTCGTGTTTTGTTTAGGTTTTTCAAAAACAATTTTCTCCAAACAATTTTAAAGGTTTATTCATTCTCCAAACATGATTTGACTGCTACAGTAACAAAAATTTGACGGCTACAGTAAAAAATGTCTTCACCAAAAAATAAAAATAAAAAATTACTTTATCTTCCAGGTTGTTCTTATAAATCACATTTTCTAACATATTTAAATATGATTTGACTACTCTGGTGTATTTTATTGCATCTCAAATATGTAAAATCAAACATCCTCTCACTTCCAAATTATTATTCACTCAAAACATATTTTCTCAAAATAAAATAAAAATAACTACCAAAAAATTCCAAACAACATTGCTTGAATCTCTCAACTAAAATAAAATAAAAATAGCTTTAATTAATTAATTAAAAAGAAACTAAAATATGGTGAAAAGTGAAAAAGGTACAAAATCCTCGTTCAAAAGTCTAATCCACGTGCTTTCTCTCAGTTACCCCCACCCCCCCGCACCCAGCCCCCACCCTGTACAAGTACAACTCTCCGTCCTCTCTCTCTATATATACATACAGCCAGAGCCTATAGATACATTGAAGTAGAAATCCATATCACATTTCAAAGTTGAGAAATCAGAAGCAAGTAAACACACCAAACTGAAATCTCTGCTGAATTACATTCTTCCGATCTCCCATTAATTCATCTCTCAAATTTCCAGCAATTTTGGGCATTCAGGTAAATGATTTTGCCTTTCTCTATTTCCCTGTTTCATTGCTTTACATTTCATGAAATTGCTTCCTTTTTTTTTTTTTTTTTTAAATAATAATAACAATTATTATGATTACCTACCAGTTTCCTTTAGAACATGCTTATGTTTCAATTCTCCTCTTTCTATGTTTCTTACTGTATCTGTCATTTCAATAGCTGAATCGATTAATTTGAGTGAAATCACAGGTGTTTGTGTGTGTGTGTGTGTGTGTGGCTGGGCAAAATCACAGGTGTTTGTGTGTGTGTGTGTGGCTGGGCAAAATCACAGGTGTGTGTGTGTGTGTGTGTAGCTGGGCAAAATCACAGGTGTGTGTGTGTGTGGCTGGGCAAAATCACAGGTGTGTGTGTGTGTGTGTTTGTGTTTGTGTTTGTGTGTGTTTGTGTGTGTGTGTGTGTGTGTGTGTGTGTGTGTGTGTGTGTGTGTGTGTGTGGCTGGGCAAAATCACAGGTGAATCAATTGGACTGTGCTTGCATATGACTATGTGTTTGTATTATTTACCATAAATAAGAAAGAGAATACCTATTAGTATAGTCATGTATCTGTAATATGATTATGTGTTTGAAGTTTTTATTTCGAAAGAAACTAATTTCGTGACCGATATCCAGATTTCGTAATTGCATGGGGGTATCTTGGTCATGTCCACTCGCGGTTTATTTTGATTTGGAGAATGCTTTAGAATCTGCTGCTGTAAAATCATTCAACCTAAGTGACAATGAACAGAACTCTCCGGTTCGATCTGTTAGCCTCGAACGCAAAGATTCCGAACCAAGAATTCTGCAGTCATCAGGTTCCGGTAAACTGTTGAGAGAAGGATCTATTAGGTACAGATCAAGAAAAGCTCCAACCACGAGATTTACCGAAATGCCACCAGAAAATATCACGATTGGGATAGTCCCGAATTCCCGTGTTTTGGATCCGATAAGCCCTAAACACGAGGCTGCTTTAAAGTTGCAGAAGGTTTACAAAAGCTTTCGGACCAGACGAAAGCTAGCGGATTGTGCGGTCCTTATTGAGCAGAGTTGGTGGAAGCTGTTGGATTTTGCAGAGCTCAAGCACAGTTCGATTTCGTTTTTCGATATCGAGAAACACGAGACTGCCATTTCTCGATGGTCAAGAGCAAGAACAAGGGCAGCCAAGGTAATTTTTATATTTAACCACTATTTTTTTTTCCAAGGAATTTTATGTGGTCATCTAATGAAATTTACCTTGTGTTTTGCAGGTAGGAAAAGGCTTATCGAAGAACAGCAAAGCTCAGAAACTTGCTTTACAGCATTGGCTTGAAGCTGTAAGTATATATATCTTTTACTCTTATTAAGTGTCTCTTAGAAAAAAAAAAAAAGGAGAAAATACTGATTTTGTCGAAATTGGTGTTGAGCAGATTGATCCGCGACATCGTTATGGGCACAACCTACATTTCTATTACGTGAAGTGGTTGAACTCTCAAAGCAAAGAACCATTCTTCTACTGGTAATAGTCTCTAAAAATCTTAAATTGTTTTTTTCTTACTCGAAAGAAACTATTCTGTCAGAGAAGGGTTATTATTGCTCGATGTTAAACGAAATGGTTAAAAAAATTGTGCAGGCTGGACATAGGGGAAGGAAAAGAGGTTATTATAGAAAAATGCCCTCGTCCGAAGCTTCAACAACAGTGTATCAAGTATCTCGGTCCTGTGAGTACTCATACCCCTCGTCTTTTTCTTAATTTTTAAGAATAATTTGTTCGAAATATTTCTCATGTCTACTTTTCATATTTGCAGATGGAGAGAAAGACTTACGAAGTTGCAATGGAAGAAGGGAAACTCTTTTATAAGGAAACGGGGGAGTTTTTGGACACCACAAACGAACCAAAGGGCTGTAAATGGATCTTTGTCCTAAGCACATCGAGGACTTTATACGTAGGAAAGAAAACGAAAGGCTCGTTTCAACACTCAAGTTTCTTGGCTGGAGGAGCTACACTTGCTGCTGGGAGGATTTTGGCTGAAAAGGGCATCTTAAAGGTATCTTTATAAATTCTTTATTTTCTATCGTTTATTTGTCTTAATGCTCCAATATTATAGTAATTCATGACAACGGTTTTGTTTGAATTTCAACAGGCAGTGTGGCCTCACAGTGGTCACTATCGACCAACACCCGAAAATTTTCAGGATTTGATCTCATTTCTCATGGAGAATAATGTCGATCTTACCGATGTTAAGGTACATTTATAGAAGCAAGCTAAATTCAATTTCTTGTTTCTTTTGATTCAAGAAACTTGCATGGTCAATTAATAATCTTATTGTTCTTTTTTTTTCTTCGTCCAGCTCGATTCGACCGACGATGAAGAAGAAGAATCTATCCGAAAACACATGAGAAACAACTCCTCAGAAGATGACTTAGCTGGAAAAGAGCAACTCGAAACAGAAGAAAACGATACCGAAAACTCAGGACAAGAAAATGAATTAAGGATGTTGTCACAGGGTTTAAGCAAACTTAGCACTCTTCAAATACCGAGTAACGACGATTTACTAGACAAGTTGAAGAGTGAAAACGAGATATCCGAATCGTTAACTTCCGGAAGCTTCCTCCTCGATGAAAACATGTCCGAAGACCAAGACGAGACTATTACGGAACATTCCGTTCTCGAAAGAATCAATTCTCACAAAGGAATGAAGTCCTTCCAATTAGGGAAGCAGCTTTCTTGCAAGTGGAGCACAGGGGCTGGACCTAGAATTGGTTGCTTGAGAGATTATCCCTCGGGGCTACAATCCCATGCATTGGAGCAAGTGAATCTATCTCCAAGAAGTAACCGGAGATTAAGATTCGATTTTCCTTCTAGAACATCAACACCGAACAGCAGTAGTCTTTCTCGTAGCAACAGTCACAGTCTCGAAAACAGCTTTCAATTGTAAAGCAGAGATTCGATTTATTCTTTAATTCGTTTCATTCTTTTTTTGTGAATAGAAAGAATGATAGTCGTAGGAATTCATTGAAGATTCTTTTCGATACAGGAATTATTACTCCATTTTCCCATTTTCTTTTATTCCTCTCATCCTATATGAAACAGGGTGAGAAAGCATTGTAAAATTTTGTGGGTTTTTTATGCCCTTTCATTTTAAAAGGAAACTTCGATTGACGAGTGATCGTTTTTCCCTTCGTTTAGGTCTCGCTGGAGATTTTGATGTGTTGATAATTATACCTGTACACACATGTGAATGTGTTAAAATACGTACGGATCTATAAACGTGTACGTTACCTTATACACCTATAAAGTTCATTAGGCAGCAAAACCTTACAATTGATAGAATAATTTACACCAACTTTCTTGACAACAAACAAGAAATGGTGCACTACCTGCATACAACAAAAGGTTCACCTCCCTCGGAAACAAAACTCAAACAAGAAACTATAAAAAAATATCCCACATCTTGAAAAACCAAATCGACTTGTTACGACTAATTGTCTCTATTTCTCAATGGGAAAACCAAATTCACCAGTTATGATTCGACCCGATTTCTCAATGGGGAAGAACAGAGTATCCATATACGGAACAAACCCAAGCCACCCGAAAACCATCTTCGTGTCTTTAAATTCTTGAAACCTCTTCTTACAAGGGTTGTAGACTACCAATCTACCGCTATGATTCGTTTCTTTTATCCGGATCACAATCTTGTTTCCGAGCAAATATTTCGGCTCAAACCACCGAAGTGGCGCCTCCATATTCTCAATAGTCATCAACTCGCTCCAAGTATGATTCTCGATCCCCTTTCCCTTTCTCCAAATCACGACCGTCTTGTCGTGACCTTCGTAGTAAAGGCACAAAAACCCACTCAAATCAACCAAGTAAATCGATTTTCCGTAATCTGATCTGCTGTAATCTATGTTTTCGGGCACGCGCAAAATCTTGAACTTGTCGTCTCTGGGATCGTAATACACTATCTGTGGCTTGTGCTTCGAAGCCCAATAGCTAACCCCGTCAACACAGACCCCCAATTCGTACTCTACACGGTAATCATTGTACTCAGTTTCGTACCTTTTTTCCAGCATTGTCCAGGAGTTGTTGTTACAAGAATAAACCGAGTAATCGTAAGATTTCGCGATAACAACCTTAAAATCATCAGTGATCGGATCATGGCAAATCCCAAAAGCCGCCTCACCGCAGTAAAACGTGGCCTGAAAAATTGTGTGTGTTCTCGTGGATGGATTCCACAGCGCGAAATTCTCATTCGAAAGGTCGGAAATGAGTATCAGCCCTTCGCAAAAGCATAAGACAGTTGCCCACAAATAGGGTCCGAACACTTGTTGTAAAGTTTGGATTTTTCGACCTTTCTCCAATTTAACCAACGAAAACCCTTGTGAATTCACCTCTGAATTCTTGACTAGAAAAAGATTCTTCGAACCCTTCGATTGAAGCTGTCGGAGATGATGCTTACGGACGAACACAGGATCTGAAATCAGAATATTCCATGACTTAGAAACTGATTTGAATCGGAGAAGAGGTTTGACAGACAATTTTAACACCACAATTTCTATGATCTCGATCGGAAGAGCCATGGTGTTTTCTTGGAGTTTGTAGTGGAGGCGTGATTTTCGAGCTGTGTATTGATTTTGACGAATGTAGTGTGCGTGTATATATATCCCGTAGCCCTAGCATAATATTTAGGGGAAACTCGCCTACCCTAATTACGAAAACACCTCCTCTTGTTTGTATAATTACTGCCACTGTCCTCAACTATGTATTTTTTTACAAAAAAATCCCTCAAATCTATATAATATATAAAAGTTGAATTCCACACCTAATTGATTGACATTTGGCAATTTCAGTTGGTGACATGTCATCAATTTCATCCCAAGTGGCGAATCGATTGGTGGAAATAAATCATCAAAAAACATGTCATCATTTGCCAAAATTAAAGATGATTAAATAGATTTAATTATTTTATTAATATATTTATATCCTACCATTTATAAAATACTTTAAATATATCAACTTTCTTGGAAACTCTAAATAAATTTATTTTTTTGATTTAATTTTATAATTAATTTAATTTCAATTTAGTCAAATTTAATTTAAAATATTCCGTTATTATAATTGCATGATTGGTGGTGTTACGGAAGTTTTATATTTTAATTCATAAACTTGGATTTATATTAACAAAATATTGCAGCATAAATTATTTGATATGATACATTTTACACGAACATGACTAGAGAATATGGTTTTTTTTTATTAATTTAATATTATATTTAATAGTATTAATATGTGTTTTTTGATGCTTCAGCTACCACACATAAGTACTAATTTAATATTATATATTAATATTATCTGTAAAAATACACATGTATGAATTTACAATATTGAGAAACACTATTTTTTTTTGTCACGTGTAGAGTAATGTATTCCCCATTACTTAACATATTGGAAATTATAAAACATGAATTTCATTTATTATTTAAACAATTATTTTTTCTTCACTGAATCCAGTGACAATAAATTTTACGATCGATTTAGCTTTTCATAGTATATACTAATTGAAATACAAATTTTATCTTTTATTCTAATAAATTGAATAACGAATTGACAAAAAAAATTGAATTGATTTTATATATTTCAAAATATAACAAAGTTATTCTAAATCTTTGGTATTAAATTCGTTTATTCACTTTATTTAATACCAAACATTGAGAATATCAATTGTTTTGATTAAAATGTATAATGATCGTAAATACTATATATTCTATATATTTAAAATATCAATTAATTTTTTTTTTTTTTAATTTATATAAGCATTTTATAGTGACTTTTGTTTACTTGAAATTTGATCTATTTTCAATAGCATCAACTTTATGTTATTTTCTAACATATGGTCATACGTGTAAATAAGTTTAAGTTGTATATTAACAAGGATGATTTATGAAAACCACCTGAACTTAGGCTAAATTAAGAAAAAATATCCCCCAATATTTGTAATTACCAAAATCCCCTTATGTTTGTTTCCGTCATACATCGACCCCCTTATGGTATGATTTTGCAATGAATTTTTTTATGTGAGATATTCCCCGAAAAATGTTGATATATACCCTGCACACGCGACATTTCTTTATGGTACTTTTTAAAGGCAAAAATTACCATCAGGGAGGGGACTTTACACGAAATCTTTAATCTTCTGAAATAACACCTTCACAAATTTTTATTATTACCATGACCACCCCTGAGGGTAATTTTTGTATTTAAAAAGTACGAATCCATATTTTTGGGATATTACATGGAATAAAAAAAGATTTCGTAAAAAATCACACATAAGGGGGTCGTGTACAGAAAACAAACATCAGGGGGATTTTGGTAATCACCGATAAGTGGGGGTGTTTTCTGTAATTTAGCCTAAGTTCAAGAGGATTTTCATAATTTATCTTATTAACAACGATTATTGTTATTTTACGTCTTAACGTTTTCTTATACTCTTATAATATTTTAAATAATTTTAATGTCATTTTGATAATATAATTAAATATTAATTTCTAATATATTTAATATGTGTTTTTTGATGCATCAGCTACCACACATAAGAAATTTAATATAAAGGTTCGAGATTGAATAAAATTGTTTTTTTTATAAAAAATATTAGATCATTGGAATAAAAAAATATTGATGCAAAATCATAATTTGTTATTAATATTAGCATTAGCATTAGAATTATAATTAATATTCTTTGAATTAGTATTAGTATTAATAATAGAAATAGGATTCAAATTGTAATTATGATTAATATAATATTATAACTAATATTAGGATTATAATTAATATTAGTATTAGAATTATAATTAAGATTAAGATTATGCTTAGTATAATAATTAGTGACATGTATTAGTATTAGGTTGGTGTTAGAATTAGAATTAACATTAGAATTAGCATTTGCATTATTAGTATTAAAGTTATTAGGCTTATGATTAGTGTTAGGAATAGGATTATGATTATGATTAGGATTAGTATTATGATTAGTGTTATGAATCGAATTTGGAATAGGATAAGGATATTGAATAATATTAGAATTACAATTATAATTAACATTAGCATAATAATTAGCTTATCCAGATTATCATAAGCATTAAACTTGGTATTAGCATTAACATTAACAATTTTAACATATTAGTATTAGTAATAGTATTAATAATAGTATTAGTATCAGTATTAGTATTAGTAATATTATTAGTATTAGTATTAGTATTAGTATTAGTATTGGTATTAGTATTAGTATTAGTATTAGTATTAGTATTAGTATTAGTATTAGTATTAGTATTAGTATTAGTATTAGTATTAGTATTAGTATTAGTATTAGTATTAGTATTAGTAATAGTATTAGTTTTAATATTAGTATTAATATTAGAATTAGTATTAGTATTAGCATTAGTATTAGTATTAGTATTAGTGTAAATATTACTATTAGTATTAGTATTACTTTTAGTAATAGTATTAGTATTAGTACAAATATTAGTATCGGTATAAGTATCCGTATCAATATTAGTATCGATATCAATATCAGTATCATTATCAGTACGAGTATCAATATCGGTATCTGTATCAGCACAATATCAGTATCAGTATCAGTATATGTGTCATTAGCAGTAGTACATGAGCATTAATATTTGTATTAGTAATAGTACTAATATCAATATTAATAGTCATATTACTATTAATAATAGTATTAGTATTAGTACTAATATTAATATTAATATCAGTATAAGTACACGTATCAGTATTAATCAGTATTAGTATTGGTATCAGTATCAGTACCAGTATCAATTTAAGTATTAGTATGAGTATCGGCATCGGTATCAGTTTCAGTATCAGTATCAGTATGAGTATCAACATCAGTATCAATTTCAGTATCAGTTTCAGTATTAGTATCAGTATCAGTACCAGTATCAGTATCAATATCAACATTAGTATTAGTATCAGTGTTATTAGTATTAGTATCAACATCGCTATCAATATCAGTATCAATATTAGTATCAATATTAATATGAGTATCAATATGATTATGAGTATCAATATTAATATGAGTATCAGTATTAGTATTAGTATTAATATCAATATGACTATCAACATCAGTGTCAGTGTCAGTATCAGTATCCATGTCAATATCAGTATTAGTATTTGCATCAGTATCAGTATCATTATCAGTATCAGTATCAGTATCAGTATCAGTATCAGTATCATTATCAGTAAGTATCAGTATCAGTGTCAGTATCAGTATCAGTATCAGTATCAGTATTAGTATTAGTATTAATATTAGTATTAGTATTAGTATTAATATTAGTATTATATTAGTATTAATATTAGTATTAGTATCAGTATGAGCTTCAGTATGAGTACGTATTAGTACGAGTATCATTATTAATATCAATATTAGTATTAGTATTAATATCAATATTAGTATTATTATTAGTATTAGTATTAGTATTAATATTATTATTGGTATTAGCAATAGTATTAGTATTGCATTAATATTAGTATAAATATTAGTATTAGTATTGGTGTTGGTATTAGTATTAGTATTAGTATTAGTATTAGTATTAGTATTAGTATTAGTATTAGTATTAGTATTAGTATTAGTATTAGTATTAATATTAGTATTAGTATTAGTATTAGTATTAGTATTAGTATTAGTATTAGTTTTAGTATTAGTATTGGTATTAGTATTGGTAGTAGTAGTAGTATTAATATTAGTACTAGTATTAGTATTAGTATTAGTATTAGTATTAGTATTAGTATTAGTATTAGTATTGGAATTGGAATTAGTGTTAGTATTAGTATTAGTATTAGTATTAATATTAGTATTAGTATTATTATAAGTATTAGTATGAATATTAGTATCGGTATTAGTATCAGAGTACCAGTATTGATATTAGTATTGGTATCATTATTGGTAGTGACGTATACATCTTATCTCTTTTGCAATATTTAAAAGTTGTGTTGTTGTTTGAGTAATGTGCATCACCAATTGAATATTGTTAGTGATAAATTTGCAGGTTTTTTTAATATATATTGTGTTCCATCTGTACTATTGTGTTTGTTGTTAAGTTAGTTATTTTGTAGATGATTAACATGGTGTAGTAGATTACATTCCATGAAATAGAGTTATACAATATGTTTTAAATAATTTCACATAATCTTCATATCGTGTTTTGCGCGCTTCACGTATTCTTCTTAACGTGTTTTAATGTATAATTAAATTTCATATGTTACAATTCTGAATTAAGAGATAATATATTTATTTCCTTTCATTTGTTTTACTTGAATGGTGTTCTTATAAAGAGATAATCGCTTAAATATTATTATTTTTCTTATTTTGAAACTGACCTCCGTGCAACGCACGGGTGAAGTACTAGTTGGTAAAACTAGGGGTATTTATTCGATAAAAAGTGTACCGAAATTTTGATATGCCACAATTTCATACCGTTTAGCGTTCGGTTCAGTTCAGTAAATAACCGCATTACCTAAATTTTATTAAAAATATTTACGCATTTGATTTTTATTTTTTTAGTTTAAATACAAATATTACATAAATAGTTATATATATAAAATAATAAATAAAAAACGTAATATCTCACCGAATTTTCGGTCGTCGACATGTAGTAAATTTTTGTTCAGTTCAATTCGGTAGGTTTATAAATCGGACGAACTCCCCTAGGTAAATTTAACACCGTAAGGATGGACAAATAAGACAATACATAGTTGAGGGGTGGCTGTAATTATACAAACAAGAATGTAGTTTTCGTAATTTGACATTACCTCAGGGGATTCGCGTACAAAATTCTCTTTCCAAGCGGGTCCATTTAGTCACACATGCCGAGTTTGGAGTTCACGATCGATTCGGCAATCTTTGCCGGCTCTCGACTCAACACGAGGTTGGTAACCGGAAACACTTAATCTTCCTCAGTATAATGTTGGGCCTTTGGCCCAATACACATTCCCTATCCTAACGAAAATCGCGGTCTGTCTAAATTACCCGGAAAAAAAAGTATAATAAATTATAAATACCTCTTAAAACTTGCAAAGATTTGACTGATAAGTACACTAACTTTCTTGATAACAAACAACAAGTGGTATACAAACATAAATCTCACAAGAACTGATGATCAAAATGCTAAACCTATTTAAAAAAAAAAAAAAAAAATTCCACGTCTCAAACAACCAAATCGACTTGTTAAGACTAATTGTCTCTATCTCTCAATAGGAAAACCAAATTTACCTGTTATGATTCGACTCGATTCCTCAACGGGGAAGAACAGAGTATCCATATACGGAACAAACCCAAGCCACCCGAAAACCATCTTTGTGTCTTTAAATTCTTTAAACCTCTTCTTAGAAGGGTTGTAGACTACTAATCGATCGTTATGATTTTCTCCATCTATTCGAATCACAATCTTATTCCCGACCAAACAAAATTCGAATTGTATTCGTTTCGGACATTTTTCCGACGTTGCGATACATGCACAAAGAGCCCCTCAAATCAACCAAGGAGACCGATTCGTCGATAACCAAATTTTCCGGTATCCGCAAAATCTTGAACTCGACATCTCTCCGATCGTAATACGCTGCTATCTCCATGAAACTGGGGCTACTACTCGAAACCCAATAGCTAGTCCCATCAAGGCACACTCCAGCCAAATTATTGTTCGCCACCAGGGGCGGACCCAGGGAGTATTGGGTGGGGGGCTAGAATTTTTTTTTTACTAAAATGATATTAAATTTGAACTTTGAGGGGACTAAATGGTATAAATTAATAGATAAATAACATAAGATATTAAAAATTTAATAAAAAAAAGGTAATTTTTTTTTCTGCAGGGGCGGAGGCCCCCCCAAGGCATACCTTGGGTCCGCCCCTGCTTGCCACACCATAACCAATGCACTCGGTTTCGAATTGCTTGTTCGATATTATCCACGACTTGTTCTTACAAGAATAAACCGAGTAACTCTCACAACCAACTAAAACAACCTTAAAATCGTCAGTGATTGGATCACGACAAAGCTCAAAAGAAGAGTTTTAACCGATAATTTTAACAGGACAATTTCTATGATCTCGAGTGGAAGAGCCATGGTGATACTATCTCAAGGTATAGCTCGATAGCTTGAAAGAGAAAATATTATTATGCATAATCCTAATTAAATACTGTTATTCCTACTTATACTCGTAAAAGAAATAAAATAATAATAATAATAATAATAATAATAATAATAATAATAATAATAATAATAATAATAATAATAATGATAATAATAATAATATAAAAAATACAAAATAAAAAAAGAAAGAAGAGGTCTCCATCCATGTAATTGCAAAAATGCCCTTATTGTTTAACATATTACAATTACTCCTGTCAAACTAACGATTTGTTCGGAAAAAAAAGGAGAGAATAAATTATGCATAACCTCTTATAATTTACATCCTTCTCTTATTTGTTTAATTATATATTAAGAAGCGTTAGATCTCTATAAATCAATACAGTTGGGATTAATAAAATTATATTAATTTAGCGAAATATTAAATTATCGAACTAATAATTTAATAAATTTTTACAATGTCGGGACCAGAATAAACTATTATTTATCGAGTTTATGCCGTAATTATTACTGTTTGACGTGGTCAATTTCACTAGTCTAGGCCTAAACTTTGTAGAGTTGGGCCTTGTTGATTCCTTTATGGATTTATAACTCTTTAAAAGTTCTATTACTTTATGGTCTTGTTTTAATTTTTTTAGGCCCATATATATGACTATTAGCTATAGTAATTTTGCTATTGTTCATTTATTTATTTTCTTGAAAAGAAACTATATTGTTTATTCAAAGCCATAATTTTGGGAAGGAAACCTTGATTAGTATTCACTATTCAGGGAAAAAGAATTATAATTAATAGTATTATAGAAAATCAATAAAAATGATTCCAAATATTACATCCAAAAGTATAATTATTTTGGTCAAAAGGATTTTATTTTTCGAATTAAAATATATTAGGCAACTTTGACTGATATTTTTTTCTCACACATCCTTTCATATATATATATATGTTATATATATAATCAATAAATATTTTTTTACTAATTAATTAATTAATAATAATAATAATAATCATAATAATAATTTGTTAGTGAGCAGGTATATAAAAGCATAAAATAATTGCCACCCAAATAACAGCTAATTAAGAATAAATCCCACCTTGCCCTAATTAGCCCCACCAGTTACATTATCACGCCAGCTTTATTTTCCCTCCACTTTTCCTTCTTCAGGAAATTGTACTATGCGCTTCAGATACTTGTACATTCCCTCGAACAATTCCAAATAAATAGATTAGACAAATATACCCCCGTGTGTGTGTGTATATATATATACACACAGATAGAAATAAGCACACCTCCACTGCGTGTGCTTCTGTGTGAGAGAGAGAGGAGAGAGATAGAGTGAGAAAGAGAAGTGTGTCAATTATCCAAACAATATAGAAAGAACAGCGCCACCACGGAGCGCTGAGAAAAATAATAAAAAGAAAATAGAAAAACCCTAGTCCAGAACCGCCGCGACTCAGTGCAGATGGACGCCGAGTCAACTCAGTTCCAGCAGGCGCAGCTGATGGCGATTCTGGGGCCGGACCCGGCGCCGTTCGAGACGCTGATATCGCATTTGATGTCCTCCGCCAACGAGCAGCGGTCTCAGGCCGAGTCGATTTTCAATTTGCTCAAGCAGAACGATCCCAACTCGCTCGCGCTCAAACTCGCGAACCTGCTCTCGTCGTCCGTGCACCTCGAGGCGCGCGCCATGGCCACCATCCTCCTCCGGAAGCAGCTGACGCGGGACGACTCGTTCATCTGGCCGCAGCTCACCGAGCCGACTCGCTCCGCGGTCAAAAACATCCTCCTCTCCGCCATCCAGAACGAGGAATCCAAATCCATTATCAAAAAGCTGTGCGACACCGTTTCGGAGCTCGCCTCCTCCCTCGTCCCGGAGAATCAGTGGCCGGAGATTCTGCCCTTCATGTTTCAGAGCGTCAGTTCCAATTCCCCCAAATTGCAGGAGTCCGCTTTCCTGATGTTCTCCCAGTTGGCTCAATTCATCGGAGAAACGCTCACGCCGTACATCACCGATTTGCACACCGTTTTCCTGAACGTGTTGAACAATTCCACCAATCCGGATGTGAAAATTGCAGCCCTCAGCGCGGTTATCAATTTTATCCAGTGCCTGTCGAGTTCGAACGATCGGGATAGGTTCCAGGATTTGTTGCCTTCAATGATGAAGACGTTGACCGAGGCGCTGAACTCTGGGCAAGAAGCCACTGCTCAAGAGGCTCTGGAGTTGTTGATTGAGTTGGCCGGGACCGAGCCAAGATTCCTTCGCAGGCAGATTGTGGATGTTGTGGGTTCCATGTTGCAGATAGCCGAAGCAGAGAGTTTAGAGGAAGGGACTCGTCATTTGGCGATTGAATTTGTGATTACTTTGGCGGAAGCGAGAGAGAGAGCACCTGGAATGATGCGAAAGCTGCCGCAGTTCATCAGTAGGGTTTTTGCTATTTTGATGAAGATGCTTGTGGATGTGGAGGACGATCCTGCGTGGCACAGTGCGGAGACTAAGGATGAGGATGCGGGGGAGACGAGTAATTACAGCGTTGGGCAAGAGTGTTTGGATAGGCTTGCTATCGCCCTTGGTGGGAACACTATTGTGCCCGTGGCATCGGAGCAGCTGCCCGCTTATTTGTCTGCTACTGAGTGGCAGAAGCATCACGCAGCACTAATTGCTCTTGCGCAAATTGCGGAGGGTTGCTCGAAGGTATACATTTGTTAAATTTAATAATTTGTGGCCTTTTGCGGTTGATATGATTTTGATGACGAGTACTTTTAAATTTATTCACTTACTTTTTCTTGTTTCGTGCAAATATCACATTATACCTTGAATCAAATTTCTTACCAGACTTTTGTTGTTTTCAATAAGAGCTTAGTTTGAATAGTAATGGCCGTTCGACATTTGACTTAGTTGATTTTCTAGTCGCTGTTGGATAGTTACGTCTCCATATTCACTTGTCCGAAAATGAAATATGATGTATAATTAATTTGAATATCAGTTTATTTCTATCCTTTTTGTTAATTAAATTTTCATGTTGTAACTATTATAGATTATTGCTGCAAGTCAATGCTGTAATCCAATTTTATGGGATATGTTCTGGTTAAATGTTTAGTACATCTAACGATGCATTGCGACATTATTTCTTATATAATTCCACTGTTTCATTCTGTCATCTACTATTTTAGGTGATGATTAAGAATTTGGAGCAAGTCGTGACCATGGTTTTGAATTCCTTTCAACATCCGCATCCTCGTGTGAGATGGGCAGCTATTAATGCAATTGGTCAACTTTCAACTGATCTGGGCCCAGATTTACAAGTTCAATACCATCAACATGTGCTACCAGCACTAGCTGGAGCAATGGATGATTTCCAGAATCCTCGAGTACAGGTTTGTAAGAGTTTTATTATCAACCCTTTATTTTAATTCTATTTTGCCCGTCTTTGATTGTGAGAAAGATGAATTTAGATACAGAGTCAATTAAAAAATGTGTTACGTGTAATCAATTCCGCCTTAAGGTTTTTGTTTCTTATCTTTTGAGGATATGATTTAGCTGTGAAAAAGAAAGATTTGCTTTATTGGCTCATTGTTGAGCGACACTAGTTGCATCTGTGAAAAAGAAAGATTTGCTTTCTTGGCTCATTGTTGAGCGACACTAGTTGCATACTGAGAAATGGAAATGTTTATTTTCGTGCTTGTCTGTGAAGTTCCATTTATTCTGGTGGTATTAACTTTTATTTCAAAGAAAGGAACATTATCAAATAAAACATATATCTGTACTAGCACAATCAAAAAGTTACATTGTTTTCTTTTGAAGGGTATAAGTATTCATAATGACTTCAAACTTTTTCACTGCCTAGAACAGCAGTTTCATATTGCTATGTGGATTCTATTTCTTTGTTACTGATATTGTTCAGGATTTTATCTATATGGCTGTGCTTGTCTTAATAAAAATTCAGATTACAATGATCCACATTATGCACTGATTTCATAGTTATAGTTTCTTATAATCATTACTTTTTTATTTGCTTTTCGCAGGCACATGCTGCTTCAGCTGTGCTCAACTTCAGTGAGAATTGCACTCCAGAAATTTTGACACCTTACTTAGATGGGATTGTGCACAAGCTACTTCTCCTGCTACAGGTGCATATAGTAGTGAACAAACGACATGCTTTGAGAAATACATGGATATTTTAATAATGCAATAGCATTTGTAACATTTCATAAACCGATTGTTTCGTTTAAATTGCAGAACTCCAAACAAATGGTACAGGAAGGTGCCTTAACAGCTTTAGCTTCTGTTGCTGATTCATCTCAGGTAACCAAAGTTTTTTAAGGTTCTTTAAGTTAATGTTGTCATTGCTTTGCATATGTACTGAAGCTGCAAATGTTGTTATGACAGATACACTTCCAGAAATACTATAGCGCAGTCATGCCGTACTTGAAGACCATCTTGGTGAATGCAACAGACAAGTCTAACCGCATGCTTCGTGCCAAGGCCATGGAGTGCATCAGCTTGGTAGGAATGGCTGTTGGAAAAGATATATTCAAGGAAGACGCCAAGCAGGTAAAGAACCAAAGATCTATAGTTCATGGCTATTTTTGTCTTTGTGAATGTACTAATTTCCTCCTGATGTGTGATTGTGTGTTTTATAGAGCTATCTTCTTATACTCTCTTCAAACATGATTTGTATGAATGTGATTGGCCTAATTAAAAAATGCACCGGCATCTATTGAATTGTCAGTGTGCTATTTACTCATTTATTTGTTTTTTTTTAATTCAAGGTCATGGAAGTGCTTATGTCATTGCAAGGATCGCAAATGGAGACAGATGATCCGACTACAAGTTACATGCTACAAGTATGTCACTGTCCCTTGGAAGTTGAAGAGTTTAAATTTCTTTACATGTTTTTGTATCTAAATTCTTACCAATACCTATTTTTCTGTTGTAGGCATGGGCCAGACTTTGCAAGTGCTTGGGACAGGATTTCCTACCTTACATGAGCGTGGTCATGCCTCCCTTGCTTCAGTCTGCTCAGCTGAAGCCTGACGTGACCATCACATCTGCTGATTCGGACAATGAAATTGATGAATCAGACGATGAAAGGTCTCTTTCATTCTTTCATCTACATGTTTTTTGTTGTGAACATTCTTTCTGTTTCTTACTTGCGTGGACATTAATATATTGATTTTCTTATTGATCTTGTCTTATGATGCAATTGCAACACTAGATGTTTTTCATAAAAAAACATAGAATTACCTTATTGAAATGAATTTGCTTTTAGCAATTCATTTGCAATTTCTCGATATTGTCACAAAAGTGTAAATTATTAAAATGCATGATACCTGGTTGGTTTTTGTGTGTGAAACAATGATAAGTTTGGTAGTAGTGATTCCAATGTTCAAAAATGATTTTTGGTTATTATACCGTAAGAAGTCAATTTTCCTGGTTTCAATATTTTTTCATCTAAAGCTTTTTATGTACTCTCACATTAGCAATGCAATGTAATGTCTCGATAGTTTCTCCTGTACACCTTTCACCAGCATTACATTGACAGATCTTATGTTCTGTTACAAATTGAAGACAAGTTTCTAGCGCAAACTATTGAGTTAATTGTTTTGTCAATCTTTTTACGAAGAATTCATCTGATTGTCTAAAATACTTGCGAGGAAGAATGTATATATATTTTTTATTTTGTTTATCCCCGTATGATATATTTGTAATAGGAGCTCTACATAGATTGGAACATATCAGCGAGGGTTAAGCCTTACATTTTTCAATGTAACTTTTTAAGGTTCCCATTATCACTTCTAGTGATTTCCTTTTTTATGTATGCACCGGGATGGATTTTTGCTCATTCAGTTGGATCTATATTTAAAGCCGAAGACTGCCTGTTAATTTTCAAATTTTTATCACTGAGTTGTAATATTTTAACTCTACTTTTCTATTATATTTCAGCATGGAGACCATCACCCTTGGTGACAAAAGAATTGGGATTAAGACTAGTGTCCTCGAAGAGAAGGCCACTGCTTGCAATATGTTATGTTGCTATGCTGATGAATTGAAGGAAGGTTTCTATCCATGGATCGATCAGGTTTGTGTAGTTACCTTTCCTTGCTTTATGTCGCTGGGGGTTGATAACAACTATAAGTGACAAAAGTTTATGTAATTGGTGTAGGTTGCCCCAACTTTGGTTCCCCTTTTGAAATTTTATTTTCATGAAGAAGTAAGGAAAGCTGCTGTTTCAGGTAATATAGGGTTCTGCTTTATAAAGTTGTAATGTGCATGCAACATAATACATGTTCATGAAAGTCATTGTTTATTTTCAGCAATGCCGGAGCTATTGAGGTCTGCAAAATTGGCTGTGGAGAAAGGGATTGCTCAGGGCCGTAACGAGACATATGTTAAACAGTTGTCTGACTACATAGTTCCTGCTTTAGTGGAAGCTCTACATAAGGTTATAGTTACAGTTAATTAAATACTTTTATTTGGAAATAAACTAATTATGCTTTTGATGCTTTATATGAAGGTAGTTATAAATATGAATTCTTCTGTCTTGCAGGAGCCTGATACAGAGATTTGTGCAAATATGTTGGATGCAATAAATGAATGTCTGCAGGTAGGTCAACTTTATTATTAAATGAAATTTAACTGTAACTGGCTAATAATATAATGTTGAAATTGGAAGCAGCACAAATGGTTGTATCTTGATTTTCTTTCTAAAATTCCCCTTTGGTTTTAAATCTTGAGGAGTTTTTGCAGGGAGCTTTTTGTTTTTTGTTCATTAGTTCATTTCATAGCTGTTTATCATTCTGGGGCTATAACAGTAGATTGATTGCCTCTCAAACAATTTGATTATTATGAACTGTGGAAACTGAAGTTCCCGTTTAGAAAATGGAAGTATGATACTAAGATTGTAATGTTGGATACATATTATGTTTTCAGGTTTGAATTAAACTGAGTTATCCTTATTAATTTCAGATGGTGGAAATTTAATTTTAAATGGCATTAATATTGTCTGATGCTGGCATAAATTTTCCATTCACCATGTAATTTCTTTTC
The DNA here is from genome assembly GCF_056151865.1 of Erythranthe guttata. Taxonomy (NCBI): domain Eukaryota; kingdom Viridiplantae; phylum Streptophyta; class Magnoliopsida; order Lamiales; family Phrymaceae; genus Erythranthe; species Erythranthe guttata. The sequence goes on along the minus strand of NC_142546.1, from coordinate 2,812,483 downwards.
TCAGATTTCTGGCCAACTTCTAGATGAAAGTCAAGTGAGAAGCATAGTGGATGAGATAAAGCAGGTGATTACAGCTAGCTCAAGTAGAAAGAGAGAGAGAGCTGAGAGGTCCAAAGCTGAAGATTTTGATGCTGAAGAGGGAGAATTGCTTAAAGAGGAAAACGAGCAAGAAGAAGAAGTGTTTGACCAAGTTAGTTTCTATTACTCCTGGCTAGTCCAATATTGTGACCTATATTTGAATTCTTGAGAGTTATTGAAACATCTCATAATTCATAACTGAGAATTTATAATCTGCTGCTGGTTCAGGTTGGTGAAATTTTGGGAACCATGATCAAAACATTCAAGGCTTCTTTCTTGCCCTTCTTTGATGAACTGTCATCATACTTGATGCCTATGTGGGTAAGTCTTACTTGCATTCCTTGTCATTTTGACCTCTTTTTTTCCCCTTCGTTTTTTCTTCATTTTGTCAATGGGGAACACGAGGAAGTAATTGAGGCCGAGAATTTATCGGTATTGGAAGTTGATCGGCATTTATTATCCTCATCATCACTGCTGAGATTTATTATTTTATTATTTATTTGTCAGGGAAAAGATAAGACAGCAGAAGAGAGAAGAATCGCTATTTGCATCTTCGATGATGTGGCTGAGCAGTGCCGTGAATCAGCTCTCAAGTATGTACACATACAATAACGAATACTGGAGTTTGATTCCAGTTGTGGAATTTCTGATGCAGTTCCTTTTTATTGTAACCAGGTATTATGATACATATCTTCCTTTCCTCTTGGAAGCTTGTAATGACGAAAATCAAGATGTCCGACAGGTTTGCATACATTATTACAGAACTAACATAATCTCAAGACTGTTGATAATATTAGTTAGAATTCTAAATTGCCTCATTGCTATTCCTAGGCTGCTGTTTATGGACTTGGGGTGTGTGCAGAATTTGGTGCATCTGTAATTAAACCACTTGTTGGAGGTAAGCTCTGCTTGCACTCGAGCTCGTACAATATGCATTTGAAGCTTAATATTTTTACACTTGACTTTTTTTTGTTCACTTTGTTTCAGAGGCTCTTTCGAGGCTCAATGTCGTTATCAGGCATCCAAACGCTTTGCAGCCAGAAAATGTGATGGCATATGATAATGCTGTTTCAGCACTGGGAAAGATATGCCAATTTCATCGTGATAGCATTGATGCAGCTCAGGTATTTGTTTTGCTTGTTAGTTTTTCATATGACACGATAAGCCTTGGTTATATAGGAGGTAGCATGTTGGTTATAACTAATTTAGGATTGAACTGAAAAAGTTTTTCTTTTCCAGTGCACAAGACATCTCCCACTTATTAGATCTTGATAATTTTGAGTGTTATTTCTTGAAAATCTTTTTTCTTGCAAACCTAGTGGCTTAATTTAATTGTTGTATTAGTTTTTTGAATAGGTTAAGTATGATATCATTCCGTTGTTTGCTACCCAAACACAATTTTCTATGAAGGAATGTTCAAAAACTACTACTGAACTAGATTCTAAAAGGAGGAAGGATTCCGTTAGAAATGATATTCATTAACAGTAACACTATGATTTTCCTCAACTATTGGAAATCTTCTTCTTGTAAACATTCATCAAAATCATACCGCTAAGATTTTCCTTTCTAGGTCATTCCTGCCTGGTTGAGTTGCTTGCCAATTAAAGGCGATCTCATCGAAGCAAAAGTTGTTCATGAGCAGCTTTGTTCAATGGTTGAGAGGTTCGTACTTACCTGACACTTTCAGCTTACATACCTTATTACATAACTTCATGTCCATTTAAACATTAACCATGTTTTTCTCTCGTCAGATCCGATGCAGAACTTCTTGGTCCGAACAATCAGTATCTTCCCAAAATTGTCTCCGTGTTTGCTGAGGTTAGTTCCCTAAGCCATTTGAGGACCCAAATATGTTATCAATAAACCATTAGTCAACGTCACCACTGTGTAAAAATCACTTTAAAAATCGTGGTTGAACATTTTTGATATGTGAATTCGAAATTTGAAATAACAAATCGTAAATGAAAATTTTGCTTACATATCCGTCAACGAATCGAATATTCACCAATTCGTCGAGAACTTTGTGCTCACCGGTAATTTTTTATTTTTAATTTTTGTGTTGCAGGTTCTTCTTGCAGGCAATGATCTTGCGACAGAGCAAACTACCAGTCGAATGATAAATTTGTTGAGACATTTACAGCAGACGTTGCCTCCGTCAACTCTGGCCTCCACATGGGCATCCTTACAACCTCAACAACAGCTTGCACTGCAGTCACTTCTATCCTCATAGTGCTCGCTCGTCGAGTTATTACGTCTGCTTGTGTGCCAATCATACATATATTTATTCCTCAATTCTTTCAGATACGAGAGAGAGAGAGATGTCGCAACAATTATTCATCTGCATACGGTTCATGCATTCGTTTGGTTGGGTGTGAATGAATTTTGAGAGTAAAATGTAGTCTATTTTTCTGTATAACGTGTACAAAAGCATTCGCTTTGAGGGATTGGCGGGATCGGGTTCCCGTGTTGTGGTTTGTGAGATTCTTTTTTATCGGTCAATTTTGATATCCGGGATTTGTCAGAGAGGCAATATACCCTGTTGTAGTTTTTAGATTGTTATAGCAAAAAGAATTGTGTTTACATTGTTTTATTTTATTTTATTCATCAGTTTTGATCATTGTTTGAAAAGTCATATATTAATTTGTTGCCTGGATTTCTATTCTTGAGCTATTTTTTGAATGATTGTCTGTATGATGTTTTAATCCAAATTGTAATAAAATTGAAATGATTGTCTGAATATTATTGTTTGAATAATTGATCAATCATTTCTGCTTTTTGAGTTTTGGTGGTTTATGGAAATGCATATTCCCTTTAAGAAGAGCAAAAGTGCTTTTCTAGATTCTGTATCACCACCTAACCCAAACTACACATTGATACTGCATCCAGTGAAATACATCGAATAATCGTCTTATTGTATATAATTAGACACGTACGATAAATTTACATGGGATAAAATTTGACGGGTGTTTGAAGATAGTATGACATCCCGCTCGAACATTTGAATATTTTTTCCTTTTTTTTTTTTTACATAATATATTACTATTAATATGTGTACTCCAATCACAAGTACTAAATACAAATACAAAAATATTTATTATTAATTTCAACTGTTAATTTAAGAAAAAAACAATATTTGATACCGTTTTATCGGGATGTATGTTTGCATACAAATGGTAATTACGGTGAAGTCCACCTCGTTATATTTTCCTTTTAACGTGTATAGATCAATACATTTTGCACATATCTACATGTATATATATCTATGTTTGTGATTGTGTGTTAATCTAAGATAGGAAATTGTTCGGTGTATTTCACTGGATGTAAATTAAAATACAACTATATTTTAGTAACCTCTTTGGAGAACATTTTTTCAATAATATTTATTTATTTATTTTCCTCATAATGTTTTTCAATGATGTATATTTCAACAAATCACGTTTTCCAAAAACGTCTTCCTACAAGCGCTTTCGGACATGAGCAACTTTATATTCAAAATCACTGTAATTCATAACGCTCTGAATTCCCGCAAGAGAAATTGACGATGAGAAAAGGCCAGAAGATCAAGGAAGAAGAAAGAGTAAAATATTTTGAAGGTTCGATTTCTTGTTCTAAAAAAAATTGCATACATAATAACTGTATGCAAATTTAAACCGTAACATCACAGTAAAATTTGTTCTTTCGTTGTTGGAATTTGATATTCCATAACTTTTTTTTTTTCGAATAGAAAAATAAATTGATATTCCATAACTGTATGAAGCTAAATGTAGGCAAATTTTATGCACGGTGTTACCGTATCGAAAGTATATGAAACTAGCCAAAATAGATTTACGAGCAATGCACGTAACTATTTGAATACACCGATAGACTATTATATATATATAATGTCAAAGAATTGAGCCTAATGTGGACAAAATTGTCCGTGTGTCTTCACCATATAAATTGCTGTTATTTTTAGTGTCACATTATGTATATTGTATTTTTTTTAATAGTTTATTAAAGTTGTATATTTATAATAATAATAAAAAAAAAAATGATGTCGATACACTGCTCATCTGATTTGTTTTCAAATGACATTTCAGAAAATAGAAAAAGACAAAAATAATCCAAACGTTTCCTATTAAACAAAACTAATAAAAACTTGAATTTGACCTCAAAATAATAAAAGTTCCTATTTAAAAAGCCAAAATTCATATTTTTTTGGGGTAAATTACAGCGACCCCTGATGCTAGATCAAATTACGAAAAACCCCCTCATGTTTGGGTAAATACAACTAGACATGGCCACGGGTCGGGTCTGACCCGGACCCGCCCCGGACCCGACCCGGCGACCGCCCCGCCCCGCCCCGGCCCCGCCCCGTTGACCATGGACCCGGACCCGGACCCGAAAATGTATGGGTCGGTTTCGGGTCCCAATATTTTGGACCCGAGACCCGACGGGTCCACCCGGCGGGTGGACCCGAGGACCCGGACCCGAGGACCCGTCGGGTCCACCCGAATAAAAAAATATTTTTTTTTTCAAAATTCGAAAATGCAATGGCTAGAAACCGGACCCGAACCGGACCCGACCCGGACCCGGCCCGGACCCGGTCCGAGCATTCAAAAAATGTTTTTTTTTTTAAATTATAATGGCTAGAAACTCGGGTCCACCCGGAACCGACCCGGACCCGACCCGAAAATTCAAATTTTTTATTTTTTATTTTTAATTTCAACGGCTAGAAACTCGGGTCCACCCGGACCCGAACCGGACCCGACCCGAAAATAATAAAATTAAATAAAAAAAAAAAAAAAAATCTAGAACCGATTTTGGACCCGGACCCGGCCCGAACCCGGAGGACCCGAGTGGACCCGACCCGGACCCGGACCCGCCTCCACGCGGGTCGGTTTCGGGTCCCAAAAAAGTAGGACCCGGACCCGGCGGGTCCGACCCGGACCCGGACCCGACCCGGCCCGTGGCCATGTCTAAATACAACCACCCATTAACTATGAATCTTCTTACCCGTCCACCCATGCAATGTCAAATTTAATGGAATCATCTAGCTTACGTAGAATATTCTCCACTTCGTACCCAGTTTACCCCATTCAAGCTCCATATTTTGAAACAAGATGATCACTAAGATGTGTCTCTTGACTTGTAAATATCAGATTGTAGTGCATCATAAACTGCATTTTTGCACAAAACAAGTAAAAACTAAAAACCAGAGAACATTCCACAGAATCTAGAAGATTCTGTTGAATCTAACATCATAAGAGTGGACGTGTAAGAGAATTCCTAGTATAAGGGGCTGATTGTAATTACCCAAACATGCCAGATTTGTTTTTTTTTTTTTTTTTTGTGAGATGAATAATATTTACTCAACATTATTTAGGAAAAAAAAAATATCAAGAAAGCAAGATTGTTTTTTTTAAATAAATAAAGAAAAAAAAAGAAAAAAAAAAGAAAAAAAAGGGTAATATATATATATATATATATATATATATATATATATATATATATATATAAATATAAAAAAAAAAAAGAAAAAATAGTAGGAGAGTGGAATTACACGAGAGAAAAGCACGAAGAAGAAGGGGAAGGGGATGTAATGGGTGTGTAGCCACGTCATCAGAATAGCTTTCCCTTTCTACAATAAAAAGAGGAAACATTTGAATCAAATTCTCTTTCATACAAAACCTCTATACAAAACCCACTTTCCTCTCTTTTTTCTTTTTTGTTTCACTAATTCGGACTATTTCTCTTCAATTCACTCTGGTATTTTCTGTTTCCCCTTTTTTTTTCTCTCTTCATTTACTACCTCTTCAATCAATTCGTTGCTTAACTAGATTCTGTTTGTCTAGAAAAAAGGGCCAAATTATGATGCCCAGTTCATTAATTACTGCGATTTTGTGTTTAATTGACGTTTCTGTTTCGAATTTTTTGCTCGATTGTTGCTCGGTTTGCCATTTGCGGTAAATAGGGTTCCTGGGTTTATTTTTTTATTTTAATGTGTGTAAGTGATCTTTTCTGTGAGTTTTTTTTTTTTTTTTTTTTTTGTCGGTTGTTTATTTTCATTCATCTGTCTTTATCCTCTGTTTTTAGATGAGAAATTGAATTGTAGAAGATTATTTTTTTTCTGCTATTAATTTCAAAGCCGTAAACCCTTTTTCTTCGTTTACGCCGAAGAATATTTAAGTTATTGAGAGGAAGGAGTTGTTGTAATTAATTAATTAATGGTGAGTTTTAATTTTCTCGTTGTCGGTGTGCGCCACATTCGGTGGTCCAATTTTGCGAATGAGAAACTGAAAAAAATTAATTAAATGGAAAGAACGGAGAATAAGAAGTTAGAAAGGAAGAAAGAAAACGGGAGGACGGGTTTTTGTGCTTTGTTTTATTTCTTGAATGGATGGGAAATAGTGGAAATTAACGATCAAGTTATTTCTTACGGTCGAACTTGATGAAATTAGTTTTTTGTGACTGTACTTTAATTTATTGGCAACTTTTGTATGCATATTGTTTTGCAGTTCCTTTAAATACGAACTTACAATTTTTCATTTCCTCTCTCTCAGGTACTCTCTGTTTGCAAATTGGTGACAGAATCGTTTCGCACATTAATTTGATTGCATTTAAGGTCACTATCACGAACATGTCAGGTGGGGATGTGAGAAAACTCTCAAATGAAGATATACAACTGGTAAGCTTTTGAGATTGCATTATTTTCAATGACTAAGTACACCTACTTATATTTCGTAAAATAGAAGATGAAAAACGGAAACAATGAACTAGTATTGGTATACGAAGATTTTGGATGCAAAACGAGAAAGGATTGAAGAGTTTGGTTTCGATTCATCTTTTGCTCGTGAATTGTGCATTGCAAATGGATTTTATATCTGCCAATCAGTAGCAGCCCAGTCTAAGCAGTGAGTTTGGGTGGTGACATATTTTTCGTTAGTATTGCCTGCAGATAAACGAGTTTGAGGAGGATTTATGTCCTATATAACTTTACTCTATTATACTCTACTTCTCTTTCTGAATGAAAATACATCGTCACCGCGTATTTACACTCTCAGCTGTATGAAGGAAAACTGTTATTTACATTGTGCAACTCATATGAACAGTAGAAATGGCTTAAAAGAGGACTAGACTCCTCCCACAATTAATGAATCGGGGCTTGGTTTGGAGGTGAAGCTGGTTTAGATATTCTGAAAACAATGGCTTGATTATATGAAACTGTATATGAGTTTAGACGAGATTGGTTTATTGAAAGAATATTATTTAAATCTGTTTCTTTATCTGAAATATACTGTGTTGAAGCTTCTTTAATTACTCTAATCATTATATAAAGAATCTTACTGTTATTTCACACGACACTTTTTCCTCGTTGACTACAAGGAGAGAACATTTGGTGAGAAAATATGATTTTTTTTTTTTTGTGAAATGCCTGCTAGTTTGTTATTAATTTCAGTGGATCTCTTCTTATCTCAGGTGCAAAATCGAATAGAACAATGTCTCCAGCATTACATGAACAAAAAGGAAGTTGTGAATACTCTCATCGTCCAGGACAACATTCAGCCGTGTATTACTGAACTAGGTAGTTTTATTGGTTTAATTACAGATGTTTATTGCTGATAAATCCTCGAATACCAATAAAACGTTACTCAGCTCGCACTAACACTAAACCGATTAAATCTTAGGGTCATTATATTAGCTATTCGATTTCTTGCAGTTCAAGAGAATCGAAATATGAGTTTTGATTTGCTTAAATCTCAAGTCTTACAGATTTCGTCCTTCGAGCACGTAGTGTGATTCCCCAGTCGAAAATATAAGATTATTTTTTTAACCACTCTTGTTTATTTTCTGAACTTTCCTCTTAATATTAAATTCACGTGTGCCTTACGGAGCTAGAACTCATATTTTCACCGTCATATTGTTTTACTTGTAGAATATTGTTTTGATTTGTCCTTCCAAATTCAACTGTAGAGTGTTGAAGTACTTGCAATATGTGTCCAATCATGATTAGATATATATTGAAACCTAATTTTCAAATGATTTAGATTAATAGAAATAACTGCTCCAGGAATAGCAAATAGGTATACTATAGTTCCCAGTATTATACTATCATACACTCTTATTCAAAGATGAATCATCCGTTTGCTCTTCTATTAGAGGAGTATTGCCAATCTTAATGTTTGGTTTGTCCACAAATTTCATGTCTCGCTTGTCTTGTGCTTTTTTCGTGTCTTGTAAGAATCTTGGGGTTCTGTACGTTTACATTTTACACGCATATCCCTCCAGTTAGTAGTATTTGCTGCTTGATTTTCCAGTTTGGCAGAGGCTTGAAGAAGAAAATCAAGAATTTTTCAAGGCTTATTATCTCAAGTTGTTGGTCAAGGACCAAATATTGGAATTCAACAGGTTGCTTTCCGAACAGGTGGAACTCATGCATCGAATTGGATTAACTGGGGTTTCTCCGGTGCTCCCGTCTAACGGATCGCTGGTGTTACCAAGTAAGACTTCTTTCGACATAAACACTTTAACTTTTTTAGCATTTTTACTTCACGAATTAATCTGTCACTATTAGTTCTCTTCCATCAACTACCATATATTAGTGAAAGATAATTACTTTTTTGTTACGAATCTCGTCTTAAAACATATGCAATACCATTTCCTTTTTGTTAATCTTACAGCACAGCATATCTCCTCCACGTCATGTGCTGCACTAGATACTCGACATCTGAAGAAGGAGAATATACCAAATAACGTGTTTCAGCAGAATTGTGGATCTGCTGTACGTTCGTGTGTGCAAGGAACTGTAGTCGATGTGTCTCTTAATAATGGAAAGATTGTGTCCCTTAATAATGGAAATGTTGCGTCTCTAAATAACGGAAAGATTGCGTCTCTTAATAATGGAAACATGGCGTCTCTTAATAATGGAAATATGGCGTCTCTTAATAATGGAAATATTGATGTTTCTCCGAACATGTTCTTGTCTGAAAACTCAAACCTAGGAGGATTGGCTGCTCAACATACGATGAATGGGAAGGTTGTGAAAGCGGAAACGGGATATGCTGCTGGTAGTTCACATTTCGATTTCAATCCACGCAACAATTATCTGGAAACACAGCGCCCTCTGATGGGTGATCCATCCGTCTCGTCTTTCAGTAGCGTTGATTCTAATGCCGTGCATTTAAACGAGGCTCTATTGGACGGTGATGCCCCCTCGTTTGGTTTTTTCTCGCAGCTTCAGCACATGTTGAGTCTCCCTGAGTTTACAAATGATTTCGCTAATGGTTCTGGTGTGCTCTCTCTCTCTCTCTCTCTCTCAAACACACACACAGACACACATTCTCACAAAGTACTGTGTTTTTTTCCAGTTAAAACTGAGGTTGGATAAAACCATAGTTGGCTCATATTTTTGATTGTACCATTCTGAAATGATAACGTGATTCGAGTCTTATCTTTCTTATATGGAGTGTAGATATTTTATGGTTGTTTTCAGTATTTGACGACACTTGTGTGTGCAATTTCAGATTTACTGGACAGTTATTGTAGGCCTCCCTTCCAATCATTAGATGCCAACAACTTACTGGACCCCGGTGGTGAGCAGCATCATATAAGCATTCATCAATCTCCGAGTTTTTTTAAATTTTTATTGTCTCATCATAAATAACTACCAAGATTTGAATTGATGTGTTTTTTTTGCTCTTAATCTTTAGGGGATATCGAGAGTTTGGACCCTGAATCCGAAAGTTTGAGATTTCAATGCTTTGGTGGCGACTGATTGAATTATTCCATTGGTATTTTTCTCAAACTTTTTAAAACATTTGATGATTGTTGAGACAGTTTTATGTGTAATACTACTCGTTCTTTCGCTATGATGTTTGTATCTATTTATCCGATCTTCGTGTTGCAGGTCCTCCAGCCAAATGTCGGGAATAGGGTTCTTGTATATTTGGGTTCATACAAACAGATTGGTTCGGTGGAAGTGTACTTTTTGGTGTTGGAATCGACTCTCAGTTCGCTGTCTTTTTGGGTGTGTTTAGTTTATGGTTTTTTGTTAGGTTGACCTACTTCTATAAGTTATGGAAATGATATATATATATATTGGTGTAATGAATGGTGTTGGTAAATCTGTATAAATAGGGCAGTGTACATCTTTTTTGCCATAGCATGTGATGTTTTTCTTCTTCCTGTTTTACCGTTTTGCCATTATTGTGTCGGTTTTTCCTGCTAGTGTTTAGTGTTAAAACTTTTTTTTTCTTTCGGGAGACGAATGCAGATAAAATGTCCGTTTGAACTATGATAATTGGCAATTTTGCTACCAGCTACTTGCCAGTTTTCATGATAGTTTTATAAGGTTGCATTTGAATTTGAGGGGAAAAACAAATCAACACATTCTATGATATCATTAATAGAAACTTTCAACACTCAGGAATAAACACAAGTTTTTTCTTACAAAAGGAAAAAAACACACACACAAGCAATCCGTAAACGACGATAATACACAAATTAAGGTAAGAATAGAAGGCAACCCTTGCAATATGATGGTAAAAATATTGAAAAAAGAAAATGCCAATTACATTTAATAGTCTTCACCTTCCTCTTCTTCATCAACACCCTCTGCACCAACTTCTTCGTAATCTTTTTCGAGAGCAGCCAAATCTTCACGGGCTTCGCTAAACTCACCCTCTTCCATTCCCTCACCGACATACCAATGAACAAACGCCCTTTTAGCGTACATGAGATCGAATTTGTGATCAATACGCGAAAACACTTCTGCAACAGCAGTGTTATTGCTGATCATGCACACAGCTCGTTGTACTTTAGCAAGATCACCACCAGGTACAACTGTCGGAGGTTGATAGTTAATTCCACACTTAAAGCCAGTTGGGCACCTGTTAAATCCAAATATGGTGAGATTTTCAGAATGGATATATGCAATAAAAAGGAAAAGAAACATATCATAATCTAAGAACAAATAACTTTAAACATGCAAGACCATTAGGCCACCAAGAACTGCACATGCTTCTTTATTGTTAGCACATGCTCTAGCTGGGACTAGATCGAATTACCCAAAAAGCTTAGTTTAGTGCATTTACACATGCCACTCCCAAAAGTAGAAGGCAAGAACATTAAAAAAAAATCATGAGAAAGAAACTAATGTCTCGTTTCATAAGCATGATAAGCCTTGATATATTGCTTATCACGAATCAACGCTAATTTTTCATTTGATAGAATGGTTGAGGAACGTGAATTATTGTTGGCCCCAACATAATCAAGTAATTTGTTTGGTAATGGGTCAAAGCCAATAAGGCTTCATATGATATCTAATAAAATAATACTTCCTACATTACCAATATAACCCTCTATTTGGTAACATTAATTAGTATGCATGGACAAATTTGGAAAATAGAAAATAATCGCAACTTCTAATATATGCTAGCAAACATAAACATAGATAACAATTCACTTGTAATGAATGAAACCACTTCCTATGTATCACACCATTTCCATCAAACGAGCCCCTAAAGGTAACATAACATGCAGTGAAGTGGATGCTGTCAATACACTCATCTTCTAAATTATCATTTTAGCTTCGAGAATAAAATAATCGAAGATATTCAGAATCAATTCGATAAACGTGTACGAAAATTTCTTACCAGTCAACAAACTGAACAGTCCTTTTGGTTTTGATGGTTCCAACAGCAGCATTGACATCCTTAGGTACAACATCTCCACGGTACATCAAACAACAAGCCATGTATTTCCCATGTCTCGGATCGCACTTCGCCATCATACTCGATGGCTCAAACACTGCATTCGTAATTTCAGGTACCGATAATTGCTCGTGGTACGCTTTTGCAGCTGAGATCACAGGGGCGTATGACGAGAGCATGAAATGGATACGTGGATATGGTACAAGGTTGGTCTGGAACTCTGTAATATCTACATTTATGGCTCCATCAAACCTTAGTGAAGTAGTTAGTGAAGAAATGATTTGAGAAATCAAACGGTTCAAATTGGTATACGTGGGCCTCTCGATATCTAAAGACCTCCGGCAAATATCGTAAATAGCTTCGTTGTCCAAAAGAACCGAAACATCTGTGTGTTCGAGAAGGGAGTGTGTTGAAAGAACACTGTTGTAAGGCTCAACAACTGCAGTGGAAACCTGCAATCGAGAATAGAGCACATATATAATTCAAGTTTGTATTTACGACATTTGTAATTTGGAGGCCGTTTATCGACTGTCGTACCATATAACTCAAAAAAAATTAAGTTTGAGTACCTGTGGAGAAGGATAGATGGTGAAACCGAGCTTTGACTTTTTTCCATAATCAACAGAAAGCCGTTCGAGTAGCAAGGAACCCAATCCAGAACCTGTACCACCGCCTACAGCACTAAAGACCAAAAACCCTTGCAAACCGGTGCAGTTATCAGCCAACTTCCTAACTCTATCCAAACATAGATCCACAATCTCCTTTCCCACTGCATAAAAGAAACCAGTTAAATTCAATCACATCGAAACAATTTTGCAATATTTGAATCTAGCAACTAACAGGCGAATCATACTGGAAAAAAAAGAACATCGGACATAGTAACATAAACCATATTATTATTACCTGTATAATGGCCTCTGGCGAAGTTGTTGGCAGCATCTTCCTTTCCGGAAATAAGCTGTTCGGGGTGGAAAAGCTGGCGGTAAGTTCCTGTTCTAACTTCATCGATAACAGTGGGTTCAAGATCAACAAATATAGCTCTTGGAACATGCTTTCCTGACCCGGTTTCACTAAAGAACGTATTGAACGCATCGTGTGCTACTCCCACAGAGTTATCGCTGCAAACACACATACAAATCGATGTATATCAGAATTCACAAATCAAACAAAAATCTGAGAATTCGAAACATGTTTCAATTACTTCAACGTTAACCGTTTTAATTCAGAAACCAGTTATATAATTACTTGTCGAAACAAAACAAAATCATCAAAACATGCCATCTCTAACCTAGATCAGCCGTGGGAACCCCCAATTACTTGACATTGAAACAAATTAAACGGAAATCCCCAAAATAAATTCCATAAAAAACACGAACAATTGCAAAAATTAAGGAGCCTAACCATGGAAATTTATCGGCAATTACCATTTAAAAAGGCACAACGAAATTGAAAGAGAGAAATATAATTAGAAGAAGAAGAAGCCGAATCGAAAAATACCTAGGCATTACGCCATCGGGCTGAATGCCATGCTCGAGGCAATAAAGCTCCCAGCATGAATTCCCGACCTGAATCCCAGCTTGACCTATATGTATGCTTATTATTTCTCTCATTTTCTTATTCCTCTCAACGATTCTTCTTCAAATCGCAAACCCTTGCGCTTTCTCTCTCTCTCTCTCTCTCTCTCTCTCTCTCTCTCTCTTCTGTGATTTGCAGAAAGGAAAAAATGAGGATATTTTTTTTTTCTCTCTCTCTCTCTCTCTCTCTCTCTCTCTTCTTTCTCTCTCTTGTATCTGTTTCTATAAAGTATCTATCGAGTTGACTGAAAACGGGAAAGGAAAAGAAAAACCGAAAATGGAAATGGCGAGGAGAGAGAGAGAGAGAGAGAGAGTGGGCGTGAGAGGATAGAGAAAGTGGGATTGGATAAATGGGTTTGGAATCCGAAGGCCCGCACCATTTGGCGCCAGCCTCATCGCGGGTCCCCCGTTCGCTCGTCATCTTTTGTTGCAGATGCCGTCGGCGCCCGCTCTTGAAATGTCAATTATGCCCCTGCTATATTATTTCGCCAATCAAAGAAAGAATACTTATTATCCATATATTATTTAGTGTGTTTCGCAAACTATTATACGAAAGCATATGTTTTGTCCCAGTGCACTTATATGGTTGAATGTGAGTTTTTTACTTTTTTATTAAAAAAAAAAGATATATTATTTTTATTTTGGCTATAAGTCCTTCATGCAGTCGTTTAGTTTCTTAAATTAAAATTCGGTCGCAACTTGCCTAATTTAGAGAGCGAATGACTAAGCTTATAAGATGTTAAAATGAGTTTATACGATGTTTAAACACTTATAAGTTTTTCTAAAGTATTTGCCATTTTTTTTAAAAATAATTTATTGGAAAACAAATAAGATCTTTTTTTTTAAATACATTTACCCCCACCTTTTATTTAAGATTTTATAAGGAGTAATAATAAAATATAAGCTAATTATCTAAACACTCTAATAATTAATTCTAAAAATTAGATGTTACAGCTTATCACATTTTAAAATATATTATCAGACGTAAGAGTATATCAGCTGTTTAAAATAAACTTAGCCAGATAGACCCTTGATGTTCCGATCTCAGCTTTTATTTGCAATCGAAGAACTTATAAACAGTAAAAGGGAAATAGTAATATAATCTTGTAACGAGGGATTTTTATTGTACTCAAAGAAACATTTTACGTTAGTGAAGCTGATTGGTTCAATATAACTAATTATACATAATGTGCTAGTGGGTTTATTTTATCATTTACTCATTATTTTTACCGTTTTAATAACATGGTAATAAAAATATGTTTATGTGACTTGACTTAAGTAGCCACTAATTAAAAAAATAAAAATTGATAGTAATTATTTTCCTTGTAAATAATTAAATAGTTGGTATAGGGGTAGAATGGGGCAAAAAAAGATAGTAGCTGGACCAGGGTGTAACTACACGTGACAAGAGTAATTCTGTCATTCGTTTAATTTGGGCCTATCTAGATATATAAAATTGGGGCTGTTTTTTTGTCAGCAAATGCCAATTTCTATTGGTTTCTCCATTAAATGATTTAATTTGTACTTAATTATTGAACAGTAATAAGGAGGTTATGTATGTCATTTCACCAATAAAATTTCCATTTGGTTGAATCATTACAAATCATTTGTCGTTAGACTGATCATTAAAGAGTTATTAACTAATGATTTAACGTAGCCAACTTACCTAATATAATTATTTTATACGGCAAATTACAGCCACCATTTAAACAAGGTGAAATTAAAAAAAACCCTTTTGTTTGCATAATTACAATCATCCATTAACTATATATTTTCATATCAAAACATCCTTCCAGTTGGTAAATTTAGAGGTGTTCATTCGGTAAAATCGTACCGAAGTTTTGGTACGCCAAATTTTCATACCGTTTATCGCACGGTTCGCTAAATAACCGAATTATCGATTTTTTTTAAATATTAAAAAAATTGTTTTTTTTAATAATTAATTTTAGTTTAAATACTAATATTTCATATATTCTTCGGCCATGTGATCAATTTACCGTTTGTAATAGAAATCTCATCACCCGCATATGAATGCTCCAAAATTACGTATCGATTTTGTGACATAATTGAACTTTCAATGGTGAACAAATAATCTTCAACCAATTTACGTGTAATTGCAAATTGAGACGGTAAAAGGAGCAACAGAGTACGTAGTCAACGGTGATCCTATTTTTTTCCGGTGGCCTTCTAACCACCGCCCTAGTCTTGGGGTTCACCATCGCTCAATTTTTTTTCCGGTGGCCTTCTAATAGCCGGAGATGGAATGGTGATCCTATTTTCTCAAAAGCCCCTTGTACTGTATTTCCGATCACGGAAGCTAAAGAAGTACCACTGGTTCGAGTTCAACTTCGCCACGTCGATCTATAAATCTATATAGGGTAAATTACAACCACCCCTGAGGTATAGTCAAATTACAAAATTCCCCTCTTGTTTGGGTAATTACAACCACCCATCAACTATAAATCTTCTTACACGTCCATTTTTGTGGTTTCAAATTTAGTGGAATCTTCTAGATTATATGGAATATTCTCAATTTTGTACCTGTTTTATCCCATTCGAGCTCCACATTTTGAAGCAAGATGATCATAAGATGTGCTTTTTGGCTTGTATATATCAGATTGTGGTGCATCATAAATTATATTTTTTGCACAAAACGAGTACAAATTAGAGAACTTTCCATGGAATCTAGATGATTATGTTGAATTTTACACCATAAGGGTGGAGATATAAGAAGATTCATAGTTGAGGGGTAGATGTAATTATCTAAACAAGAGAGATTTTTTCGTAATTTAACCATACCTCAAGGGTGGTCGTTGTAATTTACCCATATATATAATTGATCAAATTTGTTAGACTTAAATAAATCAATAAAAATTTAAATAGGACATCAATATGAAAATATGTATTTTCATATTTGAATTAAACTAGCTTGTATATATTCGAGCATATATTCAAATATTTTAAAGTATACAAATATATAATAACTTTAATATTAAAAATTTCCTTTGAAATATTCAAATACATTCAACTTAATATATTGGATTAAATTAGAATTTATGAAAAAAATAGAGATTAAATTCTGAGCGGATCAGCCGATATTTAATATAAATCGGATTCCATTATTTTTTTGACACGTGGCATAAATCACGCTGATTATAATTAGGATTAGAGGAGTTACGGGTTTTCTTATTTCTTTTTCTTTTTTTCTTTCCAATTATTAGAATCATAATTATATTTTGGGTGCAATTTTAGACCGGATGACCTGTTTTAATAGGAAAATCGGATGTCATAGGATGATTGACACGTAAATAAAAATATAACTAGAATTTTAATAATTGGAAAAAAAAAAGAGAAAAAAAAAAACCCTAGCATAACCCATAACCCCTCTAACCATAATTATAATTACGGTGATTTATTAAGAGTTA
Organism: Erythranthe guttata; assembly: GCF_056151865.1. Taxonomy (NCBI): domain Eukaryota; kingdom Viridiplantae; phylum Streptophyta; class Magnoliopsida; order Lamiales; family Phrymaceae; genus Erythranthe; species Erythranthe guttata. Next base: position 2,795,716 of record NC_142546.1, on the reverse strand, counting down.
AGACTTAAGAGTGTCACACGTCAAAAAATTAGTGGAATCCGATTTATATTAAATATCGGCTGATCCGCTCAAAATTTAATCTCTTATATTTTTATTTAAACTATCCACGTGTCAGCATAACCCGTAACCCCTCTAACCCTAATTATAATTAGCGTGATTTATTAAGTGTTAAGACTTAAGAGTGCCACACGTCAAAAAATTAGTGGAATCCGATTTATATTAAATATCGGTTGATCCGCTCAGAATTTAATCTCTTATATTTTTATTTAAACTATCCACGTGTCAATCATCCTATGACATCCGATTTTCCTATTAAAACAGGTCATCCGGTCTAAATTTGCACCCAAAAAAATATGTTTACTTCCAGATTCCATGCATTTTTTTTTTTTGAATAAATTGGAAACATTTTTTTAGAAATCGAAATGATTTTTTTTTTTTCGTTTTTGTTATAAATTGAAAATTTTGAATTATATTGAAATCTGCAGAGTTTGGAAATTCATTCAATATTTCACCACTATTATTAATCTTTTATTTTTTCACATTGTAATTGATATGAATAACTAGAGAAGAGAAGTTAAGAACAAGCGTTTTCCGCAGATTCCGACGTATCTTTCATCGAAGCCACGCATCTAAAAACTAACTACGAACGGCTAATAATAATAAATACAATAAAGATAAATAGTCACTTTTACGATGTTGCGAGGGCAAATTGGTCAAACGTGTGACGGCAGATGGGGCAACGGCGACCGGAACAACTAACACCGAGCCATTGGTTGATGCAATCTCTATGGAACTTGTGCCCGCACGCCGTGAAAACGTATTTGCATCCGTGGACGAAATCTTTCAAACAAATAGCGCAAGTCGCCGCATCTATACCACGAACAACATATTTCTCGACTTCTAAATCTTTAAGAAGCTCGTCTTCGAAAAAGGGCATTTCTATGCCAAAATCGATCCTGAAATTCGCAAACGCGCATATCTTAATCAAAATATGGTTGTGGCTCCGGGGCATGGTTTTGATAACCGTGTACAACATAACGAGCGCCATGTCCCTCACCCGTTGGCGCAAATTAGGAGTCATGATCAAATTCTCGAGTACTCGGGACATGTCGTCGCATACTTGTTCGTCGTCGTCGCGCGAGAACTCGTCTCTGTCGAAGACGACAAACTCCTCCCGCAGGGGCAGAGGAGCGCATCTCATAATGTATCGTTGCTCGGAATATTGCTGCATAAACTCAAAGGAAACGAACGATGCGTTGGCGAAAACGAATTTGACGACGAATTCACCGATAGCTGGGGGTGCAGCCAAATACGTCATCGAAGTCGTGTCGATCCGATGGAGATCGGTCGCCACGCTGTCGCCGTGTCGTTTCATGGCACCGCGACAAAATTCCTCCATGTTTTTTTTTTCTACGACAAAAGTATAGATCTAGAGAGAGCAGGAGAAAGAAGAAACTTGTATAGAAAGTTATATTTATAAAATAATTTTGACCGATCTTATAAGAGTTATGTATCCTAGACTCCTAGTATTATTAGATATTGTTCCTTTCTGCACTACGATTCCTGCTAAGTTTACGAGTACTATTTAAGTATTTAGGGTAAATTTCACTTTCCTCCCTTGTACTTTTGTTTAATATCACTATGACCCCTTCTACTCTCGATTATATCGATTTGCCTCCCTGTACTTGAAAAATTCTCAATGTGGCCCTCGTCGTTAGTTTTCAGACATTTAACCTTAACACCATTTGGTCTAAATCTGAAAATTACGAAAAAATCACCCTTCCCAGTTTAAATAATTATTGGAGATGTTTTTTGTCTGCAAATGCTAATTTATATTGGTTTCTCCATTAAATTATTTAATTTGTACATTATTGAACAATAATAAGGTTATGTATGTCATTTTTCCAATAAAAAAAAATCCATTTAGTTGAATCATTATAAATCAATTGTTGTTATACCGATAATTAAAGAGTTATTAACTGTTGATTCAACGTAGCCAACTTACCTAATATAATTATTTTATATTTCCAATTGTGCCAACTTCTGGTAGATCGGGTAGATTTTTACCATTCCATAACTCAAAAATACAAACTCACATAGCCAAGTGTGTGTGTGTGTATATATATAAATCAACGTAAAAATCAAACCGGTGTAACATTTATTGGGTGTAGCATAAAAATAATCTTTTGAAGGTCTCGATTAAATATGCGAATATTTTGTATCCAATGCCTTGACCATCCGTCAGCGCAGACTAGGAATCATACTCGAGTTTTCGATCATTTCATACTTGTTCGTGTATTGAGAAAATTAGCCCAAAAATATAGTTGTATGAGAAAAAAGGTTTTCACTGAAATAAGAAAATTAGCCAAACAAAAAAACAAGATGACCTTGTCACCCAAGTTATAAAAAATCATAAGAGCTCCCTATAACTCTCTCAACTATACTTGTATTCTAGAATGTAACTAGAATATAAAATGTTCTATAGAATCACTATCAATCGTAGTATTAAATCAATCATATATCATCAATTAAGGAGGTTGTGTACTATAAATAAGAGTAGAATTTTACTAGTAAACCAACCAAGCACTAAACATGTAATCACTAACACCCATATATAGGTTCAATACGTATATCAAAACCAACCAAAAGTATGTGACATAGGACCATTTTTATAAACATGCCAAAAGTATGTGACATAGGACCATTTTTATAAACATGCTTAAGTTGGGAGTACGTTTTATATTCATGATGAGGGTTTTTCGTACTCCAAGAAACCTACAAAAGTAGTTGGGAGTTCTTCCAATAAAAATAATTCAGAGGAGTTGTCCAAGAAATATATGAAAGTTGGCAGCTCTAATACGGACGACGAAGGCGAAACATAAAACACAAACCTCGGTGTAGTGATTCGTGAGCAAAGTGCTCACGATGGCTTCAAGAAGATCAAGAAAAAGGCTAATTCGGACGAAGGCGATCAAATGGGAAATCGAGATCTCGGTGTCGTAATTCGCGAACGGATTCCGGACGAAGGCTTCAAAAAGATGAAGAGAAAGGGATAAAAGGAGGAAAATAACATGTTATTTCACCATATTCCAGTAGCGATTCTGATGATAAATAGTTAGTCTTTTATGTATATCCAGTTTTTTATTTTTTTTTTCTTTTTTCCTGTTTTTTTTAAGGTCCTATAATACAAATTGCATGTTATAAACATAAGTTCGACAGCAGACAAAATGAGTTCTTCTCTTAAATTTATTATACATTCTCAAGTTTTTTTTTTTTTTTTTTGCCAATGCTTATTTTAGTCCCGACAAGTTCGAGGCGAAGAATAAGAAGTGTGCTCGTGATGAAAGATCGACTGGGAGGGGATACGTCTCTAACAAACTGACGACATCTAAAAGTCCCGCCCCGCCAATGAAATGGATGCCGACAAGGGTTCTAAATTTGAAAACTACGATTATATATATTGAAATTAATGCTAATTAATAAAATATGTAAAAGAAAAAAAATCTTCTATTTTTAGGTAGAAGTGACGTATTACAGAGACGGTGATAGAAAGGAGTATATGATTGTCACCTGCTGTCCGCGTGACGTCATGTGGCGGGTGAAAGGCACGAGACTCTCGTTCGAAAAGCTATAGATGTGTTGTCCGTGAGCCATGATCAGATATCCGACGAAAAATGCAACGAAGCACCCAACTTTTTCGAAAATAAATTAGAGCAAAAGGATCAGTTCAATCGTTTATGTTTCCTAGACGACCTTCATCATGTCTGTAAATTACAACTACATTTCAATGAATTTAGTATCACAATTAAACAGTTTTAACTCAAATGTTACGCACAATCCACACACTTCACACATAATCAGATCCTATATCTAACAATGCAGACATCATAACACACACACACACACACACGTATGTTTTGCACTTTAATATGTTCATCCAAACAATTTTATTACGTACACATAAAAATTATACAGAAAACCGATACACATAATACTAATATTTACCTAATATAATCCAGACAAGAGTATTCGTGAATCAAATCATTACCGGCCCCGGAATTTGTGAACTGTTAAGATTTAATTTTTTAAGATCTAGGTTTCGATTACTCCGATTTCCCCTATATTCATACCTAAAAAGGCGCGAAATCCTTTTATTCTTCACCCCAAATCAACAGTTATCGAAAAAATGGCATCCACGAATTTCACTAAATATCGCATCGGAAATTCTACAACCTACACAATAAAACAATGAATGTAAACCGAATCGGGTAAAATACAATCACAAAATATAAAAAAATTGGATACTAATCAGAAAGAGGCAAAAACAATTACATTTCCATGAGAAGTGGATCCTGCAAAACTTGAAATGGTTGTTGGAGCAAGCAGCGGCCATGAATTTGGGAAGGAAATTTAATTAGGGAAAATTCAAATTTGTAGGCGACGATGGATTTGGGGAGAAATATAAAGCATAAAGCAAAAGAGAAAATTGAAAATTGTTGGCGGGAGAGAATATTTTTTTGGGAAAATTATAGTTTTCACCCCTCAAGTTTGCAATGATTCCACATTTGGTCCCTTATGTTCACAAAAAATACATTTGATCCCTCATGTATCAATAATTTAACGCTTTTGGTCATTTCTGTCAATTTACCGTTAACCTTTCAGTTAAGTCATTGATGGGCACATGCTCGAGTCCGTTAGTTTTAATGGAAAATTGACGAAAAACACTAAAAATGTTGAATTTATGAGACCAAATAATTTTTTTTTTATGAACATGAGGACTCAAATGTGAAATCAATAATAACGTGAGAGACAAAAACTGTATTTTTCTTATTTAAAACGAAAAAATGACTAGCTCACAAAAGAGCGTTTTGTCTACTTGAATCGAATATTTTGAATACCAACTTATATATATATATATATATATATATATATATATATATATTATTTTTTTTTCTATATTAATACTCCAATATTTGAAAGAAAATCCTGAAAATGACAGAGTAAAAGTAGTTGACCTCAACTTCGCTATCCATTCCTAGAGCTCTATGTCCAACTATTAATTTAATTTTTAGGTATTTCTTATATCCATTTTCTTGTTTTACATGCAAATTAAAGACAAACATATGGGCACATTTGTTAATAATATAAATATATGAGGTTGATAGAATGATAGGATTGCCATTTTGGTCCTCTCGATCGTTTTTTTAGATGCTACACCGGGTGATTTTAAACCATTGATTTACAAATAATAACAGAAACGCTTATTTGTATGTGTGTTTAGTGAGTGATTATTTTTAGAGATTCTATAGTTCAAAATTACCCGGTGTGTTACACCAGATGTAACATCTCATAGACCCAATCGAAAGGCGCACAACATCAATTTGTAACATAAATTAACTATATTTTTTTTATATATATTTAGTTAAAATAACATAAATTAACTAATTTGGAATATAAATGTAATTAGCTATTCACTTAAAAAAATTGTGTTCTTCCGAAAGTGCTAATCAATCTCCTAATTTGAGAAAATCTATTTGGGGAAGCCATCAAAATAAAAGGAATAATGAAATAGGTGAATGTATTTTTTAGTTAGTCCATAGGTAAATAAATATATTGAAAATTATGATACTTGAGGGGCTTTTTGGTAATTCGACCTTAGTTCAAAGTTCTGTGAAGTATACAGTTAATATCGATTACATGCATTTATCTACATAATTATTTATGAAAAAAATCAATCGATCCACTTTCACTGTATTTTGCATGTTATAGATCTTTATTGAATAATTCAACTTTTTTTTTTGACATAAGTTTTAAATAATATTCAAAAATCAATTAAAATTGTTGTAATTTGTGTGGCAGAGAGACAATGGAAGTAAAAGTTAAGCCTACGGTGTTCACTCAGCTGGTAAATCGACCGAATCGAACCGAATCGAAAATTCGGTTGATGTTTAATACATACTTCTTAGAATTTTGGTATTCGGTACAATATTGATATCCAATATACAATACCGTACCGAATACAAAACTATTTTATAAATATATTTTTTTTTAAATTCTTTAAGGTTATAACAAATTATAAAATACGTTTAGATTGATAAAGTTTTCCATTATATACAAATTAGCCTTTAATGATAATCATTTTTTTAATTTTTACGGGCAGATTATTGAAATTGGAATGTCAAATTCAAGAACTAATTAATTTAAATATATATAGTTTTACATTTTTAAAAATATCAAAATATATTTTCGATATTACCCGTATCGAACCGCAAAAACCGAATTAATTCGGTAAAAAACCGTCAACCGAATAATTCGGTACGGTAAATAGTACGAATTTTCGAGTACTGTTCGAGACGGTATTAACGAATGAACACCCTAGTTAAAAGCCCACATATTGTAGCCCGGTCCAATAAAAAGTAAAACAAAAGTATAAAGGAATTAAGTGAAAAGTAAACAAGAGTTTTTTTTTTTTACAAGAAGTAAAAATATAATATCCTCAAAATGTTATGCTAATTTTGAATGTAATAATAAACTAATTTGGAGAAAAACTAATCCAAATATTTATTAATACATACAGAAGATTATACGTATAATAAAAATGTAATTAGCATTTGAAAGTAGCTGCTTAAAATATATACATACACAACAGATTATACGTATAGTATTTTATCACAAAAGCACTCTTCACACATTCACAAGCCCTCGTATTGTTCGTCACTCAGAACCTCACTCTCTCTCTTCGCTCGAACGAAACTAGAGAGAAGAAAAATCAAAAGAAAAATTCGCGAAAAATGGCAGATGAGAAGCCGAAATCACTTGGAGTTTGGCCCACTGTGAAGCCATTCGTTAATGGCGGTGCCTCCGGTATGCTCGCTACCTGCGTTATTCAGCCCATCGACATGATCAAGGTATTCGTTTATTTTTTTCATTTTTTTTCTTCATAAATATATAAATCCGAGGGAAGTGTGTGTGTATAGCTGTTTTCTGTACAATTGGTTCATTAGATATGCTTTAATTTTGATTCCTGGATGAATGTTGGGTTGTTGGTGTGGTTTCAGATCTTAGATCGATCGAGTTTTCTCTGAATCTGAAAACGAATATTCTCTGTTTCATTGGTCTCTGTTTGCTAGACTTGTTCTCGGAGCTTAGAGATTGTACTGTTGTTTTGTGCTGAGTAATTGTTCATTTGGAGTGTTGGATTCTGTTAGACCTAATTTTTCAATTGCAGTGATATTGTATCTTTATTTTTATTAATTTATTATTATTATTATTTTTTATTTTTTATAATTTGTATGAGCTGAAGGATATTGGTTTTGATGCTTGGGGTTTATTTATGAATTCAGGTAAGAATACAGCTGGGCCAGGGATCGGCAGGAGAAGTGACGAGGAACATGCTTAAAAATGACGGTGTTGGTGCCTTTTACAAGGTTTGTTTGGAACGAGTCAAATTTTAATACCTTTTAAATGTTTTACTTATTATTATTATGCTGTTGACCGTCACCAAGAAATTCAAATTGTATTTTGGAGATGGTACTGAGTATTATGTATGTGCCATTTGATTGATTTTGTCACGAGGGTGCTGCAGCATTTTGTGGAGGCACAATTGAATTTGTCGTGGAAATTATTTTTGGTTAAAACACATTTTACGTGACACTATTTTATGATTGCCGTTTAAGAGATGTTGAATTACTAAAATTTTGTGCCATCGAAAAGTCATTTTGGTGAGGTAGAAGAGAATCATTTTAAAAGCGTCGTTAGCTCTTACTCTTCGTCACAATCACCCTAACATAATAGTTGAATGGAAGTCTACTTCATAATTTACAATTTTTTTGTTGTCAGATTGATTTTCTTTTCAACGAGTTATGGCTAACTTCATTACACAGTTTTCAGTCCAAATGCTTTGTAGTTAGATTGCGATACGGGAAGTTTTTATTTGTAATTGAAGTTATTAACTTAAGTCCTATATAATATGCATCTTTAAGTTGATTCGTGAATCTCCGAATATTAGGTTTCGTAACTCACTCTATCCTGGAAATTGTTTTGCTCGTTACATAGAGTATGGCTTCTGTTATTTGAAAAAAAGTACTAATAATTCAATTAATTTGTTTCGACAGGGTTTGTCTGCTGGGCTTCTTAGACAAGCTACATATACAACTGCACGGCTCGGGTCATTTAGGTGAGTATTTACTTTCACCTTGTAGCTCAATAGATTCATGACCATGTTAATCATCGACCTACACAACATTGATTTAATTGAATCAGACTTTATCTTAGAATAATCTGTCTGATGTTGAAACACATAGCTGATCATTATTTTGAACTGAGGATCTGACATTTCGAACAAATGTACGCACTATTTTTAACCCCATTCATTATAATCATCTTACTTTTGGCATTAGATAGTCATCTCTCTCTAGATACTGTGTTTCAATCCCATGTTTAACTTGTTCTTAGTTGAAAATTAGTTCTAAAATCTGCTATATAATACGCTTTTGAAAACTCGAATTAGATGTATATATCAAAGTTTTGACTCAAAAAACTCGTGTATCTCCGATAATAGGATTTTGACCAGCAAAGCAATAGAGGCCAATGATGGGAAGCCTTTACCACTCTATCAGAAGGCTCTGTGTGGACTAACAGCAGGAGCAATCGGAGCAAGTGTTGGTAGTCCTGCAGATTTGGCACTCATAAGAATGCAGGCCGATGCAACTTTGCCCCTCGCCCAAAGGCGACATTACACAAATGCCTTTCACGCCCTTTATCGAATCACTGCCGATGAAGGAGTGCTGGCACTGTGGAAAGGTGCGGGCCCCACTGTTGTGAGGGCTATGGCACTTAACATGGGTATGCTTGCATCTTACGATCAAAGTGTCGAGTTCTTCAAGGATTCTCTTGGTTGTGGAGAGGCTGCTACAATTGTTGGTAAGAGATAAAGATACTTTATAGTAGTAGCTTTTTTAAATCTTGATTTTTTGGCGAAATTTTTAGTGGGTTTATTTTTTCGACTTTTGCAGGGGCTAGTAGCATATCGGGATTTTTTGCTGCGGCGTGTAGTTTGCCGTTTGATTATGTGAAAACCCAAATACAGAAAATGCAGCCAGATGCTGCAGGGAAGTACCCGTACACTGGCTCTCTCGATTGTGCCATGAAAACGCTCAAAGCTGGAGGTCCTTTCAAATTCTACACTGGATTTCCGGTGTATTGTGTTAGAATTGCCCCTCATGTCATGGTACTCTCTCTCTCTCTCTCTCTCTCTCTCTCTCTCTCACACACACACACACACACACACACATGCGACTTTGATGCAGTATTTGTAATCGTCCACCAAACTACGAAAAATTACCTTGTTCTGGTTTTATTTGTTCTGATTATTGGATATGTGCTGTGCAGATGACCTGGATATTCCTGAACCAAATCCAGAAATTTGAGAAGACTATCGGACTGTAATCCAAATCGGAGAGAAGCAGAAGCAGATTTTTCGAACATTGAATCAAGAATAATGTTTTGGCCCATACATTGTATTGGTCTGCGTTTTTTCAATATTTTCGCACAGAATAATGTTTCGCCGTCGTTCGAGGATGATTTTCGTAACAGATTGTTTTGTATTGAACTGAATCAGATTAAAGTAGGCATTGGATTTTTTTTTCTAATATTGTCTGAACTTGCTTTGATTGAGACTACAACAGTATGTACTTGTGTTTTAGCAAAATAATCAAATCAAATGTACTTTAAAATGCATAATTGTTTTTTTTTTTTTTTGTTTTTTTGCTGGTAATTTTATATATTATTTGCAATCAAAAAATTACTTTTCATAATTAACAAAAAAATATTTTGACAAAAAATGTAATTTAAAAAATTAGTTGAAAATCATAATTTGAAAAAAAAATCATTATAATTAAAAAAAAAAAGAAGTAGGAGTAGTATGCTAATAAAATGTATTATAAGGGGTTTTTTTTTTTTTTTTTCGAGAAATATTATAAGGGGTTTTTGATAATATTAACAACACATGAGCCTAAACATGCAATTTGATACAACAATAGGGTGCTAAAGACAATAAATTGAGATATTTTAAAATGACAAAAAGGTCCCACAATTCCCTTCCATGATTTGTCAACAAACCAACCAGTCAAATTCGACCGTCACCGCCCTTTATCTCCTCGGCAGGTAAGATAATAAAGCCTCCCCCTCAATCCCATATAAATTAATTTTCATATATAATATTTAAAAAATAATATTACAAAAAAAAAAAAAAAGAATTCGAGGATTAAAAAGAAAAGCTATCAAGATAAAGAAATCAGGTCGACGAACGAGAGCGAGAGTAGATAAAATAAATAAAATAATTATAAAATAAAATAAAAAAATAAATATTTTTTCTTTTTCACTTGGTCAATCCTCAGGATTTTCACCGTTCCCAGTTTAATTTCTAGGTTTTTTGATTTACTTTTTTCCCCCTTTTCTTTTTTGGCCAGAATCAAATATTTGTTGTGCTGCTAATTTTATAGAATTAGGAATTTTGTTGTTGGGCGGGCGAGATATTTGGATGTTGTCAATGGAGGTTGTTTCGATGAGGAAATGGCTATGTATATTGCTGGTATGCGCGTTTGCGGAATCGGCGGCGTCGTTTCGTTTGGCTTCATCGTCCTCCATTTGTCAACTCGATTTCAAAACCTTGCTTCTCGATCTCAATTCTCAGTGCCCCTTTTCGAAACCCTTGCCCTCTTTACCAATTCAGGTATTTTTTTTTTATTATTTGATTCCTCCTTATTTTTCTAATTTTGCATTTTTCGGTACGCCTTTATCGAATTTATCGTTCAAGGTAGCATCTTTCTCTTTTCTGGTATCGATTTAGCTGTTGATAATTCTTTCTTATTAATCCTGTTTTATTTATTTATTTTTTGTTTTTTTATATGGAAATTGGGAATTGAAATGGTAACCATTTGTTGATGAGATTCGTATGTAGAATATTTCCGTCGGTTGAAGTTTTCTTGAATAGCAATTGGGAAGGTGGTGCATCTTGATTACTGTAATAAAATAATTTGATAGTATGATTAGTTCGACTAGGCTCTTTATTGGAGAGAGTGTTGATGGATAACTTGTGTTCTTTTAGTTTTTACTTAAAAGAGTGAAATATCGTCGACGAAAATTCCATCATTTGGCTAGTTTAATACTCAAGCCAAAAGGTATCAACAACTGTACGTGATCGAGTGTTTATTAAACCTTTATTTCCTCAACAATATGCTGATTTTATTAAACATATGCGCCCATCGATTTGACCAATCATTTGACCTCTATCCAAATGATTTATAGCATATAACATCACGAGAAGAAACTCATATTGTTGTTGAGTGATTTTTCTATTGCACATAACCGATTGCTTAAGTAGGAGGTGACATACTATATATCATCTATGGAATTAGTTCTATTTTTAGTGCTTAGGCTGGCTGTCTCGTAAGGCTAATCTTCCATGTCCTGGAAAACTGAATAAACGTTCATCCTGAAGCTGAAGTTCTGACGTCGAAGTTATCGCCCCTTTTGTTGTGATAGTGCCTTTGGTCATTAATACAGTTACATAGTCTGGTCTCTGTCAAAATTTTACTGAATCGGTTATTAGTGGTTTGTCGATCTTTGTCTAATGTTCTGTATTTGTTTCTCAACTGTGATGATTAATATAACTGATTAGTAATGACATGGCAACAAAAAAATTATAAACGAGAACGAACAGATCCTTTTTGAATAATAAACATTTTTAAGCATCCAGCATAAGCGGTGACCAATCTTTTAGTTCTCTTTAAACGTTAGAGCTGAAAAAAGAAAATGTAGCTACCTCGATAAAGAATGTATTGAAACTAATTGGATAGGATTAACGTTTCGCAGTCATGGTGGTTACTATGATGTTGAAGAATAGCGTTGCCTAATCTGCAGCTTTAAATTTAAAAATAAATTTTTTTTTTTCGTAAATGAAGGCTTCTGAAATTTTTATTTCCTTCTTTTGGGGTTTATGTTGTTCAATCGTGCACCGATAAATTTAATAATATGTTACTGAAGGTGGATGGAGAATCATTTGAAAAAGCTATGAGCTCGAGTCAGAAGAAGGGATATACTGCTGTTCTCTTTTATGCTTCGTGGTGTCCTTTCTCTACCATCTTCCAGTCGAAGATTTCTACACTAAGTTCTATGTACCCACATGTCAAACATATAATGGTCGAACAATCTTCAGCCACGCCCAGGTGGGTGTTTTTATCGTACCATCCAATTGCAATGCAGTGATGCAGAATATGTTTAGTGCATGTGTCCGTGAACACACACAAAGGAAACCTTTGGGGCTTGTATAGCCCTTTTCTGCGTTCGATTTCTTACTTCCGAAATCTAATTTGTGTTATTATGTGCAGTATTTTCTCGAGATATGGGATTCACAGTGTACCGTCGCTGTTGATAGTGAACCAGACGACAAGAATGAGATATCATGGTCGAAAAGATCTCGACTCGCTCAAAGATTTCTACAAAAGAACTACAGGTAACGATCTCTTAATTGTTTGGTCTATTCGGTTGAGTTGATGGCATAGTTCAAACCTTGTGTTCTCGAGTACATATCAAATATCATCAAATGTTATTGCTAATGTCCCTTCTGTGACATCATTGGGAATTGAAACACATTCTTGCCTTGAAGTTGATGAGGGCTTAAATGTCAATTCTACCTCTGTTTCTTGAGACATCTTTCTTTTTGAGCAAGATTTTAATTTAATGGGTTTTGAAAAGCATTTTATAGATGAAGTAAATAGATTAGTCATGCTGCTGGAATTTTATGTGCCGTAGAATACGTATACATATACCCTTCTATATATAGGTACTCCCAGTGATAGGGGTGGCATGCCTCATGGGAAAGATTTTGCTTGTTTTCAAATGCCCCCCCTATTGTTTATTCTAATATTTTGAATGTAGTCCGTGGTTTTTTCTCGATGATTTCAACTTTTCTAAGTGCTTTATCCCTTAACATCAATTTTCTATGCATGTTTGCAGGTAAAAACTACTACCAACCTTTTTTCTCTCGTGCTCTCTCTTTTTTTTTTCTTAAATTGATTTTTTTTCTTCTTAGGTCTAAATCCAGTGGTGGATATGGTCGAAGAAACGTCTAGTAATTCAGAAACTGGTCAGAACCCCATTCAACTTGCGACGGGAGCGTCACTAATGAAAGCATTCTCGAGGGAACCTTACCTAACACTTTCTGCAGTATTTGTCCTGTTGAGAGCTTTTCTGTATTTCTTCCCAGGGATTGCATCTCGTTTATTGGCATTATGGGCTGCAGTAATTCCACGTCTGAATTTGAGAATATTCGGAGAATCAAGGCAGCTCTTAGGGCACGTTCTCCATCTGATGGATGTGAAGAGAATTTGGAACAAGCTAAAGAACTGCAAAACTCGGAATTTCGTTAAAGGGGCGAGAAATGCTCGTGTTTGGGCTTCATCACTAGCCTCCGTATCATTGGGCAAGACTTCTTCTTCGAGAATCGTAAACTAGTTCGTGCTTGTATCAGATTTGCAAGAAAGTGGCTGTACTTTTGGGTTCTCTCTTTTTCTCCTCCCCTTGTTTTTTTGGTGTTCCTCGTTTTTTTTTTACCTTTCTAATGTATTTTGCGTGTGTGTGTTTGTCTGTGTTGAGAGCGAGTATAATATGTGAAGCCGCCGCCGTGTATGTGGGTTTCGTTTGGAATATCGACTCTAGCGAGGAATCTTGTAAATTATTTCAGAAAATATTCCTCCATTGTATATCATTGTCATGTAGTTTTAATTGAGAAAAGTTCCAACTCGGACTTTTATGGTTGCAATTGTATGCATCTTAGAGACCTTATGATGTATCCATAATGGGAACTTTTTCTTTTAATGGTACTTGTCAGTTTATATATGGGTAAATCAATCACTCGGTCAATTTACGAAAAAATCCTTCATAAATGGATAATTACATCTACCCCTCAATTATCTTACACCTTCACTCTTATGGTGTCAAATTCTACATAATCATCTAAATTTCATGGAATGTGCTCTAGTTTGTACTCGTTTTGTATAAAAATACAGTTTATGATGCACCACAATCTGATATATACAAGCCAAAAAAATACATCTTATGGTCATCTTGCTTAAAAAATGTGGAGATCGATGTACAAAAGTGATAATATATCATATAATCTCGAAGATTCCAAGTAAAATCTGCTCGAAACCAACAAAGCTGCCCCGAGTCAAAGTCAACCATGAACGATGAAGACTTCATACACAGTTGCCGAAAAAGAAAAAAGTTGCAATGGAAAGATGAATAAAATAATCTATTTGGGCCGAATTTTTTCTACAATAATAACAATTAAACAATTTTTTCAAATGAGCCCATCAGCCCCAAATGACCTAAACCCTACCGATATAATACCAAAACACTAAACCCTAAATTTCACTCCCAATTTTCAAATCCCTATAAATTTTCTCCGTTGAATCTCCGTCTCTCACAAGCTGTGCTACAATTCTCCGCCATCATGGTAAAACCCCCTCTTCAATCTTCGTTTCAAGTTTTAATTCTTACAAATTATCTCTTCAATTTTGCAATAACTTGTGCGTGTTTTTGTGTGTGTGTGTGTGTGTGTAGACTGCAGAAACAGTGAACCCAAAAGCTTACCCATTGGCGGATGCGCAGCTCAGCATAACAATCCTTGACTTGGTTCAACAAGCCGCCAATTACAAACAACTCAAGAAAGGTGCTAATGAAGGTCTGTTTTTTTTTTCTCTCTCATCATTTTTAATTTTCCCCTTTATTTTTAGGTTTTTTTTTTTTATTTTCTGTTTTCATGTTTGAATTGAATTAATTAGTGAACTGTTTGGGTTGTGGTGAATTTATTTATTGCAGCAACAAAGACTTTGAACAGAGGGATTTCTGAGTTCGTTGTTATGGCAGCTGATGCAGAGCCCCTTGAAATCCTTCTTCACCTTCCACTCTTAGCTGAAGATAAGGTAACCCTAATTTCAATTCAATTGTTGTTTAAAATATTTTGAAATTCAACTTTTGTGTGTGTGTGTGTGTGAAAATATTGATTTATGTTTAGGGCTAAGTTTATCGTGCGTTCTGGGATAATAATTCATATATTTATTGAGTGATGAAAGATGTTCCGTTTCGTTAAATTGCTGGTTGGTTGGCTCGTTTCTTCTCGTTTTTATTCAGAATTTAAGTGATGCTATTCTATCTATTATAGATTGTGCGAGGTAGGAACGGCTTTAATTATCAAGAAAAATGCTCATTTTCGTTAAATTTCTGATTAGTTGCCTCGTTTCTTCTCGTTTTATTCAGAATTTATGTGTATCTATTCTACAATGTACGAGGTCGAAACGACTTTAAATATTCATGAAATGACTAATTGTATTTCGAGAGTGTTGGATTATCTGGCAGTTTTTATTTATTTATTTAGTAAATTTGTGGTAATTGTCGGTGACGGAAAAATAATAATAAATAAAGTGACGATGATTGCAGAATGTTCCGTATGTATTCGTTCCATCTAAGCAAGCACTTGGTCGGGCGTGTGGAGTTACCCGACCGGTTATTGCATGTTCAGTCACTAGCAACGATCATAGCCAGTTGAAATCTCAAATACAACAATTGAAGGTAATTTAAAATTTAATTTGCAAATTGCTTCTTGAAACAACCATTAGTATTTCTTAATTATGTTAGTATTAAAATTAATTCTTTACTTTTGGCATAAATTACAGGATGCCATCGAGAAGCTTCTGATCTGATTCTGTAAAAGCCCTTTTGCCAGCGTGATGGGCCTCTGGAGCCACCACCCCCGAGGCTTTGACTGAGTGAGTTTATCCCCGTTGCAAGGGATTTTCTCTCTGTCGGTTTTTATCTTTTTGTTTATTATTTTTTTTTCGGACGAAATGAATTCGTAGTAGTGTTTCTATGTACTAATCAAACATGAAAAATGAGGATATGACTTATTTGGTTACATGTTATGAGGATTTCGTTGTTCGTTTTATCGGTTGAAGTTTCTGTCTGGATCCGTTATATCGAATGAAGTGTGGTTTTCTTAGAAGCTAATTGAGGCCTTTTTATTGCATGTGGTGGTTGGCTTATTAGAAATCAGATAACCTTTAATTATGTTTCTTCTGTTTATTATGTCTTTTGAGTTGGAGTTTAGCTTTATTTTAATCTTAACTTTCTGCAAACCCATGTGCTACTATTAGATTTAACATAAATTTAATTAGATTTTAAATGGGTATTAAGAAATCTTTTGTTCTTGATTCTTGAATAAAGAGTCAAAATAGTAGAGTGTACAATCTTTTTATTTATGTATTTGATGTATGTTTTGTATTTGATGTATTTGAAACATAATAAATCATACGTAAATATACTCTGAATGAATTTTTAAAATCAAGGAAGGTAATTTAATATTTTTGTGGTATATTTTTAGGATGTAATTTAATTTTTTTTAGTGGTATATTTCTAGGATGTCGAATGTCAAATTATTATTTTTATCTATTCAGTATGAAATTTTTGTTATCTCGTACTTTTTATGCTCGAAATTAGGTTAGAGGTAGAAGAAAATAACAATTTAATTTGTCATTTTTCACTCGTGAAAATGAAAAAAAAACAATCAAAATATTTAATTAAAGCAAAATAATTTCATTTAGTTATTAATATTGAATACAAGATCTCTTATTAATATTTTATCATATACTATACGAGACAATGATACACTCCAACCAATATATAATCCCACAAAAAAATAAAAAGGAAATACAAATTGACAGAAAAACTGGACATAATAATTAATTACCAAAAAAAATGTAACATATCTACTTCAAGAAAGTAGAAATTAAACAAACCATAATTTCATAGTTTTTATCAGAAGAGAAGAGCGAAGGCCATGGCGGCAAAGGATGCCACGATAGTCGGGACGAATGCGGCGGTGGCGTCGGAGGTGGGGGCGGGTGCCGGAGCACCGGCGGCGGCAACGCCGCTGGTGGCGGAGAGTGACATCAGCATGACGATCATCAATGCAACAGCCAACATCTTCATCTTCATGGCCTCCATTTGTATGTATGTATATATAAATATATACACTCACAAGAATGTGTTTGTGTGTGTTTTTGATTTGGAGATGAAAATATGAAATATTATTGATGGCGTAGAGAAGAAACAAAGTTAGGGGGTTTATATATACAGCAGAAGAAAATACGGGCAGCTGCCCGAGACGAGTGTTCCACTACTACTGATTCCCTTTGTTCACACACGAAGGTTTTTATTTTTTTAATAATAAACAAATCATACTCGTATATATTAATTTAGTTACACTTGTTATAAAATTTGTGATATCGAATCATAATTTTTAAATATTTTTTTTTTTAATTTTCTGAACCGGGATTCGTGTTATTATTTTATCATATACTAGCAGTTTGCCCCGTGCGATGAACGGGATAACATTTCAATATTGAAAATAATTATTAGTTTAATATATGACAATAACAATTATAATAAAATTTATTAGTGATATCGGTAACCCAATTAATATTTATACAAATTTAATAATACAAACTCATCCCAAAAATATATATATAAACTTAATTATCATAATATGAAATTGATCATTAAATAAATGAAGCAAATAAAAATTAGAGAAAATAAACTTAAAAATAGGAGATAAAATAGTTTTAACAATTCTTAATATTATTAATAAGAGACGAAAATTTGAACTCTCCCTTATTAATTCTTGAATATTTCTGATAATATTAGGGTGTTTAATATTAATATTTACTTAAAAAATATATATAAAATAAAAAATTAATGGTATATAGGTGATAAATGAGTGGGGGGTTGGCTGCCCGGGCTGCCCGAGAAGTGACAGAGTGTCCAAGACGGAATTACTTGGAAACACAGCTGTCTTCAAAGCGAAAACCACAAAGCTTAAGCTGTTTTCTTAACAACTTTTTTTGTTTTTTTTCATTTTTTTCTTTAGCTTTTGGACTAATTAATTATTATTTTTCACTGTAATTAACAATAATAATAAATTAAAAATGGGCTGTATTTGAAGCTTTTTCCCTCGTATACAACACTATTGAGCTGTCACACTTTGTTTAATTAACTCAAAAAAACTTAATTTTTCTAGTATATATATTTTGAAAATTAAATTTATGTTTTTATATTTTGTTCTACTAGGATTGTTTATATCTCCCATAAATAACTTTTTTTTTTTCACATTTTATCATTCTAAAAAAATAATAATAAATAGATAGAAGTCACAATAACTTAATTGGTGGAAAATATATTTGATTTGGGATTTTCTCAAAGTGGACAATTGTTTGGTGAAAAAAGAAAAACTCAATATTTATTATTAGATGGAGGAAAATTTAAATTATTATCAATTTAAGGCAACGTGAAGAGTAAGTTTGAACAAGATAATAACAAGTAGGGTTGAGGCCCCTCCTACACTCTCATTTCATATATACTTTCTTTAAAAGTTTTTTTTTAATTGCTATTTGTTTTGTTTGATATTTGTGTATAAATTTATTATAGGTTGCTCAATTTTTCAAGATTGAAATATTTAACTCACCAGTGAACAGTGGCGGAGCCAGGAATTTGAGATAGGGTGGGCTTAACATTAACGGGGGTTCGGGGGCAGCGCCCCCGATTTTTTTTTTGATTCATTAACATAAAATAGCATTAAATAACTACAAATTATAAACTTCAACTAATATAACATAAATTTTTTGATAGATAAGCTAAACTAAATTACTTGGGTGGGCTAAATTAAACTATTTGGGGGGCTAATTATATATAGATATAATATATGGTATAAATTTTAAAAAAATGAGAGTGGGCTGGAGCCCACCCTTGCCAAAGGGTGGCTCCGCCACTGCCAGTGAAGTAATCCTGTTACAAATTAGAGAAATAGGGTGAGAAGCAGGATTCGAAACCCTAGATGTTTATTTTAATGGTAGAGGCTACGTACCATGCAACTCTATTAACGAGAATTGATACCAAAGTAGAACATCTACTTGAGCACATTTGAAGCTATATTGTAAAGTTGTGATATTAATTATCCTACTTGAATTTGAAATTCAAATTAGATTGTCTATAAGTTTCTAAATTTTAGTAGTTTGTGTATGATTTTTCAATTTCAAAAGAAAATAATTTCATGCGTGACGTTGTCACTCATGCGAGATAGAGAGGGCAATAATATTCACATGTAACTGTTTTTTGTGTTCGATTTTGGCCGGGTCAACCGGATTTCTCATTAGTCCTTGTAATTTGACCCGGATTTTATAATTTTATGGGTTTGTACGTCTGCTCGGACTGACGTAGTCGACGAGTGGCGGTTGAACCAGTTGGACCTGAGAACATAATTTGAAAACATTGGTTAAACATAATTCTAACCTAAAATACAAGACATAATAATAAAAGTTAGAAAGAGTAAATGAAGGGCCATTTAGTTAGTTACGAATAAACTAGTTTTGGTAGGACTTAATGCGTAACAAATAAGTTGGTAGGTACAAATGGAATCGCCAAAAGATACTAGAAAGCTTCATCTTAGAAAATTTAATTAATTAATTAATTTTATAATTTGCCACAACAATTGTTTACTATTGTTAGATTTAGAGAACACACTAGTTATTGAGTAACAACAGAATCTTGTTCCAATTTGATATTCCATCTTACATTATAAATTACTGCCGCCCCTGAGGTAATGTTAAATCATGGAAAAAAATTATTATATTTAGGTAATTACAACCCCTTTTACACGTCTACTTTTTCAGTGTCAAATTTAGTGGGATCTTCTGGAATATTCTCCTGTTTGTATTTTACCACATCCGAGCTCCACATAATGAAACAAGATGATCATAAGATGTATCTTTTGACTTGTAATTATCAGATTGTGGTGCATGAGAAACTGCATTTTTTTGCACAAAACGAGTACAAATTAGAGAACGTTTCACAGAATCTGCAAGATTATGTTGAACTTGACACCATAAGGATGGACGTATAAGAAAATTCATAGTTGAAGGATGGTTGTAATTACCCAAAGAAGAGGGGTTGTTTCATAATTAGACCTTACCTCAGGGTGTTGGCCGTAATTTACCCTATTTAAAAAGGATTTTTAGTAGGGCTTCACTAGTGGGCCTAAATGGTAATTAATCACAACTATAAGCCTACATAAATATAAAAAAAGCCCAATAAATAAAATTTCGCAAAGGTCACATATACCGGGCCAAAAAATGGCCTTTTTAGACAAAATCTCAGCGCGTGAAAGCCACGTGACTAATATCTCATCGACGCTCCATTAACAGGGGGCCAGTTGGAGGGAAACCCATCACACCGTCCATTCAGCATCCAACGGCGCAGATTCCTTTCCCTCAATCCCACCCCACTTCATCCAATAAAGACTCAATTTTTATTTCTTTTCTTTTCTCTCTTCACAATTAAAACTCACAAATTGAGGCTCAACTCTCACAAAAGAGAGAGATTATAATACAGAGAGAGAAACAAAGAAGAAGAAGAAAAGACATTGTTGTTATTACACAGCAAAATTGCAAGAAAATTTTCATTTCATCGTAAGAGAGAAAAATAATAAATCTGCAGCAGTGATACAATCTAACCCTTTTTGACATAGTTTTTGTGTACCAAGAAACAGATGGATGCTGTGTTTTGAAACAAGAAAGGCTCTCTCTCATTCTTCTTGTAATCTCTCTCTCTCTCTCTCTACCCTCTCTTTCTCTCTCTCTATGTATATCTCTCTCTTGTTCTTGTAGTTTATTTATTAATTATTTGCATGGGATTGTGTGCTGATTTGTTGGTGGGTTTTTGAATACAGGTTAAACTTGGGTTGAATCTCAATTGGAACTGTAATTTTTCACAGATCTTGAGGTGGGTTTGACTTTTCTTCAATTTCTTGTTTTTTAATCAGTACTACATTTGTATCTATATTTATGTGTGTATCTCTCTGTTTCTGTGTGTGTGTTTGAGTTTGTGTGTATAAGTGAAAGATCTCAAATGGGGGTGCTTTTGAATTTCTGCAGATTTCTTCATCATGGATAAGTTGCAGTGGGGTAATAGAAAGAGGCTGAGGTGTGTGAAAGTAAAAGACTCATCTTTGAACGGAAAATCAGACGGCGGCGGCGGTAGTGGTGGTGGTGGTGGTGTGGTGAAGAAGAAAATTACTTCAAGAGTTGTGGATAATAATAACAATGTTAATCATAACAGTAAAGATGTTGGGCATTCTCTTCCTCCGGTTCCATCTCCTCTTCGTCCTCAT
The DNA here is from genome assembly GCF_056151865.1 of Erythranthe guttata. Classification (NCBI taxonomy): domain Eukaryota; kingdom Viridiplantae; phylum Streptophyta; class Magnoliopsida; order Lamiales; family Phrymaceae; genus Erythranthe; species Erythranthe guttata. The sequence continues at coordinate 2,774,436 of NC_142546.1, read as the reverse complement.
CGGTAACGAGATTTCTGAAAAAAAGATCGAATCTTTCGTCTTTTTTTTTTTTTAATGTTTTTTATATTTTGAATAATTGTTTAATTCTTTTGAGACATTTATTTGCTTAATTTTTTTTGCTTTTTCGATTTACTGCCCCTAGATTTGGTTTCCGGTTATTATTTTAGGGTTAATTTTAAATTCTAAGTATAAAGGATGGTGCTTTACCAAATTTCCTTGCTTTTTGTTCGTCTAATTTGAACTTTTTTTGTAAACGAAACTCGCGGAATATGTTGGTTAGAGAATCTTGCTGGGTTGTTCGTTGTAATGTTGGTTAAGATCCACGTAGTTGTTTGTAGTTAGAAAAGGGTAGTTGTTCGTTGTAATGAGGTTTTCTTGGAGGAAAGAGTAAATGGGATATAAAAGAACTCTCGTTTAGCCGAGTTTGATGTTCAAGTAATAAGTTTTAACAAACTCTTTTTAACTTCAGGGAATCGGGAATGAGTAGATCTATTTTAAACGACAGTCGTAAAGCATCGACTTCCTTATCGCCGGAGAAGGAAGACAGGTATTATACCACGAGGGGGTCCGGTGGATTCGATGATAGTAGTAGCAAGGCTTTGTTTGCAAATCCAAAGGAGGAAAACCGAAAAGTCGTCTGGCCGAAGTTGCTTATTTCGCTATCGAGTAAAGAAAAGGAGGAAGATTTTATGGCCATGAAAGGTTGTAAACCGCCTCAAAGGCCCAAGAAACGAGCCAAGTTGGTCCAAAGAACCATTTTGGTATGTTTTTTTTTTGTATGACAAATGAAATTTTATGTTTGTTTGATTTAAGGTTGTCTAAAAATATATTTATATTTTTTTGTAGTTGGTTAGTCCCGGGGCATGGTTATCGGATTTGTGCCAAGAGAGGTACGAAGTAAGAGAGAAGAAAACTTCTAAGAAGGTAATAAGAATCTCATCTCAATATTTTCTTGATTCTTCGTTTATTTTGCCCATTCCCATTTTCGATATAGGTTTATCCGGATTTTTTTTCTGCAGAAACCTAGAGGATTGAAAGCAATGGGAAGCATCGAAAGTGATTCGGAATAACGGCTTTTCTGTGAGGAAAAAAGATCAAAATTTTCTTCTTATTTTTCTTGGTTTCATTTTTGGAATATGCAGTCGTGTAGAAATCGGAGAGGTTGTAATTTTAGCATAGTGCAGGGGTGTTATAGCAATGTAGTGAAGTTTTTCACCACCATTCCTGTCATGCATACTCCCATTTGTCGGGTTGTAGCTCTACTCTGAACTGCTCGTGCAATTTGCATGCAGCCCCCCCTTATTCGTAAAAAAAATTGCTTTTAGTCCATTTAATTGCACTTATTTTCTTGATTTATATTCGAAGTAGCTCTCGGTTTGTTCACACAGTTCTTGATTTAAATATTATCTGAGATTTTGTCTATTTCCAGGGTGTTTTTTTACTAAATGTAGGTTATCAAATAGAAACCTAGAGATAATATTGTATTGGGCTTAGATTGAGGTGACGAAATTAGGTTTGAAAGTTCTTTTATTGGAAAGAATAACAAAATTTGATGCTGTTCTAGTACATATACTCTGGAAAAGTAGAAGTTGCATAAAAGCCATTTTTGGCAATTGGAAAACCTCATTTTTTTTCAAATCTTTCTAACTCAATTTGATGTTGTACTGAGTTTTGAATGGGCCACTTCTCTCTCTTCCTTTCTCCCTCTATCTATGAACAGTACTTCCATCATCAGCTTGTCTTTGTCGATCAACTCTTTACAGAATTTTCGGAAAACATGGCTGATTTTGTCTGAGGAGCAGCTTTGATGTCTTTTACTATTGGTTATGTGCCTATTTGTATTGTCACGAGAGAGAGAGACAAATGTAACACTAATCTATAGTTCTATACGCATTTCCGGATTTTTTCTTTTTTTTTTTTCAATTTCCTTATGTGAGTGATTGAGTTTGCGAATGAGAGAAAACTATGGTTTATTGAGCGTGAGAGCGTTCCATTTGACAGGTTGACTGTGTATATGTTGGTGAGTCAACTCAGTGTGAGTGTTGGGTAGAACTAGGGTTTCTGGGTTTGTGTAAATGTGACTTGGTGCTAGTTTCTGATTAGAGGCGCCACCATCTTGAATTTTTGAACTGTACACTAGACAAAAGGGGATTACACGTCATTCTGAATGAGTACCAAACAATATAAAATATGTATGAAACTGTAAAATTAGAAATTTTCTGATCGAAAATGACGAAAATCAGAAGTTTCGTTCCAATTCCAGCCATAGTTGGTTAGTTATATTATGGTGTTAAGAATTCTTGAGAATCCTACTCAAAGTTAATTTCAAGATGCAATCTTAAGTATATTCCTTGGAGATTTACTAATCAAATCAAATCAAATCAAATAAATTGCTCACATAAGTTACAAATCAAATCTTGTTGCATAGAACTCCAATACTAACCAACTTGGGCCTATGCATAATGAATTAGTTCAATTGGGCTTGTAATAGAATTTTGATTACTACTTTGCTAAGGACTTGTCCAGAAGTATTCTTTATATTCTTACATAATTATTAGATTTCATAACTACTTTTGAGGTCCGTTTAGAGAGTAGTGGTAGCCTGGGGGAGATTCTTTACAGAAAGGAAATGCACCAATAATCCGAATGGGGAAAAAGTTTATACTCAAAAGAAAGGGTGAATTCCACTTTCCCCTCGTATTTTGGTTTGGTATTACTTTATCCCCTTCTACTCTCGATTGCATCGATTTGCCCCCTGCACTTGAAAAATTGTCACAATGTTGCTCTCTGTGTTAGTTGTCAGACATTTGACCTTAACACCGTTTGATCTAGGCTCTGAAATTACAAAAATGTCAAATGTCCCAGTTTAAATAATTTTTAAAGAAAAAAAAAATAATAATAATAATAAGAAAAATTCAAGATAACGAGAAAACAAAGTCTGCGACGCCAGCCACAATTTATTTTTAATTTTTATGATTTTTTTTAAATAATTATTTAAACTGGGAGGGGTGATTTTTTTTGTAATTTTCAGACTTCGATCAAACAGTGTTAAGGTCAAAGGTTGGAAGCGAGGACCACATTGAGACAACTTTTCAAGTACATGGGGACAAATCGATGCAATCGAGAATAGAAGGGGATAAAGTGATATTGAGTCAAAGTACAAGGGAGGAAAGTGGAATTTACCCCAAAAGAAATTATATATAAAAAAAGGCTTAATCCCATTTTGCACCCTTAAAATATTGTATTTTGGCACTTTACACCTAAAAAAAATTAGTAGCACTTTGCACTCTTAAAATACAATAAATCATGCACAATGCATTCCAAATGACTTTTAAAGCTGTGAAGGTAATTTAATATTTCACTGGTATTTTTGTATTCTGTAAAACTTTAAAAATCAATTCATGGTGCATTGTGAATAATTTATTATTTTTTAGGGTGCATTGTGAATGATTTATTGTGTTTCACTGGTGCATAGTACTATTTAATTATTTTCGAGGGTCCAAAATACCAAAATGCAATATTTCAAGGGTGTGATCGAGATTATGCCTAGAAAAAATGAAATAAAAAATATATATAGTTTTGTTCCACATATAAATATCGTCCAACTGGCCTCATTTTTCCATTTTTTTCTTTTTTTTTTTTTTTTGAGGGATTAAATCGTTTTCAAACATATCAAATTAGAGGGCCCCATCCCCATCCCATCAACCCCCAATCAAAAGAGGGTTAGGTTTTTCTTCTTCTTTTTTTTTATTTTTTTTTTATTATTTATTTATTGACAAACTAGCATTTAGTACTGTATGGTCCAAAGTAATGAAGTAAAATTGTCCTTCGGTTGACAAAATAAGAAAGATTCATTGAAGAACTCAAAACCCTAAAAAAGAGTTTGACAATGAGAGCTTTTGTAGAATTGATTTTGTATGTGAAGTTATGAATTGTCTCACATAAAAATTTAGAGAGACAACACAATGTCAAATGATCCAAGTTCATTGCCAATTTCGCATTAGTTACAAATTAACGCCCGATGGTGTAGATTTAGCTACTGCACCTATACGATTGACATCGCAACATTTTTTTAATGTATAAATAATTTTCCCTCCAATGTTCAAGAAACATGACCACTTTTCCCCCCAATTCACTTGCATAAACAACTCTTTTAGAGAAGACAAATTGGTCAATAATTTCCATACAAGAAGGCTACATCTACTAAACAAACCTAACAAAACTAAAAAAAATAAAATAAAAAAATAAAAAGTGGTATACATATAGAGATAGAGAGATAGAGATATAGAGGTAGGAACTCTATTTCTTCACCCCTCATTCATTGGCAATTAGGGTTTCTACCAGGGCCTCCATAGTAAAAGAAATGGCCCCAATCCTCGTTACTACCTGGCTGAACATCGTAGCAATTAGACTGCTCGGTGAAAGTGCCGAGTCCCTTTGGAGATTTAAGGTTGTTTGAGCTGTCCACAACTTGTATGTTCCTAAAATAGCTCGATTTCCCGAACCCTTCTTCCGGAAAATGACCGCTCCCCATTTGAGTCAACGTGTGCTGCCCGTCGGCCTCCGAGTTCACCACTTCTCCACCCCACTCAATCATGGATGCACTATCCGCCAAGTACGAAAACAAGAACGACGGCCAATATCCCAATACGAAGTCACTCCCAAATTGCATCCACCAATTTCCCTCCTTCGGATCCTATATAACAAAAAAAAAATCAAGATTGGATTTTTTTTGGTTTGAACAAGGTTTTATCGAGACCCCTCGTTCTCCAATTGCAATAAAGTTTCTTTTTTAGCCAAAAAAAAAAAGAAAAAAGATTGGATTTTTTTTGTTTGAACAAGGTTTTATCGAGACCCCTCGTTCTTCAATTGCAATAAAGTTTCTTTTTTTAGCCAAAAAAAGGGAAAAAGATTGGATTTTTAGACCATGTAAGGGAGAAAAAAGATATCTAGGTAAAGAAAATTTGAAAGATTCCGATTGCTATTTGGAATATACCTTCCAGATAAGAATGCTAATATCGTATTGTGAATTTCGAAAAGCAGAAACAGGTGAGATGCTTGCACCCATTGCTATTTCACTGTTGACTTGAATAAATCCTGAGCACAGAAGGTTGTAACAACCTGTTGCTTGGTATGCATCACTCTGCAATTTTATTACCAACAAATTCACAATTAATTTATTATTACATATGCTTATATTTATATACATATATATATATTTTTTTTAATTTAATACAGGAAAATAACTTACAGTCCAATAAGTGAAGAGCCTAGTGTTGTTGTCACCATAGAGATCAGGGCTAACCTGGAAAACCAATTTATTCATTAAAAGATTAAGACAAAAATCAAGAATCTTGTTTATTCTTGATGTATATATATGTGTGTGTACCTGCCAACCAGCTTCAATGCTGTTAAGATCTTCACCAAAAGAACCACCCAAAACCCAAATCTGAGACAAGCTGAATTCATTGGGCTGTTGTATCTTAGGTTCCCAAACATTAATAGTTGCTTTTGCTCCATAGTACTTGTCCCCTTCAACATATGCTATTGCATGCTGTTGTTCATTATAACAACAACATCATCATTCACCAAAACAAAATCAAGAAAAGGGTTTACTTCTTTAACACAAACAAAATCAAGAAAGGGTTTAAAAAAAATCAAGAAAAAAGGATAATCTTGATAATAAAAAAAAAAAAAAAATTTTACCTGATGACCACTTTGATTAATGAGGTCAGGATCTGCAGACCTGGGCTTGTTGGGGAAGCTTTTGTGCTTCTTCTTACCATATCTTTTCACAGAGCTTGCCCTATAAACATCTTCTTCTTTTGTTCTTCTTATGGGGATTGTGTCCTCAGGGCACGTGCCGCTCACGTGCCACAGCTGAGTAATTGGGTTTGTTCTTGGCCCTTCCGTTGTAGAAATCTTGCTCTCATCAAAAAGCCCTTCTGGATGGTAACTGGGCCTTGTCTGAAAAAGCAAAGGAAAATAAAAGTTGAAGAACAAAGGCAAAAAAAAAAGATAAATTAAAGATGTAATAATTAATAAAGACCTGGATTTTGTGGTCTTTGAGGAAAGGGTGATCGAAAGCTGGCTGATGAGAGATGTGAACACAGTCGATTATATCTCCATCTGGGCTCTGTTCAGAAATTCATGTGTTAAGCAAATTTGCTAGAGAATTGAAATAAATTAAATAAAAAACCGATCTTTATAATATTTTTAGAGAGAGAAACTGAAACATCAAACATGTAATAATTAATGGGTATTATTTGACCTGAATGGTTTTAATTGAGGGTTTATTCAGTCTTTTCAAGTGCTTCTGAACTTCAAGCTTCTGCCGTGAAGAAGCAGGTAATCTCCCGGCGGCGACGGCGGCGTACGTTAGCGAGAGAAGGACCAAGAAGAATACATTTACCAGTCTCCTCCACCGACGGTAGCCGTTGCTAAAATGCGCAGCTGATGCCATTGTAGCAGCACTCTCAACCGCCGCTCCAAGTAACCAAAAAAACCCCCAAGTGGAAGTTATCCTGCGCGGAAGGCTTACGTTAGACCAGCAGCAGCAGCAACACCATTGCTTCTGCTTATCCTGCGCCACCCCCTTTTTTTTTGCCTTCCCCTCTCTCTGTAGGAGTTGTTTTCCTGTGATGTTACTGAGAGCGACCCCTCTCTCTCTCTCTCTCTCTCTCTCTCTCTCTCTCTCTCTCCTCTGTTTCTCTCTCTATCTCTCTCAATTAGATGTGTGTTTCTCTCTCTTCTTTGATGGGTGTCTTCGAAAAATCCAATTGGAATGCAGAGATGAGAATGAGATGTCTGTGTTTTTAATTCAAGATTTTTATACTGTTCAACTAATTTATTATTCTTTATTATTATTATTATTATTATTATTATTGGGAAATTACACTGTTTTCCCCTCATGTTTACCTAAATTCCACATTTAGTCCCCTATGTAAACAAAAAACAGATTTAGTCCCTCATATTTTAATAATTGAACATTTTTTTTTATCATTTTCGTCAATTTTCCGTTGTTACTAATGGAATCAAGCATGTTCCCATCACTTTATTAACTGATGAACTAACACTAGATCGACAAAGTTACCAAAATTGTCAAATTGATGAAAGATGAGAGACAAAATGTATTTTTTCTGAATATGAGGACCAAATATGAAACTAGTGCAAACTTGAGGGACACAAATTATAATTTTCCCATTATTAGTATTAGGGTAAATTACAACCACAAACGAGGTATGGTCAAATTACGAAAATACACTTCATGTTTGGAGAATTACATTCATCCCCCTTAACTATGAATATTTTTACATCTCCACCCTTATGGTGTCAAATTTAGAACAATCTCCTTGATCATATGAAATATTCTCAATTTTGTGACCAATTTTATCTCATTAAAGCTCCACATTTTGAAGCTAGATGGTCATAAGATGTGTTTTTTAGCTTGTATATATCAGATTGTGGTGCATCAGAAACTGTATTTTTGCATAAAACGAGTGCACACCAGATAACATTCCACTGAATCTAGATAATTATGTTAAATTTGACACCATAAGAGTGGAAATGTAAGAAGATTCATAATTAAGAGATAAAAGTAATTATCCAAACAAGATGAATTTTTTTCATAATTTGACGATACATTAGGGGTAGTTGTGGAAAAGTGGGAAAGTGGAGAATTTGGCGTCCACTCATCTGCCACAGCGGTACTACGTGAGTTCTCGGTTTTGCCCTTGGCATTTTGAAATTCGTGAATGTATTATTACTAATTTGCCCCTTCGTTACTTTCTTCGCATTTACCGACCCTCTAACGGTCTACAGAAATTACTGCATGCAATAACTGAAAGTAAATGGTCCAATAATTGATGAATAAAGTATGGATGTTATGGAAATTTACTGAGATTAGTTCTCATTAATTCTATAATTTAATTGTATCATCAATTTCTTGATTAATTTGCTTATTTTTTTTGGTAGTAAAGTAAATCACAGACAACCATATTAGTGCACTAGATAAACTTGCACTCTCGTATAATAGCTTGTAAATAATACGAGAGACATAACATATGCTTATACATACATCAAAAGTTCGCACTCACTCAACATCTATAACATCATAGAGGTATATTATGGTGGTGTTTGCAAATGATTATTTAAAAGCAGAAGTTAGTGATTGTGATTTAAGTTAGTTTTAAGTGCTTATTTCTAAAAGTTGGGGGTGTTTGCAAATATTTCGGAAAATGAACTAAAATTGAAAAAGCAGGGTTATGGGTGCTTTTAAAAAAATAGCTTGAAGCAGATTATTTTAAGAGAAGCAAAAGCAAAAGTTGATTTTGCAAACACCTAAAAACAGATTATGAGCAAAAAAAACCGCATAATCACTTTCAAAAAGCATTTGCAAACACCACCTATAACTACCTCCCTCGTGTGAAATCAATTTATGAAAGAAAAAACACTTTATTTTTTAATAATTACATCCAGACCCTTGCAGTTTGTAAATTTCTTACATTCATATCCTACAAAAGGATATTAATATAAAAAGTCTACAGTTTTCAAGGGCGGATGTAATTATTAAAAAACAAGGAATTTTTTTGTAAATAAATATTACCTCAAAGGACGATTGTAATTTGCCCTTATAAGATAAGTAGTTATCACTCAAACTAAAAAATGTGACTTTATGGGGGGTTTATAAAAATAAAGATTCGATATTTTATAAGTTTCGACTGAATTTTTTAAAATAAATACGTTGAATGACACATAAAATAGATTGATTCCATGTAACTTTTTTTCATAATTAAATGGAAAATGATACAATTAAAAAGGAGACAAACTCTCAGAGAATCACTGCAGCATGAGGGTTTCTAAGTTAATATTCTATTATTCTTGACAAAGATTCCCTCCTTTTTGTGTTGAACAAATATTAATATGTAATTAATTACCGAGCTTGTCATAAATTAATTAATCATAAGCTCACGACATTTTTTTGGTCAGAGTTGATTTTTTTAGTAGAGTACAATAATTGGTCAAAGCTACACTTCCCATAACTCGCAGAATTAATTAAATAAATTATCCCAGTATAATATTGTGAGTTGTAAAAAGGAAAACAATAATAATAGGCTGCAGATATTTGCAAGACGAAAATTACTAAGTGCAAGACCTTACTTCATGCAAGACCAAAATATAAATAAATTTACTAAGATCAAGACTGGAAATTACAAATATAACCCCAATAATAATTTAGATATTATTAATTTAAATTAAGTTAATTGCTATTGCAAGACCAAAAAAAAAATACAAAAAAAAGAATAAAAAAAAAAAAAAAAGAGAGGGAACTCACTCACCCAACAAAACACCAACATCTTCTTCTTCACCCTCATTTTACACATTTTTTTCCACAAAAAAATCTTCCATATTCTCCAAAACCCTTATCACATAAAACCCTCAAATCTTACTAAAACTTGAAAAGAAGGACATTATGGATGCACAAGACATAAATATGGAGGATTCTAAGGTCGAAGAACACAAAGAGGTAAGAAATATTGTACTTTGTGATCGTTTTTCTCGTTTTTCGCACCTCATTTCACGTACAAAAAAATCGACATGTACAGGTCGAAATATCAGCTTTATATCGACACTGCAGTGTCGAAAATGTCAAAATAATTCGACACTCATTAAGTGTCGAATTATATTGAAATTATCGACATTCTGGTGTCGATATTAAGCGGATATTTCGACGCTAGTGTGTCGAATTATCACTGTTACAATTGTGTAACCAATTTTTCGATTTTTCTTGCAGAGTTTTGTACCAGAAATTTGTTTAAACAATCGACACCAGTGTGTCGAAAATTTTCCAAAAAACCGACAAGTACAGGTCGATTTTTGTAAAACCGCAACTCCTTCAACATTAGTGCTACAATCGAACCCTAGAATCATCAACTATGTTCTAAAACGACTTGAATTCATTATTCTAACAATAAAATCATGTTTATCACATTTATTTCTCAAAAAAAAGTTAATTCAAAAAGTAATTTTTACTTGTTTTTCGTGAGATTGTTGCGGCGGGGTTGGGGCAACAACGGAGTTCAACGGCGACGGGCGACGGCGGTGGACTTCAACGGCGACGGCGACGACGACGGGGCGGCGGGCGACGGGGCGACGAACGGTTTTTTGCTGCAATTGATTTTTTTTGTTTTCTTCAATCTTCCCTCCTCGTTTTGATTTTGTCAATTCAATTTCTTTTTTCTTTTTGTTTTATTAATTTTTTTTTTAAATTGGTCTTGCAAAAGAAAATTAATAAAATAATTTTTTTTTGTTTGTATTTTATTAAGGTTATTATAGTCTTTTTATACTGAATTTAATAAAAAAAAATTAAATTGGTCTTGCACTAAGTAAATTTCGTCTTGCAAATAGTCGCTGCCATAATAATATTGAAATAAACAATAATATTTAGGGTTATTTTCGTCATTATAAGTAGAGATGGATTGGGGCAGGTAAGGTAAATATTTGTGTACTGGGGGGTAAAAAAAAATTAACGGTGAGGTGGTTATTGTGGGTGCACGTGTAGGATCATCATCAACTTTAGACCCGGCCCGTACCCGACTGACTCACACGAACTTCGAGGAGTTTCTGACTGTACGTAACTGGACCCTACTTCACCGCAGAGGGGAATCCTAAGCTAAATCATCGCTCGAATGAGTCCAGATAAAACTCATTTATAGGTAAATTATGAAAAACCCCTAAACTTAGATTAAATTACAAAAACCACCTCCACTTATTCGTAATTATCAAAACCCCCTGAAGTTTGTTTTTTTCTTGCACTAGCCCCTTACATTGTGACTTTTCACGATTTTTTTTATTCTAGGGAATCGACTTTACACAATTTCAGATATTTTCTTTTATTTCTCAACGATTTAACAGAAGATATAATAGACTGTACATATTTTCTGTTAAAAAACTCGATCAACAGTTTAATCATCAAATGAGGATTTTGGTTATACGAATAGGTGGACTTATAAATCGTTGTTTGGCTTAAATTCAGGGGGGTCTTCATAATTTTTTATTATCCTCATATGTCACATATTCTTACATAATTAAACCCCACGAGTCATGAATTAGGGTTTGACACGTAACTCCGATACTACATTTTGTGAAATTAATCGAATAAGGGCTCACTATGTGTAACTATATGATGTAAACTTACCCGATATATTTCACCAAATGTAGTAAATACGAGACTTTTTAGATTATAATTTGTGGGAATGTTCATTTATTGAAATTTAAAACAATTTAAAAATTAATCATGTCTCTGTTTTGTGTGCACACAACATGTATTTCTCTCTAAACAAAGTGTTACTGTGTCAGTGGTATACATGACAATTTTGCCTAGAAAATTGTTAATGTTTTACTTGGAAATTACTCTTAATCACTAGGACTTATGCATTAATATAATTGGTTTAATGCAAATTATATCATGTGATAATTCAATTTGATTTTGAGTCTTTGACAATCTTAGATAATACAAACAAAATTTAGGTATTAAAAAAAATCTGTAAAATTAAGCTGATTAATTCAAAAACTACAGGGCTTGGTCATTTTTTTTCATTATTTAATTATGAAAACATTTCTAGAAGAGTGTACCACATAAACTATCCTTACCATTTTGTTCAATTATTAAAAAATCAGCTAACTTACAAAAAATAGTAAAACTGTCCTAATTTGTAATTAATTATAAATATCTTATTGTATATTATGGTCTGGTTTTTTCTTCGTAAACGACAACTTCCAGTAGCTGCAATTTAAAATAAAATAAAATCAGTTATTTCAGTAAATTACAAACTTAACTTAATTGTTTATATAGATAGATAGGTAGGTAAAATGTCAATTACAATTAATCTATTGGGTCCTAAATTCCAAAATATGATCAATTATACACCTTACCTTATAATAGATCGAGCTCGTCACACATGGTTAGCCAGCCTAGTGTAATTTATATATATCGTATAGTTTGGAACCTAATATATATATATATATATATATATATATATATATAAATATATATATATATATATATATATATATATATATATATTCTCTGTTTGATTATGCATTGGATTCATGAAATATAGTGCAGCATTTTTGGCTCTTTGTACATGCAATATTAAAAAAAAAAAACATTAGTGCCAAAAATCTTGAATTTTTCTAAGTAATTATTTTGAAGTGTTCACATTTGGAAGCTGAGAAGTTGAAACCTGCGAATCCTGTCTTGTCGGATGTTCCTCATTCTTGATTTTAGCTATTTGTGAAAATCGAAAATTAATTTACAAGCTTTTTAGATATATATACAATTTCAATTAGAAAAAAAATATATAAATTTACACTTAAAAAAAAAAAAGAGAGAGTAGAAATATGAATAGAGAATACCAATTTTCACTATCCATGTTTGGCTATAAACAACTAGTTATGTTGAATTGGTTTTTGGAATAACGTTTTTTGTCGTGTGAAACTTCTATAATAAATGGTTCGTTAACCTTCTTTTATATTTACCGCAGAAGCTCTTCAGTTAAATGTTGATGAATTTTAATAGATAAATTAAAGTTTATAAATTTTACAAGATGTTATTTTTAACTCATCTCATCGATCTACACTATCGTGTCCTTCGATACCACACTAGAAGGAAAAATAACTCATAGAGTGCGCATAAATCTTAAATTATGTTAAAAATATTCTAAAATTGCGTCATCAAAGTATTAGAGAAGAGAATGCGAGTCACTACTTGCCATTTTATTGTCTCTACTCGATCCTATGGCTAACGGTATACACTTTCACGTAATGTGTTTTATGTTCTGAAGATGAGTCTCTACTCGATTCTATGACGAACAATATGCCTACACTCCTACGTAATGTGTTTTATGCTTTGAAGATGAATTCGATTTCAAGATCTCGTTATTAAATTTTTCGCGTAAAAGTCTAACATGTCGCACTCAATAACTTGGAGTCTTTGATAGCAACATATTCCCGAAATAATTAGGCATTAAAATTTCGTAAGTGCCTAATTATTTTGGCTAATAGCCTAATATTGGTACAATTGGTCAAATGTCAAATTTCTATACCTCGTACGTAGACATGTTTTATTTCTCCAATCGGACTAATTTTTAACTGAGTCAACTCAACTCAACTCAACTCAAACATGAATTAGGTTGTAGAAATCTTGCAATGGCTAGTGAATCACACATCACTTCCACATAGCCAATTATTATTCAACAATTTAAGGATAATTATATTTACTTCTCCATTATGTTTCTTTTTAAAAAAAATCATTTAAGATAAATTAATATATATATACATATTTTTTCTGATTTAACTTGAACGTCAGTGGCAGAGTCAGTATAGGGTCAATGGAGGTCACGGCCCCCAACATTTCTCAAATCCCTATTATTTTATATAGAAATCAAAAAAATATTTGTGTATATAAACACCCCTCCAGATTTTTTTAAAGCATTCGACCCCTCAAACATAAAATTCTAACCGCGCTAATGTGAACGTGGTCTATTTTTATCGACAAACTCCCAACACCCGTAAGAATAGGGCAAACACCCAATACTCTTATATGTATGTATATGTGTGTGTGAGTATAAATTGTTCCAATGTATTGAAGTAAACAAACAAATGGGCACAACTCACAAGCCAACACAACTTTTGGTCAAATTATTTTCTATTTGGAAAAGTTAGGTGCAACTTTTTCTTCTTATATAATTTATCTTTTTAATTTTAATTTTCTCTCCATGATTGGTGTTATACAAGAAGAAAAATGCCCACCTTTGATTTTTCTTTGATTTCCCACTTTTGTATAGTACATGATTATTCTCATGATTCTTGAAAATTCTACCAAAATCAAATGATCAAAAGTTGACCTAATTGTTATGGGGTCCAACCAAACACAAAGGCCGTGATTGGCGTATAGCAGTTGTTTGTTGTTAGTTGCTGCTACTATTGTGAAGAAAATAGTTCTTCCGGTGCATGCATAGAACAATATTTAAAAAATAAAAATAATAATAAACGACAACAAAAATTATAATAAAATTTATTAGTAATATCAGTACCAACATCAATATTTATACAAATTAAGATACTTATTAACAAAATAGGTCATTAGGTTTTCTTTCTTTCATATATAAAGATAAATGATGATACATTTTAAATTATATATAAATTTGACCATAATTTGGAATACTAATCGATTGAATAATGATTTACAATGTTGTTAGAACCGGATCGAACCGGTCGGTCGGACCGGTTCGATCGTGACCCGGCAATAAAGCGGTCCGGTCTAACATCTAAAACCGAAAAAATCAAAAATCGGGGCAAATGACCAAAATCCGGTTCGACCAGGTAAAACTCGAGAACCGCCGAGTTAGTCAAGGAACCCGATTTTCGGCCTAAACCTCTCGAATCACCGTTGAATTGGTTATTTGTGGCTAGATTTGAGCGAACCTTCATATGCTTAGTAGTGGGTGGCCGAATCTAATCATGAGTGGTCGAAAGATTGTCGGATGTGATCATGGATGATCGAATAGGGGTGACCGGTTGCCGGATTTGAAGAATAAAAAATGGAAAAAGATAGAATATAAGCAATAAAATATAGTAAAAAGTGAGGTGAAGTAGATTAAAGTGAAAATAATAACTCGGAGTTTAAAAATATAACGAAAATATTATTTTTAAAACATTAAAATTAATAAAATAATGGCATATAAAAAAAAATCAAAAACCCGGTTGAACCGATTCGACCCTATAAACACATGACCCAAATGGTCGTCCGGTTCTATAGCCGGTCCGGTGCTGAAAACATTGATGATTTGATTTATTTATAGAATACAATAGTGACACAAGTTTGTGAACAACATCTCGAATTCTTTTTTTTTTTTTTGAAAATTATGTGAAAAAAAATTAGAATTCTAAGATGAATATTTGACTTTCTTTGATTATTTATAAAATTAATTGCATTTTTTTTGTTCCATTTTAGTATATATATTTAAATGGAAAAATTACAGTTTTCATCCCTCAAGTTTGCACTAATTTCACATTTGGTTCCTCATGTTTCAAAAATTAAATACTTTTAGTCATTTCCATTAATTTTTCGTTAGTACTAACGGAATCAACTGTGTACCCATTACTGAATTAACTATCCGACTACCGGTAAATTGACGGTAAGGACAAAAGTGCTAAATTTTTGAAACATGAGGGACCAAATTTATTTTTGTGAACATGAGAGACCAAATGTGGACTCAATGAAAACTTGAGGGGTGAAGATTGTAATTTTTCCAAATTTAAATTGTTATTAATTTTGGGGCTGAAACTTCATATTATTGGGCTGTTATTGTAACCGATTAAGGTCCAATAACTGTTATTGAAACAAAAATATACCAAAAACGATTTCTTATATAATGATATTTTTGGGGAATAATACAATTTTCATCACTTAAATTTGCACTGATTTCTTATTTGGTCCTTCATGTTTACAAAAAACACATTTGGTTTCTCATATATTAACAAAACAACATTTTTTTAGTCATTTCCGTCAATTTTTCGTTAGTACTAACGGAATCAAGCAGGTGTCCGTCACTACCTTAGCTGACAAATTAATGATAAATTGACGGAAAATGACCATAATAGATAAATTATTGAATAATGAGGGATCAAATGAATTTTTTTGTAAACATGAGAGATCAAATATAAAATCGATGCAAACTTGAGGAATGAAAGTTGTAATTTTCCTGATACTTTTTCATAAATATATAATAAAAATAAACCACGAATATAGGGATCTGTTAATATTTAATTTAAATTAATAAAAAAAACAGTGAAACTGTGACTTGTGGTAAAATATTAAGCACAAAATGCACTAATGCAGCAGTAAAAGCCAAACACAACTTTAAAAAATAAATATTTTTTATTTACAAATAAATTATGACCACTGGGTAATGGCAGAAGACGACGCGCCACCACTTCAGCCGCCGCCGCCTTCATCGGAATCCTCCCCATCGGAATCATCGCCGTAATAGGAAGCGTAGTAGAGATGGCGATTAGGGTGTGGAGCGACGCAAAGATAAGTCCACAAGAAAAGGGCAAATCTGCCCAACTGCTGAAGAGGGAAACATACGACCAATTCCAACATCTGATCGCTGCTTATTCGCTCCGGCAGACACGCCAGCCGCTGCCACACCGCCGCCGATATCTCCGCCGTCGCCGCCACCAGTACGCTGTTGAACGGCATCGTTTCTGTATCTGATCTACAAATCTGATGGTGGACTCTTTTTTTTTTTTTTTTTCTAATAATGATTTTGTTTGATTAATTAGTATCTGTCTCCATTATTAATTATTAATAATTATGTAATTGGTGGTGGAGGCGATATGTTTATTAATTATTTATTTATTTATTCATTTTGATGAAAATGAAACTTGGCCAATCATATCTTTTACAAACAAGACTTATCCAATTTTCATCAATATTCAAACTAATCACATGTTTACTTGTAACTTGTAAGTCCGTCACACCTAGTGATTGAAATCGGAATGGAATTTTCAAATTTCGACGATTTCGATCAGAAAATATCAGAATTTGGAACTATATTTCGAAGTTTCAATATCTGATTTGTTTTTGGAACGAGATTGAAATTCTATATAAATTTACGGAAAATTCTGATTTTCAATCCAATTTAGTTTATTGTAATTGTTATTCTAAATATATAATATAATTTTATAATATTTTTTGTAATTCCATGATATAATATATGTTATGTTTTATATGAAAAATACGAATACCCACATACCAAATAAACTATAACCATTGAAAATATTAAGTTACTAATTGAGCAGTATCTATAGATGAACTTATGAACCAATAATGAAAACCGTAACAAAAAAACTTGAAAGAAAAAAAAAATATTAATTGATTGAACATCTAATAAACAATCCCAAAACACCATGAAAACTAGAATAAATAAAACATGTAATTTTGAAAAAGAAAAACCGAAAATAAATTTCAATAAACTAGAGATATTCATAAATTAGAAAAACGGTGAAACGTAACTAAGCTTTCGACGTAGATATTGGCATCAATCTCAACATTATATTTAGGAGTAGAAGAATCAATCATATCAACTCGAGACTTATGCAACACACCAAATCCATTGTATACAACCGCATCCGGTCCATAAGACACTAGGATAATACTATCTCCATTCTCGGCAGTCGTCAACCTCAACCATAACATGCACGTGATTCCACGCGCCATCTCACTATAAAGTGTCCAAGCCCTAATCCAAGATCCCGTCTCACCGTACTTTGTCATAACCCAAACATCAGTAACTCTGGAATTTACTTCGTGATAACTAGTGAAGCTAAGATAGCCTCCCAAAGCATGCAACTGTGTTGGCTATGCGTACGATCCGGAAAGTTTGGCGGGCGACCCACAATTTCGTATTTCTCCTCCGACAAATCAAGAGCAACAATATCCCATTTACCACCATTGTTGTGTTTAATCAGCCAATGGAACTTTCCGTTGACAAACTTTCCGTTGATAAACTCTTTGTTACCATTGAACGTAAACTCATTGTCGAAATTCTGGATTTTCTTCCAAGAACCGGTCCTCGAACTGTATATCTCGGTCGGACGGTGGTTCATGTATGAGAAGAAAATGCAGACGATTTTATACTCGTCGGTAGATTCCACATATCCTAACCCATATAAGAAAGATCTGCGACGAATGTTCTTAAAGCCGTCGGTAAAACAATGAGATTCGGGTGGAACAATTTTCTTGGCTTGTCTTGTTGTAGGGTTCCACATAAATAAATCTCTCATGCCTATGGTGACGAGCGTTAGGCCGTTACACGATCCCAATATTCCAAAACCATCATTATTAGGGTTTCCGTCGTCACCAATAGTTGTTGACGTCATCATCTCGGGATATCGATAGTATGGACAATAATATCGATGAAAATAGTTGGCGTCGGCGTCGGCATCCTCGGATATGCGGTCGTATATGTGGTCCGTTGGATGACGATCAGAAATTGTGGCGGTCGAATTCTCGAGTAAAGAACTAAGAGAACATGACCTCCGACTACGATTGATGAAATCATCAACGCGGTTTAAGATGAAGAGCCTATTATGGCTCAAATATGTAGTCGATTTTTTGAGGTGGCGTTTGATGAAACTTTTACTGGAGAATAAAGAACGCCATTGTTTCGAAACGGACTTGAATCTCAAAAGGGATTTTACTGGAAGATTGCACAAAATTTCTTCGATTATTTCTTCGGGAAGATCCGTTGAAATTAACCCTAACTCCTAAACAAGAGTTGATAAATACACACGCATATATGTATAATATACACAAAAATTTGTCAAATAATTAGAATCAAACTAGGGCTCTCTTTCATTATCATCAATCAATCAGTTCCAAATCAAAATAGGATTCTCTATCCTTATCCAATACTAAGAAAAATCAATATTTGATATTATTTAAATGGTAGAGTATATATATACAAAATATATTTTTAAAGCATAGTTAACAGTATGCATTATAACAAAATCTCCTACATATATATTTATCTAATCTTTGGTCACTCATAATCTAAATTAGGTATGCCACGAAACTCGCCGGTTCACTACGATACAACGGGGGCAATTGTCTGACAAAGAACTTTGTGATTCAATCATCCGACAACACACCATGGTCCATCTCCGATCGGGTAGGGATGCAAATACACAGAGAATTGAACAAAAACTCGAAAGCATAAAAAATGCAATAGCATCTCTCGGCGCCGAATTAAGGGCGAACATAACAAGATTTCACAACATTGAAAATGCAATAGCATCTCTTGGCGCCGAATTAAGGGCGGAATGGTATAATTTTACAATATTAACCTTCAAATCATTGAACATATAAGTTTATTTACAAACAAAATAATGAATACTATTTACTTAATAACAAAATTATAACTATATGTAACCCATAAAAACGTAATTATAACAATAAACCTAGTAATTATTATATTATTAATTTAGTGAAAATAAGTGCGTATAAAGTAAATTTACTTCTAAAACCTTTCACTATAAATATCAAACATAAAGTGGTAAATTACATTAAGAGTTGAACCAATACATACAATTAAATATAGTATATTTAAAAGGGGAAAAAAGTAAACGGCAGGACCAATCACCCATGCCGCAGGAGAGCTAAATATTGTAATATCATTTTTTTGTGGGGATAAATTAGCATAGTAACCATTCAGCATAACCTCTGGATGAATAAGTTGTGTATTTTGATCTGAATCGGTAAGCACCTAATGACTTGGTTTAGATGTCTAAAACAAACACTCTAAATGAAGGAACCACTGACCGAATCAGAAATTGGTGTCACTTGGCGGTCATTCAGAGGTATCAAACATGCCCTTAGAGGGGCACTTATGTTTTTTCACACAAAATTTAGCACAAGCAGTCGCATTGGTAACGCGTGAATAACACGAACGAGATAAATGGAGGTGTATGACTTTGACTACTAATCATAGGGATTTTTTTTGTCACTTAATTTTACAACAAAGGGGGTGTTGACCTTTAGGAATATCACAGGGGGTGTTTTTGCATTTAACTCATTAATAATTATGTAGGTGCTGGTGGAGAAGATATGTTTATTAATTAATTAATTATTTATTTATTTATTTGGATGAAAAATGAAACTTGGCCAATCATATCTTTTAGGATAAATTAAAATCACCCCTGAGGTAAGATCAATTTACGAAAAACTCCTTTTTGTTTGGATAATTAAATCCACCCCTTTAACTATAAGTTTTCTTACACGTTCACCCTTGCGTTTTAAATTTAGTGCAATGTTGTAGCAAGATAATCATAAGATGTGTTTTTTGACTTGTATATATCCGATTGTGGTGAATAAAAAACTGTACTTTTGCACAAAACGAGTACAAACTAGAGAACATTCCACATAATTTAGATGATTATGTTGAATTTGACACCATAAGGGTGGAGAGGTTAGAAGATTCATAGTTGAGGGCGGTAGATGTAATTATCCAAACATGATGGGTTTTTTTCTTCATAATTTGACCATAGCTTAAGGGGTGGTTGTAATTTACCCTATCTTTTACCTGAAAATCCCGGGGCTTGAGCCCCCGTGAGACCCTCTGACGCTCATGTTAATTGGGAAAATAGTTCAAAAAAGAATACAATGAAATAGAGAAGAAGACGATGCAAGATCTGTGATTTGATCGTGTGATTTAGTGTGCGTAGGAGTGTGTATTGTCTGTAAATAAAACATACCTTTTATGATGGAGAATATGGTGTATTTATTAGTTAGAGGTTATTGCAAATACTACCCCTGTGTTATCTCTAATTGGCAAATACCCTCCTACGAAAAAAAAACTCACCAACACCACCTTGTGTTAACATTTTCGAAGCACACTGCATCATTTGTGATTTTAGGCTTTGACTGAAGGTAAAACGACAAAAATGGCCTAATGGGTTTTTCAGCAATTAATAAAACATATTATAATTTTATAGATATTATATTTTTTTTTATTTTATAAATATTAAAAATAAAAAAAAATATATTAGAACCAGAATAAAATATATACCGTAACATTAATTTTTTTTATATGTTTTCTATTTTTTTTTCTTATGACATAAAGAAAGCAAAGAAAAAATAAAAAAAAAAGCCTTCTTCTTCCCCACCCAACTCACAGCACACACATCCACCATTTCTCAACCCGGCCGCCGGTTCTGCTCCGCCGCTGCTCACCACCATCTCACCTCCTTCACCACCACCACCATTTTCTCTAGATCCGCCGCCCACCAATAAATTTTAGTTTATTGAAACTTTAGTTTCTACCTATAAACTTTACGCGGGCCTCAAACCTTTCCCAATCTCCTATTGTGACGGCGGTGGTGGCGATAAGGAAGAGCAAGAGAAGAGAAGAGAAGAAAATGACGCAATTTTTGGACCTAGCAGGTTTGGCCGTTATCAATGTCGCCGCCGTCGAGAGAAAACGCTTGGAGATGTTAGATAGGCCATTGATATAATTGGGGCTGGGTTGTACGGATTCGAGTTTGGTATGAAGATTGTAGAAGATGAGGTGTGATGGTGCTGACCTGCTTCTTCTCTTTCTCGTAGGGTTGGGGTTGGGGGTTGGGGGTTGGGGGTTGGGGTTTGGTGTTGGTGAGCTTTTTTTTCACAGGGGGATATTTGCCAATTAGAGATAATACAGGGGTGGTATTTGCAATTAGCTCTTATTAGTTATATCTATTCTTGAGGTTTTGATTTAATTTTGAGCCCATTAAATATGATAAAATTGGATAATAAAATCCAATCTAAAATATTTAGACTAGCCCAAGAAAATAACAAATTGACCCCATCAGTGTCGATATTAAATGAAAATGGCCGGCCTGTAATTTTCAAATATAAAACTAGTTAACAAATTGGGGTTTTCGATAAAACCCCAATTTTACTTTTATCTTAGGTCTTTCGCCATGGCAGAATTGTTTGAAGAAGAAGTTGGTTTCGGTTTAGAGTGGCCCGGCGAAGGTGATATAATTCACCGCGTCGATGTTGGATCACTCGATGCTTTAGCCGTCGGTGCTATACCGACTGTCGAACAGGTTGTTTTTTTTTTTTTTTTTTTTTTTTTTTATTGTTGTGATAAAATGGTGAACAGTGACGAGTTAGATCTAGGGATGATTCTAAACCTTCATCCTGTTCTTTTTTATCCATTTTAATGCTTTACTTTTCAATTTTCTTCAATTTTAGGGTTTGAGGGAAAAACAATATTGTAGGAAGAGAAATTATCTTATATTTTTCTGGAGAAAGAGGTTAAGGATGTTTAGTTAAAAGTCAAAATTATCCTATAATTTGTGTGCATTTATCATTTCAGTTTATTTTTTCAATTATTTTATATATATATATATATATATATAGATTTTTGATGTATCTAATGTTTGATCACTCATAATCTAAATCAGGTATGCCACGAGACTCGCCGGTTCAGTATGATACAACGGGCGAGTGGGGGGCAATTGTCTGACCAAGAATATTGTGATTCCATAATCCGACAACACACCATGGTCCATCTCCGATCGGGTAGAGATGCGAATACACAGGGAATCGAACAAAAACTCGAAAGAATCGAAAATGCAATAGCATCTCTCAGCGCCGAAGTAAAGGCGAACGGGCCAAGATTTCACAAAATCGAAAATGCAATAGAATCTCTCGGTGCCGAAGTAAAGGCGAACGGGCCAAGATTTCACAAAATCGAAAATGCAATAGAATCTCTCGATGCCGAAGTAAAGGCGAACGGGCCAAGATTTCACAAAATCGACAATGCAATAGAATCTCTCGGTGCCGAAGTAAAGGCGAACGGGCCAAGATTTCAAAACATCGAAAATGCAATAGCATCTCTCGGCGCCGACTTAAGGGC
Organism: Erythranthe guttata; assembly: GCF_056151865.1. NCBI lineage: Eukaryota > Viridiplantae > Streptophyta > Magnoliopsida > Lamiales > Phrymaceae > Erythranthe > Erythranthe guttata. The sequence continues at coordinate 2,751,964 of NC_142546.1, read as the reverse complement.
AAACGGGGCGAGATTTCACAACGACCGCCTTCGCAATAGTCAGAATTGGACTGCCGGCGACTACGCCGTGGTGGTGAAGTACAGAGCCGGACACCCGTATCCCCACTGCCCACGCTGCCCGGATGTTCAATTTAATCAGAGCTATCCCATCAATTCTGCACCGCCTGCGAATTTATTGCCCAAGAACTACAATATGTTCATTGAATGGCAGCGTATGAGTCCAATATACATGAGGGAGAAGTTAGAAGGACTTCACTGGTTCTATAACGACAGTAGGTTCGAGGTGCCGATGAATGCAACTGCACAAATGTGCATTGATGCATTTGCCAAGCTGGATGAGTTTCTTCGCTATCCCGGATACTGTAAGTGTTTGATCTTTTCTTGTTTTGCTTTTCTTGCTGTTCCTATTTGTAATTATTAATTCTTGAATACTTGTTGCCTTTTTTTTTTCTTTTTTTTTTGTTTGCAGGACCTGTTCTCCTTACAGCTCTCCTTACAACTGATCTGACCTAAGTGATTGATATTAGCAGGATTTCTGACCTAAGTGATTGATATTAGCAGGATTTTCACTTCTAATTTTCGTATTTTGTACTTCGGATTCTAATCTTTATTTTCAAATTGTCTTTAGCAAATATTTGAGTGGGATAGATGGATGATATGTAATGGATGATATATATGAGTTTTATTTATGTAGTTTTTCGGGTAAAGAGCATAAAACCTTGTTCGTTAAGGAAAATTTGCGCCGCTTATTTTTTTCCTTGCCTAGAATCCTCTTGTGTTTCATTTTACTTTGCACGAAATCCCCTTCCGTTAAAAGTTAACGCCGTTAATCGCCGTTAATTATAGAGGGGATTTTATGCAATTTTATAACATATGGGGATTTAGTGCATATTTTCTACAATACAAGGGGATTTTATGCAAAATTAATTTATTCATTTAAATTTCACATTATTTTCTTAAATTAAGTCGAATACATTTATTCAGTTATAATATGAAAAATAGAAATTTAATACGTATGGTGAATAATAAAAAAAATCAATTTTAAAAAAAAAAATTCAATTTAAAATTAAACAAAATAACAGAATCAAAACTTTAATAAACTTGTATGAAATATCGAAAGAAAAATAAAAGAAAAAAGAAAAATCATTTCAATTTCCGAGCTAGGAGTTAATATAGTATTTTCCTAGATGAGAAAATTGTAAATTTGGTCCTCTATGTTGGCCTATTCAGGAATTTAGTCCTCTAACTGGTCATGTTTCAGTTATATATGCAATAACTTTACAAATATAGAATTTTTAGTCCTATTTTACATGATTTTTAATTTTATAACGCGACCAATAAACTTGACGCATTTTACTTATATGATTTACTTATACGAACGCTTGGAAATTTATAAATACGACCTCTAATTTACTATAGGTAAAACTTTAATTATGTTAGACAACACATTTATAAATCAAATCAGATGAACATTTATAATTTTTAAGTGTCCATATAAATAAATTCCTGCGAGTTTGTTATGTACATCATTAAACGACGGCTAAAATTCAAAGTTTGAGTGAAATAGGACTAAAAATACTAAATTTGCATAGTTATTGCATGTAAAAGTGAAATATGACAACTTATAGGACTAAATATCTAAAGAGACCAACATATAGGACCAAAATTATAATTTTCCCTTTCCTGTATTATAACGAAAGCGAAAAGCAACAAAGATTTATTCATCAGATAACAAAACCTCAAACAGAGAAGAAGAAGCTTAAATCAGCAGAAAAATGGAGGTGGCGCTGCACCCAATGAGATTGAAGCAGCTCCTCCACTTCGCCGCATCTTCCAAACCTAACAAAAACCATTTTCTCTTTGGAAGATTCCGACCATCTTTCATCGTTCGTTGCTGCTCTTCTTCTTCTCCGTCTTCTACCACCGCCGCCGCCGCCACGACCGCCGTCCCCGGCGGCCGTAACCGCCGGCCCTCATCGTCAACAAATTCCACGTCCGACAGAGAGGCTGTTCGCGCAATCCGCATCAAAAAGGTCTAATCTTTAACGCGCTACAGACTAGTAATTTGGTTTAAATTCAGTGAGATTTTTTAATTAGGGTTGAAATTATAATTCGATTGATGCATATTATCTTTAATTATAATCTGTACATGAGTTCCAATTAATGAAGCTGTTTTGAACTTGAATCGAATTGTCCTTGGAAAACAAGAAACCGAAAAATTATTTCGAAATGTAATCGATTTTTGGGGATAACTGTAGGTGCGAGAGCTAAGGAGCAATGGCTTCGACCCCTATGCTTATAAGTGGGAACGAACTCATACGGCAAACGAGCTTCAGCATATTTATCAGAATTTAGGAAATGGTGAAGAGTCGACTAGTGAGAGCGATCATGTATCTATTGCTGGAAGAATCGTGGCTCGTAGGGCTTTTGGGAAGCTCGCCTTTTTAACTTTGAGGGATGACTCGGGTACGATCCAGGTACTGTCGGTTTCTTGATTGACTGAGTTGACTTTTCCGTGTTTCTCTGTCGTATATGTGTGCTTGTTGGTGTTGATAATGTCGGAAAAATCTTAGCTTATCTTTGCAATTTATTAAAGAAATTGAGTACGGTATCGAGGTAGCTATCCCGGATTTTAGCAATAGATGATACGAAAACCAACAATTTTCTACGATTTTTTTGTACACGATGCCTTTGCATTCTTCATTCGAAATATTAAGTTGCAGTTGAATAAAGATATTTCTTTTGGTTTTATAGCTGTACTGTGAGAAGGAAAGGCTATTAAGCGATCAATTTGATCATTTAAAGACGCTAGTCGACATAGGTGATATTTTGGGGGCAAAAGGCTCGATAAAGCGCACAGAAAAAGGTATATTCTTGTTCTACTTCATCTTATTTGATTTGTTTTCTCTTGCTTCGTCAAAGTGATTTCACGTTTTTTTTTTTTTTTGAAGGGGAATTATCTGTTTATTTGACTTCATTCTCAATCCTTACGAAATCTTTGCTTCCTCTACCCGATAAATATCACGGCCTGACAGATATAGATAAGCGTTACCGCCAAAGGTAAAAATCTCTTAATTTATTTTATTTCTACAAATGTATTTCTTTTTATTTATGCATACTCTTCATTTTTTTTAATTAGATATGTAGATATGATTGCGAATCCGGAGGTAGCCGACACATTTAGGAAACGAGCTAAGGTGATTCTTTTGTTACGCCTTTCGTTTCTTCGGTGATTATGCTAGCAAGGTGCTAAATTCTGCCTGTTTTCAGTAGATTATATCAGAAATACGAAAAACAGTAGAATCTGCCGGTTTTATCGAAGTCGAGACCCCAGTTCTTCAGGTATTTTACGTGCCTTTTACTATTATTTAGGTAATTATTATCGACAAAAGTATTATACGTAGATAAGAGAACAGAGTACAGCTCAGTTCCAATTGTCTTCCGTTTCTTTGTAAGTACGTAAATTTTTGTTTTATCTTCTATATAATAGGGTGCAGCTGGTGGAGCTGAAGCTAGGCCGTTTATTACGTACCATAACTCTCTCGGTCAAGATCTTTATCTTCGAATCGCAACTGAGCTACATTTGAAGAGAATGCTCGTGAGATTCTCGTTTTGTTAGCATTCTTAATAATTTACAATATTTTAATAATTTATATAATATTTTTTTATATATTTTTTATTTTCTTTATTATTAATGTTTTAATTGCTGATTGACAGGTTGGTGGATTTGAAAAAGTATACGAGATAGGCAGAATATTCAGAAACGAAGGCCTTTCAACTCGTCACAATCCTGAATTCACCACCATTGAGGTAAATCATACCTTTATTTTGCTCGATTTTTTTTTTTTATTTTGACAAAAAGAATGATGAGTATTTGATTATATTTTTTTGCATGATGATTAGATGTACGAAGCGTATTCAGACTACGAAAGTATGATGAATATGACAGAAGAGATTGTAACCCGTTGTGCTATTGCAGTTAATGGGAAACTTACCCTCGATTATCAGGTTACATTTATATATATATATATATATATATATATATATATATATATATATATAGACACACACACACTCTTTGCTGCTTCTTAACGAAGTCTCGTTTTTTTATTTTCTTCTGTTGATTTCTTTGCAGGGTGTGGAGATATGCTTAGAAAAACCGTGGAGGAGAGAGACAATGCACAATCTTGTGAAAGAAGCAACTGGGATTGATTTCAACGAGTTTGGAGACGATCTCACTACTGCAAAAGAAGTTGTTCTTCAAAAACTAGAAGTTGGTTGTGATCATCTAAATAAGAGTTCGATTCAATCGTGCTTGTCTATTGGTCGTATGCTTAATGAGGTTGAATTATAACTTATTCACATACTTAATTGAAAGAATAAAAAAAATCATGCTCTTGTTTTTTAATATTGATTTTTTGGAATGTCCAGGTTTTTGAATTAGCCGTAGAACCGCAACTATTGCAACCGACTTTTGTTTTGGACTATCCAATCGAAGTATCTCCGCTCGCCAAACCGCATAGAAGGTGTTGATACTTTTATAAAACCTATTTGTTTTTCCAATTGGATTCTTTTTAGTTTTATTTTTTATTTATTTATATATTATTATTATTATTATAATTTCGATGATCGTACTTTTTTCTTGTGATTTTTTCAGACATGCAGGCTTGACGGAGAGATTTGAGCTCTTCGTATGCGGTCGTGAGATGGCAAATGCTTTCTCGGAGTTGACCGATCCGTTGGACCAGGTAAGAATGCTTTCTTTAAAGCACGGAAATGTGGTTATTTTCTCTTTTCCAATTTTGCCCCTACATAATAATTGACGTTTTTACCAAATGGAGAGCTGTACCTATCGTACGAAACATTGTTATAGTGGATCCATTATAGCAAACTGCTTGATTATGTTAGCGTGCCATCATATACCTATTAAACGAAAAAAAAAAAATATATCGACCTTGAATATTAATGATAATAATAATATATATTCCGATAATTTGGTGTAATTAATAAAATATAGAGAGCACGCCTGGAAGAGCAAGTGAGGCAGCACAACAAGAAGAATGCAGCGAAAACAACATCGGAGAAAGTCGAAGATGAAGACGCGTATAATGTGACTCTTGACGAAGATTTCTTGACTGCTCTTGAATATGGAATGCCTCCTGCATCTGGAATGGTATATACATACATAGATACATACATACATACATACATACATATCCCTCTTTATTACTTTTACTGAGATATACGATAAATTCTTATTATATTCAAATTAAATTTAAAAAAATAATAATTAAAACTTGATAAATATTTCAATGTTGTAGGGGCTTGGAATCGACAGGCTCGTGATGCTGTTGACGAACTCGGCTAGTATACGTGATGTTATCGCATTCCCTGTTCTCAAGACTCAGCAGTGATAGGTGTTTCATTTGTGTTCCATTTTCTACATTAATCTTATTTTTTTAATTATTATTATTATTATTCTCATTTAAGGAGCATAATGAGCTATTTAAGTGTATTTTATTTATTTATTTTTTTTGACAACTTTTGTTCATTTGAATTTTGAAATCTTGGATCGTAAATGGAATCGATTACTGAAGTATTGGTTTCATGTCAGTTTAAAGTAATTGATGTGTATTTAAATCGGGTAAGTTACGGCCACCTCCGAGATGATGTCAAATTACGAAAATTCTCCTCATGTTTGGGTAATTACAATTATCCCTCAACTATGAATGTTTTTACATGTTCACCCTTATCGTGTCAAATTCAATAGATACTTCTAGATTCCGTGGAATATTCTCTAGTATGTACTCGTTTTATGCAAAAAGACAGTTTTTGATGCACCGCAGGTTGATATTTATAAGTTAAGAGACACATCTTATGATCATCTTATTTCAAAATGTGGAGTTCGAATGACACAAAATAAGTTTAAATTGGAAAATATACACATAATTTTGGAAGATTTCACTACATTTGACATCGCAAAGATAAACGTGTAAGAAGGTTTATAGTTGAGGACGATAATGTTAATTTTATTGACTGAAGAAGAGGTTTTTTTTTTCTTCATAATTTAACATTACTTCAAATGTGACCGTAATTTACCCATTTAAATTTGAATGGTGCTATATTTCCACACAAGAAACTCTCAATTCATCACCATATTTACTCCACCACCATCATTCTTTAAATTCAAAATACTTAATTTATTTATCACCCTTAGTTCCCTAGTTTACCCATTTGTATACACTGGGGTAACGAAGGAGTCGGCAACTAACCATATAAATAAAAATTACAATTCATGCCCGCATGGGTAGTAGCTCAACTGGTTCCGATCAACATCTTGAAATCGCACAACAATTTTCTATAATTAAAAGAGTACAAAATACTCATAAACTAGAAAACATATTTCTTAAATTAAAAGGAAAAAGAAAAAGAAAAACTAAAGCTAATGATTCTATATATATAAAGTACCACTGAAATGAGGTGAGTTACTCATCCCCGAACGGCGAAACTAAGCTTTCGACGTAGATATTGGCATCGAAGTTCTGAACACTAGAATCGTCGGTAAAAACATCGTCAACTCGAAACGTATGCAACAAATTACCCCCATTACAAAAAACCACATCCAATCCGCGAGACTTCGGGTTGGCCACTACGATATCTCCATTCTCGATCATCAACCACAACGGGCACAAGAATATTCCGCGCACCATCCCATCACAATTAGTTGTCAAAAACCGCACCCAAGATTCCGTCTCGCCGTACTTTGTCATAACCCAAACATTCACCCTGTAATTTTCATTAAGATTAGTCAAACTTAGATACCCTCCCAATTCATGCAACCGTGGTCGATAGTGCGCATGATTCGAAAAGTACTCGGGCCGGCCCACGATCCCATATTTCTCCTCCGACAAATCAAGAGAAACAATTTCCCAACAAACACACTCTTTCGGATCCGTCAGCCAATGCAGCTTTCCGTTCACACACTTGCCGTGCATAAACTTGCCGCAACTGAAAAACCTAAGCCTCCTAAATCTAGCCATGTCGAAATCCTCGATTTTCTTCCAAGAACCGGTCCTCGAACTATAAATCTCGGTGGCGGTCCTGCGCGGCTTTTCTTTATATGTGAAGAAAACGCACGCGATTTTATATTCGTCGGCGATTTCGTCGTGCCCGAATCCGTACGCGAAAGCTCCCCGATGGATATCCCATAAGTCGTCGCTAAATGCGTGACATGCGGGCGGATCAATTCTCTTGGCTCGTCGTGTCGTAGGGTTCCATACGAATAAATTTGCCCTGTCTACCGAGATGAGTACTAGCCCGTTACACGATCCCAATATCTCGAGTATATAACTATCACTAGGGTAGTATTGCACATAACTATTGTAATCGTAAACATCAAAATTATCGGTGGCTGGATTGAAATATTTCCGACGGAGAATATTATTACAGCCGTAGCGGATATGGTTCATTAATGGAGGACGATCGAAACTTGCGATGGTCGAATTATCGAGTGAAGAAAGGAGAGAGCACGACTTGAAACCGCGATCGATGAGGTAAGCGAAACTGCGGTCGATGACGTCGGTGTTTAAGATGATGAGCTTTTGATGGCTCAAATTTGTTCTCGATTTCTTGAGGTGGTGTTCGGTGAATTGTTTGCTGGAGATTAAAAAACGCCATCGTTTCGAGACGCACTTGAATCTCAATAGGGATTTCACCGGCAAATTGGACAATATTTCTTCGATTATTTCGTCGGGAAGATGGTGCAATATTGTGCTCGTAGACCCCATTATTCTCGGTTTGCTTAGGCTTACGAGATTCTACAGCTGGTGAAATATATGGTTTTAAAACGTGTGTATATATATATATATATATATATATATATATATATATATATATATATATATATATATATATATATATATATATATATATATATATAACATGATTAACTTGTTTGTAGAATTGCACCATTAATACGGAGTAATTGTGGAAGCAAATCAAATTAGGATTCTCTTTCATCAAACAATTCGAATTAAATCAGGATGCTCTTTCCTTAGCCAATTTTAATTAATAAGCAAAATCTATTAACATAAATATTTTTTTTTTGGTAAACATTTAGCCCTAATTCCTTCAACATACTCAATTCAAAATTGATCAATGATGAACTTAGACTTACAATTAGGGGTTTCAAATTGTTTTTTTTTTCTTTTAATATATTACCATATTTGTTTTTAAAATTATCTATTTTTTGCAATAACACGACATATTTAATCTTTTTATAAATTTCTAAATTCAACAATTAAATAAAAAATTTAAAGATTAGATAATTATGTTAATTTTCAAACTATTATTATGGTGGGCTATAATTAAATTCTTACATCGAAATGCGATTCAAAATAGGATATCAATAATTATTGTATATATATATATTTTTTTTACTTCAATCCATGAACGTTTATTACTAATTTTTTTAAGGGTAAATTACAAACACCCCCCTGAGGTATGGTCAAATTACAAAAAACCCCCTCTTGTTTGGATAATTACATCTACCCCTCAACTATGATTTTTTCTTAGACCTCCACCTTTATGGTGCCAAATTCAACATAGTCATCTAGATTCCGTGAAATGTGCTCTAGTTTATACTCGTTTTGTGGAAAAAATACAGTTTCCGATGCACCACAAACTGATATATACAAGCTTTAAATCACATATTATGATCATCTTGCTTCATAATGTAGAGTTTGAATGGGATAAAACGGGTACAAAAGTGATAATATTCCACATAATCTCGAAGATTCCACTAAATTTGAGGAGTTGAGGGGGTGGTTGTAATTATCCAAACAAGAGGGGTGTTTTTGTAATTCGACCATACCTCATGGGGGTATTTGTAATTTACCCTTTTTTTAATATGTGCACAGCAAACGAGACAAAGCGAATATTTAATAGAAGTACTCGTCAAAAAAAAAAAAAGAATATTTAATTTAAGTTATTGAATACCATGGGGGCTTAAACGAGATATAATTGTTTTCACGTAGTTTTTATTTTACACATACCTCCTATATATCTTTTCTAATTACACTTACACCCCTCAAATTTTAAATATTAAATAGATCACAAATATATGCTCGATCAGAGGTAGTGATGTTACACTAGGTTATTTACACCGGATGACTGTTAATTGTAAATGGAATTAATAACGACCCACTGAGCATACATACATATGGTTAATTGTGTGATTATGTGCAAATGTACACGTAATAGCACTAAAGGAGAAAATATATAGCAATGGTTTAAGCTATGAAGTGTGAGTGTGTGTGTGTATATATATACTATATTGCCTGTAATATATTCATAGACAAGAACATTATATATAAATTCGCTTCTAATAAACCCCCAAAATTCTTGAAATCAAAACAATGTCTATAAAAAGATGACAAAATATTCATAAATTAGAAACATGTTATTTTGAAAATTAAAAAGATTTAAATCACATAACATATACGACACTAGATCGATCATTGTTGATCCCCAAACGGTGAAACTAAGCTTTCGACAAAGATTTTGGCTTGAAACTCAACATCGAGGCAACTCGAATCGTCAACCGTACGAACTCGAGACGTATGCACCACATTACTTCCATTATAAACAACCACGTCCAATCCATACGACACTGCAAAAGTCACTACGATATCTCCATTCTCGATTCTCGTCAACCACAACGGGCACACAGTATTTCCACGATGGCCGTATAACATCATATCATGACAAAGTTTCCAAACCCTAGTCCAAGAATATTCCGTCTCGCCGCACTTTTTCGTCATAACCCAAACATCCATATCCAAATTCCGGTCAAAACTAGTCAAAGTTAGACAACCTCCCAAATCGTGCAACCGTGGTCGATAATGAGTACGGCTCTGCGGTGGGGCCACCGTTTCGTATTTCTCCTCCGCCAAATCAAGAGAAACAATATCCCAACGACCGCGTTTATTCTTATCCTCCTCCGTCATCCAATGCAGCTTTCCGTTCACAAACGTGCCGCAAATATCCAACCTAAAAAAGCCCTTTTCGAAACTCTCGACTCTCTTCCAAGAATTAGCTCTCCTACTGTAAATCATCGTGGTGGTGGTATTGTGCGGCTTTTCATACTCGACGAAAAAACAGACGACCTTGTAGTCCTCGGTGGATTCATCGTACCCTAATCCGTACACGAAAGATCCGCCATCTATAAAGTCATCGCTATAAAAATAACGACTGCGGTTCTCGGGCGGGGAAATATTCTTGGCTTGTCTCGTTGTAGGGTTCCATAAAATCAAATTCCTCACGTCAACCGAGACGAGTATCAACCCGTTGCACGATCCCAACACCTCGAGTAAAAAATCGCAGCGAGGGTAGTTGCTAAACCTCCTTCTCGTTTTTCTCGCTGACGTCATCATCGGCGCCGCCATCATCGGATAATGAGTGGTCGGATTGTACAGCCGGCGGAGGTTATAGTGCTCGTCTCTTTCATCGGAAAAACTGGTGATACTACTACTACTACTCATGGGGATGCGATCGGCTGTGCGCAGGTCCATCCGATGATGATCGAAACTTGCGACGTTCGAATTCTCGATTAGGGTTTGGAGAGAGCATGACCGGAAACTGCGGTTGATGACGTCACTGTTCAAGATGATGAGCCTTTGACGGCTCAAATTTGTTCTTGATTTCTTGAGGTGGTGTTCGGCGAATTTTTTGCTGGAGATTAAAAAACGCCATCGTTTCGAAACGCACTTGAATCTGAACAGGGATTTAACCGGAAGTTTGTACAGGATTTCTTCGATTATTTCTTGGGGAAGATGGTCCAGGGTTTTTGATCTCTTCTCCTCCGTTGCCATTCTTGATTGCTTATTAATTACTAATTAGCTAGAGATTTATTAACCCTAGATGAGTAAGAATCGTTTATTATTAGGATTCAAACAAATTAGGGTTAATACACCAAACAATTCAAAAAGGGCAAATTACGGTTGCACTTCCCCTTATTTAAGATTAAATTACGAAAAAACCCTGTTGTTTGGGTAATTACAACCACCTCTTTTAACTGCGTGTTATCTATACGTGTAATTTTTACGCTGTTAAATTTACCTACTGAATAAGTGATTTTTCTTTTCGGTAAAATATGAAGGGATGGTTGTAATTACCCAAATATAAAGATTTTTTTTTTTTTTTTTTTAATTTAAACATAATTCAGGGTGTCCTTAATTTGCCTCAATTCAAAATCAGATTAGAGTCTCTATCCTTATCCAATAGAATCATTCTATAAACTCAAACTTATACGATAACTACCAATTTCAAGCTAACCTTTTGTTTTTGGAAAAAGAAAAAAATGAAAAATATACTAAAATTCTTTATTTTAAATTTTCATATGTAAAATAATTTAAAAATCGCATTTCTTCCATTTCAACTTTCAAGTACGTATACTTTTTCTTTTTTTTTTTTTTTTTTTTTTTTGCCATATTGCATAATATTTATTTTGATTTTGATATCTAAACAATGAACCTATTGAATCATGAATAAGGGTGTAAACAATCGAGTCAATTCGAACGCATGGTTGTTCAATTTTTTTTTTTTTTTTATTATAAGAGAATAGTAGTACTATTATTATTATTGGCGGCGAATTAAGTTTTTGTTCGTGGCCAAACAGTGAAACTAAGCTTTCAACATACATTTTGGCGTCAAAGCCAACATTGAAATAACTAGGATGGTCCCCCTACGAACTCGGGACGTATGCAACACATTACTTCCATTATAAACAACCACATCGAATCCGTAAGACACCGGGAAAAGACACTATGATATTATCTCCAATCTCGGTTCTCGTCAACCATAACGGGCACGCGAGTCCACGTTTACCAATCCACATCATCATATTTCATTTTGTTGCAAATAATTTCTCACATTATAAAGTGTAAAATCGTTTGCAAAAAATGCAATAACTATGATGAATGCAAAAGTTGCAAACGAAACTTTGTCACTAGTTGAAGGGAATAATTAAAACACAATAATTAATCAATAATAATCCTAGTTGAAGAGACCGAAATATTCATAAATTAAATTAGCAAACATGTTCCCTTATAAAAAGGATTAAAGTTGCACAACATATATATATATATATATATATATATATATATATATATATATATATATATATATATATATATATATATGTACTAGCTAGTAAGTATTAATTATCCTTGGCCTGGTGGGAGAGTTGTTGTTCATCATCGCCGCCGCCCCCACCGCCGAACGGTGAAACTAAGGTTTCGACGTAGACATTGGCCTCAAAGTCATCATTCATATGAGTAGGATCGACGATATCAACTCGAGACATGTGCAACGCACGACTACTTCCTCCTTTACAAAAAACCACACGCATTCCAGATAGCACCGGAAAAGACACTACGATATCTCCTCCATTCTCGACGGTGGTCAACCATAACGGGCACGGGTATCCAGCAATAACACCGAGCGACTTCTCGAGAGGACGACAACATGTCCAAAACTTAACCCAAGATTCCGTCTCGCCGTACTTTGTCATAACCCAAACATCCATACAATGTTTCTCGTTTAAACAAGTCAAACTAAGGTAGCCTCCCAATTCATGCAACCGCGGTCGGTAATGAGTATGACTCAAAAGGTACTGCGGCCGGCCCACAATTTCGTATTTCTCCTCCGCCAAATCAAAAGCGACGATCTCCCAATTATCTCCGTATCCGCCCTCGTTGTACGGAGACAACGTAAGCCAATGCAGCTTTCCGTTCACAAACTTGCCCTTTGTAAGCATGCCGAAACCATAAGCGCGCCCAATTAGTAGGCCCTTTTCGAGATTCTCGATTTTCTTCCAAGTATTAGTCCTCCAACTGTAAATCTCCGTGGTGGTCCAACGTGGCTCCTCTCGACGCAGGATGAATACGCATACAATCTTGTAGTCGTCGGTGGAGTCATCGTAACCGAACCCGTGTAAGAAATATCCGGACCAGAAGTCCCATGCATCGGTAAGACCGTAAGATTCGGGTGGGGCGATTTTCTTGACTTGTCTTGTTGTAGGGTTCCACAAGAATAAATCCCCCTTGTCCACGGAGACGACTATTAGGCCGTTGCACGATCCCAATATCCCAAATAGAAAACTACCACGAGGGTAATATCGTCCATAATCTTTATCTTCGCCACCGTCTGACATCATCGTCGTCATGCAGTAATGAGTGGCTGGATAGAAATACCTACGGGAATTATTGTATTCTGCATCGTCGTAAGGGGACATTATTAAGGGAACGAAATCGTCCAGCGGGTGGTGATCGAAACTCGTGATGTTCGAATTCTCGTGTAGAGATTGGAGAGAACACGACCTGAAACTGCGGTTGGGGAGATCGGGGTGTAGGACGACGAGCTTGCGGTGATCGAGGCTCGACGAGTTCTTCGCCAGGTGACGTTCGACAAAATGTTTGCTGGAGATTAATGAACGCCATTTTTTCTATCACGGTGATGCATGGTTTTCGATATCTTGTCGACACTCGATTGCTTAGAGCTCATGGATCCCATTATTCTTGATTGCTTAAAGATTTAACCTTTATGCTTTATTTTACATATACATACATATATTTATAGACTAGATAGATTACAATTTACAACCATTAACTTCCATAATTGCACCATTAATCTATATATAATATAAAAAGAGAATCTATGCCCTCAATGATTGACATGTGGCAAATGATGATGTCATTTATCAAAATTGCTTAGTTGGAGTTCAATTGATGAGGTGGATTCTTCAATTGGTGAGTTGTAAATTTTATTTTGGTATGTATTTAAGTTATTTCCTATTTAACATTTATACACTCATTTTAACAATTACCACGTGTATATATATTATTTCCAAAATTAATATTTTATAAATTCGAAATAAAAAAAATCTTATTTACATTTCCAGTATTTGAAAATATATTTATTGGTTGTCTTTTTAAAAAAAATCAGTACATTCAATTTTTTTACGAATATTCAAATAATTTTTAGAAAAAAAAAAATATTTTTTTAATATTCAAATATTAGAATAAAGGAATACAATTTTTTTTTTCAATATTCTGGAATATTCGAATATCCATTCAATAAAAAAAATATTAAAATAATATATTAATATTGTTTAATAATGCATTAAAATATTCGATTTCAAATTAACATATTAATAATATATTATGAAATTTATAATTTTATTATTAAAATACAAAGAAAAATGACCAAATAAAAAACGTGTATGTTTTATTTATTTTAATTTTTTCTAAAATCAGAATATACATTTTATGATATGAAATTTGATTTCTTACCTATTTAAGATCATTATATTTAATGATATTGTTAGTTTAATGAAAACATTCAATAACCATAAATATTGTTTAATATTTTAAAATTAATTCCTAATCAATAGAAATCAAATCATCCGAATTGAATTGATGATTTCTTACCTTTTCTTTTTCCCATCTATAATCATGTTTGAAATTTGAATTCAAAAAATTTCCTAATTACTATATAGTTATCAAAACTATATAAACCCCTATCTATTTATTTCACCCTACACTATTCTTCATCACCCATTCCATTCGAGTTGTTTTTGTTTTTCGTTTTTCGTTTTCTCTTTTTGGTTTTTTTTTTTTGTAATTTTTTTTCAATTGATTTCATGCATTTATCGTATTATAATTTAATTTAGATGGTTTAAATCCGTTTAATATTTTTATTTAACAACATAACTATGCTAATACTTTTTTCTTTATGTATTTCTTGCAGATGTTGTTTACGAATCCAACTTATGTCCTATGTGCTACATTGTTTCGGTTTGCATATAATTTTTGTAATTTCATTTATTAATTTTTTTATGTAAAAGTTTGTATTTAGTTTTTTAATTTAATTGACTTATATATTTATCATTATCCAAAAATCGATTATTGTTTTGTCAAACAGAAATGAAAGAAATCGACATTGAATCATTTATTACATGTGGAAACGTGGAAATCAAAGAGTTTTTTTTATTTTTCTTTGATTTTGAAAAGAGGATTGGACAATATTGTTGTATGTACAAGTTTCACCACAATTGACATATATCATCTTTTGAATGTTTTTTTTTTTAAATAATAAAGACAAACATTTTTTGTACTTTTGCTTCATTAGTGCAATTTTGAAGTTTTATTTTATATTCTTATAGTTTACATATTTTACATTCATTATAATTTTCTATTTTATGTTTCAATCTTAATTTTTTTGAATAAATTACTACATTAACATTAAGAATATTCAAATATATTCGTTTGAACGTCCATTTTTTATGAATATTCAAATAAATTTTAGGAATTTTTTTCATTGTAATAATCGACTAATTTTAATAATTAAATATGTACATATTTTTTTAATTTTCGTAATTATAGAATAACGGGATATGCATTCAATAAATTATATATTTTTTAAAATACAACATATAAATATTTTATTATTTCATTATTTCATTTCGTAAAATATAATCATATATTAATAAAATTCAATAATGTACAATAAAAAATATTCTTTTTTTTTCTGAAAAATATATAATATTATTTTTTGTAATAGATAAAATTTCCATATGAGTATTACTTTCTCTTTCAAAAAACAAAACAATAATATTATATATATATATATATATATATATATATATATATATATATATATATATATATATATATATATATATATATATATATATATATATATATATATATATATATATATATATATATATATATATATATATATATATATATTCAATTATCTCTATTTTAAGATATGATTCATTCAAATTAACTTTATTTTTTAATTTTTGTTCAAGATTATCTGTATATATCAAATCATGACAATTTTTACATTTTTTCATAATTATATTTTTTCCCATATTATATGCATCATAAAATAGGATAAATTATGTCTTTTATTGTGGCTTAAATTCTCTCGGATTAGGTGGTTCAATTAGTTGTCAATCAAAATTAATTATTTTCAAATTAACTTAATACATATTTATTAATTGCCATGATTAACTATTTCCAAATCAATTCAAATCAAATCATTTCATTATATAATCAATGATTTCAAAATTTTAGATTGTCACTCATTTTAGAATTCAAATTTTGAAAATTTAAAATATTTTCATAATTACGTAATAATCCATGCTATATAATTTCCCACAACAATGTGATTGCCCTTGATCCAACTACTTCATATGATGATCTACATCATATTATCATATGTAATTGTCTTCTAGTGTTAATAATTATATGTAATTTTCAGCACTCGAACCTCCACCTTCTTTTTTTCCATTTTTTTTCCTCAACACGCACTCGATCCAAATACAAATCATTAATATTCCTCACGTTTCTTTTAAATTTTAATGTTTTTTTTTTATTGAAATGAGATTTATAGTTGTAGGATCCAATATTTTATAAAATTAGATCCAGTTTCAAGCTTAATTTAAATAAAATATTAAAATATCAAGTAAAACCTTTTTTTGTACGCATTTTTCAACTCCTGGCACTACGCATGTTTCATCGCTATAAATTTTTATTAGTTGGATACATATCCCCTAATTTTATGCAATTCGTTTTTATATATGAAATTAATTACTAAAATTTTGGATAGCTTTATGACCTAATTTTAATTACTCCTCATAATCTTCATTCAAATTACTTCCATCAAACTAAATCAATAATGTTTTCAACTATATTTTTTTATAGTTTCTTAGATTATTCCAAAATCTAAAGGGGTAGAAAAATCTATTATTGGTAATAATTGGTAGATGGTTTATTATTGTTTTTGTAATGATTTTTTGTTTAATAATTTCCATATAATTACTTTTTATTTACCCTTCATTTTCGGTCATAATTATATTAGTATCATTATTTGAGTTGCATCAGTATTAGTAGTAGCATTACCATTAGCAGTAGCAGTAGAATTAGAATTATAATTAGCATTGGTATATTAAGATTAGAATTAGTATATTTGGATTAACATTAGCATTAGTATATTAGGATTAACATTAGTATTGGCATTAGAATTAACATATAAGTATTAGTTTAGTATTATTATTAATACTAATATTTGTATTAGCATTAGGATTAAGATTATGATTAGCATTAACATTATCGTTAGCATATTACGATTAATATTAGTATGAATATCAATATGCATATTAGTATGAATATTAGCATTATGATTATGGTCCATATTAGTATTAGTATTACTTAGTATTATGATTAAGATTAGAATTAGTATTAACATATTAGAATTGATATTATTACGAATATTAGTATTCAAATTAGCATTATAATTAGAATTAGTATTAATATCGGCATTATGATTATGATTATAATTATAATTAGAATTAGGATTTGCATTACCATTAGCATTAGCATATAAAGATTGGTATTAAGATTACCGTTAGCATTAGCATATTTGCATTTCTATAGGGATTAGAATTATGATTCGTATTATTATTAGGATTAAGATTATGATTAAAATTAGTGTTAAGATTAAGATTGGCATTACCATTAGGATTACAATTTGGATTAGAACAATGATTGAGATTAGTATTAGAATTAAGATTAGAGTTAATACCAGGATTAGGATTAGCAATAACATTAGAATTACTAACACTAATAATAATAGTATTATTATCATATTAGTATTAGTTTTAGCATTAGTAATGGAAATGGTAATGGTATTGGTATTGGTGACGGTAACTGCAATGGTAATGGTCATAGTAATGGTATTGATATTGGTGATGGTAATGATAACGGTAATAGTATTGGTATTTGTATTCATATTGGTACTGGTACTGGTACTGGTATTCATTACTTACACAATATAGAATAAATTTTTTTATTTTCTTTTACTTTCTACTAATTTGTATTGCATATCATTGATCTTACTATTTCGAGGACTCTTTTTTAAATAAAATATTTATTTTTACGATGAATACCCCGTGCAACGCACGGGTGAAGTACTAGAACAATGTATTTGTATTAGTATTAGTATTAATATTTATCTTTGTATTAGTATTAGTATTAGTATTAGAATTACTATTAATATAAGTATTAGTAATAGTATCAGTATCAGTATCAGTATTAGTATTAATAGTAGTATTAATATTTGTATCAATATTAATATTAGTATTAGTATTAGTATAAGTATTAGTATTAGTATGATATTAGTATTAGTATCAGTATCAGTATTGCTATCAATATCAGTATTAGTATCAGTATCACTATTAGTATTAATATCATTATCAATAACAACATGAGTCTCAGTATCAGTATGAGTATGAATATGAGTATCAGTATCAATATCAATATATGTATCAATATATGTATGAGTATTGGTATGACTATTGGTATGAATATTAATATTGGTATTAGTATTGGTATTAATATTAGTATGGGTATCAGTATCAGTATCGGTATCGGTATCGGTATCAATATCAGTATCAATACGTGTATGTGTATTAATATGTGTATTAGTATTAATATAAGTATTAATATCAGTAGTAGTATATCATTATCAGTATCGATATCAATATATCTATATTATTATCATAGTTATTATCATCATCATCATTATTATTATTATTATTATTATTATTATTATTATTATTATTATTATTATTATTATTATTATTATTATTATTATTATTATTATTATTATTATTATTATTATTATTATTATTATTATTATTATTATTATTATTATTATTATTATTATTATTATTATTATTATTATTATTATTATTATTATTATTATTATTATTATTATTATTATTATTATTATTATTATTATTATTATTATTATTATTATTATTATTATTATTATTACTATTATTACTATTATTACTATTATTACTATTATTATTATTATTATTATTATTATTATTATTATTATTATTATTATTATTATTATTATTATTATTATTATTATTATTATTATTATTATTATTATTATTATTATTATTATTATTATTATTATTATTATTATTATTATTATTATTATTATTATTATTATTATTATTATTATTATTATTATTATTATTATTATTATTATTATTATTATTATTATTATTATTATTATTATTATTATTATTATTATTATTATTATTATTATTATTATTATTATTATTATTATTATTATTATTATTATTATTATTATTATTATTATTATTATTATTATTATTATTATTATTATTATTATTATTATTATTATTATTATTATTATTATTATTATTATTATTATTATTATTATTATTATTATTATTATTATTATTATTATTATTATTATTATTATTATTATTATTATTATTATTATTATTATTATTATTATTATTATTATTATTATTATTATTATTATTATTATTATTATTATTATTATTATTATTATCATTATTAATATTATTATTATGCAAATTCATATTAGTCTTGGCGTATTAGCATTAGCATTAGCATTAGCATTAGTCTTAGTATTAGTATTAATATTAATATTAATATTAACATTAGTATTAGTATGAGTATTAGTATTAGTATCAGTATTAATATTATTGTTTGTATTAATATTGGTGTATTAGTTTTAACATTAAATATTTTTATTCGAATTGGCGTATTATTATTAATATTGGTGTTGATATTAATATTAACATTAATCATCGTATTAATATTGGGATTGGTATTAATATTAGTATTATTAGTGTTGGTTTTAGTATTAATATTAGTATTGTTTTAGTACTATCAATGTTGGTTTTAATATTAGTAGCATTAGTGGTTGTTGTTAGTAATATTAGTGTTAATATTAGGGTGGCATAGGCAATTGTACGTCGCAATGTCTAGAGTTAAAAGTAGATTTGAAATAAATTTATTTATCAATTCAGAATCGGGCGATATAACTAAATTACGAGCAATATTGTGTGCACAAAAGATTTTCAGCGAATATGAAGGTAAATTACAAATAAATGTATATTTTGATTCATTAAAACATTTTTTTGGTAATATTTGCATGTAAATCAACTGTCAAATTTTTCGTTCGTTTTATTTTATCCAAAACTTTTTTTCTAAAAAAAGTTGATCCGTGCATCGCACGGGTGAATTACTAGTAATTAGGGGAAATGAGTGATAACCCCCTAATTTTGAAAATATATATGAGGAGACCCATTAAATATTTTTGTCCTAGTTAAAAACCCAAATTCTGATCTTAATTAGTGAGACCCCCCTAGACAATTTAAAATACCCCTTTTACCCTTTTAATTTAATTCAAATACTTGCCCTAATCTCTCTACCACCAAACCCACGCCGTTTTATTTCCCCGATCCCCTTTCTCTCTCTGTCTTCTTCTCTTCCTCTCTCCCTCTCGTCTTCTCTCCCTCTCTTTAAGTTTCTATCGCCAAAAAACAAAAGTTTTCTTCTCTCCCTCTCTCTAAGTTTCTGTCGCCAAAAAAAAAAAAACAAATCTCCGATGGTGGCGTCGAAGAAGAAGCCGAAGGCTGGCAAGAAGCTCTCCCAGGATGCCGGAAAGGCGGCCATCGGCGGAGAGAAGAAGAAGAGGACGAAGAAGAACGTGAAGACAAACAAGATCTAGATCTTTAAGGTGATTCGTTTTATTTTCCCCCCGTTGTTCAGTTATTTTTATTAAATCCTAATCGTTTGCTTAATATTTTTTTTGTGTTTGCATAAATTAAAAATCAAAACAAATTGGGATGCATTATGCATAGGTCAATGGAATTACCAAAAGTTTTATCTGTTCACAACCTTGTTTATCCCATGTGCACTCTTTTTGTTTCTCGATGAATATTGAAGTTTCAGTTGGTTTTTTTTTTTTTTTTTTTTTAACAAAAAGAGAGAAGTAGAAGCTTGATGATGTTATATTGATAATCGGTGGAAGTTTGCATTTTTTTAATATATATGAAATTTGAGGAATGTAGCATAGAGTGTTACTGTAGAGGATTATTATGTGAACATGAACTTGTAAATGGAACTGATTTTGATTTGTACATTGTACATTTGAACGTATATTAATAATAATTTATGTATTTCGAATTTGATTTTGTTATTGCAGTTAATGATAATTGTTGATTTTTTGTTACAGGTCTCGGTGTTTGAACAACTTCTATGTACGAAGTTTTTATCGAGAGACATGGTGTTCGTCAAATTAAATTATTATTTTTTTGCAACTGATAAATCGGAGTTGTGGTCGTATTGAAAAGTGAGATTTGAAGCTATATACCACAAACTACACTATATATGACTATACTCTATAGTCACATGTGGTCATATACATGTAGTCATATATAGTCACATGTGGTCATATACATGTATATCATATATAGTCACATGTAGTCATATATAGTCACATGCGGTCATATAAATATAGTCATATATAGTCACATGTAGTCATATACATATAGTCATATATAGTCACATGTCGTAACATGTAGTAATATATAATTATATATAAACTATGTGTTTTTTCTGATGTATAGTGATGTTGATGATCGTGTATATCCATTTTTTTGTTCGGTACTAATTGATCATGGTGATTTGTTCTTTGTTGAAGAAGTGATTGTGTATTTCGATCTATATTTGTACAAGTTAATTTATGATATCAAGATTTAAATTGTGATTTTTGTTGTTGGTGTCGGTGAAGTTATTTTTAGTATATAATAAGTGGTCTACATAGTCGGTCGACTATATATAACTCTGGGGTGAAGAGAAGGTACAAGACAATATATAACTTTGGAGGAAAAAGAATGTACATATTATA
This sequence comes from Erythranthe guttata, assembly GCF_056151865.1. Classification (NCBI taxonomy): domain Eukaryota; kingdom Viridiplantae; phylum Streptophyta; class Magnoliopsida; order Lamiales; family Phrymaceae; genus Erythranthe; species Erythranthe guttata. The sequence goes on along the minus strand of NC_142546.1, from coordinate 2,730,127 downwards.
TATAACTATACGTGACTATTACATGTACTATACTATATAGTCATATGTAGTCAATTTATGTACAGAAAATTATTAAAAATAATTTTTTTAAAAAAAATTAACAAAACAAAAAAATTTAAAAATTTAAAAATTTAAAAAATAAAAAAAAATTAAAAATTTTAAAAAATAAAAAAAAATAAAAAAATTAAAAAAATTGAAAAAATTAAAAAAATTAAAAAGGTAAAATAATTAAAATAAATTAAAATTAATTTAAAAAATAATAATAAATAATAATAAAATAAAATTTTATAATATTTTATTGAAAATTTTGAAAAATGATAAATGCAGGTCCAAATGTGTTGAATGCAGTTTCCTATTGTGCTGAATGCAGTTGGAGAAATGCTGAATGCAGTTGGGCAAAAATTACAAATAAGAGCACAATAGTACTTTTGCCTCTCCAGGGGGTTATCTCAAAGAAAGATTTTTAGGGGTGGACTTATCCCCATATATTTTTCATTCTAGGGGTGTATATCAAATGGCCCCTAATAATTAATTAATTGTCAGAGAATTCAATTAAAATCAAATTTGGACTCTATTTCCTTAATTAATTATCCATCCAAAAGTTCAAATAAAATTAAACAATTGAAATCAAATTAGGATTCTCTTTCCTTATCCAACAAACAGTTCAAATCAAATCAAAGGATTGAAATCAGATTAGGGTTTTCGTTCAAGAAGCTGATTTTTTATTTTGGGGAAAGAAAAAAAAAACAAATGTACCTATCTCCCTATGTTACTAAAACCGTATCGGACCGGTCTGATCAGAGTGCGGTTGACTATATCGGGGTGTAGGGTGACGAGCTTATACCGCTGATCGAGGCTCGACGAGTTCTTTGCCAGGTGGCATTTGATGAACTTATTTGCCGGAGATTCAAGAATGCGATTGTTTCGAAACGCACTTGAATCTCAATAGGGATTTCACCGGCAAATTAAAAACCCTGCACCATCTTCGAAGATGGTGCAGGGTTTTTGATCTCTTCTCCGTTGCCATTCTTGATTGCTTATTAATTACTAATTAGCTAGAGATTTATTAACCCTAGATTATAAAGAATCGTTTATTGTTAGGATTCAAACAATTTAGGGTTAATACATCAAACAATTCAAAAGGGGCAAATTACGCTTGCACTCGCCCCTGAGGTAAAGATTAAATTACAAAAAAAAACCATCTTGTTTGGGTAATTACTAATTACAACCATCCCTTAAGTGTTGTCTTCCACGTTTAATTTTTACGGTATCAAATTTACCTACTAAGTGAGGAATTTTTTTTCGTAAAACAATACATAATTGATGGGATGGTTATGATTATCCAAATATAAAGGGTTTTTTTTTCGTAATTTCATCTTCATTCAGGGGTGTTCATAATTTGACAAAATTCAAAATCAAGATTAGGAGTCTCTTTCCTTGTCCAATAGAATCATTCTATAAATTCAAACTTATACGATACTTACCAAGTTCAAGAAGCTAACCTTTTGTTTTTGGAAAAGATAAAAATGAAAAATATAACTAAAATTCTTTATTTTAAAATTTCATATGTATCTATTAGTTTTAGCCATATCACATATTATTTATTTTGATTTTCATATATAAACAATGAATCTATTGAATCAAGTATAAGCGTGTAAACAATCGAGTCAATTCGAACGCACATGGTTATTCAATTTTTTTTATTATACGATACTAGTAGTTCGTACTATATATTATTATTGGCGGCGAAGTTGTTGTTCGTCGCCAAACGGTGAAACTAAGCTTTCAATGTAAATTATGGCATCAGAGCCAACATCGAAGTAACTAGGATCACCAACCCTAACTCGAGACGTATGCAACACACATGGCCGTTCCTGAGAATTCGGGGGCCCTAGGCGAGGTTTAAAGAATAACTGAAAACAGGGGCCCCTATTTGATAAAACTTTATTTTTATTTTTATTAATGAGTATTCGAAATTGAATGTATTAAAAAAATATAAATAATATTTTCTAAAAATGATGAAATAAAAGATTATGGGGGTTCGGGGTTGGTGCCCCCGAAATATTTTTGAAATGTATGAGTATAAAGTAGCTAAAAATGTGGGAAAAATTTCAAAATCAACAATATGATTTGCTGGTTCACTTCCTCTCGTGACGTATAATATTTATAGCAAATACCACATTATAAATTTAATATTTAGGGGCCCCAAAGTTAGGAACATTGCAAAAATATCTATTGATCATTTAGCTTAAATTTATTTTAGAACCGATGTTCTAAAATATTATATAAAATAATTTTTTTTAAAATAAGTACTAATATATAAAATGTAAATAAAATAATTTGGGGGCCCCAAATTTTCGTAAAAATTCGGGGGCCCTTGGCGATCGCCTACTTCGCCTCCCCTAGAACCGGCCCTGAACACATTACTTCCATTATAACAACCACATCCGATCCACAAGACACGTGAAAAGACACTAAGAAATCTCCGTTCTCGATGGTCAACCATAACCGGCACGCAAGTCCACGTTTACCGATACACATCATATTTCATTTTGTTACAAATAATTTCTCACATTATAAAGTGTAAAATCGTTTGCAAAAGTTGCAAACGAAACTTTGTCACTAATTGAAGGGAATAATTAAAACACAATAATTAATCAATAATAATCCTAGTTGAAGAGAACGAAATATTAATAAATTAAATTAGAAAACATGTTCCCTAATAAAAAAGATTAAAGTTGCACAACATATGTATATATATAGCTAGCTAGTAAGTATTAATTATCCTTGGCCTGGTAGGAGAGTTGTTGGTTCATCATCGCCGCCGGCGAACGGTGAAACTAAGGTTTCGACGTCGACATTGGCCTCAAAATCAACATTCATACGAGTAGGATCGACGATATCAACTCGAGACATGTGCAACACACGACTACTACTTCCTCCTTTACAAAAACCACACGCATTCCAGATGGCACCGGAAACGACACTAGAATATATATCAACAGATCCAACTCAGCCCCAGCCTTAGTTGTAACTACACTTGTGTGATGAGGGGCGTTTGTCAAATTTTCCCTTTTATAAAATTGCTAGAGCTTATTTGAAGTTTTGTTTCTAATTTTTGATTTTCTTGCAAATAATTTCTCACATTATGAAGGGTAAAATCGTCTCCAAAAATGCAATAACTATTGGCTAATGATGAATGCAAAGTTTCAAACTTTATGTTTTATCAAATTTTGTCAGTAGTTGAAGTTAATAAATACAACAGTAATCAATAATCATAGTTGAGGACGAAATATTCATAAATGATAAATTAGAAAAGATGTTCCCTACTAAAAAAAAGATTAAACTTGAACAACATATATATATATATATATATATATATATATATATATATATATATGAGACTTACTAGCTAGCTAGTAGTATTATCCTTGGCCTGGTCGGAGAGGAGTTGTTCATCATCGCCGCCGAACGGTGAAACTAAGCTTTCGACATAGACATTGGGCTCAAAGTGAAAATTGAAATGAGTAGGATCAACGATATCAATTCGAGACTTGTGCGACACACGACTACTTCCTCCTTTACAAAAAACCACACGCATTCCAGTTGGCGATGGAAAACACATTTCAATATCTCCATTCTCGACGGTCAACCATAACGGGCATGCACCCATTCTCATCTCACCACGAGGACATGTCCAAAACTTAACCCAAGATTCCGTCTCGCCGTACTTTGTCATAACCCAAACATCCATACCACTTTCTTCGTTGAAGCAAGTCAAACTAAGGTGACCTCCCAACTCATGCAACCGCGGTTGGCAATGATTATGACTCGAAAGGTACTGCGGCCGGCCCACAATTTCGTATTTCTCCTCCGCCAAATCAAAACCGACGATTTCCCAACTATTTAAATATTCATCGTCATCATATACATCCTCTTTGTATGGAGACGTTAGCCAATGCAGCTTTCCGTTCACAAACTTGCCCTTTGTAAACATGCCGAGTTCAAAATTGCACCTAACTAGTACTCCCTTTTCGAAATTCTCAATTTTCTTCCAAGTATTAGTCCTCCAACTGTAAATCTCTGTGGTGGTCCTACGTTGCTTCATTGGACCCAAGACGAATACGCATACAATCTTGTAGTCGTCGGTGGAGTCATCGTAACCGAACCCATATATGAAATATCCGGGTCGGAAGTCCCATGCATCGGTAAAACCATAAGATTCGGGTGAGGCAATTTTCTTGGCTTGTCTTGTTGTAGGATTCCACAAGAATAAATTCCCTTTGTCTACGGAGATGAGTATTAGGCCATTGCACGATCCCAATATCCCAAATTGAAAACTACCTGCACGAGGGTAATATCGTCCATATTCTTTATCATCATCGCCACCGTCAGCTGACGTCGTCATGCAATAATGAGGGGCTGGATTGAAATACACACTGAAATTATTGTATTCGGCGTCGTCGTAAGGGGACCTTATTAAGGGAATGAGATCGTCCAGCGGGTGGTGATCGAAACTCGTGATGTTCGAATTCTCGTGTAGAGATTGGAGAGAACACGACCTGAAACTGCGGTTGGGGAGATCGGGGTGTAGGACGACGAGCTTGTGGTGATCGAGGCTCGACGAGTTCTTCGCCAGGTGGCGTTCGATGAAGTGTTTGCTGGAGATTAGTGACCGCCATTGTTTCGAAACGCACTTGAATCTCAATAGGGTTTTCACCGGAAGATTGCACAAGAGGATTTCTTCGATTATTTCTTCGGGGAGATCACGGTGCATGGTTTTCGATCTCTTGTCGACTCTCGATCGCTTAGAGCTCATAGACCCCATTATTCTTTGATTGCTTAAAGATTCAACCTTTATGCTTTATTTTACATATGCATGCATATATTTATAGATTAGATAGATTACAATTTACAACAATTAACTTATTTGCATAATTGCACCATTAATAATTAGTTGTTAAAGAATTCAATTGAAATCAAATTAGGACTTTATTTCCTTAATTAATTATCCATCCAAAAGTTCAAATAAAATCAAACAATTGAAATCAAATTAGGATTCTCTTTCCTTATCCAACAAACAGTTCAAATCAAATCAAACGATTGAAATCAGATTAGGGTTTTCGTTCAAGAAGCTGATTTTTATTTTGGGGATAGAAAAAACAAATATACCTATCCCGGATTGTTAATTACCAAGTTCAAGAAGCCGGATTTTTCAGTAGAGTTTATTTTGGGAAAAGGGAAGAAAAATATAGGGTTACAATTTTTATTTTTATTTTAATTAAGATTTAAAATTAAATTAAAAAAATAAAAAGAACCCTAATGAGGGTTTGAAAAGGGTATAAAAAAAAGATGTAAGATAATTATTTTGGTGTATGTGAGAGAAATCAATTGTTTGCTTTGGCATCTAAAGCAAAGCATCTAATTAGGTTATTGTAAGAACTAATTAATCAATGGTGATTAGAATAAAAAACACACATGTGAGACAAACTTGGAAGCATTTGATTCCTAATCATTTATTAACCACAAAAGCAAAAGGATTATCAGTACCTTTTATCCAAAGCATATATCTTCGTCTTGCCGTATAACAACGAAAGATCGAAGATCTTTTTACTTAATAGTACTAATCGCGGTCGAAGTAGGGCTGTAAACGAGTCGAGCTTTGTCTGTTTTAGCGAGCTTGAGCCCGAGCTTGTTTGTTAGAGAATATTATATTATAGAACTCTCCTAATATTAGAGAGCTTGTTTGTTAGAGAATATTATATTATAGAACTCTCCTAATATTAGAATTCTAGTATGATTCGGTTATCTAGATTAGTTAGGATTTAGTTATTTAGTCAAACTCTATTACCTTGCAATATTTCTCTAACCCATAACATAATAGGGGTTTCTATTATATTACGTATTATTATTTCTCTTCTCTCTTTCTCTATTCTTCCTTGTTGAGCTCGAGCCTGAGCCATTTTGTGTATTTTATTTATTTATTAATATTATTAGACACTTATTATTATAAGTTATAATTAAAAAATTGAAATAAAAAAAGACCTGTAATTTATTTTTTTAATTGTTTATATGAATTTATTATTTGTTTTATATTAATTATATTTAAAATTAAAATAAAATGTTAAATTAAAACTAAAAAAAAAAAGCTCGCAAACCGGATCGCGAGTTCATGATCAACTAAAAATAAGCTCGGGCTCGACTCGTCAGAAAGCTCGAACTCGAAAAAAACCGAGTTCGAGTTCGAGCTTTTGTCGAGTTGGCTCGGCTCATTTACACCCCTAGATCAGGGGCGGATTTAGGGGGTGGCCAAGTATGCCATGGACCACCCTAAATCCTAAAATATTGGTTGCTATAGTGGTAAGGATGTCCTTTTTTGTGTGGGGGTGTCATGTGTTCGAGTCCTATAGAATACTTAGAGATTACCACTATTTTTCAACCCCTCTCCTCTCTTTTGGTTTAGTTTTTTTTCAGCCCCTATCTCCTGGTTTATTTTTTATTCAGCCCCTCTCCCCTGGTTTTTTTTTGCAGCCCCTCTCCACTAGTTTATTTTTTATTCAGCCCCTCTCCCTCTTTTTTGCCTCAATTGATATTTTTTTCAGACCCTCTCCCCAAGTTTATTTTTTTTCCAGCCCCTCTCCCTTTTTTTTTTGCCTCAATTGATATTTTTTTCAGACCCTCTCCCCAAGTTTATTTTTTTTCCAGCCCCTCTCCCTTTTTTTTTTGCCTCGATTGATTTTTTTTCAGACCCTCTCCCCTAAAAACACGAAAAAATTTATTTCATTTTTTTGCCTCAATTAATTTTGTTTCAGCCCCTCTTTCCCAATTTTTTTTCTTCAGCCCCTCTTACTTTTTTTTGCCCCAATTAATTTATTTCAGCCCTTCTCCCCAAAAAGACAGAAGATTTTAGTTCATTTTTTTTGTCCTCAATAAATTTTGTTTTAGCCTTCTCTCCAAAAACGCGCCTCTCCCAAATTAGAATTCAGAACTCTAAATTTTTTTTTTCAAGCCATGAGTAAAGAGGAGAATAGATTTACACTTGGACTGGAAATAAATTTTCAATCTGAGTTGTAACTAAAACATTAGTATATTTTTACTATTTAATATTCGAATATTTGATTATTATTTTTTTCTATGCGGCATACCCTGGATTTTCATCCTGGATCCGCCACTGCCCTAGATCGAACCAAAAACAATAATTATATAATAATAAAATTAAAATAGAAAAAATATATATAAGGATAGGTAGTTATATACTTATATTCCCTGTAAAATCCATAGACAAGAACATTGTATTTTAGTTGGCCAAGAAAGGAACCCTTAAATCTCGAAAGTTGGCAAGAACATATTGATTGTACCTGAATGAGGGCATTATAGTAATTTTCTCTTACCAAATGAATCTAACATTTCTGACTAGTTGAAATTATTGCACTTTTTTTCCAACAGTCTTTCATTAATTTTTTTATCCAGAATAATAAAGTTTCTTGATAATTAGTAGTACTTGAGTGGTTAGTTAGTTTCTTGCATTGCTTTTTTTCATCATAGGAAAGAAGAAGATGATGTTGTTATGCAAGATCCACTGTCCATTGATGTGTTTCTGCAAACCCTCTCCCGATAATTCATCGTCGACAGTTTACGCCGAAGAAGAGAGTGTGATTGTGAAGAGTGACGCGAAGATTTTTCTCAAAAGCTGTATCAAAAAGCTCGATTCTTGCACCATCTCCGTTAACGAAGGTGCGAAGAAACGAGTGCATTGGAGGGATAACTTGGGGGAAGAACTTTCTGAGATCACGGTGTTTGAATCCAGGTGCAAATCTTTTTTCTTTTTCTTTCTTTTTTTTTTCTTTTTTTTCGATGTCGTTTGATTCTTGACGAGTTTAATAATGTAAGAAAAAAAATTCCATGCATAATGAATGATATTGCAAATTCTTGCATCAGTGAAACAGGGTATACCGATAACGAAGAAGGAAGCAGCCATTGTCTATGTGTCATTCTATGATGTTTGCTCCGATTCGGCATTTTTTTTATGGAGGGGAGATATTTGACGAGGCATTTGTGACCGTTGATCCAAGATTCTTCGTAAAACATAAACGCGTACACGTGTTAGTACTGTGAGTTTCATCTTTTGGCTTCGAAGAAGAGAATTAAGATTTTTCTTGCCTCTGCCCAAACTGTAAATTACCGTTAATTTGCTAGATCGAAGATAATGACGTTCAAGAAACGGAGAAAAAATATAATTGTCTGTAAAATAAACAACCTATTGACCGGCTCATTGACCAAATGTCGATTGTTATGAACCTGCATTAGTGAACAAAAATAAAAAATAGTTTCGAAAAATTTGCACTACTCGATATTTTCACAAATGGTATTATCTTATTCCTTCTTAAACTTTACGAACGAGATTCTAATAGTACAAAGAGAGCAGATACAAGTGTAACGGATGCAATTGAAAGAAACAATCGTTAACTCTTTAAAGAAAATTAAAAAAAAAATGATAGCGAGTATTCGACTGAGCTAGTCCTATATACATTATCCGATTATCTGGGAGCTCTCTTTTCTACAGCTCAGCAGCTCACTCGTTATACAATATTCTTCGAAATCGCGTTCTCAATCCAGCTTTTATTTCTTGTTGAATCCAAATAAAGATTTGATAGCATTGATGGCATTTTCGTTGATAAACGATTCATCGAATTTCTTCATAAGAGACTCGAAACCCTCCGATTTCCTGACGTTTTCAAGGTCGGGATCTGCCCGAATTCTCTGTCCAAAAACGGCAGCACAACAAAAACCGGATTTAAGAAAATAAACCGACCATAATTAATGATGTATTTTTCATACTTACTATATACAACTAACCTTAAAGTCTTCAAAACCATCTTTCATAGCATCCTCTAGCGCCGAAAGTCCAGCTTGTAGCTGCAACAAGTCACAAGGCAAATCGTAAATTAAAATAAATAAAGGGTAAATTACAACCACCCCAAAGGTATGATAAAATTACGAAAACCCCCTCCTGTTTGGGTAATTACAACAGCCCCCTCAACTAATAATTTTCTTACAGGTCCACCCTTGCGGTTTCAAATTTAATGGAATCTTCTTGATTCAGTCAAATATTATTACTTTTGTACCCGTTTTATCCCATTCGAGCTCTACATTTTTTAAGCAAGATGATCGATCATAAGATGTGTTTTTTGGCTTGTATATATCAGATTGTGGTGCATCAGATTTTTACACAAAACAAGTACAAACTAGAGCACATTCCACAGAATCTGGATGATTATTTTGAATTTGACACCATAAGGGTGGAGGTGTAATTATCCAAACAAGAGGGGTTTTTTTGTAATTTAACCATACCTCAGGGGTGGTTGTAATTTACCCATAAATAAAAAACCGAAGATTTCGGACACTTATTTTCTTGATTAATATTTTTACCTGATTAAGCTTTGAATAGCAGCAAGCTACATTGTAACTCGCTACCGCAGCTTCGTTTTGCTCCGGTTTCGATCCCAATACCGACTCGAATTTTTCCAAAGCATCTTCGTATTTTCCACTCCTTCAATAATTTTTCCGAAAAAATAAAAATAAAAAGAAAACAGAGGTGCATGATAAAGATGTTCGTTCGTAACAAGGTCTTACTTGTAAAGCTTCAATCCTTCAAAAAGATCTTTCTCTCTCTGTTCTTTTTGTTCTTTTTTCCTCAAGTAGTTTTGCATCTACATAATCGAACTTCAATTTCAGCGATAAACGAAAAGCCAAATAAACCATTGTAGATAATATATATATACATACATACACACACATATATATATAGCAGCACTTACTTGGATTTCCCTCAATTTGAGGCTAACATTACCGGAGTTCCTCTCGGCTCTGAGAATTTCCTTTTCACTCAATTCGCCCGTGTTATCCATCTTTCCTGATTAGTAATTACCAAATTACCACAATAAAATTAATCCAACGTATTTACATCCCCTTTCGAAAGTGTTCAACGTGCACTAAACATCATTATCGAGCCTAAATCACCGAAACCTCACCATATCTCTTCTGCATTTTCATAAGCAGAGGGCCGATTCTCTGTCGAATAGTGTACATGGTTCTTCCATATTCAGCGGCAGGCCATATTTCTTCCCCGAAAACTGCACTGCATTAGTTATATATTCAGCTATTATATAGTCAAATCAAGATACTACAACAACATCATATATTGTCAAGACAATAATAACTAGGTTCAGTTCAGAGTTCAGACCCACAGCAAAAATAAATCAACTCAAAATTAACAAGATCAAGTGTAAAAATTCCACAGGGGCAAAACAACAAACACCTGGTGGCCACAACTTTATCGCCAACGGTGAAGACGCCAGTCTTGTCAGCAAACCCTCCCGGCGCAATGGCGTCTATGTAAGTCCCGCCGTCTCTACCCTTTGCGAATCTCAGACCGTACGGCTGCACCAACTCCACCTCGTACTCTTCGAATTTTTCCTCGTCGCCGGCCGCCTGAGCGTCGGTTTTGGAAGCTTTCACGGCCAAGATCGATGCTTTCGACGAATGGGCATTGCAGAAAGTGGTAGACGAAAGTGGGTATTGGCTCTTGGTGTGGTGGTTGAGCTTGAGCAAACAGCACGGCGGTGGGTTTAGCTTCGGAGATGGGGCTGCTCTGGTTGGCAGCGGCGGAGAAGAAGATAGAGAGATGTAGGTGCTCGACGCCATTGATCTTTCTCCACCTTGAGCTGTGTGTGTTTCTCTGAGAATCAAGAATCATGCGGACAAGAAGAGATTGCAGAGAGACTAGTGGCTGGAGTAGTCCGGTTTGAAAATTTGGGTTAATCTTTGTGGTGCCACGTGGCGCACTTGGGAGTTGGGATGACAGGACAAAATGGAAACCGGACATTGTTTAAGAAGAATGGCCCAAATAGGGATAATTAGACTTTTGGTCCCTATATTATATAAAAAAATTAATTTTAGTCCCTATAATTTTCTTTCCACGATTTTAGTCTGTGTGTGTGTGTGTATGTACACCATGGTAGTTAATCTCACGATATATATTGCGATACGGTATGGTTCCAATCAAAACGATACAACTCGGATTATGTATCGCCGATTGATAAATACCGTTAAATATCGCGAGATATCGTATCGTATCGCTGTATCACGATACGATACGATATTGACGATATTAGTCAACCTTTAAAAAAATGAAAAAAAAACGAAGAAGAAAGAAGAAATGTAGTCAACTACTCTGAAAAACAATTTAGAACAGATTTCTTCAATATCCCAACCCTAATTTACATTTTTCTCTTCAATTTCTTCACCAACCCTCACAATATTACAACCCTAATTCAAGTTCTATAGATTCTTGCGATTCAAGACCATTCGATGTGTTTTTTTGTTGGATTTTGCGATTGATGATGACGAATGCAATCGTTTAAAATTGGTAGATGATGACGATTTAAGTGACATTGATCTTCAAAATTATGAGATATCGAATATTTTAGAAATTAGGTATTCGGATTTGAACTTAGGGACAATTTGGTTAAGCTTATTTTACACAGTTGATAAACTCTTACATTTGATAAGTTGTTTTAAGAGCTGATAAGTTGTTACGTCTTACTTTTAAAATTATTTTTTTCAAGTGTTCGGATAGTGATCTTACAAGCTATTTTATTCATTATATGACCTTAAATAAATAGGTGGGTAAAAGTACTTTTTAAAAAAATCTTATTTGCTCTCCAGTAGCCTATAATATTTTGACTTTTTAAGATCTTTTAAAAAAATTACCTAACACACTAGAATAACTCTTAAACATCTTATAAGCTCGTTTTAACGTCTTATAAGCCTAGCCAAACACTCTCTTAGATGATGTTATTTGATGAATATATATGATTTTTGTCATACTTTATAATATGATGTTGAAACTTGAATTTATACCTATTTTGAAATAAGTAGTTATATTAAATTTTACATATTTATAATATTTTTATAATGTAGATATACATTTTTTACTAGTTTAATAGTTGTTTAAATATCTTACGATACGGTACGATAACGATACGATACGAGACATGGAGAAAACGATACGAGATATTTTTACGATCCGATAACCATGATGTACACTGGCGAATCCAGGATTTTTGTCAAGGGTGTTCGGAACTAAATATCAAAAAATTCAATGATTGAGTAAAAGTTTGCGGGGGTTTGGGGACAGCACCCCCGATTTTTTTAAGGATTATAGACATTAAATAATAAAAATATGTAATATTTTCAAATTTAAAAAGATTATTCTATAAATTTTTAATTTAGAAAATATTTAGACATAAAATTCGTGAAAATATTAAAGGGGTGGTAAATAAATTAAAGTTACAACTTACAAGTAGCATAATGTGTATTTCATTAGCGGATTTTGAATATTCAAATTATAAAAAAAAATACCCATCGTTTGAAATTTAGAAAATAATTGAAATAATATGTATATATAAAACATTAAGAGTTTTGGAATAATTTAGATTTTATTAAAAGAGAAAATTGGAGAAAATGTTAAATGAATGGTAAATAAATTAAAGTTGCAATTAACAAAATATATTTTCTTGATTTTTTGAAATATGAATATACCAACATATTTGAAAAATTAGAAAACAATTGAAATAGGTGCACGTAATGGAATTTGAACCTTGTACATTTTGGATAAAAGTTCCCTACAGCTTAAATACAATAAATTTTGAATGTCAAATTCAATTAGTTTATATATACAGAAAATTAAAAATAAAAAAAAAAAGAATAGAAAGGAACAACAGCACCTTTGATAAATGTGAAGCTGACATTTTACCAGTTCGGCTACACATGGCCATGGGCCGGTTCTGGGCCGGTTCACTCTGGTTCGCGGTTTATTTTTTCCGAAACTGGAAATAAATACTTAATGGATAAATAAATTAAAAGAATTAATTTTATATGGAAAAAAAAATGAAATAAATAAAAAGACTTGAACGTATCTTTTCAGGAAAAAATGGGGTGTGAGGGTATTTATAAGTAAAAATGGGGATTAAAAAAGAGCAAATAACAGTCGGTTCACCGCGACGGTTCACTGGGCTGGTTCACGGGGCCGGTTCACTGGGTCGGTTCACTTTTTTCGGTTTTTTTCAGCTTTTTTTTTTTTTTTTTTTTAATTAAATCCGGGTGAACCGTCGGGCTGGCCCGACGGTTCACGGTTCACCTATTTTTAAAACCGGGTCCGTCCCGAGGTACACGGGCCGGTTCACGGTTCCGGGACCGGTTCGTACGGTTCGTCAACATGTCACTTCGGGCCGGTTCCAGGCCATGGGCCCATGGTCGTGCCAAAGTTCAGCAACACCATCACATTAGACATTTACACATTCACATGTATATATAAGGTAAATATATAGGGAATATTTTTTATTTTAAACCAAGGTGTTCAGTTGTACACCCTTGGGCCACACTAGATACGCCACTGTGTATGTACGAATGTATGTATGAAATATTCTTATTTAACTAAAATTAATTATAAAAATCAAAATTTGAAATATTTTAATAAAATTTAGGTAACTCGATTTTTTATCAAATCGTACGATAAACGGTACGAAATTTCGGTACAATTTTATCGAATGAACGTTCGTAAATTTACCAACTGAATGGGTTGTTCGTAAGACAATTGAGGGGATGACTGTAATTATGCAAGCAATAGGGTTTTTTTTTTAATTTTTCCCGTGAATAAACAAATAAAAAAGAAATATGTGAAAAGAAAAGAGTGAAAATAAATATGTGAGACTGTAGCACGAGAAAATAATATTCACTTCGTCGACGATGGCTATCGGTTTCTTAATCAATTGACTGGGAAGTACTTTGTCCTTCATAACCTACTCCCAGTAGACTGGTACTCGGTTGAAGGACATGTTAGTATACACAGAGAATATTTGATATGACTGCAAGTACCATCGTGCGACTTACCTTCAGCTCTGTTAGACGAATAGTAATTTCCTCCTGACCGTTTACCACGTCCCAATATTTTATATTTTCCCTCAAGTCGTCTGGATACCAAACAAGAATTCCATCTATAAAAAGCCATTGTCCAGGGGAAAGTCTATGCCATGTTGCAGAGAAACGCTTGACGGTCCAAGTACTATCCAAGATTGAATACACTCTAATGCCACTCGTAGTTGTAAAGAAAATCTTCATATTGCCAGCTTGGTTGCACAGTTCAACCGCTTGACCTGTGTTTTATCTTCCTTATCAAAATACTAATTAAGTATTCTTAACCCCTGTTGAACCAAAGTATAACTTAATCCAGATATGGTATTAATTAAAAATGATTTTAAAATGAAATTTCAAGTTCAGATTGTATTTATCCAAATGTATTAATTACCAAAAGCAACATAAGTCCGAGGAAAAACCAGAAGAAAAAATTACCCGAGGGGAACAAGTTTCGTGACTCCGCCGTCGTTAGTCGCGGTTGGACTAAGACCCAGTGGAAGGCCGATGCTGTTCGTCGTAGCTGGACTAAGGCCAGTTCCGCCGAGGGGAAGACGGGCGCCTCCGGAAATGAAATTTGCGAATCCCCTTCCGCCGTCGTTCATCATGGCTGGACTAAGACCAGTGCTCCCCAGTGGAAATCCGACATCGTTCGTCGCGGCTGGACTAAGGCCAGTGCCGCTGATGGGAAGGCCGACGCCTCTGGAAACGAAATTCACCCCCTCAGCCGTTATTCGCCATGCCAAAGAGAACGGAAATGAGAAGCACAAACACCGTTGCAACCAGAGTATTTGGTAGCGCTACCATATAAGATTGGTAGGGTTTTGGGCGGTTACTCTCAATTTAAATTGAAAGTACTGACTGAAACTAACTTGCAAATATAAGTAGTGTTGTAAGGCTTCGATCGCATGGCCTGAGTAGGCTGATGCATGGATGAAGGAAAATATGACCCTCGCTCGCTTTTGTCTTAATTTAATTGTTCCAATATATTTTGTAATAATAGTCGAAAATATGTTCCAATTACGGTTAATTTCGTAGATAGTGTTATTGTCCAAAATATTTTCCGTCTTAATTTAATTGTTCCATTTTTTGCCCGGAATCGCCCCGAAACGACCCGTTGACGAACCGGACCGGCCCGTTGACCGATGAACCGGTCCCGGAACCGTGAACCGGCTCGTGTACCTCGGGACGGGCCCGGTTCTAGAAATAGGTGAACCATGAACCGCCGGGCCGGGCCAGCGGTTCACCCGTATTTAATTAAAAAAAATTAAAAAAAAAACTGAAAAAGACGAAATTAACTGAACCAGCCCCGTGAACCGTCGCGGTGAACCGGCTGTCATTTGCACTTTTTTTAATCCCCCTCCCCATTTTTTTCCTATAAATACCCTCACACCCCATTTTTCCTAAAAAGATAAGTTCAAGTCCTTTTATTTATTTCCTTTTGTTTTTTTTTCTATTTAAAATTAATTCTTTTAATTTATTTATTCATAAAGTATTTATTTCCAATTCTGGAAAAAATAAACCCCGAATTGGAGTGAACCGGCCCGGAACCGACTAGAACCGGCCATGGCCAAGTCTAGTTGAACTGGTAAAATGTCATCTTCACATTTAACAAAGGTGTTGTTATTCCTTCCTATTCTTTTTAATTTTTAATTTTTCTGTATATATAAACTAATTAAATTTGACATTCTTTGTTGTATTTAAGTTGTTGGGAACTTTTATTCAAAGGTGTTGTTATTCCTTCCTATTTCAATTGTTTTCTAAATTTTAAAATATGTTGGTATATCCATATTTCAAAAAATCAAAAAAAAAATATTTTGTTAATTGCAACTTTAATTTATTTACCATTCCTTTAACATTTTCTCCAATTTTATCTTTTAATATAATCTAAATTATTCCAAAACTCTTAATGCTTTATATATATATATATATTATTTCAATTATTTTTTAAATTTCCGACTATGTGTATTTTTTTATAATTCAAATATTCAAAATCCGCTAATGAAATACACATTATGCTACTTGTAAGTTGTAACATTAATTTATTTACCACTCCTTTAATATTTTCACGAATTTTATGTCTAAATATTTTCTAAATCACCCCAAAATTTATAGAATAATCTTTTTAAATTTGAAAATATTACATATTTTTATTATTTAATGTCTATAATCCTTAAAAAAAATCGGGGGTGTTGTCCCCAAACCCTCGTAAACTTTTACTCAATCATTGAATTTTTTTATATTTAGTTCCGAACACCCTTGACAAAAATCCTGGATTCGCCACTAGTTGTGGATTGAAGTTGTTTTGTATTAGTTTGTTATACATAATTAGTGATTTTGTATTTTATTCTGGAAAAAGTAAGCAAAAAACATACGAAATTGTAGTTGATTTTGAAAATATTATAGTTGATTTCGTAAATTTTATAGTTGTTTTCGAAAAATTTATAGTTGATTTGAAAATCAAAAACTAAAAATTCAAACAAGAAATTCTAAAATAAACGTTCATTAATAAAATATATATATATATATATATATATATATATATATATATATATATATATATATATATATATATATATATATATATATTAATTTTTTTAATTTTTTAAATTTTTAATTTTTTAATTTTTTTTTAGTTTTTCAATTTTTTTAAATAAAAGTATTATAGTTATAGAAAAAATTAAAAATGAAAAAGGTATTAAACTAGTGGATAATTAATAGTAGAAAGGGGCAAATTTGAAATAAAGAAAAAGTTGGACCTATCACTAATAATGAAAAAGAGGTTGGATCCACCCCTTATTAAGAAAAGGCTAGAGGGAATTATCACTAACAGCCCCTTAATAAACCACACTAATTAATAAACTAATTATTAAGAAAAGGCTAGAGGGAATTATCACTAACAGCCCTTTAATAAACCACACTAATTAATAAACTAAGTTGTTACATTGACTTTTTGGTTTTCTTCTCTTAAACTTCTGTTATTGACAATGAGTAGGGTATAAATAAAACTAGGACAGTCGAATTGAAATTTGCACATTCTGAAAATTTTCAATTTCGTATACTTAGCCTTAAATCTCCTTTTTTTACTCGTATACTGATTTAGTGCTTTGAAATAGGAATTATATGTAAGTGTACATGATATTGAATCTGTAAAGTATCTTCAGTGAACGGATTGTACAGGTCGTACTGCCATTGGTTGAACTTGCACAAAAATAAGTTGTTCAACGTACACACATGTGAGCCTTCTTCTCAAATTTAGGTTTAACGCCTCAAACCTCTACCCAAATGAAGAACAGGTTCCGATATCTTTCATCTTCAAAGATAAGAGAGTTTTGTAGAAAAGTACTTGTATTAGATCTGTTGGATATTTACAAAGGAAGTCTCTACACCTATTTATATTAGGTCACCTTCTTAATGGACGATGGAGATCTATTTGATCTAATGGTCAGAAGTTGTTCAATAGAACACACCAAAGTATTCCTACAAAATATCTACAAATTGAGGGTTTTAGAAAGTTTTCTAGAATCCTCCAAGAATACTGGCTAAGTTTTAGATTTTAAGTTCGCAACCCAAAATATCTACAAATGGAGGGTTTTAGAAAGTTTTCTAGAATCCTCTAAAAATATTGGCTAAGTTTTAGACATTTAAATTCGCAAGGGAAACTATCAAAGGGTTTTAGAAAGTTTTTTAGAATCCTCTAAAAATATTGGCTAAGTTTTAGACTTTTAAATTCGCAATCCAAGCCAAGGGAAACTATCAAATGGGCCAAAACTGACATTACTTTCTATTGGATGTCAGGTGAAAAAAAAGTTATTGTTCTTCGGTAGCCGTATCGCTGTCTAACAAATTATTTCCTATGAAAACGCATCCAATTATGAAAATGAAACCAACACCGGTGCCTTGCAATCAATATAGCAAAAATGAATAAGTCATATAAAATCTTGCTATATAATATTTAAATAATTGTATAAGTCAATATAAAATCTTGCTATATAATATTTAAATAATTATATATACACTTACAAGAGAGTTGAGATACTTAGGGTTGTTCATGGGTCGGGTCGGTTGAATATCGGCCGATTATCGGCCCGACCCGACCAACCGACTATTGCAAAAATGTAAAACCATTATCGGCCCGACTATTATGGGTCGGGTAACGGTTGGCAACCGACTTTTTCGGTTGCCGAAATAGTTCGGTTCCAAATTATCGGCCACAGTAAATTTAAAAAAAAAAAGAAAAAAAAGAAAAAAAAAAAATCAATTTTTTTGCTTAGCCTGATTAAAATTCATCCCCTAACAATTATAAAACTACATTACAAAATCAAGTTTCAACATGTATCTCAAATTACAGACTTCAAATTCAAAAAAAAAAAAAAAAAAAAAAAAAAAAACCAGCAATAAAAATAAAAAGTCGGTTGGTCGGGTAATATCGGCCAACCGACTTTTCATCATATTAGAAACTATACCTGACCCAACTAAACTTGGGTCGGTTAAAATTATCGGCCCAACCAGAGCGGGTCGGTTGGTGGGCAATTATCGGCCACAAAAGTCGGGCCGATAGTGGGTCGGTTGTCGGGTAAAACCGACCCATGAACAACCCTAGAGATACTCATGGGGATGAACAGGCCGAAATCCATCATCTCTACCTTTCAAATCCGACTGCCGGATGATAATATGAATATGGACAGAATATTTTCTTTCTTTTGAATAATTTTTCAATATCCATAATTATTTTTTTCATGTTTAGAAAGCTATGTATTCTCTTTATTCTACTCAAATTGCAGACATGGTTAGATTTAAGTCTAGCAAGTTTGGCAATTAGCATGTTTACAGGCACCTTTAAACCACATATACACTTGCATAGAAATCCACTAAGATCATGAGGTTGCTGGTAATTTGCTACGGCTCATAGTAATTCCTCTATTTCAATGAATGAACATTAATTCCTATTTCAAAATACTAATTCATATTCTTCATCTATGTTGAACCCAAATACAACTTCATCCAGATATGGTATTAATTAGAAATAATTTTAAAATTAAATTTCAAGTTCAAACAGTATTTATCCGAATGTATTAATTATCAAAAGCAACATAAGGCCGAGAATAACAAGAAGAACAAGTTTCGTGACTCCGCCGTCGCTAGTCGAGGTTGGACTAAGACCCAGTGGAAGGCCGACGCCGTTCGTCGCGGCTGGACTAAGGCCAATTCCGCCGAGGGGAAGGCGGGCGCCTCCGAAAATGAAATTTGCGAATCCCATTCCGCCGTCGTTCGTCACGGCTAGACTAAGATCGATGCCCCCAGTGGAAATCCGACGTCGTTCGTCGCGGCTGGACTAAGGCTAGTGCCGCTGAGGGGAAGGCCGACGCCTTCGGAAACAAAATTTGTCACTCCCCTCCGCCTTCGTTCGCCATGCCAAAGAGAAAACACCGCTGCAATCAGAGTATTTGGCACGCCGTCGTTCGCCATGCCAAAGAGAACGGAAGGGACAAGGACAAACACCGCTGCAATGAGAGTATTTGGTAGCGCTGCCATGAGATTGGTAGGGTTTTGGGTCTCAATTTAAATTGAAAGTACTGATCGAAACTAATTTGGTACAAATATCCCAAATCTGCAAATATAAGTAGTGTTGTAATTAAAATGAATTACAGTATTAAAATGAATTATAACATATTAATTTTTTAATAGTTTATAACTTATTTTGATATTTATCTAAATTGTTAATTAAAAATAATTAAAGTACTTTATATATTTAATTACCACATATTATTTTTTAAATAAACATTTAGGTGATTAAATTTATAACGTACATGGGCCGGTTTTATTGGTTAACCAACCCACTTTTGACTCACTTTTCTTGATTGATAACATATAATTAACCGGCCAATACAGTTGTGCCGGTAATTTTATCCAACCCATATACAAATCGGTTGGTCAATGGTCTTTAGTTTACTCCAAAGTCAATTGATGGGTTTATATCGATCAACCCACTTTTTTAATAATAAAAATTTTAACCGACCCATACAATTTCTATTTTAAAACTACATGGAACTCCCACAACACATATTATACAAATACATATATATATTGTATGAATAGAGAGAGAGAGAGAGAGAGAGAGAAACGATAGATTATATATAAATATAACCATAAACAGCAATCATACATTGAATTTTGTAGTAGGTTCATACAAAGCCGCATCCAACAAAGCTCTAACCAATTGCTGGATTTTTCAGTCTACCATTTTTCTCACCTACATTTTAGATAAACTAAATTCAACAAAAACCCTATTATTCGCGAATGACGACTCCTCAGCACAACGTCGTCAAATCTCGATTTACTTAGTAACCATATCCTGGAACAAAAAAAACAAAAAAGGTTCACCTCTTTGTATAAATGGCATAATGGTAAATACGAAATGATGTACTTCACGCAATACCTGAATTGTCCATAGGGGTTCCAGTTACAGCCGGTTCAGGCTCCTTAATCTCAACAACCACACAGTCGGACATCAAAAATGTCTTTGCCACCGACGATGCATGCTCTAAGCAACATCTCACCACCTAAATAATTAAACAAACGTTTTTTTAAGAAAAATTGCTTATGTGGATTTCGAATTTAAATTCATAAATATTAATTACTACGCGAAAAAAGCATCTAACCTTAGTGGGATCGATGATTCCAGCAGCCATGAGATCTTCGTAAACTCCAGTAGCAGCATTGTATCCGTATTTCGGATTGTCACTTGACAGCACCTGAGAATACAACGGGAATTAAATTTACTATGTGACCATGTGAATATATTGGAACGGAAGTACACGCGTGTGAGAATGAAGTACTCGCATGCATACCTTCTCACTGACAACACTTCCGTTAACACCGGCATTCTTGGCAATCAACTTCAATGGATAACTCAAAGCTCTTTTGACGATGTCTGCTCCAACCTGGATCCAAATCATTTCCTCAATTAATTCCAATTCAAAAATTAAAAAAGAAATCGTCCCTAAAACGATATCTGAAAACATCTTTCCAGCATCAATTTCGTTTTTACCTTTTCCTCGTCATTGGCAAGAGTTGCCTTGATAGCGTCAACCTTGGATGCAAGCCTCAATAAAGTACATCCACCACCAACGACAATTCCTTCCTCGACAGCAGCCTGTAAAGTGGTTTAAGAATTTAATAATATTACGAAACCAAATCCCACCATCAAAAAATTGAACCACTAATAAGCTCACCTTAGTGGCATTAAGAGCATCTTCTACTCTAAGCTTCTTCTCTTTCAGCTCTGTTTCAGTTTGTGCTCCGACCTTCAAATTTCCGCAGTGTTATTTAACAAGTTTCACATATATGTGAAAGGTTTGAGAAAAAAAAAAAAGGATAAATTTTACCTGGATCACGGCAACACCTCCAGACAGCTTAGCGATTCTTTCGCTCAGTTTCTCTTTTTCATATTCTTGGTCTGCCACCTGTTCAAAATAATAATGCATTATTAGTGAACTTGTGGAAACAGTGAACCTAGTCCATACTCGATACATTAGTTTTAAGTAAAGGGTAAAAGGTAAAAGAGAAACACCTCGATAAGGTTTTTAATCTGAGCAACACGTCTGTTAACAGCTTCTTGACTGCTCCCATTTCCGACAATTGTTGTGGTGTCTTTGGTCAACACAACCTTAGCGGCATGTCCCAAAACGTCCTTATCTGCCTTGTCTAATGTTAATCCAACTTCCTCTCTGATCACAGTTCCTGTATAATTAGAGAAAAGATATTAGTACCTGAACCGTACAAACACTTGAATATATGGCCGTTGGGCAAAGAAGGATAACCGAACAATTACCTCCGGTCAAAATTGCAATATCATCAAGATATTGACTCTTTCTTTCACCAAATCCAGGAGCTTTGAGAGCAGCAACTTTCAGTGCCCCTCTTAGCTTGTTCACAACAAGGGTGCCGAGAGCTTCTTGCTCGATATCTTCAGCAATAATAAGAACGGGATAGCTACCTCTAATAGCATCTTCCAGGACATTAATCAGATCTCTGGCGTTTGTAATTTTCTTGTCAACAAGCAACAGCTGCACACAAAAAAAATTATTAGATTGAAACATGTTTCTAAGGTCTTATTTTTGCTTGGGGTGAATAAATGCATACCTTGCAGTTCTCGAACTCAACGGTCATTTTCTCAGTGTCGGTCACGAAATAGGGAGAAATATAGCCACGGTCAAACTGCATTCCTTCAACAACATAAAGACTGTTTTCGGCACTTTTGCCTTCTTCAAGAGTCACAACACCTTTCCTACCAACTTTGGCCAACGCCTCGGCTATCATTCTTCCGACCTCGTAGTTGTTCCCTGCACTTACTGCAGCAACATCTGCCAGTTCACTATCTTCAACCTGCCATTTTATACATATGTTAGTAAATCATAACATTCAAAATAAAGTCAAACTTGTCAAAACAAAGATTGATATGGATACCTCTTTCGACATTAACTTCAACTCAGCTACCAAGGCTTTTGTAGTCTTTTCGATACCTCTAGTGATAAGAACTGGATTTGCTCCAGCTGCAACTACCTGAAAAAACATATTTTTTGTTAAGATTAAATTCAACAAATCTGACTTTAAACAGTGTAGGTATAAGCAGAAAAGAGACGAGGCATGTACCTTAACACCTTCAGCAATAAGACCCTGTGCAAGAACAACAGATGTTGTTGTCCCATCACCAGCCAAGTCATTAGTCTTTGCAGCTGCTTGTCTCACCAATTTAGCTCCAATGTTCTCAACTGGGTCTTCTAACTCAACCTACATCAAAATCAGTAATATCATAAATTCATAACCCGGGATCAAATCACTTCATCAAGTTAATTCCAAACCATCCCATGTGGTGCTGAGGTGGAACGGGAAGAAGTTGTGTAAAAACTTAAAATAACCTCGCTAAATGGAAAAACACCACGAAACCGCATTTTCGAATTAATTTTCAACTAATATGATTGAATTACAAATTATTAACTCACTAAAACAAAGATTATAAATCAAGAAAGTTATAAATCACTTAAGTCAGTTAGAACATGTAAACCCATATCATCTTTAAAACCGAAGGAAATAGTACGACATATTAAAATCGGGACGACTCGAGACTAGATGTCACTAATAAAACTTTTAAGGTTGGAAGTTTAATTTCTTTCATATATAACTCATTTGGCAATAATCAAGACAGCTGTTGCCTATCCACTAAGAACATATACGCTGATAACTGAAGGTTCTCCTCAGTCAAGTTTACCTCTCTGGCGACTGTAACTCCATCATTGACGATTTTGGGGGCACCGTATTTGCTCTCAAGAACCACATTTCTTCCTTTAGGTCCAAGGGTAACACCGACTAGATCCGCGAGTTTGTTAACACCAATCTGACAAAAAGAAAACAACCCATTAATAACGACCGCAGATAAAGATATATATCACCTGCCACAAATCGAAAAAGTTCCAATTACTCACTTGGAGTTTCTTTATAGCAGAGCCATCCTTGTTGAAGTACAAGTCCTTTGCAGCTGCTGTTATTTGAGACGAACGTTGTTTACGGAGTACAACGCTATTCCTCCTCCCAAGTGAACTAGAAGATATGGAAGCGAGCGACGACAGCTTGTTCGAAGCTGCAATTTTATTATCCATTACCCTGCTGCCAGTGGCAGCCAACGAACCAACTGTGGACACGCCAGCAAATGTAGACGCCATTTTCTCGGTGAACCTGATATCATCAACAAATTATAATAATTAACAAGCTTACATTTCATAATGCTGGAATTCATCTATCGAAAAAATGCAAACAAGAAGAAACAATTCTGACCAACGAAAAGTAACATTTCGTAAACAAATTCCATTTTATCCTCCAACTAAAAAGAAATATGCTGCTTTTAGCTAGCAATGCAGCACCATTATTGAAGAACATAATGCCTTACTTTCTCTCTCTAACTAGAATACCACAAAACCAAAATTCTTCGACCCACAGCTCATTTCATATAAAAAAATTCATCTTTACTGAAACAATTCATCTAGAAAACTCAAAATTCATAACTGGATAAGCTGAATTTCATCGAGTAAACAAAACCAGCAGTTCAAATGTACAGTAAAACCATCGATAATCAACACTACACAGAAAAAAACATTTCAAAATACCCAATTCGAAACAATTAATCGACAAACACTGCATAATTGAAGAACAATCTAAGAATTCAATAAGCAGCTCACCGGAATAAGATTGGAGATTGAAGAATGAGGGCGTAGGAGAGTTGGGAGGATGAGGGTTTATCTATAAAAAGGAGGCTGGTTGTTGAATGAAGCGGATGGATAGATTGGTTAGGTTTTTAGTAGGGGATTGAATGAGTGAGTGAGTGTGTGTACTGTGTGAAGAATCTAGGGCTCAGATTCGTTCGTGAAGTTTCCGATTGATCTCAGCCGTTGAATGGATGTTTTGTCGTGGAGAGGAACACTCTAGAACGTTTAGCACAATATCTTTATTAATCTTGTAGAAATTTCTCGAGGAGTGTAATTTCGGTAGAGTGTAGAAGTGAACAAAATAATATTATAATAATATATTTAGATTATATTTAAATTATGAATTTGAATTTTTCTTAACTATGAATAAATGAATATATTATTATAAGGCTACTTTTGTAATTGGACCTAAGTATTATTGTGTATGTTACGGCTTAATTCCACTTCGTATCCTTGAAATATCGCATTTTGGCATTTTACACTACTGAGAAAAATTAATAGCAGTTTGCATTCTCGAAACACAATAAATCATGCGTAATGCACATCGGGTAAATTTTTAAAGCTAGTGAATGCAATTTAATATATGTCGTTATATTTTCTTAGACTGGCAAATATCAAATCATTTTTTTCCAAACTACGAAGTGAAAAAATAAAAATACATCACATCGACATATTTGAAAATTATATTTTCTTTATAAAAAAAGAACAAAAAAAAACTTTCAGCTATTTCCTTTATCAAGTTATTTGAAAGTCATATTTTCTTCCAAAGATTTTCCCCAATTACAACTAAATATCGATCAGTCGATAATCTAATGATAAAATTCTATTTTATTTTATTTTGTAACCAAAATTAGTTTCTTTGTCAATTTGGTGTGACTTCTATTTTTATGCACTTTGTACACTCGAAATTAGGTTGGCTATGAAAGAAAATAACTATTTAATTTGATATTATCCACCATGGGAATAAATAACAATAAAAAAAATAGTTGTTCTTATTGAGTTTTAAATATTCAATTCATGGTACATCATGGATGAATTATCGTATTTTCAGGATGCAAAGTGCTATATAATTTTTTTCAAGGATGTAAAGTGCCAAAATACTCTATTTCAAGACTGCAAATTGGAATTAAGACAAGAAGTTACACTTAATTTTGAATATACAAAGTTTTGTGACAATTTAAATTTTCAATTAATAAATACTACTTGCATTATTAACAAAAAAGTTGACCAACATTGACCAGTTCAGTAACTTCAATGAATCTCTTCATTTTTGCACCCAATGGGCCGAACAAACCTATTGGCCAATCCAGTTCAATTTTTTAAAAATATGTGTTTATAATTATATTCCAAATATATTCCATTTTAACATTAAATAAAGTACACAAATTCTCAAAATTACAAAAATCTCCTTGATTTGAAGTATCAAAGTCAAACCTCGAGGGTAATTTCGTAAAACCCTCACAATTATTTACAATTATTCCCCCTTTGATTATACGACTATACTTCCCACACATACAAATAGGTCGCCGTCTCGACCCATCTCGTCGCTAGAGCAAGACGAGCACAACATCCAACATAAAATTTGCAGACTATTGCACGAGAATGAATAATTTTCCGTTTCTTTTACTATAAAAAATCATCAACAAGAATTCTCATTACAACTTGTCATCACTTGTAAGAAGATCATCACTACCAAATTGAAGTGGCTCCAAAGAATCAACTATATCTCTCATCAAAGGCCTTGCTTTCGAATTCTTGTTAAGACAATGATAAGCCAACATAGCTGCTTTATTAACACCCTTAATTGGATAATCTCCTCCTAATCTTGGGTCGACAATGTTAATCACTTTCTTCTTTTCTCTAAGCAACGGGAGCGCCCAATCCGTGAGATTGTGTTGGCCCGGCGGCCTCGATCTATCCAGCGATTTTCGGCCCGTGATAAGCTCGAGAAGGACCACTCCGAAGCTATATACGTCGCTTCTAGAAGTTAAGTGCCCTATCAAATCGAGACAAAAGCCCGTTTAACGAAAACATGTATACGGTCTTTTTAAGGGTTTAAGGGTAGAATTGTAATTTTAGCCATCTATGTTTGGCCGATTTTGTGATTTTACTCCTATGGGTTTGTCCTATTTCGATTGAATTTTTAACTTAAGACCCGTTTATTAATGATGTCACTAAGGAACTCGACGAAATTTACTTATACGGACACTTCAATATTATAAATGCTCTTCTTACATGATTTATAGATGACTGAAATTACTATTTTGCCCTTAAAGAAAAAACTAGTCGGAGATTGAAAATGTCGGAAATACCTGTCATTATGTACTCTGGTGCTGCATAGCCGTACGTTCCCATTATACGCGTAGATACGTGGGATTCGTCTCCTTCGGGCCCGTCTTTAGCTAGTCCGAAATCGGCAAGTTTTGCATTATATTCCTGTTTAAGAGTGTATTATATATGTTAGACACATGAATTATGTGCATGTATAGACTATAAAATCTTTTTGGTAGAGACGAGAGAATAATTCGGAGTTTTTAAGAGACGAAACTTGGTCTAATAATATGTTTGACGTCTTAAAATCGCGATAGATGACCGGTTTATCTGCTTCGTGTAGAAAAGCAAGTCCCTTTGCTGCGCCGAACGCAATCTTCATTCTAGTTGACCATGGAAGCGGAAGCAGCACCCCTGCAATATTTCGATTTTTTCTTTTTTTTATTTTTCAACCGTTTATTACAATTAAATTCTAATAGGTTGTAACGAATGTCTACTTACTCGAAAAAAGATTGTTTTCGACACTACCACGAGGCATGTACTCGTATATCAAGACTCGATGCTCGTTTTCACAACAGTATCCAATCAACTTCACTAGATTTGGATGAGAAAGCTGCCCCAAAAACATTACCTCGGCCTAATTAAAAAAAAAAAATCGAACATAATTAACAATTTCAATTATTATTTGGACATAAGTAAATAATTTTAATTATATATACCATCCATTCTCGATGACCTTGATTACTGTTGACTCCATCGTGAACTTTAACAGCAACAGGTATCGGTTTAAGTAATTCTTCTTGTTTTACATCTTCGGAAATATTAATGTAACCTTTGTAGACATTTCCGAATCCACCTCCTCCCAAGACGTAATCTTGTCTGAAATTCTCGGTGATGGTTCTCAGTTCGTCGAACGTAAAAACGGTTAGTTGATTGGCTGCCATACACCCACGAAGATCTTCCACTTCTTCGGGATTCGATGGTAGTTTGTAGTCGTCTTTTTTCGCTTTTCGCGATGGGTTTTTTTCCTTTTCGAGTTCTGTAAAACGAAACGAAACATTTTTTTAAAGACAGACCTGCATCAAGATTCACAACTTTCGGAGTTCTCCTTTTAAAAGGTGCTCAATAAATTCGATCAAAAGCGAATAGCAACAAGGAAAAATTCGAAAACTAAAAAAACGGAGAATTAAAAGAAGATTCTCAGACAATAAAGATTAACCTCTTTTGTGTTTCTTGAAAAAAAAATATGATCTTTTTACATAGTAAGTAAATATTCATTAAAAAAAAACAGGTTTCATATATGACTGTAACACCAATCAAGATTAACCCCTTTGGTGTTTCTACATAGTAATTAAATATTCATTAAAAAAAAAAAACAGGTTTCATATGACTGTAACACCAATCAAGATTAACCCCTTTGGTGTTTCTTGAAAAAAAATAATGATCTTTTTACATAGTGAGTAAATATTCATTAAAAACAAACAGGTAACACATGACTGTAACAACAATCAAGATCACACACTTGTCCAAGAAAAAACAGAGGAAGAAGAAAAATCACCTGATTTTGCATTATAAGGTACTCTATATATTGAGGGTTTCCCCCCACAGCAGCAGCAGCAATTTCCCATTATACACCAACCAAACAAGGCACAACCAAAACCCAAAAAAACCCAACTTTTTCTCAAGAAACAACAACTGCCCACAAAACCATTAATCCAAGAAAACCCAAAAAAAAAAGAAAAAAAAAAAAAAGAGAGAGAATAGAATGTGAAAAGGGTTTTCAAGAAAAGAAGAAGTGAGAATGGGGGTTGACTGTAAATTGTAATGATTGTTGAAGGTGGGGTTTTTGTTTTCCTTTCTTTTTTCTGTTGGTTGAGTTAGTGCGCCTCCCATTTCAAATACCCACCACTCCTTTCTCTCTCTCTCTCTCTCTCTCTCTCTCTCTCTCTCTCTCTCTCTCTGTGTCTCTCTCTCCCATTTCCTTTTTTTGTTGCTTTGTGTCTCTCTCTACCCTTTTTGGATTGGCGTGCGCATGGATGAAAATGCATACACGCCATTTTTTCCATAATAAAAATTTAAACTTTATTCATAAAATTGTTTGGTTTAACATATGCAACCAACCACCTTTACCTACTTACATGAACTAACTTTGTGCTAAAAAAAATCATCCATATTTAGAAATTCCACTACTGTATGACTGTATCTCAACCTTTACTTCTTTTTTTTGTCCTGGTGATTCTGATTATGTATGCAATATGAATGAAATTAATCTTCGTAAAGTTTCCGTTTTTTTTCCTTCTTTCGATGAAATAGTTTCGACTGAGATGTTAAGAAAGAAAGCAATAGGATATGAAAAATCTTACCTTGGTTTAAAGAAGATGTTTTGAACCATTGATCCAATGTAATGAGCACCACACTGCAATAAGACAGTTAATTTTGTCTATCTATGTACAATAAGACGCTCGTTTTTCTCTTTCTCGGTTAACCGAAAACCACGCTCTTACAATCCATCGATTTACCAAGATATATAGTACGTGTAATCATCGGTTAACTTGTGTTCTTAACAAGAAAATATCATCGTTAAAAATCATTGAACTCGACTAATGCAAACACATCAATAGTTTGGAATTCATTGTTCGAATTATATATACATATCTGTGACTTTTTCTTCTGTTTCCATATTAACTAAAGCCCATGCAGCAACTTTTCCGATCGGCTTTTCATCCATAGTTACGAATACGGATAACCGAATTCTGTCGAACTATAGAAGTACTAACTATATACGACTTATCTGTCAGAATATCGATAAAAACGACTACTGCCTACCATCTGCGTAATCTTATACTAATTAGGATTACTAAAACTAAAACAAATATTCTAAGTAAGAATTATTTCTCAACAAAAACTAACTTACTGCAGAACCTCTCAATTACGCATTCAATGAAATCGGGATGTAATTAAATGCAATCATACACACGAACAAGAATTGACGACGATACTCACAAAGCACGTCTTCATTTTTTACTTGCAAACGAAGGTGAAAAAAAAAATCAGCGTGGCGTAAAAGACTAGTAGTGGATGAATGAGACCCTTAATCATAATCCTAAAATCGCGCGCGATTCGCGCAACTTGCTGGTAATAAAGAAAACCTAGCTAACTATATAGGCTATGATTTTTTTTCATTACACACAAAAAAAATATATGGGAAGGTTCTTGAATTCTTACACACCTAGGATTCTTGCAATCTTACGACATCATATAAAACATTTAAATATAAAACTATATAGAGCAACGGAAGTTTGTTAGATCGATCATAATAAACGGCAAGCAAGCTTGCTTGAGCTTACATATAGCCTCATGCAGTAGACACTCATACTCTGGTTAGTAGACGTATTCATGCAGCCCAATACTCGACAACTAATTCTCATGAGTGCAGTCTACATATACCTATTGCATATTATTAACCAGTAAAAATAAATAAAAGTATAAATTCTAAATTGAAATGCATTCAAAAATCGAGTACTGACGTGTATTATCGAAAAAATATTAAAAGGGTTTTCTGCTACATTCTTGTAACAACTACCAGTCAGTCACCTATTATCGCTAATTATTCGGAAAACGATGCAAGATTCTAGTAATCTTGGTTTAATAAAAATTAATCATTAATTATTTTGAAAAATTGTGCTGATTCGAGTAATCATCTTCGTTTAATAATCAGACCTCATCCAGCAAAAAGATATGGCTACAGAAAGTTTGTCTGGCATTCTTATTCCCTTGATCAATGATGAAGTCACATGATATATATATATATATATATATATATATATATATATATATATATATTATTATATTGATGGTGAGCTTCATAAAGGTTGTTTCTTGCCTTATACAAGAGTTCGTATACTGGTATAATATACGAGATCACATACGCAGAAAAAAACGAGAGATGTATATCAATTATTTGCTGCCTATTTATACGCTGCGATCTTTCAATGATTTTATTTTCGTATCGAATAGAAGAGAATGGGCAAAGCAGCTTGCCGGTGTTTTTGGGGCTTGTCTCTCTCACTTTCACTTTGTTTCATACACTCGATATCCACTTCTCATGTAATCTTCATTGCTTACAGTACTTCTTTCGATCTCCTTTTTGTCTCCTCGACTAATTATTACGATAAATCCTTTTTCATTTTATTGTCTTTCTTTCTTTTTATTTCATGCTTATCGATCGCAGGTTTACATCGTCTACCTCGGCCACGTTACCCGTAACCAAGATCACTATCTTACGTCCAAGAATCACGTTCGTCTCCTTAGTAACGTATTTCAGAGGTCTCGATTTTTTATTTTTTTTCTGCCGGAAAAAATGCATGCATATATAAATATAAATATATTTACAATTTATTTAATTGTATTTAGCGACGAAGAAGCGAACGAAGCGATGGTGTATAGCTACAAGCATGTCTTCTCGGGCTTTGCTGCCACTCTTAATGAAAGCCAAGCATCCATCTTAGCAAGTAATTAAATCTACATATATATCTTTTTTAATTTTTTTTTTCTTCGAGAAATTTATATAAATGGAAACGGCTAATTATATATACAGATACGATGGGCGTTATATCGGTTTTCGAGAGCAAGTTACTACATCTGCACACGACAAGAAGCTGGGATTTTATGGGACTTAACCTAGACTACAGTCAAGGAACTCCATTGCAGTTAACTCATGGCGAAGACGTAATTATCGGAGTTCTTGACACAGGTTTTCGTTCGTTCAATATCTTACCCACAAATTTAAAAACAATATTAAATTAAAAACTCTTGTTTTCTAAGTACAGTCCTCATGCAGTAATATCTAGCAAGTCGAAAAAACGAAACATCTCGATATAAACACAGACACACATAGAAGGCCTATGTAGTTATCTACATTTGCCATGAGTCTAAATAAATCAGTAATTCAATGTACAGTAGAACCTCGATAAATTAATAACCTTGTTTAAAAAATATTTTCTTCCAGCACCCCTATTCGGTAAAAACGTATTAAATTATCAGTTCCATAATTTAATATTTCTGTAAATTAATAGAATTTCGTTAGTCCCACCTATATTAATTTAAACAAGTTTAACCGTACGTACATGCATGTACAATCCTCCTACAGTAGAACCTCGATAAATTAATAACATCGATTAAATAATAGTTTATCTGGGCCCCGACTCGATGAAAACGTGTTGAATTATTAACTCGATAATTTAATAATTCCCTAAATTAATAGAATTTCTCTGGTCCCGACTGTATTATTTTATAGAGGTTTAACTGTATTTTGAATTTGAATTTCAATTTTTTCACAAATTTTTGTATATAATGTATGTATATATATGAAAAAAAATATTACTTTTTAATTGGGAATGAATTTAGGGATTTGGCCGGAATCTGCAAGTTTCAGAGAAGAACCTGAAATGGGGCCGATACCAAAGTATTGGAAAGGGGAATGCGTCGCCGGCGAGAATTTCAACCCTAAAAAAGCCTGCAACAAGAAACTCATCGGAGCTAAATATTACCTCACCGGATTCCAGAGAAGATTCGGTAGAATCAACAAGACGACAAACCCTGAATACATCTCGCCTCGAGATTATCTCGGCCACGGGACCCACACAGCTTCCACGGCCGCCGGAGCTAGATCCAGAGGCGCCGGAATATTCGGGTTCGCCAACGGCATCGCCCGCGGCGGAGCGCCGCGGGCCAGGGTGGCGGTGTACAAGGTGTGCTGGAACAGGGACTTCGCCGGGACGTGCACGGAGGAGGACGTCCTGGCGGGGTTCGACGAGGCGCTGCGCGACGGCGTCGGCGTTGTGTCGGCGTCGTTCGGGAAGGCGCCGCCGCTGAGGGAATTTTTCGGGTCGAGCGCCGATATCGGGTCGTTCCACGCCATGCAGATGGGGGTGAGCGTGGTGTTCTCGGCGGGCAACGGTGGGCCCCAGCCGGGGCTGGTGGGGAACGTCAATCCGTGGAGTATTTGCGTGGCGGCTTCCGATATCGATCGGAGTTTTCCGACCAAGATTTTGTTGGACGACGGTAGCTTCTTCGTTGTAAGTTTTTAAACATGGTGTATATATATACTGGGAGCGACTAAAACAAATACCATTTTTTTTCTCACTTCAATACCATCAACATAAAAAATAAATAAATAATAAATAGGTAATGATATTATTAGCCTTAATGAAAATCAATACTACATACAAAATTTGTGTGTGATTGATTTTATTAAGGGCATTAATGTCATTACTTATTTATTTTCTATTTTTTTATGTTGGTGGTATTGAAGTGAGAAAGAAACGGTATTTGTTTTAGCCGTCATCATATATATATATATATATATATATATATATATATATATATAAAAGAGGATGCGATAAATGTCATTTCAGTTTTTATAATGTCGTTTTGAATTTAAACGTGATTTTGACCATTTTTTAGTTTGAATTTGGCAAAATTCAAACATGGAATTTGTAATTTTTTGAGTTATGCATGACTCAGTGAACACTGCCCACAACTTTGATGGTTTAAATTATGTAATATTTAAAATGTAACTCATTCATGCATAACTTTGTCACCTGACATCCAATCCAGCTGATTCATGTTGGATTGGAAAGCTATCTCAAAGGCCTACGATTTCCGTCTTTTGAATTTTGCCAAATTCGAAGTAGAAAATAGTCAAAATCATTTTCGAAGTCAAAACAATATTAGTAAAATTAAAATGACATTTAACATTTCAGAAGAGAAAAAAACCATTCTTTTTTCGATGAAGATTGTAAGTTTCTTACATACACCCCTACATAAAGGGTATTTATGTGAGAATCTACAAATTGCAAGGGTAGATGTAATTATGGAAAATATAGGGGTTTTTTCGTAAATAAACTTTACATCAGGAGGTGATTGTAATTTACCCTAATTATTATATATATGTGCAGGGACAAGGTTTGATAACTAACCATATAAGTGGAACTTTGGCAAGAGCTAGAGCTTACTTTTTCGGCGGGTCCGTAATTCTCGTCTCTCCTCGTACTCGCCTCTGCGTAAAACCGTCATTTAAATGGCCTATAGTTGGTTGATTAATTGCAATTAAGTGAAATTTACGTACGAATTTGATATACAGGATTTGCAATTCGGAGAATTGGACGAATAAATCGGCTGCCGGCAAGATATTGATATGTTTCTCGACCGACGGAGATGTGAGCAGCGAGGATGCAGAGTTTGCAGCCGCACGTAGAGCCAACGCATCAGCGCTCATATTCGTGCAGCCGTTAACTATGCCCGTTGCTGCGGTTAGCATAATCCCGGTCGTTCGTATCGACATCGTCCAAGGCTCTAAATTGTATCTATTGCCCAAGTGAGTGTTTATATATTGTTCCAATAAATATAGAATTGTCGAATGCAATAAACCGATTTCCTTTTTTTTTTCAATATTTTTTCGAAGCTTCACGAAGGCGCAAATATTGCCAAGTGAAACAGCCTTCAAAAGGTCACCGGCGCCGGTGGTCGCAGATTTTTCTTCAAGAGGGCCGAGCTCAATTTCACCCGATTTTCTCAAGGTATATACGATAGATACATAACAATATATGTATATATAGTTACGTCAACGTAATATTTTTATTTTTATTTTTTTTAGCCCGACATTAGTGCACCGGGAGTCAACATATTGGCAGCATGGTCTCCGAATGTTGCTCCATCGGTTTTTTCGAGCGATCGCCGCTCCGTCGATTGGAATTTCGAGACGGGAACCTCCATGTCTTGCCCTCATGTCTCGGGTGTCGTTGCACTCCTCAAATCCGCGCATCCACGTTGGTCCCCTGCCGCAATCCGATCGGCCCTTATGACTACCGGTAACCACTTTTTATTAATTTTCTTCGCGGTTTTTTTTATTACACGTAAAATAAGTATGTACAGTAAAACCTCAATAAATTAATATTTCGATTAAATAATAATTTCTCTCGGTTGCGACCCGGTGAAAATGTGTTAAATTATTAACTCGATAATTTAATAATTCGCTAAATTAATAGAATTTCCCTAGTCCCAACTGTACTAATTTATAGAGATTTAATTGCACATATAATACGAAAACCCGAATATATATTCAAGTAATGTATAAAACAAAATTTAGATATATGATAGATTGATCATAAATAGGGCAAAAGAACACAAGTAACATCACTGAATAATAAATCTTTATTTGATTATGATTACATAATTAGGACTTATATTTATATGGGACAAAATTCTGTCAAGGAAGAAATGAATAAATACAAATTAAAATTGGCATCATTTTTTCGACAGCGTATAACAAAGACATTAACGGCGACGGCATACTAGTACAAGGATCGACAAAATCGTCCGACCCCTTCGACATTGGGGCCGGCCACATAAACCCGATCGGCGCCTTCGACCCGGGACTAATTTACGACATGACCACACGAGACTACATTCTCTTCCTATGCAACCGCGGTTACTCCGAGGATCAAATACAAACCATGGTTATTTGCCCGCTAGCCACACCAGCGAGATGCCCCGACCGACTCGAGCCGGACTCGAGCATAAACTACCCATCGATCACCGTCTCGAACCTCGAGTGCACTAAAACAATCAAGCGGACCGTTCGGAATGTGGGCCCCGCAAAAACGGCCGTCTACTTTGTCAGTGTTGTGAGCCCTAATGGAGTCGAGGTTGCTGTTTGGCCCACGATATTGATATTTTCGCCTCTGAAGGAAGAGTTGACTTATTATGTGACGTTGAAGCCGGTCAAGGTGGCTCGGGGTAGATATGAATTCGGTTCGATTACGTGGTCCGACGGGTTCCATCACGTTAGGAGCCCTATGGTGGTTCAAGTTAATACTAGGGGTGATGGGAATTATTATGAAGAGGGTTCTAGTACGACGGCGTATTGAATTTTCTTGATTTGTTTTGTAATATTGTACTATTGATGTTGTACTTCACTATTATTTGTAATAACTATTTACGGTCGTAACCCTGTGACTAATAAATCAGTAATTTCAATTAAATTAACAAGATTTTACTGAAAATCTTTACATAATTGCGTGATCTTATATAAAAAAAAAAAAAAAAAAAAAAAAACTTAAAATTCATATTGAAATATAACTTTTGTTTTTCATTTTAAATTTAAATTTAGTTGGGTCACACGTTTGATTATGTTACAACTTACAATGACTTCATTTTGATTTTTGCACAAGTCATTAACTTGTTCAATAAGAATTATATCATCCTCAGCTCATCATCACTAAAAAAATAAAATTAATCATGATAATAATAATTGTTTAATCTTTTTTAAAGCTGGAACTTAGCACCTATATAATAATTAAGTATTCTCTAAAGTTCATACACTATTCATCTAATTAGGGGTTCGTTCGATTACCTACATCATGCTAATTTGAATTAAATAGATTGAATTAATTCTATAAATTAATTAATTATTTAGTTAGTAAAACGTTCGATTCATTCTATTCGATATTATATTAAATATGTTAAACTGTGGTATTATATATAATTTGTTTATAAAACCTTTTATTTAATAAAATTAGCATACAGTTTGAAGGTACAAATTATTATTTTATTTATCTAGTAACCAATTTTAATTTAATATCAGGGAGAGAGGTGCTGTTAATTCGAATGAAATAATATCATTTAATAGCGGACTTTGATTTTCGCCGTGAGTTTGAAAAAAAATGTGAATTATGGCAACCGAACGTGTTTCTAGCCCCTATTATTTATTCAGTAGAACGTTATAGTAATAACCAAACGGGCCCTTAGTCGATTAAACTAATATTCAAGTGATTAAATTGATAACATGGAATTATTATTTTTTTATTGATGAAATATATAAAATTGGGAAAGAACAAAACAAATTTCGTAGTTAAGAGATTTTTTGCTCATTTTTGCATGCAAATTAAAGAATAAAGAATTTTCCATGTACATATATATATTTGTTTCCCCTTTTTTCTTCTCACCTATTAATAAATAATATAAATAAATAAATAATAAAATAGTGGAGATTTTTTGCTTAAGAGCTAAGAACACCGCAGAAAGTCCGCCAAGTAAACCCAAGTCCACTCACAAAAAAATCATCCCCGATAGGGACATTTTTGTCATTTACTATATGCTACATTAGAAAAGTCTTCCTTCACCCGCCGAAACACACAGCACAACTAAACGCGTCACAGATGACGCAATACCAGCCAATAAGGAGCCTCCACGTGGCGAACGCGCCCAATCGGGGAAGACTTTCATCAAAACAGCATCACAGGCGGGTGAAGTAATCACGGGGTAGATACGGAAATAGGAGAAAATATAGGGACTGGAAAGAAAGGAAAAAAAAAGACAGGTGTTGGCATTCGAGTAACCAATTTAAAAGATGAATCAAAACCCTCGACGCAGTCTCTCTTCCTTTTTTCTCTCTCTTCCCCCAAAAACCCAAACCCTCGAAAACGCTCTTTTTTTTCTCTCTCTTCTGTGGCGGCTGATACTCCACAGTCTCCTCCCTCGTCACTCTCTCCGTCGCCGGCTGTTCCTCCCCACTCTCTCTCTCTATAAACCGAGAGATCCGGTCGTTTTAGTCAGAAGCCATGGCCACCGTTGCTCCTCCGGCAGATCGTATCCTTTTCATAAAGTTTAATTTTTTTTATTTTTTTTCCCGTATGGTGTGATTTCTTTCTACTTTTTGGTTGTATTCGATTTGACTTTTGTGTTTTGGTTATGTGGCTGATTTTATATATGAGTTACAGCATGTGTTTTTGTTTATACGTATATAGATCTGAGCTTGTTTAGCCTGCTGCTGCTGCTGCGTTGGGGTTTCGGTTTTTATTGTTCTATGGTTATTTGTTCACTGCCGTCGATTTTTTCTTAGATTTAATTAGGTTTGCTATGTTTCTACCTCTTTTTTCTCACTCGTGCGTAT
The DNA here is from genome assembly GCF_056151865.1 of Erythranthe guttata. Classification (NCBI taxonomy): domain Eukaryota; kingdom Viridiplantae; phylum Streptophyta; class Magnoliopsida; order Lamiales; family Phrymaceae; genus Erythranthe; species Erythranthe guttata. The sequence goes on along the minus strand of NC_142546.1, from coordinate 2,692,666 downwards.
TGAATCTGGTTTTATCTTTTTTTTTTTCGTTAGAAAGCTATTGAGGCCTGCATACGAAAGCCCTGTGGTTTAAGTTGAGCTACTTTTTGAATTATTTCTTCGTTTTTGCTTCGTTTTTTACTAGTTATATAGTTTTCATGAGTTTTGCTCACCATTTTAATTTCTTGAAACTGAAGCCAACTGTGAGACGTCTTAGTTTAGGATTTGGAGCATGTTTTTTTTTTTTTTTTTTTTTTTTTTTTTTTTTTAATCCAAGTAGGAAAATCAGGAGAAAATATGTATTCCTTTACTTTTCTCTTCTTTTAGAAGCTGCAGATATTATGCAGAAGTTATCTCTGGACTCGCAGGCTAAGACATTTGATGCCCCGGATGCCACTAGAAAGGTTCGTTTGTTTATTTGGGGTATTATTATTAATTTGATAGGCCATTTTGTTTGTTATGACAGACATGGCTAATACTTATTGAATTTGATGTGTTCTGCAGCCTTCAGTGGATTCTAACAACGCGGCTAACGGCGGGATTCAGTCAGATCGATCTGTGACGCCTGTCTTGACCGACTTCACGGATCCATCAATGTATTACGTTCAAAGTAGCTATCCTTCTGCATACTATTACGCTGGTACTGTTTTTGGGGTTTTAGAAAATTCGTTTTTTGTTTGCATGTATGTTTCAGTGTATTTGAATTGGGGTCTCTGTGTTACAATTAGTGGTGTTTTACTATGGTTTCTAAATTTCTACCTTTGATACAGGGGGCTACGAAGGGAGTGTCAATGAATGGGAGGACTACGCCAAATATATGAGCCAAGACGGAGCAGAGATGACACCAGTAATTTATTCGATTCTTGATCTGTTTAAAAGTTTCTTCAGTGATTTGCTCTTCATATATTGACTGATTCTTGTTATTTCAGGGGATTTATGGGGACAATTCACTTATGTACCACCACGGCTATGGATATGCTCCTTATGCTCCGTATTCACCAGCTGCCTCTCCAGTTCCAACAGTGGGGCATGATGGTCAGCTATATGGAGCTCAGCACTATCAGTACCCGACCCCTTATTTCCAGTCTTTATCACCAGCAAGTGGGCCCTACCCCACTCCAGCTGCTCCAGCAAAAGGTGAGATAGCAAACGCTGCCACTGGTGATCAAGCACCTTTGTCAGTAGATTCAGCTAATGCGAAGTCTAACGGCATTGCTAATAATGGGGGTCAGAAGGGAAACAACGGTTCTGCACCTGCAAAGTCAGCCTACCAAAATTCGGCTTTTAATGTGAATGGAACCTATGGAAGGGGTACTTTGCCTGGAGGAACTCCTGCATCTGGCTATTCTGGGTATGGATTTGATGGTTTACAGTCGCCAATTCCGTGGTTGGAGAACCCATATTTTTCGGATGGGCAAGCAAGGCCGTTAACTTCTTCGATGAATTCTTCCATTGCAAATGGAAACAATGCCCCTTCCTCTAGGAATCAGAATTACCGGCCACATCTAATGGTATGTTTGGAAATAGTGTCCCTTCAATGAATCTCTTCGTTTTTTGTATATCTGTGAAGCTTTCTGTATGATATTTTGCTCGTCTAAATGTGTTTGTTTTCTTTTCTTTTTCATCCGCAGGGTTTGCACCAACCCAGGCCGATGTCTGGAATGAACACAGCAAATGGATACATGAACAGAATGTATTCTAACAAATTATACAGCCAGTATGGAAATACATACAGATCTGGTATGGGCTATGCATCCAACGGTTACGATTCACGAGGGAACGGACGTGGCTGGATGGCCGTTGATAACAAGTACAAGCCCAGAGGAAGAGGAAACGGCTTCTATAGTTACGGAAACGAGAGTGTGGATGGGCTGAATGAACTGAACAGAGGACCAAGAGCCAAAACTTCCAAGAATCAGAAGGGCTTTACACCCGTGGCTCTGGCTGTCAAAGGGCAAGACACTCCATTGACTGTAACAGCTGAAAACGAGGAGAAATTGTCAAGTGTTGCCCCTGATCGAGAGCAATATAATCAGCCAGAGTTCTCTGTAACTTACGATGATGCCAGGTTTTTCATTATCAAGTCATACAGCGAAGATGATGTGCACAAGAGTATTAAGTACAATGTGTGGGCTAGCACTCCGAACGGCAACAAGAAGCTGGATGCTGCTTACCAGGATGCTCAACAGAGACCTGGAGGCTGCCCTGTTTTCCTCTTCTTTTCGGTTAGCATTCTATCCAAGACTTTGTGCTTTTGTTTGGTTTGTGATGTTTATGTTTGTGTACTTAACTGTTCCGTTTGTTATTTCAGGTTAATACCAGTGGTCAGTTTGTCGGTGTTGCGGAGATGACTGGACCTGTTGATTTCAACAAGAACGTGGAGTACTGGCAGCAAGACAAGTGGGTTGGTTGTTTCCCTGTTAAGTGGCACATTGTGAAGGATTTGCCCAACAGTTTGTTGAAGCATATTACTCTCGAAAACAATGAGAACAAACCTGTAACAAACAGCAGGGACACCCAAGAGGTATATTCTCGTAACTTGAGTGTCCTTGGTTTCTTGATTTGAATTTGGAGGAAATGTTTAAAATTAATGTTCGGTAAAATTTCCTTTTTACAGGTGAAACTTGACCAGGGGCTTCAAGTGCTCAAAATATTTAAAGACCACACGAGCAAGCAGTGCATTCTCGACGATTTTGAGTTTTACGAGGACCGCCAGAAGAGAATTCAGGAGAAAAAAGCCAAGCAACAGCAGTACCACAAACAGGTAATCTTTGATTGTCCTTTTTAAACCGATCTGTTTGCTAGTCTCCTATATTTATCTAATATGCCTGGTGGCTATTGTTTACAGGCTCAAGTATGGGAAGGGAAACCCACTGAAGAGAGGACAAATGGAGATCTGAAGTCTCAAAATCCATCCGAACCAGCATCCGACTTAGTCAAAGAAGTCACATCAGCTGTTCAGACCAACGGGGAGATCAAGGCCGTTGAAAATGTTGTTCTTACAAAATCAGGAGATAGTATCAAGACGGTAAAACCTGCTGACGTGGCGGAGAAGAAGCTTGTGGCGAACGGTATTGCAAATGGTTGCTAGTTCTAGTGACGTCGAAGGACCGGGCCCGTGGAATGAACAGAATTAAAGGGGCAGGGCCCATGAAATGGGCCCGTGGATTCCCATTCTTCCTCATGATGGGTATTGTTTTAGTGTCTAACGGGGTTTTCGTTTCGATGGTGACGGGTTTCGGGTTGTAGGGGTTTAATGTATCGTTTTTCTTTTTTTTAATCTTTTTCAATCTAAATCTCTTATTGTGGGTTTTTCTTTTATTTATGTTTTGATTATTGTTTTTTTTTTCTTATCTTTTTCATTTGTGGGAGTTAATGGTTCGATCTTGTAAAAGCTAGCCTAGCCTTGCATTTGTATCGAAAAGAAAGAGCGTAAAAAAGCAAGGTGGGTAGGGACTTTGGCATTATAGTTTTATTATCAATTTTGTTATTTTGTTTTGCATTAAAAGTTTGTCTAATTTATGTTGTGTAAAATGGTATTTAGAAGGCTCTTTGGTGTTGTAGTTGCAAGGCTAGCTTTAGTGATTTTGTTTTCTTCCCTCCTGTAATTTAGCAAGTGGTTTTTAATATAGTTTTAATCCTTTTAACTTTTGGTTAATTTGAATTATTATAGTATAAATGTTTAATATTAGATATATGCTTCAATACATACCAGATCACCGAAATTTTAGAAGTAAAAAGATGGATTACGAAGCCAACCGATTCTGCATTCGGTGTATGCCAAATTCTTGGTTCGTAAAAATTCAATTGATTTATCAAACCGAAGAATGCGTAAGTACCCATATCCTTTTCTTCTATAAAGGTTTCAGCTCGTATCATGAATAAGAGGACGGTTTTTTTGCTCAAAGCAAAATGCACTGGATAAACATATACTCCTTAATTGCATATGACATTCGTTTGGAAGTATTTTTAGCTTTCAACTTGGAGTTTTATATAATAATTAAGTATTGACTCTGTCTATGATTGAGTCATATTGGTTCTTAATGTTAGGGTAATTACGGCCTTACCGGGGTAATGTCAAATTACGAAAAACTCCTATTGTTTGTGTAATTACAATCACCGGTCAACTATGAATCTTCTTACACGTCTACCATTATAGTGTCAAATTCAACAGCATCTTTTACATTATGTGGAATGTTCTGTAATTTGTACTCGTTTTGTGCAAAAAATGCAGATTCAGATGACCATAATCTGATATTTTACAAGTCAAGAGACACTTCTTATCATCAGCTTGTTTCAAAATGTGGAGCTCAAATCAGGTAAAACGTGTACAAACAGAAGAATATTCCACATTATCTAGAAAATTCCACTAAATTTGACGCCACAAAACTAGACGTGTCAGAACTCAGAAGTTTCATACTTGAGGTGATATGTAATTACCCAAAAATAAGAGATTTTTTTTCCTAATTTTACCTTACCTCAGGGGTTGCCATAATTTCCCCTAATTTTTATTAGTCACCAGAATTAAACTCAAAAAAATTCTCTGAATAAAGAAAAAAAATTAAACTCAAAATTAATTCGTATCTAAATCAAAGTGGAAACCCAACGGACAGAAAATTAGCAATAGCGAAATTTAAGCCCGGCTGAAAGAAACAAATTAGGCCCGGCCCGGCCCAATAGAGAGGCGCGGAGGCAAAAGGAAAGAAGGATAATTTCGGTAACAACAAAAAAGTGTCCCACATCGATTCCGTAAACTCCCTCTCTCCTCTCTCTCTCCCTTTATATACCCCCCCTTTCTCTCTCTCTCCTCCCAATATATATACATTCAGATTTACTTTCATCTTTCCTCTCTGCGATATATATATATACCTCCCTCGCTCAATCCTTTCTTCAACCACATATATATATATATACACATATACAAACACGCAAAAACACACGCTGAAAAATCATCAATCGCAATTCAAAATCATCAATCGCAACTGTATTTAAGACTCCACCCTTTGAATTTCTTACCGCGCTCGCTGTGTACCCCCCCTTCGATTTCTTCGATTAGAACATAAAACCCCAGATCCTCTCAAATCCACACGTATAAAGGTCTCGTCTCTCGATTATTTCTTCAATTTTTGAATCCCTGCGCCGTTTGTCACTCCGATTTGTTTGTTTTTCGATGTAGTTTTGGTTGGGCCCCTTTGCATCTATTTTCTAATTTAGGTCAATTATTTTTTTTTTCCGATTTTGGGAAAGGGTATGATTGGGGATGCATTATCTTGATTAGTAATGGTGTCTGTTAGATTTCGTGGGTGAATTGATGGGTTTTTGATTTGATTCGTTTTCTCCGTTTGCCCTTTTCCCTTTATTGACTGAAAATTGAAGTGGGATTTCAAATTGGAAAGAATATTAGGAATCAAAGTTCTCCGTATGCAAGGGGTATTGACTTCTATCTGTTTTTGTTGTCACAGGTGGTAAAATTTTGCTCGAAATTCAACAAAAAGAAAGGGTAGATTTTATTTGATGGCAGATCCTCAAGGGTTGGAAGGTAGCCAACCAGTTGATCTCACCAGACATCCTTCTGGAATTGTTCCGATTCTCCAGTGAGATACTGTCCCGACTATTTTCAGTAGTTTACCGTGTTTATGTTCCATGTTTTATAATTTGGATGATATTTGGTGCAAATTATGCTTGAAACATTATCACATTGGATATGAAATAAAATCCTTGTTCAATGATAGATGACTTGCATTAAATTTGTCGGCTTAACGAATGATGGTTGTGGAAATACGAGTAGGTACAATATTTTTTTTTTTGGGTCGAAGTCGGGCAAATATTTATGAAATCAGTAACTCGTACGTGGGCTGAACTAATATGCCAAGCTCTCTCACGGTCTTAGCTCAGTGGCACAAAAAGTATCACTGAAAAAAAATGAACTATTTGTTTCATTGCCAAATGAACTATTTGTAGTGACATTATTGAAAGACTGTTGTATTTGTTTTTCATTGTTCATGTTGCGAACATTTCACAACTGGTAAATAAGTTATGTCTTGAGCAAAAGCTATGAGATGGTGTGATAGTCTGAAATTCATTATATGCGTTTTAGACTTTTAATTCGTGTGTATATCTATTAATATGCTCCGATTTGTTGTATTTGTGCAGAAATATTGTATCAACAGTCAATCTGGACTGCAAATTAGATCTCAAGGCTATCGCACTGCAGGCTCGCAATGCAGAGTACAATCCAAAAGTATGCATTTTGGTTTGCATCTTTTGTTAGCCTCAGTTTGTCAGCTCAAGTAAAAACTCATCACGTTATGGCCTCTCCATTTGCAATAGTTTCTATGAACATGTTTAGGACTCAAAAGTCACCTAAAATTCATTAGAATGGGATAGCCTCAATCTTATCTGTACAACATTACAGTCAAATCAAAATTTTCTTATGTATTCTTACGATTTTGTAAGTACACAGGAAATGAATGCACATAGGTGATTAGTTGTATAATTCTATGTCATTGTAACTTACGGTTACTACGGGGAAACTAGCATAAACTATGGCTTCTGTATCCTTTCAGCTTTTTCCTTAGGGGTGGCTAGTTTTTTTGCCCCCCTTTCATTGTACTTCGTTCCGTAACTCGGCCAAAACAAGTGAAAAAGTTCTCAAAAATTTGTTGGTTTTATGTGCTGTTGACTATTTTTATTGTATGCCACGCATACTTAATACGTACTCTTTAATGAGATTTCAGCGTTTTGCTGCTGTGATTATGCGGATTAGAGATCCAAAAACCACGGCTCTAATATTTGCATCTGGAAAGATGGTAAGTTCTGATTACTTACACTCGGGCATTATATTTGTATTAATCATGTGATTGTACTTCTTTTCATTCCTGGAGATGTGAACAAGCATGCCATGAGATTTATTGCATATTTATCTCCTTGTTAATTATTTTTCTCATTGCTGCTTCAGGTTTGTACAGGAGCTAAGAGTGAGCAACAGTCGAAATTGGCTGCTCGCAAGGTATCACATCATAGTATATGCATGCTTCCGATTTAATAAACAGTTTACTGGGCTGACTTTTAAGATTATCTAACAACCTTTTTCCCATATGGAATTTTGTGATTATCTTCTTTCCTTAATTATTTGTTCTCACCTTTCTATCTCTTTCAGTATGCTAGAATTATTCAAAAGCTTGGCTTCCCAGCAAAGTTTAAGGTATTGATCTAACCTCTTGACTGTTCCTTTGATGACTCGGTATTTGGTTTTTTGCTTTTCTCAGACAAGATTTTTTGCTGATCAGTTTCATGTGTGTCTTCTCTACTTGTAGGATTTCAAGATTCAGAACATAGTCGGTTCCTGTGATGTAAAATTCCCTATCCGACTCGAAGGGCTTGCATATGCCCATGGTGCTTTCTCAAGTGTGAGTAATTAATTGTCCCCTCTTTTGTTTTATTACGAAAATCTTGTGAGTACATAGGACTGGAAAACCATACGATAAAGTGCATAAAGTTCGTGACTATCTACGTGCTATTAATACATGACATGATTTTTCTCGTCAACAAATTGAATTGTTTCTAGAGTTTATATAAGTAAAGAATAGATAACACGAGGTAGAGTATATGATAAAAGGTACGTATTTTTAGAATTTCAGCTGTCAATGTCAATAATTTGGTACAACACTGATAACAAACAGAAATAGTCAAAACAAAATCAGAAACGATTTTATTTTTAGTACTATTTGTATCTACTTTACATTTACGGTGATATCTGTGTAATATGAGTAACATGGCATATTTCCTTTTTTGTGGTCATAATAACATTATAAGAACTTCACAGACCAGAAACCATGGACATGTTATATGACATACATCATGCACTGTATAAACTATGTTGTGATTTGCCATGTACAAATTATTCCCATGGAAGAGTGTTTATTCGTAAGTAAGGGTAAAAATGTCTTTGAATTAAAAAAACTGACCTTTTTGTTCTATTATAATATTCGAGTTACGTAAATATGTAACTGTGCTATTATAATTATTTAGTATTTATATTAAATTTTGTTTTCTACAGTATGAGCCAGAACTCTTCCCCGGATTAATATACCGGATGAAACAGCCAAAGATTGTGCTCTTGATTTTTGTCTCTGGAAAGATAGTTCTCACTGGTGCTAAGGTATTGAATATAGCTTTCGTTCGTTCTAATGCATTTCTTTCTCTCATGGTATTCTTACAGCTTATCATGTCTTAGATATAGTATAACATTTTTATGTGTTATTAACAATTTCAGGTCAGAGATGAGACCTATGCAGCCTTTGAGAATATATACCCAGTTCTGAACGAATTCCGGAAAGTTCAGCAGTGGTATGTCTAGAAACATACAACTGAAACATAAATTAATTTTATGCCAAGTATTCAATCTTGATACTGATTTATTAATTTAATTTCTTTGTCGTTTTGTAGATTTATCGAGAAGTTTGATGCCATCTCTAAAGGATCTTGAAGAATTCAAGGGAACCTTTGTTTGCACCTGCTGTGTGTGGGGTTTTCACCTGTAAATAACTTGTAGTGTTTAGCCAATTCGCTTAGAGATAACTACGGTTGGTTAGAGTGAGCCATTGCGTTGGCAATTTTTTTCACCTCGGCTTTTTTCGATCTGTATTTTGTACTTACTATGCGAAATCAAACTATTTGAGCCGATGCTCGTTCATCCGAACAGATCAAACAAATTTTTTTCCTGTGAGTTATAGTTATATGTTGCGTTCGTTTTGTCCTTAAACCCGAGCACAAATTTACGTTCAATTTCAAATACTTAACCCAAACATTACTAACTTTCTTCCATAATTTACATCAACTTTGTTGCTAGATTCTATTAGTTATAATCACTTTCTAAAACTTATCCAAGAACCATTTATCAACAATAAACTGATTGTGACTGCAAATAGTCCCACAAAATATCCCAACCCAAAAGGCACATTATACCAAGAACCCTCGTTCTCTTCTTCTTCTTCCTCATTCGTGTCGACGTTGTTGTCTTGTCCGGTAATCGTACAATTTCTTCTCAACAAATAACCGCAAAGTTTCGGATTCCCTTCAAAATCGTCAGCAGTGAAAGTATCAAATTGTCCCTTCCTCGGAATCTCCCCTTCAAGATCATTATTCGCCACGTTAAAATACGACAAGAAATTCAGCTCCGTCAAAGATTCCGGAATCTTTCCCGATAAATGGTTCCCCGACATATCCAATCTCTCCAAATTCACGAGGCCCGACAGCTGGTGAGGAATCCCACCGTTGAAGTTGTTGTTGCTCAAATCCAACACACGGAGGAGTTTCAACCTTCCGATTTCTTCCGGAATGTTCCCGCTGAGACTGTTGTTCCCGACTTTCAACCCTCGTGGTAAGTTGAAGAGGCGGTTGTACTGCAAGCTGTCGAACAAGAACGGGAGTGCTAGGTGGCTCAAATCGGAGCTCGTGTTGTCGGATATCAAGGAGGGTAAAAGGGTAATTTCGTACGGGAGATCTCCTGTGAGGAAGTTTTTCGTCAGGTTTAAGACGAACATGCTCGGCATATTCCCTAGCCATTTTGGAATCGGACCCGAAATCTTGTTGTAGGAGAGATTCAGTACTTTGATTCTCCTCAATTTCGAAATCCAAAAAGGGATTCTTCCCTCGAGTTTGCAACCTCCGAGAGTCAATATCTGCAGATTTTCGAATCCGCTCAAATTCAAAAGATCATTATCATCGGGCATCGGTTCGTCACTGAAACACCTGGACATGAATAAAACCGCGAGATTCTCGCAGTGCCGGAGAATTTTTAGAGCTCCGGCGACATTGGACAAGTAATTATCGGAGATCGAAAAGTGTGATAGTGATTTGAGTGAAGACATGCAAGGTGGGATTTCGCCGGTGAGTTTATTGTAGGCTAATCGGAGGGCGGTCAAAGAGCGGCACAGGCAGAGGCTGTCGGGGACTTTTCCGGTGAAAGTGTTGTTGCCGAGATCAATTGCCTGGAGTTTCTGTAGTTTGGAGAAATCGAGAACGGAAATTTCTCCGGCGAAGTGGTTGTTTCGTAAGAGCAGAGTGTTGAGATTTGATAAGTCTGTTAGGGAGTGGGGTAGGGTTCCGTTTAAGCTGTTTGTGTGAAATTGGAGCTGCTCCAATTTGGAGAGGAGACCGATGTTGTTCGGTATCTCGCCGGTGAATTCGTTCACGTGGAGCTCTAAAATGGTGAGATTAGAAAACAGAGAGATTCTACCGTCGATTGGACCGGAAAATTGGTTGTTGCAGAGAGAGATTTCCTTTAACGTACGGATACTGTAGAGATCGTTCGGCAGCCAACCGGAGATAGAATTGAAACCTGCTCTGAGAATCTGCAACTGCGAGCACTCGCCCAATCCGTGATAAATACGGCCGGTAAATTGATTCATGGAGAAATCTAGGGTTTCGAGAAACGGCGAGGCGGAGCAGATGGAGGAAGGAATCGCGCCGGAGAAGCTGTTGTTGCTGATATTAAAGGCGATCAAATTCAATCCCCGTCGCCGGAGGGAGAGAGAATCGACGGTGCCGTTGAAGCGGTTGCTCGACAGATCTAGTATTTTGATGGAGTGAGGAAACAGAGAAGGGAAAGCGCCGGAGATACGGTTGCCGGAGAGATTGAGGTGAGAGAGAGAGGAGAGGTTTGCCAGGAACGAAAAATCGGTGATTGCTCCGGCGAGGGATCTCTCCGGCAGCCATAAACGCGTCACACGGCGGAGCAGGCCGTCGCCGTCGCCGGTGCAGGAAACGCCTTCCCATTGGCAACAATCGTCGGCGGCGACGGAGGAGGACCAATTGAGGGGAGGGGAAGAGGAGATTTGGTGGTGGAAAGAGAGAAGGGAATCACGGTCGATAGGGTTGCAGGAAAGTACAATACTTCCATGGATGAGAAGAATTAGGTTGAAGAAGAAGAAGGTGAGAATTGACATGGATTAATATTATTTGAGCCCACTTCTCTTCACAGCTCTCAATTAATGGCTTATATATACATACATACATACACATATACATACATGTCGACAGAGAGCATCTCTCACTCTCTCTCTCTCTCTACACAGACTCAGACTACTGACTGAGTGAAGAGAGAGAGAGAGAATGTGTGTGTATGTGTGTGGGGTTGAGTCTCTCTACTCATAAAGGTACGGATGCGGAGATTGAGTCTCAGAAGTGGGGTTGCCAGAATTTCCAAATGCAGTAGACTTCAAGTCTTGGGGGTATGTATATACCACCAAATCAAATTCATTTTGTTTTTTGTATTTTCTAAATTTTATTTATTTATTTTTTTTGTTTGTAATTATATAGTGAAATTCATTGGCCGTATAATTATTTATTTGACCTCCACCACTATGGGTGCAAGTTGGAACGGAATTTCCAATTTCCGCCGGTTCCGATCCGAAAAGTTCCGATTTTGGAACAACTTTTTTCATTCCAACTTCCGAAATTCCGATTTCCGAATATTGGAATTGGAATTATATAAAATAAATTTGGAATTTTCGATTTCCGATCAGATTTAATTCCGGAATTAATTCCGAAATAATCCGATTTTTTTTCCGAAAAATACACCTATAAATAATATATATTATATAATACTTATTTTTCTGAAAAATACAACTGTAAGTTTTGTTTTAGGATTTTGACATAATGAATTGTTGTTAGAAGTTTTATTGGATATTATGTTGTGTTTTTTTTTTAACTGATTTTATAGTTATTAGTTTTACTTTTATCGACGTGGATGTTCTAATTTTTGAAATATTATGAACATTTTAGAAAATCTCTGCTAATTTTTGAAATTTTAAAGCTTATGTGATTTCCGATTTTGATCCGAAATCCGAAATTTCCGAGCCTTTTGGAATTGGAATGAATTTTTAGATTCCGAAAATTTTGGAATTGGAATTAGAATTGATTTTGTACTTCCAATTTTTTTTGAAAATTTTCCGAAAAGGCTTATTCCGATCCGATCCGATCCATCCGACTTTCACCACTATCCACCACTATTTGGTTGTTTTTCATTTGTGGAAATTGGAACATAATTTTCAAATTGTGCGACCTAAATATTTTGATCTAGGGACATTATTTTTAATTTCTAATTTTAAATTTCATTTATTAATTTTTTTTTTCCGACGAGAATTGGAATACATATCATATTTATGTTATATTACACTTGCAATGGAATTTTTGAATTCTGCATGTTCCAATCCGAAAATTCTGATTTTGGAATAAAAAAAAATTGCTCCAATTTTTGACACTGTCACTTCTGATGGTCGTGTTATTTATTTGACCTCCACCGTTTGAGTGTCGTTAAGTATCTCTCGAAGTGCACTTTGAAATTCCACTCTCGTATAATAGTTTGCATAACGTATCCTTCTTTTTTTTTTTTATTTTTTTTTAATTTTTTTTTGTGTGTGTACATATTTACATACGAACATGTCTAATTTTGCACAACCACATTTATTCTTATTTTTTTGATACTTCATGTTTTTTTGACAAAGAAACTGCTGATGTGCATCTCTAGCAATAACTCGCAAATCACACAAGATGTGACGAAGTTAGCCTAAAAAATATTGAATCAAACTCGAATTATAATTTTTTTGCGTATATATTTACATATAAACATGTTCAATTTTGCACAACCACACTTATTCTTATTTTTTGAATTTTCGTGTTTTTTGACGAAGAAACCTTCAACTGCTAATGTGCATCTCGTGTAATAACTCGCAAATCACATGAGAGATGTAAATCGTATCGAGCAAGTCAGATGTAATGAACTTGGCCTAGAAAATATCGAATCAAACTCAAATTTTATATATATTTTTTTGCCTATTTCATCAATGAAGTCATTCTTATAAGGATAAATTCCTATTTCAACCTTGACAACCAATGAGAGAGAAGCCCTTCTATATGGCAAAATATAGTAGAGTAGATAAAGGCCATTGCATACTTTGTTTTTAAGCTATATATATAAACCATCAAACTTTGACTTTTCAACACCACCATTTAGGAAGTTTCATGGAAATTTTAAAAAAAATCTCAAATTTGCAGTGTTACTTTTTCCCCAAGTTGATGAACTGTATATTCTCAAATTTTAAAATTGATTACTAATTGTGTTAATTTGCCTTGGAGATAAATATTATTATCCTGGACTATAATGGATTCGAGCTAGCTGACTCCTATGTCCCGTTTGGTTGGGAAGATTAATCACGACTAATCAAATAATTGAACTTTTACGATATTTTGTCAGTTAGTCCAATAACTTTTCGAATCGACCCGCAATCGTGAAAAGAAAAAAGACAGCTCTGATCTTGACTAATTGGTAAATTATTTAATGAGCTTCTCGTGATCCAACAATACAATTGAATATTCATATGATTATTTAAATTTATGGTGGTTAATGTTATCTTAAGAATATGAGTATTAAATATTCCCCAACATTGAAATTTATATTATTTATATATACTATGGTATTTATTTAATAACAATCCATAATATATAGTTATTACTTATTAATTTTAATAAGATTCTACACTTGCCATTTTCTTTTTCTTGTCAAAGTATGAAACATAAATAAATATGCCAGGTCAGCAATAGTGGTGTTTACGGAAAACAAAAAATTGAAGTCATAGTCTATATTATAATTAGTGGGAAAGTAGTTTAATCTCAAGACTTTGAAAAACCACTACATATGTTTCTATTTTATTTTGAGAAAATATACATTTAATAGAAGAATTTGGAAATAATGTAATATTTGTTTATCACTTGTAAGGGGAATTGTAAAAAGATATTTAAAAAAATAAAAATTTAAAAGTGATGTTTAATTTTGTTTTAGTGAATAAATTTCGAGTGTGACAGTCAAATCATATTTAAAAGAGGTAAAAAAACTTTAAAACTCTTAATAGGATTTTTTAAAGCTTAATAATTAGAATTCCATTTTGAGAGTATTGAGAAGAATTTAAAATCTTTACCAAACATTGCAAGTTATTGAATTGAAGTTTATAGGTTCATGAGATGCTGTACGTGGTGAAAAATATCGGGTAATTTTACAGCATAAATCTATATAAATAACTATCCACTAATCATACATATACACAAATGTGTGTTATTATGTGTAGATCAATTATGCAGAATCATTCAGTGTATTTAAGCAAGCGTAACATCTACAAAACCGAGTCAAAATTCAGTATGGTGCAAGTCAATATGGTCAATTGAGTTGTGACCCACTCTTCCTATAAAGTTTGTGTTCTACTCAATTTTATATGTCCAATTGACAGGAAAAGAAAAGTAGTTGTCGAGGATTAACAAAGTATTAAAATATATATAAGAGTACCCCAAATTTGAATTAACCAAAACATTTTAGAAGATTAATTTTAAATTTAGAAGACAAATTGTCCTTATTCTTAATTTTAAAGATATGTTTCTAGCGTATATAGACTATGATCTCATTCGATAACAATTAACACCGTCAACAAATTAATATAAGAAAAATTAATACCACCTATCCCAAAACTTAGTGGCACGAAACTCGGGCATCTGATTATCAAGGTAAAAGAAGAAATAGAGTATTTTGATATTATGAAAATCGATAATTTATTTTCTACTTGAACGGAGGAATACGTATAAGACTTGCAAAATATATTTTTGAGTGCAGAATAAGAAATATAGTTGAAGTGATTTCTTTGAAATTCAATTGAAGTTCCACTTTTTATTTAAGTTGCAATTTGCAATATTATATACTATACTTTTGTAATATAATGTAATTGCAATTAGTAAATGGGTCATAATTAGAGGCCCCTTGACTTATCCTTTGACTTACATTGAATCTTTATGCATGCTTTTCCTCATTAAAAAATGGATTTATTATTATTATACAAGTCTAGTTGAGAGCGCATATATATATATATATATATATATATATATATATATATATATATATATATATATATATATATATATATATATATATATATGAACTCGGAGCCAATCATATAGGTGCACTGGATAAATATACACTCTCGTATAATAGTTTCTAAACTCTACGAGAGACGTAAACAAAACTAGGCTAACCATGTGCGATAAATCAACCTAACAACTAACTGCTGACAACGGGATTCGAACTTCAATTATTTGACGCAAATTCTGTTTCTCCAATCGATGGACCATCTTTTATGGGACAAGTTTACCATAATATAAATGCATACATTTGAGTGTTTCTGTGTGTATTGGTATAGTGCAATGTCTCTACTGTAAAAGTTAGAATACCGCGTCAACTTGACTTTGAAGAAGACTTCACAATTTGGTGCACATGATATTTTTTTGTCCTCAATAAATAATTAAATATGTATGTTGAATAGTAAAATATTTTAACAATTCAATCCAAATTACCAATGAATTTACATCATTATCGTGTTCAACATACATGCACTAAAGTAAGTACACTTAAATCTCTATAAAATTAATAAAATCAAAACTAATTCTGTTAATTTAGCAAAATATTAAATTATCGAACTCGTTTTTATCAAATCGAGATCAGAAAAAAATTATTATTTGAGTGATGTTATTAATTTATTGAGGTAATTATGTAGAGTGATTGGTGTCTATCATGTCCAAATTCTAATCCTATGATTAGTACTAAAGACTTGTAAGTAACAAATAAATTGACATCCATTACGAGGATACAATGTGGAATTATTGATAGCAACTATTGTTGACCTAAATCCTTCATTATTTAACTTTCTCATTTTTTAAATAGTTTCAAC
The DNA here is from genome assembly GCF_056151865.1 of Erythranthe guttata. Lineage (NCBI taxonomy): Eukaryota > Viridiplantae > Streptophyta > Magnoliopsida > Lamiales > Phrymaceae > Erythranthe > Erythranthe guttata. The sequence continues at coordinate 2,676,917 of NC_142546.1, read as the reverse complement.
TTTCATCCGTTTGCCATTCTCTTTCCTATTTTTGTGGAATAATTTCACTTTGCACAATATTTATATTTCATCCTTTTTTATAAAAAAGTTGAAAATGATCACACTATATTTTGAATGAATGTATTCATCAATGAAGACGTTCGAAACTAGCTTTCTGTTACGTCTCACGGTCAATAATGAATATTTCAAAATAAGTGTCGCTTAAAATTGGTTCACCAAGAAAGCTAATAAATATCAATAATCTATAGGAAATATATATCCACGAGTGGGTCCCCTTGTGGTTGCAGATCGAGCAGCAACACAACACTCTAAATCAGGGCCGAACAGCAAAGGAAGGAAACTGGGCTGATACCGAAGTTAGCACTTTGACGGTCAAGAGTATAGATATCAATGCTTTTGATAGAGGATTCATATATAATTATGAAGAATAGATATATATATTTAGCGACGATAAAACCCGTAGAACTGGGGTGGGTTCCTACATATAATCCTTTCTCTCCAGATCTTAGAGCCGCCTAAAACCAGGATGGACATACGAAAATCGTCGCTTTCGTCGTCGTTCTTACTAACCTTAGCTTCCACTTGTTTTCAGGTAGTCCGGACCATCATTTCCGTCTAAACCGCCGCTCGCCCTTTACCCATGCCCTAAGAAGTAGCCTTTTGCACGGAATCTATGCTTCTTCCTGCCTTTCAGCCGTAGCTGGTCATTCAAGCATTTAATGCAGGTGTCAGTACGTTAAATGCGCCTGCTCATGCAATAACCGCGCGCGCCTTTCGGGATCATGGCTGCACTTATCGAGCACCGCACGTTCCGCTCGGCTCTCGATGGCATACCTTCCTCTTACTATCGTTGTGGAAGGGCTGGGCCTTTTAAACTGGGTGACCCACGAATGTTCCGGGCCTCATCTCTTAATGGGCCTTAGCGTATTGGGTTACCCTGCAAATGGGCCGTGTCCAAGAGAGCCACTTATTGCCTGGATCAAGGTTGATTCTATATATATAAACTATGTATTTTTGTATATAAATTAGAATAAAATATACTAACTTATCAAAAAAAAAAAAAAAAATAGAATAAAATATACTATATGCAAGATAATAAAACTATTAATATTATAGAAATTTAAAAAAAAAATCTGAAAATTTGAAAAATAATATCACAGTACTATTTAGTAGTTTTAAATTTTAAGCATATTCGCAATTTGGATTTAAAAAAAACAATAATACATTGTAAATCAAAATTTTAGAAACCGGAGTGGAAAAATTATTTAAAAACCCAAAATTTTCGAATCTAAATTCATTTTGAATTCCCACTTATAGTATAATTGGAAATGCGAAAAATACAGCTTTTACCCTCAAGTTTGCAACGATTTCATATTTGGTCCCTCATGTTCACAAGAAAACACATTTGGTCCCTTATGTTTCAAAAATTCAACACTTTTAGTCATTCCGTCAATTTCCTGTTAAAACTAACGGAATCAAGCATGTCCCATCACTGCCTTAACTAACGGATTAACGGTAAATTGATGGAAACGACAAAAAATGTTAAATTATTGGAACATGAGGGACCAAATGTGTTTTTTGTGAAAATAGGTGATCAAATGTGAAATCAATGCAAATTTAGGAGGTGAAAACTGTAATTTACCAAATTAGAAATTAAATTACACAACTTCTTTTTTTTGGTTGGTAATTTCAGTTTTTACCACCATGGTCACATCACACCCCACCTCAACATTCAACAAAGTCAAATGACTCGTCGTCGTCTTCTTCTTCCCCACTACTACAATTCTTTCGATCTGATTTCCTGATTTCCAGATTTCATTAATCAATAATCTCCAAAATCCAAAATCCAAAATCTGATTCTCCATTAATCATAGTATTATATAACAAAGGTTTTGCTCAGATCAAAAAATTAAAAAAAAAAAATTTGAAAAAAAAAAATCGAACAAGGATTTAATTTCCAAGGATGAGACTCGCCATGGTCGATTGCCGGAGTTTGATCCAGTTCTGCAGATCCTTCCACCCACACATCAACAACGCCGCCAATTTCGCCAATCCAAATCCATCCCCGCCGTGCCGGAGCAGGACGCGCCGCTTCACCGCCAATTCCACCAATCCATTCTCGAATCACTTCTGCGATCGCTCCCCCCTCGCCGCCCTCGATCTCGTCATACTCCTCTCCGTTCTGGCCTCCGTCTCCTTTCTGATCCTCCCCTACTGCAAATTCCTCTTCCTCGAGCTCCTCCCGATCGTCCATGGCTTCGTCGTCGACCTCATCCTCGACGAGCCGCTGCCTTACATCGTCGGCTTCGTCCTCGTTCTGATCGGAATGATTCTCGCCATGGTCATTGACATCAGGCTGAGAAAATGCGGGAATCCTCACTGCAAGGGTTTGAGAAGGGCGATCGAGTACGATATCCAGTTGGAGTCCGAGGAGTGTGTCAAGTACGCGCCGTCGCTTTCGGATGTCTTTCACGACGAGAATGGGGCGGCGGAGCTGGAATTAGGGCAGGATCGGAAGGAATTGGAGGCTGAATTGAAGAAAATGGCTCCCCTCAACGGAAGGACTGTGCTGATTTTCCGAGCTCCATGTGGATGCCCTGCAGGTAGATTGGAGGTTTGGGGACATAAGAAAATTCGTAGAATCAAGAAATAATTTTTTAGATCTTTTTTTCTCTTTTACATAGATAAACTTTTTTCTTCAGTAGCAAATATATACCTGAGCCATGTTTGAGACTAGTTTCGTCTGACTATATACAATAAGTGGTGTTTTTTAACTGAGGTTTTTTAGTAATAAAACGGTTTTCGTGTTCTTATGTTCATGGAGCATTGCATGTTTTGTGATTAGTGAGGATAGTTGTCTTTGTTGTGCAGTGAAATTATGAATTCAGTTGCCGTTTTATTTGCAAAGTCGTCGTGAACTCAATTATATTTGCTATATGCTTCCGTTAATCATTCATCTGAGTGAAGAAAACGTAGATGTGAACAATGTACACTTCATCAAAGCCTTCTGCATATGCATGTTTTGATGATTGAATCGTTGATATAGCTCGTGTTTACTTTTCTTTTAGCGTATGAATTGTTCGGCGAAGCAACTAGTAATAATTGCAAGTATTCTTGGCTTATTATCTCTTATAGAACGATTTATGAGCAAGAATGCAGCTAGGTCCTTCAGAAATTGATATGTTTTTCATTTAGAATTAGTCCTCGAGTTTTTTCTAAAGAAGGCCAGTAATTTTGAACTGACATACAGCAAAACTATTGTGCATATGTTTCTGTATTTTATGCCACTTAGACAAGAAGAGTCAGAAGGTATGACTTCATAACTCATCTTCTATTGTAGCATATGTCGGAAGAAATTTCTTGCTGCTTCCCGAGTAATGAAAACGTTCGACTATTGTGGAAGATAAATAGTTATCTCTTGAGTTTCATGTAATTAAGCTTGAGAAATTTCCCATCCGTTTCTTAGTTGAACTGCTGTATGAATCGATTCACTTCTTAGTTGGTTTTGGTGTAACTTCCGTCTGGAAATTTGCAAATGCAGTCTTGTAGTTATTCTTCGTTTGTCGGAATTACGATAATCAAGTCCATTTGTCGATATAAGAATAGCTTGTCGAGATCAAGGCATTCTGGAAATCTGACATTAGCTCTATACATAATGTTTGTTCTCACATGTAAAATATGTTAACTTTTTGTGTGATTTTTTTTTTCTTTCTATGTCGTATAAAATTTATTTGCGCGATGTTCTATGTTTGAGCTCTGATAGAGGGCTTCATGATTGAACTGGCTGTGCACGTTATAAGGGTCGTTTGCGGTTCTGCATCTGAATTATCATTCTCGATCACCCTCGTGTTTCCGTTATTTAAATGAAATAATTTAGTGCAGTGCATAATATACAGTCGGAGAAACATTACTGCATACGGTGGTTCTTGTTACCGATTTGAGTGTAGAGATGAAACTTTGAAGCATTATATCATTTGCCCTCTTCTATCGGTTTCCTGCACTTGCAAATCCAATATCTTCGGAGTTCGTTGTTGTCTTGTTGAGTATGGTTTTTACAGAATAAAGTACGAAATCATGTCGATGCGAGATCTAAATTAACATCAATATGTACCTTGAACACACGCGCGCGCGCACACACACACACATATATATTGAGAAATTCAAATTTTGTTACAAATTAGGGAAATTGGGGAGGGGCAGGATGCAGACCTAGACCTCTAATCTAATAATAGAGGCTAAGTATCAACTCTCGGGTTGATTAATTTTCTATATAATATAATAATGATTCTATGGCGTAGTTTAAATTTTTTTCCGGTCTTTGTTTTTTTCTATCTTAAAAATAATATATACATATATTGTCGTAATTCTAAATAAGGTAAATAGCACTTACGCTCTCTACGTTTGAACTTTGTGCACATGACTCCCTTGTACTTTCGATATAACACATAATCCCCTAGTACTTTCAAACATTCCTCTTCCTAACGAGCATAATTACTTACAAAGTGAAATATTATAGGGGGTTTATGTGCTTATTTTAAATGTAAAAGGGAGTCACGTGCACAAAGTTCAACTACGTGGAGTTCATGTGCTTATATTGAAAGTACAAGGGGATCATTTGCACAAAACTCAAGCCACGGAGGGGTTAAGTGCTATTTACCCTTCTAAACATCAATAATTCAAGCATATTTCAAGGAGTTAATTGCAATTTACATTGAATTTATTTGTCAGCAATTTATACATAGTGTGATGAATAGTAATAGACTAGTACAAAATAAATGAAATCACAAGCTATATGATAAATAATTTCAAAAAAATACAATCTAATTTGGTGCAGTAAAAGTCAATAAATCCGGTCACTGAAAAGTTGACCAAGAATTTTCTGGAATTTGAAAAATACCAAATATACATTTACTCACTAATTCGAGAGAGGAAAAAAAAATTGTTTTTAAATAGGCCCTCTCCATCAACACGGCGTCGTCTTAGCGCCTCCGCACTCTCACTGCAACCCGAATCCCCACTCATCGGCAGCTCTAATTGCACCGCCACAATTGTTCGCTCCACCTCCGATTGACACATTATCGGAGATCGAATTGGAAATTCTGATTTATAATTTGATTTTTTTTTGGAAGATGAAATTTTTTGGATTGCTCGACCTTTTATTGTTTGGTTGCTTCATTCTATTGATACATGGCATCACTGAATCGGCGGCTTCTCCTCCCCTCAAAGACCCACTCCTCGGAGTTTCTCCTGAAGGTGCGTTCTTGTGATCGTCTTTCTGTAATGTTCCTCTGTGTGTGTGTGTGATTGATTTAAATTTGTTGTTTACGTATAATATTGAATTTAGAAATGAAAATTTAAAAATAAGTGGATGTGGTGCAGATGAGAATTATTTTAAGGGATTTTCTTCATCGAGCATGATCAAGTGCAAAGATGGATCAAAGAAATTCAACAAGTCCCAGCTCAACGACGATTTCTGTGACTGCACTGATGGCTCTGATGAGCCCGGTACTCTTTTTCACTCGTTTGTACTTTGAATTATTTAATCATCTTAATAATAGCAAAGTTGGATTCTTTGCCACTATACGGAACCCAGTATTCGATCAATGCAGTGCATTATTTTAAGTTTTATTATAGATTGAACATTAGCCTGTTTGATGAATTGGGTACTTGGCTGGGTTTTGCAGGAACATCAGCTTGCCCGAATGGGAAATTCTACTGCAAGAATGCTGGACATTCTCCACTTATCCTGTATTCGTCTAGGGTCAATGATGGGATCTGCGGTAATCATACTTTTACTTCTTGTACTTATATATTTTTGAACTTACGAGAACCATTTTAGTGTGAAATTTACGAACTTGTGGTCAATAATGAAAGATTGCTAGAATATTAGACTTGGGTTAATTTGATGGGAATCTGTACCATGACCATTGAACGATACATTGCTTGATATTAGAATTCACTTTATACCAGAATTACGTGTACTCACTGTAAATGAAGTAGAACAGATATTACTCGATCCAGAATTGATGTCTATTGAGTAATTTGACCAGTCCATTTGACTTTTTTGGAGTTCAGTAGTATGAATAAATTACTTGAAAGATAATCCAACTTTGCAATAGCAAATTTTACATTCAATTGTCGAAAGATTGTATTTTCCATCAGATTATATTTTTCTCTATGTCATTTTCTAGTTTGTTATCCCATTGTTGCTTAAAATTTAGCATTTATTAGTTTGTGAATGATGGCATGTATTCAAGCGAGGTATACTCATACCCTAATTCCCTAGCCAGTGTCTACTTAAATTTTACACGACCATCTTCATTTGTATTGTTATTGAAGTGCATTATAAGTTTCTTTTCTTTTCTCTTTTTGGGGGGTGGGTGGGGTTCAATACTTGGTCAAATTTCGAACACACTTTCCCAAATCATATCATGTTTCAACTTGTTTTCTACCCTTTAAAGCAGCAGAATATCTGGATTTTCTATTCTGGTTTTATTTCAGTGTCTTTTTTTATCGCACATCGTCACCTTTAGGACTTAAAGTTGAACTTACACAACTGGGGCAGATTGCTGTGATGGGAGCGATGAGTATGATGGTAAAACTAAGTGCCAGAACACATGTTGGGAGGCCGGAAAAACAGCAAGAGATAAATTGAAGAAAAAAATTGCCACATATGTGGAAGGTGTCACTTTACGCAGGCAGGAAATCGAGAAAGCAAAATTGGCCATAGCCAAGGAGGAAGGAGAATTGTTGAAGCTAAAGGATGAGGAGAAAATACTCAAGCCATTGGTTGAAAAGCTCAAGGGTATGTTTCTCTTCTTTTCTTTAATTGTATTTAATTAGTATTTGTGCGATGGGAGTTGGACGAACTATCCTCCTAAAGCCCCTCAGTCCTCCAACCCCCCCACCCCCCAAAAAAAAAAAGAAAAAAGAAAAAAACAATCTGTATTGGAAACTTTGTTACCCTTGTTGTAGCTTAGTGCTCAGAGATTTATGCTACCAGTTACTTATCAAATTATCTGTTTCTTTTTGCCCTATCTTCGTGAAGAGCGCAAGGAACAGATAGAGAAGGTTGAGGAAGAAGAAAGGTTGCGGATAGAAAAAGAAGAGAACAAAAAAAAGGAAGCTGAAGAAGCTGAAAAGAAGGAAACCAAAGCTGAAGATATTGAACATACGCATGATGATATCCAAGATAATATCGGGACAGTTGATCAACCTCCACAGGTATAACTAAGTTGAGTTTGCATTTCATTTGAAGGTTTAAATTGTAAATTGAGCTCTTTTTTCTTCTTTTTCTTTTAGTAAATGACTATTTTAAACTTCAGATGCATTGGATACGAGGTTCATTGCTTGTTGTGAGACAAAAATAGTTAGACTCAGATTTAAATTGATTGCAGCTCTCTCAATAAGTTTTAGCTTTTAGGTGATGTGTTTTGTGTATGCGCTCATATTAGTTATACGTGAATGTAAGTTTGAATACATGCTTATGTTCAAATAGAAAACGTTACTACCTGTAAATACCCCTTTCACCGAGGAAAATACACTTAACTTATTCTAAGGAAAATGATATAGTCTGACTATCCTGTTGACTTCCCTTGTTTAGCTTGGTATTTATTTTATCCTATTCCTTATAATGGAAGAATTTAGTTTGTGGAACGAAACATAAGTGTTTAGACCTTCGTTTTATTCGCTTAATTGAAATCAATGTCTGGCATCGATGAATGATGTGGGTGTGATTATCTTTGCACCTAATTCGTTTCTTAAATTTTGACAACCATAAATATGATGATTATTAGAATTATGAGGAAGAATATCGCAAAGCTCTCAACGATCATTCCATTAAGGATAGACTTCCAGATAATGGAGTAGAAGGTTCTATTGAAGGCTCTCTCCAGGTTCAATCTTCTTCTATGGGAAATATCGTTCTTCAAGATTTATTTTTTTTAATCGTGCATTTTGATAATTTACTTCTATTTTGTTAGGACGATGGACAACTAGAGGAAGGATCCACTTTTAGTGACAGTACTGGTCTTCATACTGAAAATCAGGTAAAGTGTTTGGTGAATGCTAGCAAATTTTGGTATGGAATCTTTCACCCTGTTTCTAGTAATGATCCACTTTCTAGAAATCGGACGGGTCGCATCGGAATTTGCACCTCCGGAAAAATTCCATTTTTTTTTCAGAAGTGAAAAACGAATTCCAAAAAAAAGGAAAAACCGAATTTTTGGAAATTGAAATGAAATAACTCTCCAAAATTGGAAATTCTTGGATCGGAATCGGCGCAATTCGGAGAATTCCAATTATTAGTCACCTAAAATATAAAATGCATACGTCTACTTTTTGGACAAAAAATGGAATTTTTTGAATTATTTTCTGAAATTGAAACCGGAATCTCATATATATATATTTATATTCCTACACCGATACAAAAAAATTCGGAATCGGAATTTTCGGATTAAAAATGAAACTGTTCCAAAATTGGAAACTTTCGGATCGGAATCGGCGGAAACCGAGAATTCCGTTTCAATTTCCACCTCTAACCATGGTTCTTATAGTAATTTCAGTCGCTATCTAAATTACTGATTCTCAGATCCAAATATCCCAATAACTTGGAATCCTTATCCAACCTATATATTAAGCAACATTGACAACTCTTATGTGTGTTCATAGGATGAAGGGATAACTGAAGATACCGAGTCGTTATCAAGGGAAGAGTTAGGTCGCCGCATCGCATCACGGTGGACAGGTGAAAAGACCGATCAACACGAGGAGGTTGATGCTTCTACTCCAGACAAGGATCATCAAAATATCGACGAGCTCTCAAATGAAACCAATTATGACGACGAAGACAATGCCTATACATCAGAGGAAGATGAACATAAGTTTGACGACGATGATGATGATGACAGCAAAGACCAGATCGATGATTTTGGAACTGATGACCATTACAATCCAACTCCGTCGCAAAAACTCGACTCTGATGATGAATCGGACTTTTCTGGTAAAAAAAAAATTTCCTTTTTTTTTTCTGGTAAACTAGTTCTTTGTCAGAATCCCTTTTATATAGTCTAAATTGGTCAGATATAAGTGGCACAAGTGGCTCGTCTTGGCTGGAGAAGATACAGAAGACGGTGAAGACCATGCTTGACGCTGTCAAATTATTCCAGACGCCTGTTAATATATCTGGTACTAGAGGGTCTTGTCGTAATTTTTCCGCATTTAATCGACGTAAATCCAACGTTGTAATATGTTTTCTGTTTTCACTTTGCAGACGCTGCACATGTCCGCAAAGAGTATGATGAATCCAGTGCTAAGTTATCCAAAATACAATCGAGGATATCTAGTCTGACGAAGAAACTAAAACAAGATCTTGGTATATCAAAGACAGACACAAAATACAACCTTTATATATATTATTTATGTTACTGTATTTACATCTCGCAATTTTTATAAGTCAATATCTCCATTTTTATACTGCAGGTCCAGAAAAGGAATTCTATTCATTTTACGGTCAATGTTTCGAGACCAAACAGAATAAGTAGGAAAAAAATTCTTAGTTATTCTTCATCACATTTTTCGATTATCAAATGTTTATAACATCTCTTAATTCTGGGATACAATTTCTTGTTCAGATATGTTTACAAAGTCTGCCCTTTCAAGCAAGCTACACAAGTGGAGGGTTACAGTACAACTCGTTTGGGGTAAGCCCATTTTTAGCACATGCTAGTTCACTCTAAGTTTGTATTAACAGTCAATATAATCTTGACGGTCCTTACCCAATCCCCTTGCTCGAACCTTCTAGAAGATTTTTATTTTTCCAAAATTCTCATCTCGTATGATTGTTCAATTTGTGTAGGAGCTGGGAGAAATTTGAGGACTCTTACAGAGTCATGCAGTTTTTAAATGGAGATAAATGCTGGAACGGCCCCGATAGAAGCATGAAGGTAGACAGACTACTTATATATGACCGTGACATCTTAATTCACTATTAATATGTTCTGAGCGATTCACCACGGCATTTACTATCACCAGACGAAAAGGAAATATTCAAATTAACTCGTAACAAATTGAACGGCAAATTTGCAACGACACGTGTATGTCAAAGCACCTAAAATTTGTTCTTGAAGTAGGATAAACGGCATTTATAAGCATGTTTTTGTTTTTTTTTTCCTCCAAATTTTTTATGCGATATTTCTGCAACTTACCATTTTTTTGGATACCATCTTTGATTTGAACAGGTCAAATTAAGGTGCGGCTTGAAAAACGAACTTACGGATGTTGACGAACCAAGCCGTTGCGAGTAAGACTCTCTCTCTCTCTCTCTCTCTATATATATATATATATATATATATATATATATATATATATATATATATATATATATATATATATATAATGTTTTTTTTTTGTGTTTTCAGGTACATGGCTTTGTTAGCTACCCCTGCACTGTGTGTTGACAGTAGACTTAAGGTTGTTTTATAAGCCTGCTCCTTTTTTCGACACTTTCAATCAATTGCACTATACAATTTCGTACATCACCAAATTCTGATTGTTCTTTGTTATTTGATGGATTTTTTTTATAGGAGCTGCAAGATAAGTTGGACTCGTTGAACAAGCAACTACCACAGTTACACGACGAGCTATGAGCACACTTTTTTGATAGGTTAACTGAGAGCGCATGCTTTCTCTACTAAGGTTATATTTTTCTCCTTGTCTGAACTCCGTCTTCTTTATCTTGGCGAACTTGCCGATTCTTTGAGTTGCTTCAGCTTAGTTATCCAAGAAATTTTACACACTAAATTATGGACTTCTATATATAATTATGGACTTCTTTTTTTTTTTTTTATTTAGAATTAGAACCCTACTGCTTTGTGAGTTAGCTTCTTCTCGCTCTTTCTCTCACACAATAAATTGAATTTCTAAACTTGGTCTACTATAATCCTTTTTTTTTTTGGGAAAGTTGCAGCTTTTATCCCTCAAGTTTGCACTGATTTCACATTTGGTCCTCCACGTTCACATATTAAACACATTTAGTCTCTCATGTTTTAATAAGTTAGCACTTTTGGTTATTTTCGTCAATTTATCGCTACTCTGTCAGTTAATGCAGTGATGAGCACACGCTTGATTCCATCATTACTAACGGAAATTGACGGAAATGATTACAGGTGTTGAACTTTTGAAACATGATGGACCAAATGTGTTTTGTGTAAACATGGAGGACTAAATGTGAAATCGGTGCAAACTTGAGGGACCAATGCTGTATTTTTTTTTTATAATAAAAAATCCTTTTCTTAACAAGTTTTGCCTGAATAAGCAGCCATAAGGTTCCTCTTCATATGTCGGTTTGACTAAATATGATTGACATAGATATTTATTACAATTGGTAGGAAAATAATTTTTATTTTCGATAATTCTTTTTTACTTTATTTAAAAAATGAGTACCTACCAAAAATCTAAAGCGTAACTATAATTAGTAACACCCTCTGGGTGTTAAATATTGCACCTAGAAAATGAAGTAGGTATAAATTAAATTAAATCCCACTACAAAATGGACCACGATATGAATAGGTCCAAAGATGTCCACATCAATAGTTAACTTAGTTTTCAATGTTAATTATAAATAATTTACAACACACAATCAATACAATAAAAGTAATTTTTAATACCAAATAATCATATAATTTTAAATACTACACACAAGAATTGATGATAGTAAATTTATAAAAATAAATATTTTGTAATAAATATGGTAGTAAACTTATAAAATCAACACTGCGACATTTTAACAAAATATGGCAGTTTAATATATGAATATCGATAGCGAACTTCTCAAAAATTGATTGAAAGTTACTAGTGAACTTTTAAAAATTAGCTGACTGATTACAAACTTGTTAAATCACTTAAAATTGACAATGACTTCATATAATTTGATGGTGAAACTTTTGCAAATTTATAATTGTTGTTTTTATTTTATTATATATATATATATATATATATATATATATATATATATATATATATATAAAATAAAATAATACACAAGTTCTAGACATTCCCCTAATAAAAAAAGTATATACTAACTTTGAATTTCCATTAGTCAATTGTCTTTTGAGTTGGCGAAAAGCTCACCGGTTGTTTCCTACGTGTATTCTTTTATTTTTCTACATTAATAATTAATTAAATTAATTTCAAATAAACAAAAATAAAGTGCGAATGTGTATTACAGCGCACACACACATCTAAAAAGTAAAAAAAATAGTTATTTATTAATAGTTAAGTAGGTCAAATTACAGCCACCTCTAGGTTAATTACGAATTTTTTTTTCTTATTCTTTGTGTAATTAGACCATTCGCCTCAGTTAGTAGGTAAATTTGTCACTGTAAAATTGGATGTGTGAGACAGTACATAGTTGATGGATGATTGTAATTATTCAAACAGAAGGGAAGTTTTCGTAAATTAACATTACCTTTAGGGGGTTCTTTGTAATTTACCCTAATAATTAATAGGTTAATATACAAAAATAAAACAAAGAGGGGTATGAGATATTTATTTGTGGGGCATATACTATTAGATAATTACAAGCTTGCCCCCCAAGTCAATTATTCAAGTAACCGTCTACCGATATTTAATTTTTATTTGGAAAACAAGATCTAGGTTTAAGTGTGATTATTTTTGACAATTAGATTTGAATTATTCCTCAAGAAATCTCATATAATAATAATAATAATAATAATAATAATAATGATAATAATAATAATAATTAATAAAAAAAAGTGAAAAAAAAAGCCAAAAAGTATTTATTCTAGTGCCGTAAGCCTCTATTTGTTGTTCCCACTTGCAATTTCACACAAACCGAAAGACACACAGAGAGAGAGAGAGAGAGAGAGAGAGAGAGATAGATGGCGAAAGAGACGAACAACAACGGCGACGCCGGCGAGGTTTTGGTCGGTGATAAGCGGCCGAAAACGAAGATCGTATGCACACTCGGCCCCGCATCTCGCTCCGTCGCCATGGCGGAGAAGCTCCTCCGTGCGGGGATGAGCGTCGCCAGATTCAATTTCTCACACGGATCGCACGAGTACCACCAGGAAACCCTAGACAATCTCCGCCAGGCCATGGACAACACCGGCATACTCTGCGCCGTCATGCTCGACACCAAGGTACTTTCTCTCTCTACCTTTTTTTTTTACCGACTTGACCTTAATTTTTTTTTGTCTTTTTATTGTCTCCACTTTTTGGGAATGATTTTCGACTTTGCCAATTTCATCGATCTATTGATCTGTCAATTTCGTTAATTAGGGTTCGTTCTTCTTCAGTGTAGATTTGAATTTGATAGATGTAACTGAGCACTGAAAGTCAAACGGATGAAAATTGAATTTTCGTAAACGTCTTTCAGATCTAGTTATATGTATTTGTATAGTACTGCGATCCGCATGGATACTATTGGATTTGCGATTAATTTCTGTTTCCTCCATGATTCATAACTGCCCCTATTATTTGTGAATTGAATAATTTCAGTAAACAGTAGCCCTTTTTACTTGTTCTTTACCATCAATATTTAGTTATACAAATCACTGAGCAATTCATATATCAACAGGGTCCTGAAATTCGAACTGGGTTCTTGAAAGATGCGAAGCCTGTCCAATTGAGACAGGGACAGGAGATCACAATATCCACCGACTACGAGCTCAAGGGTGATGAGAAAACGATCTGCATGAGCTACAAAAAGCTGGCCGAGGATGTAAAGCCTGGAAGCGTGATACTATGTGCTGACGGCACGATCTCCTTCACTGTCTTGTCTTGTGACACTAAACAAGGCTTGGTGCAATGCCGTTGTGAGAACACTGCGGTTCTTGGTGAGAGAAAGAATGTCAATCTTCCTGGGGTTGTTGTGGACCTCCCGACTTTGACCGAAAAGGACAAAGAGGATATCTTAAACTGGGGAGTGCCTAATCAAATTGACATGATTGCACTTTCTTTTGTCCGAAAGGGTTCGGACTTGGTGGAGGTCAGGAAGTTGCTTGGTGAACACGCAAAAACCATCCTTCTTATGTCTAAGGTCAGTTACCATTTCCCTTTACTAATGAAACGTTGTTTTATCCTGTGAGTTATAGTGGGGATTTCATATTGTAGTTCGACTGCGTTTCTATTATCTCCCCTGCTACAGTTTATTTTTGCGATCCAAAGACAGAAGCTGGGGTGAAATGGAAACACAGTGTTATTTTTGGTTCTAATCTTTAGGGGGTAATGTACTAATACCACTATTGCAATCAAGAAACCTATCTTTTTTGTGGATTTCTGCTATGATTTATTTGTCTTTTATCTTTTTGGTCATGTCCAGGTTTGTTATTGTGTATGATTTGTAGTTAGAGTTTCGTATGGCTTGCTAGATTGAAGATATATGGGACATTTGCTAGATTTCTTTTCGTAGTTAACTGTTGTAGGATGAAATTGCTTTGAGGTTTATATAACTCAGGTGAAGAAATTTGTTATATGTGTTTAAGCATTGAATGTGATACATGAAAGGGGATAATTATAATCTCTGTGCTAATGTCCTTGTTGATTGCGGGTTTCGTCTTTCCTCTTGAGTCTCTCAAGATTGGTAAAAAAATAAGGGATGTTCATTTGCATGTTCTTTTGGGTGTCACTTGATCATTATTCTTATATTATTCTTTTCCTTTTACTTTCTCCCTATTAGGTTGAAAATCAAGAAGGGGTGGCGAATTTCGACGAAATCCTGGCCAACTCGGACGCCTTCATGGTTGCAAGAGGTGATCTAGGAATGGAAATTCCAATCGAGAAGATCTTCCTGGCTCAGAAAGTGATGATATACAAATGCAACATCCAAGGAAAGCCAGTTGTAACAGCAACACAGATGTTGGAGTCCATGATAAAGTCCCCAAGGCCCACCCGTGCAGAAGCCACAGACGTAGCCAACGCCGTTCTCGACGGAACGGATTGTGTTATGCTTAGCGGTGAAACAGCGGCAGGAGCTTACCCAGAGCTCGCAGTTCGCACCATGGCCAAGATCTGCATTGAAGCTGAAAGCACAATTGACTATGCAGATGTTTTCAAGCGTATAATGGCGAACGCACCCGTTCCAATGAGCCCGTTGGAGAGTCTGGCTTCATCAGCCGTTCGAACCGCCAACTCAGCAAAGGCGTCACTTATCTTGGTGCTCACCAGAGGAGGAAGCACCGCCAAGCTGGTGGCTAAGTACAGGCCTGGACTGCCGATTTTGTCTGTGGTTGTGCCGGAAATCAAGACCGACTCTTTTGATTGGTCGTGCAGCGACGAGTCGCCAGCTAGGCACAGTCTTATATTCAGGGGTTTGGTGCCGATTCTGTGTGCAGGGTCCGCTAGGGCTTCTCACGAGGAGTCGACTGAGGAGGCACTGGAATTCGCTCTTCAACATGCTAAAACTAAAGGGCTGTGCAATGTTGGAGATGCTGTTGTGGCACTTCACCGTATTGGAACTGCATCCATTATCAAGATTGTGACCGTCAAGTAATGAATCAAGGAGCATATTCTTGTTTGATTCTGTGTTATAATTTTTTGCCCTTTGGTGGACAAATTATCATGAACTCTTTTTTATTACTGCTTCGTGTTTTATGTTTTTGCGGGCGTTTGGACCTTTTGTGTCGTCCACCTTAATTGTTAGGCCTGTGAAGGACCCCTTTTGATTCTAGTTTTGTGGCCATATAAAGATGGCAAATATCTATTGATACTCTGTATCTTTTGTCGTTGCCCTCGAAATAAGATTCTCCCTCCTCTCTCTCTCTCTCTCTCTCTCTCTCTCTCTCTCTCTCTCTAATTGATTGTCAAGTATGTTTCACCATTACTGTGTTTTCTTGATATACAGCGAAGGTCCGCTAGCTAGTCCATCTCAGATGGCTGATGAATTTATATAAAAAGTCATACATCAAAACATCTCAAACACAAAATATTACAAAAAATAAAAAGAAAAAAGCCCACAGCAGTTCTTGCTTCAAACTATGACAATATCAAACAAACAGCTTGTCCGAATATACCCACAGAGGGAGAAGGAAAAAAAGATTAAACAGAAGGAAAAAAGATAGCTCACTTATCTAATAACACTGAAGTTTGGTATGAGGGGTACTACATAGTACATACTATTTACAAAACTCAAAAGTCATCACACATATATAGATATATACTCTACATAAAATAAAAGCACAACAAACTGATGGCAGAACTCACTCATGCAAACTCAATTCTCATCCTCGCGTGAAGTACTCGGTGTGGCATTAGCAGAATTTGAGGACGAACTTCGATTACTGGACCTTGAACTCGATGAAGAAAACAAACTACTAAAAGGCCATGGAAGAACCGAAAACTGTCTCCCACCACTCTCATTTCTCTCATCACCACTATTTTCACCACCACCATTGTTATTATCATTAACAATATTATTACTCTCTGATTCTTGATTGTTAACAATATTATTAGAATCAATCTTCGACTCGTCACCAGGCAACTGATACCTACAAACGGGGCAAGAGCTATGAAGCTCAAGCCAGGGAAAAATGCACCCGGTATGGAACTTATGCTTGCAAGGCATCTCCTTCACTTCATCACCGATTTCGCATTCATCCAAACAAACCGAACACTGCTGTGTTTCTGCCAATTTCACCGTCGGCAAAGCTTCCACCGCCTCCTTCTGAGCTGGCGGCGAGCCATACCTATTCGGGTCGTTTTCAGACAAGTGCTGAAGCAGTAATTCCAAACCGGGACCAATGAAGTAGTCACCCAACGAGCCAAGTGGCTCGCGGCTTTGTGAGCCGTTATTGGGTTCGAACGAGCCCTGCACAATGATGGTCTGATTAACGGGGTTTATCAGAATCACACGCTCGGGATTACTTAATCTATCCCTACTCGGTTGATTCTGATTAGCTTCGGAATTGGCCGATTCGGATAGTATGCCAGCTCGTATGCCTTGGAGAAGCTGGAGAATTGTTGCGGAGCTTCTTCTCCTCCTCCTCATTATCGACTCCAGTTCCCGATCGAGCTCCGATTCTTCGTTGTCGTTTTCGAATTCGTTGGGGGGGTTTATTATCCTGCGGCGGCGGTGCGGGTGGTCCATCATGCCTAGCAAGATTGGGGCCCACAGGGAGAGGGAGCGGTCTTGGTCGGCCCCCCCGAGTTCGAAATCGAGGGTGGTGGCGTTGTTCTCCGGGGCGGCGGCTGATAACATTTCTTCGACGAAGCCGCTTTGGCAAATGGGGCATTTTATTGTGTCGATTCCGATGATTGGGTTTACGGTTTGCGAGCACATGTGACACCAGTACTGCAATGGCTCTGCTTCCTCCATTGTTTGTTTTCCCTCCTGTTCACAGCAAATGGCATTCTTTGTTAGAATTAGAGGCATTAAAAATGCAACGAAGATTTGTGTTTCAACACAATCAAATAAAATAAAATAAAAATCTAATTAATTATTAACCGAATTAATAAAATCACTAAACAAGAGAGTAATCTTCAGGTCAACGAGGAGAAATCTGTCAAGAACTTTACTCCCTAAAAAAAAAAATTGCTAATAAAAGATCAACTATGTGAGTAAGGAAGAAAATTGACTAGAAATGCAGCCGATTAAAAATTCCAGAATTTGGCAGATCCAAACAGAATGAACGGTTGTAGATTGTCCATACTGAATTTTTATTTTTATATTTATTTTCATTAAGAAGAAAACAAAATATAGGTTAGATATTCGTAGAAAGATGAAACAAACAGAAGCCATAAATAATTTTGCTCAATTTGTGTTCCCATTGGCCAAATAAACAAACATGCTCTGCTTCTAAATAATAAAAAAATAAAAAAATTGTGAAATAACACAACACCCTAGCAAACATCAATAAACACCACCACCACCATCGTCATCATCATCAATTCATCATCGTTTAAACGAGGAAGAAGAAGAAAAAAAAGTCAAAACGCGGAAAGGAAAAAGGAATATTTACCAGGAGAAGAAGAAACGAACGATTGGGGTTTGTTGTTTGTTGATG
The DNA here is from genome assembly GCF_056151865.1 of Erythranthe guttata. NCBI lineage: Eukaryota > Viridiplantae > Streptophyta > Magnoliopsida > Lamiales > Phrymaceae > Erythranthe > Erythranthe guttata. The sequence goes on along the minus strand of NC_142546.1, from coordinate 2,658,897 downwards.
ATGATGATGAAGAAGTTGTTCTTCTTATTTGAAAATGTTTATGGTTTCTAAAAGAGGAGCTGAATTTTAGGGAGTTTGCCTTTTTTCCTTTGTTGTTGGTTTTTGATGATTTTTGATTTTTGATTTTTTGGTCTGACCTGTTCGGAATGTGTAGGACTATTTATCTACTTTGTACATGTGATGGGCCCCATCTCTTTCAACACCATTTCCTTTTTTCTTTTCTTTTTATTTATTATTATATATATTTATTTATTGTTTTATATGTTAATCTACTTGCAAATAACTTAATTACCATACCATTGACAATTATAACACAAGTGAAGAAAATAGGGTGTAAGATTAGTAAATAATTATTGTATATTAAAATTACTAAAAATTATAATACCAAACAAAGGCCTATCTAATATTTATAAAATGTTGAATTAATTAATATATTACAAATTAGAGTATTTCTAATTTTGTTTCGTAAGTTTTCGGAAAAATAAGGATTTCAGAATTTATAATGAAAAAAATTCTGTGGAATTATGAATTTTCATCTTTTTTTATTACCTATAATAAAAAATACATAATAATATCTATATGTAAGTGTAATTATCAGAAAAATGAGATTTTTAGAAATTAAAATCAGATCGAAAAATAGTATCTAATATGAAGTCCAATTCCGTTAAAAAAATAAAAGTAAGAATCAGAAATTGGAACTTTTGAAATTCAAAATGAAAATACTTTTCCGAATTTGAAAATATTTGAATCGTAATAGGCGAAATTCAAAAAAATTATTCCAACTTTCACGCATTTGGTCTCTCATCGTTCACTATGAATAAATGGTAAAACATGTAAATGTTTTTAGATGAGATCAAAAATTCGAATTATGCTCTCGTTTTTTTTTCAGTGTCCCGTAAATGCTAGATTTAGCAGTATACTCCATGATTTATAGTAAGGTAAAATACTAACTAGTAGCCCCAATACATTTTCAGGCCATGGATATACGTATGTACGGTTGAATATACCCACTAAACTTCACCCTGTTCTTACGATAACACAAACTACGAAACAGAAACCGGTCATAGTCAGAATTGTTGCTATTTACTATTCCTTCGAAACCTTTTCGACAGTATAGCAATCCTCTACACCAAACATGTAAAAGAAAGAAAGAAAACGAGATGTGTAAGGATCCTCTCTCCACATTTTAGCAGCAAAAAGAATATAGTGAGGAATATAACTGTACAAGTGCTTTGCTATTATCTATATTAACTCTGCCTAGTCGAGTGAAAAAGAATAATACTCCGGACAAAAAACTAGGGGGAATGTACACCGCATGCAGCAAGAGGTTTAATCATTCATCGGTTCGAAAAATCTGGAGCTTCAGTCAGCATTCTCGTCCTGAATGTTAATCAATTTCGGCTAGCATTAGCACATAAACTGAAAAACTCTGAAACCAGCAGATTAAGAATCTTAAACAACATCAGTTTCATCTACGTGTAATATTAGTATGAATGCTCAATTGAAAATAACTTTTAATTTTTACCAACGAAAAAACAACTAATGTAAAAAAATCCAAGACCATTTTTTAGACATTCATATCTAAGAGCTTCGTTACAATACTCTGGCTAATGAAGTATCTCTGCTACAGGGCTGTTATGAACATCACAGAATATTATATTTAACATTATGCAGTTCATTTTATGTTGAAATGTCTGTCTCAGAAATGCAAAACAGTATTTCGATTTCGTAACTATTGAAAACAAGTGTTTAGACTATGTATGTATAGGAGCTTAATGAGAAAGCTGAAACTTACATCTTTTACATGAAAATATCTCCCCATGGATGGATTTAGCTGAGAAGTTTCAGCAGCTGAGTGAGAGTTTATTACAGAAATGTCGTGATTTTGCTTAACCTGCCATCAAAAAGAAGATTGTTTGATTCAGAACGTAAAACAGGAAAAGGTAGGAAGATTGAGAAAGCAATCTATCAGGATCCTGAATAGGATGGATAAATTGAAGTGTATCTAATCTCGTGCAAGGTTGGATCTTCTTCCAGTTTATTGGATGCCTGATCTTACTCATGGCTCCTTAAATTATCTGGTAGCTACCATGGTGAGATTTAACGGGCAGTGATAGCTATTATAGTAAAAGGAGGAGTATCTACGCAATGATTTCATAAATAATTAAGGTAAAACAAAAAACACTACCCTTTAGGTTTGGTATAATTACAGCAAACTTAACTAATTTTGTAAAACTGATACCCTCTTGACATTTGTTTTTATTTTGGAAATTATACCTACTAAGGATGGTTTTTTTTATAAAACCAAAATGAACCTAAATGGAGTACTTGTAATACCTCAAGGGGGTGCGGTAATTTTGAAAGTTAGCTGGGTTTTTTTTTTTTGTAATCATACCAAACCTCGAGGTTAGTTTTTGGAACTCGTTCTAAATAATTATGTCGTTCCGACCATCTTTCCCTAATTCCATTACCACCTACCACCACAGCAAAAACAGGATTGACCATCACCTGTAGGCAACTGCTATCTCTATTGACTAAAGAAAGCATGCAATATTCATTCCATCTGGTGAATAGCTCAAAACATGTAATTCAGCCGATCAACCAATATCTGTTAACAATTCTTAGGCGTAATACAATGTAATATGCAATATATTTAACTTCAAACATATCACATATCAACTAAGATTATAAGGAGTAAAAAATGCTAATGGCACATTATGGACTGTGATGGTTAATAGCTGATGCCAGGCAGTTATATTTCTCTTTTTTTTTTCTTTTTTGGGGGTGGGGGGGGGGGGGGGGGGGGTGTGAGGTGCTAAATGGGCAAAGTACTGACTTGGAAGCCAACAAGGAAAATGTTATGTACATTAATATGACGCCCAAAGACATATGATTCTGAAACATAGACTACCAAGAACAGCATTTACACGAACTGAATATTATATATGAAAAGGACATTTCATTGTTGGTCCTTCATGTTCAATTTCAGTCCCTCCAGTTCAGTCCTCATCGAAATTAGTCCCTAACAATTGAATTTTCAACAAATTCAGCAATCATCAACTTTATGTTAATTGCTAAAGGAGTTTCAAATGTGCAAGGGGCCAAAGGTGAAGTTCAAACTTCATTGATAGAAACTAAGAAAAGCTCAAACTTAAGGGACCAAAACTGTGATTTTAACAATATGCGCGTACTGCAAGTGGACATATCCATTAGTACTTAAACGGTTTTCAAACGGCTAGGATCGCCTTTACTGAAGGAAACATTGGAAACTGAACTTAACAAGGTGAACCATCTGAACTAGAATGAGTAAGTGCTATAGATGAGGACCCAAAAATATCAATGACGCCAAAATGAAATGTTTGGGTGTGAGAAAAATGGAAAAGTTAATACAGGAACTAGTCATACTTATGGGTCAATTAAGCTACAACTATTGAAGAAAAACTGGTGGAAAATCATTGAGGTTCGTTAGATTCATAGTGAAAATATTTACAATCATTATAAACTTAGCTGAATCCAGATAAAATGTTTTAACTGTCTTATTATCTGATAGTGCTGTAATTTATCGACAATATTAGGGAGTGGGTCGTCTACCTTCCACAGCCACCAAAGACTGCTCTCTACATCTCTTCCTACCCTTCTCCTCTCCACAGTCTCACCACTCAAATCATTACGTGGAAAAATCTTCCACCACTATTCATCCTAGACCTATTTCTTCCATGGCCCCCTAATGCCACCTTAGTTTCACTCACATGATGAGATTATGTTATATATTGGACTATTGGAGAAAAAGACAGCAACACAGTGAAGACTTATACCAGCATTATCTAAAAACAAAATTCCTATTCAATCCATTTTAGAGTTAAATAAATTCCTTAAGACCTAGCCAACTACATGATTATAGCAAACCATCTCCAGTTTTCTTATATGAAAGAGGTCTACATCTAATACAAGGTTAAGTATAACTGTCACATTTTCGGGACCCACAATATTGAACAATGAACAATTATAGATGATCTTCAGATTCTCAAGTTGGGTGTGTTCATGTGTGTACATATTTTTATCCGTTCCCGCTGGGAAGGTGGGGGTGAGAGGGATTGTGAGTTTCAAAATGTTTAAGACAGAGTGGCAGGAGCATACCCCATATGGAAAAGTTTCATTTCTGCCATCTTCAAAAAGAGACGAATAAGATGCAGGATCATATAAGGATCCTCCGGCAACCTCATCATATCCAGAGCGACGTTGAACGACAGGAGTGGTTGGATTGAGAAAACTGTTTCTCAAATCTACATCTGTATCTCGAGAAGCTGAGGCATCTATGTAAGCAACACCGAGTCTGTACATCTGTATCCATAACAACGATGATGATAACTTCACTGAAAATCCAATAATTTGCATGGTGAGTGTCAGCTTCACAGAATATCTAACAAGGACTCCATAGGACTCAGATGAAATGTGCCTGCATCAACAGATGTAAATTTGTAGCAGTTGAAAGACAATAATGAATAACAGAATAAGGTAGTGGCTGATATTACTAAATAATGGCATTCAAAAACATTCAATTCAAGTGAATGACAAACATTCAAGTGATCGTTCGGGTTTATGGAACTTTAGAACGTGTTGGTCCTTTTTGTATAGATAGGATTTTCCTTTCCTTTTTCCAAAATATTGTACTCAAGGGGTACTCGTCTCCCTGTTTCTATTCCAACAAGGTTTTTATCAAGTCCCACTTATTTTTAATGATATAAACAATTTCTTTGGCAAAAAAAAAGAAAAAGAAAAAAGTTAATAATAAACCTTTCTTGTGAAAGGAATGGTAGCCACATACAGAAAAACATTCCAAAGACTAAAGAATAAGTAAAAAAGTCACTGCCGTATATATCAATTATCATCGACAAACTTCAAACAACATGTGGGCATTATTAGTAGATATGATACTCTATTTCAGTCTTATATTGAGCTTCCTCATGTATCCAGCAAATACATCAAACTACGACTCAATCCTCGAGCCAAATTTTATCAGAAAGTTTAGAATTAGAGGTTTTTATTAGCTTGCTGAAATGAATCAGGGGTCACTTGGTATATTCTTACCGAGCTAGATTGAGTCCTAGATGCATGCTTTATGTATTCACTAACTCAGGGACACCAAAAAAATATGTTATTGCCAGTATTGGACTAGCCAGAAAGTTAGACACTCAGTTGGAAAAGAAAATATCCAGCATATTGAGTAACATTTTGGGTTCAAAAGTATGTGAATCTAACCAACAAGTAGCCTTCTCACGTAACTGAGTTTTCAGTTGGGATCAGTGGAAGTTTTCTGCAGGACCCAAATTATATTATTTCATAAGGAATAATGGGATTTGCAGAAAGCTAACCAGAACAAAGTAACCAATAAGGTTCAGGTTAGAGAGTCCAAGGACCCTTTTAGGGATACATTGACATCGCATAAATATAAATAATGATCCGAGCTAAGAATTAACTACATGAGGGTGTTTGGAGACAGTGAATACTAAGCCAATAATTGGAAAAAGGAGCAGAACTCTAGATAAAAAACTTGCATCGCACACAAACATTTACTATTAATTCCTTCACTTCTAGATAAAATGACATCTACGTATTAAGCGTCTCATTTGGCAATTAAATGCACAGTAATGGTGCTTCAAATGTTACCAAAATACTTTTGACATTGGAGTAGAAGACAAATCTAATGGACATAATGATATCCGCACTACATTTTAATCCAAGTGCATTTAGTCAGTAAATATCCAACAACTCTTGTGGTGCAGTGGTACCTGACCTCACATCTTGTCGTAAGGCCAGAGGATTTCCAATTGTCCCCCCTCCCTCCTTCCTTCTCCCATTTGGATTCGATCTCCCCTCCCCGCTCCCAATCCCAAAAGAAGAAATAAAATACATCCACTAAATCTAATTGAGAAGCAGTTCAAAAAAATATATTCAAGTTTCTTTATAGGATACAACATCCAGTAAAAAATGTTATTATTGGTGATAAAATCCAATTTCCTCGGATTGTCGAAAGCAATATTTTGAGTTGTTCTTCTTACCTCCCAAAACACATATCCGTAATTCTAGTAGTACTCTTTCGGATGGTGTCACTAATGTAATGTTAGGCAATGGCATAGCGAAAAAAAATAAAAATAAAAATCCAATGTACCTTCTTCAATAGACAAAGGAAATAGTGTTGCATTTGCATCTAATTTCGTTATTAAACCCTAAATACATAGAGACAACTACTGATTGGGGGCAAATAGAGTAATTAGTATGTGTACACACCAGTGCAATGGAGCAGTCAAATAAACACACACACACAAAAGAAAAGTAGAAGTACGCACAAACACATTATTAATGTAAAATTTTATGATTGCGTAACAGAAATTGCAAAATTGATGTAGAGAAGAAAGAGGCGGTACCATATTTCATGAGAGAAGAGGATGAACCAGAAAATGTCGAGGAAAATGGAGCAGAAGAGGAGTACGGCGTATGTCCGGGCGAGGCTCTGACTGCTGCTCTCAATGGCGACGAGCGCGAACAAGGAAATCCCCAAATTGACGAACAGAACGCCGTTGTAAAGCGCACCTAGGGATCCAATCAATGCGCAGGCAATCTGAGCGTAGATCAGCCTCACGGCGAGCCACTGAAGGTTGTCGTAGTTGCGAATCCATGTCTGTACATCCGTCCACCGCAATCCGCCACATCCACCGCCGCCGCAGCGCATCTTATGGCAGAAATTCAGCGACGATGCTTGCAGAAATTCTCCGATTCTGTTATTGTGTGTTGAGAAATTCAAAATGGATGAACGGAGGAAAAATCGAAAAAACAAATAACAACTGGACTCTGAGTTGAGACTGCAGTGGAGTGGGTCTACCAAAAATTATTATTTATATTCCGATTTTATTTTTTATATATATAATAGATACATACATATGTGTGTGTATATATATATATATTCTAAAGAACGGCCGATTTTGGTTGGTATACCAAAGCTTTTCTTTCATATTCGGTTTATTTAACTCACATGTATAACCATACAACAAGAAGTGGTTAAATTACTTTTTCGCCGTAAAATTATTTAGCTTATTTTCACTTTGAACCCTTCAAATGTAGGATTTTAACATTCGAAGCGCAATAAATCATCCATAATACACTTTACATCGAATATTTAAAAAAAAAATTTGTTTGAAGTTGAATAATTAAAATTTAACGAGGACAATTCATTTTTTTATTAGATTTATTATTTCCAACGTGCAAAATAAAAAAATAAACTGTCATTTTGTTCTACCTCAACCTAATTTCCAGTGTTACAGAGTGCGATAAAACAAAATCAAAATTCACACCAAATTACTGGAAAACAAAATTTATATTTTCTTACAAAGATTTATTAACACAAAATTATTCGATTGATGGATCTTTCATTTTAATCGGTGAAAATATTTGGTAGAAGTCTCTAAAAAAAAATATAACTTTCAAATAAATTGATAACAAATAGCTTAATTTTTTTTTTTTATATTTTTAAAATATGTTGATGATATATATATATATATATATATATATTTTTTTTTTGCACTTTGTAATTTTGAAACGTTGATGAATATAAAAATTTTGATTTGACATTTGGCATCCTAAAAAAATACTACTAAAAATATTAAATTATCTTCATTAAGTTTGCAAACTTATTCGGAGTACATTATGCATGATTTACTGTGTTTTAAGGGTGTAAAGTGCTATTAACTTTTTAGAGGTGCAAAGCGCTAAAAGACTATATTTCAGAAGTGCAAAGTGTGATTAAGCAAAAATTATTTAAATTAGGGACAATTACAACCATCCATAAGGTATGGTCAAAGTACGAAAATCCCCTCCTGTTTGGGTAATTACTACCACCCTTAACTATAAATCTTCGTTCACATCCACCCTTGCGGTTTTAAATTTAGTAGAATCTTCTAGAGTATATGAAATATTTTCAATTTTGGACCCGTTTTATAATATTCTAGCTCCACATTTTGAAACTAGATGATTATAAAATGTGTTTATCATATTGTGGTGCATCAGAAACTGTATTTTTGCACAAAACGAGTACAAACTAGTTAACATTCCACGAAATCTAGATAATTATGTTGAATTTGACACCATAAGGGTGGACATGTAAGAAGATTCATAGTTGAGGGTAGATGTAATTATCCAAACAAGAAGGGATTTTTGTAATTTGACCATACCTAAGGGGGGCGGTTGTAATTTACCCAAATTAGTTAAATTATGAATTGGTAATGTATAAGGGTAGATTTGTAAATAGGGTTTCAATTATAGGGATTTCAGAAAGAAGAAAGAAGAAAGATCCATCGATTAATTAAGGAAATGGCAGAAGAAGGGGCGCCTCCGCCGCCGCCTCCACCGCCGCCTCCACCGCCGCCGACGCCGACGCCGTCGCAGACGCAGGCGTGGCGCAGTTACATATCGGAAGATCTTCCCCGCAGCGTCCAACAGTCGGCCGATTCCGCCATTCGCTCCGCCCGTTCACTCCAGGAATCATCTTCCACCCATCTCCGCTCGATTCAGGTGACTTTCGATTCACCACTATACCCTTCCAATTTTCCTTTCGTGTTTCAATTCTCTCGACTCAACAAAATCGGCGTTCGTTTTGCAGGATTTTGTTCCCCAAATCGGTACTCGATACAGATACTATGAAGACGCTTTCATCCACAAAGTTAAAGGTTCATAATATCTATTTCCTATAAATTTGTTGTTACGTTTGATATTATTCTGGAAATTGCCATTTGCATGAATAAGGATCATGCTTAGAAATGTTAATTTGTCTTTGAATATTTTTTGTCATTTTTGCTTTATCGGTCTTGTTAATTTGCTCGTCGTTTTCCATCATTTTACAGATGAGTTGATGACCTTAAAAGAACACCCAGCTCTAGCAGGTGGAGTTGCTGTTACTGCTTTCTTCCTCCTTATGCCTGGTATGCTTTCCGAATCTCTCCCCCGCCTATTCCATCGATTTAAAAATTAGAAAAAATAGAAAAGAAGACGAGACTTTAACACATCGACTGAACAATTTCACCCGAGTACCAGCTAATTTGAGTCTTTGATAGTATGGATTATATATGAGTAGGACTTATTACGTGAGTTCTGTATGAGATGAAAATTGAGTCGTATTGCATTTAAATGGATTTTCCATCTTTCTGTTTGTTTGAAACTTGTTTCTCAATTTTGTACAGTCGTATATATATATATATATATCAACCTCGAAAGTTTGTACCTAACTGTAGTGTTTTCCCAAATGAGGTTATCTAAATTCATGTATACCATGACAAGTTTTGGTTCATCTGGCCGTTGAACTTGTGACACCAATCTACCCTATTCTTTCATAGGGTGGATTCCAAGTTACTTTGGATACTGTAAGCACCGTAGTGGGATATCATGATATTGTTATTTCATAGATCTAAGTCTTGTGAATCAGTTGAGTGAGGAAGTCTTCTGTCACAGTTCCTTAGTAGAAGTTTAGACTGAATACTATCGGACATCTTTTGCATCCTTAACTCTTATACATGATATGAAAAACAGATACCATATAATCAGCAGGCTGTTTGCATCCTTAACTCTTATACATGATATGAAAAACAGATACCATATAATCAGCAGACCTAACAGCGTAAGAGAACTTTTAACAACTTTATGATTTTATTATGATTTTTTCCAGAAAATTAGTGATTTGATCCTTGACTTCTGTGCAAAAATTGTGCTTTTGATATTTTTCCTAAATCCTGCTTGATGTCTTAGCACTATGGGGGTTTTAGCCTGATCTTTCTTCTGCTAATTTTGACTCCTTTAAGTTAGTGATCAGTTCAAACTGTTCATCCAATTAACCAAATGCAGTGCACCATCGAGTTGTTATAAACTTGGGCTAGAGTTCTTCTATCCTCACTTACCAATTAGATAGAAGAAAAAAAGGAGAATGAATGAAAGATGGTTGAGGAAAGAAGATTGAGACGTTAGGCATGACATGTAGAGTAAATCAGTAGTCATTGTTGAGATTTGAGATAATATAGAGCTGCCTATGTTTTCCGAACAAATTGGTACACTTGTTTTTAGTTGACAACTTGTCAACTAAATAAAGGTCTTCCAATTTGCCGTCCCTATTGGTTGAATACATTGCTTCTTTTACTGAAATATTTATGATTTATTTGGCATGTGGTTTATAGGTCCTAGAAGATTTTTGTTTCGTCAAACATTGGGTCGACTTCAGAGTGAGGAGGTATACCACTATCTCGATCATATTATTTCAAAATATGAGTATAGATGAATTAGAACTATATCACACTTTTGCATAAGCTCCGATGGCCTTAGTCTCTTCTTCATGTGTGGGAAAGTGTGTTTGCTGACAAGTATCTAGTAAATGGGCTGACTACACTTACTCATTCTCGTTTTATGCAGGCACAATTTGTTAAAGCTGAAAACAATGTCAAAGAGTTGACCTTATCTGTTGACATAATGAAGAAGGAGAGCAAGAAACTGCTTGAACGATCTGTGCTTGCTGAAAAAGACATGAAACGTGGCCATTCGGACCTCATGTAGAATATAATTTGATGCACTTTGATGTATTTGTAGATTAATCTTCTTTATTCTTATACCTGATGTTTGAATTGATATGTAGGGGTGCTGGAACTGAGATTCAAAGCCTTGCAAGATCAGTTTATAAGACAGAAACTAAAGCTGCTGGTATTTTCATAACATTTTACTCTTTTCTATCCCGTCCTTCTTCCACATCGTTATTCATGTATTTATCTATTTATTTATTTCGGTTTGGGCTTCCTTTGATTTTCCCAGAATTTTTTATTATACCTTTCTCTTAAAAGTATTTTGTTGTGGTGGTGTTACATAATAAAGGATAGTTGTTTTTTTCAATCATCAAGCTTGTGACACTTACATAAACGTTGTTTTCGCAAATTGGGATTTTTTATTGACCCAAGTAAATATTACGGGAATGTTGTTTATCTACATAAAGGTTTATCTGTAAACGAACAAATTCAGTAACTTTAGTAATTGATAGAAATCTGCTTTGGATAACGATAAATTTGTATTGTGAAGGGGCAGATGAAATCCACGATAGGGATGGCAATAGGATAGGTTTACTATTAAAGCAGCCAGTCTTGTATCGAGACTCTCAAGAGTAACTACAAGATAATAAAGCGTCTGGGAATTAAAATTCATATCCCATACGATAGGGCACCACCAATTCACCAAACGTTGACTTTTATGGTTCTTAGAAGGTTCTAGGCCTTCTTAGCAGTCTAATATCTCTATAACAGCTTAAACTATATTCTCATCCTCTGTAAAAGGATAATAATGTGGAATGGTTTTGCGTGGCTCTTATAGCAAATAGAGTTGGGAGTCCCTAGATAAGATAATACTTTACTTTTGTTGTTCTTTTATTTTATTCTGTTATATGCTTTGCTTAGATTTGATGGATCTGCTCCGAGAAATTCCTGGTAGGGAGGCTTTGAAGCTACGAGCAGATGTAAGGCCTATAATTCTTTAAAATTCTTATTTCATGTTTCTCAATCAATTTTGTTCGCCGTTCTTACTCGCCGTCAAATCTTTTAACTTTTTTTTCCTTTTTTCTGTTAATATCTGATATTTGCAACAGGTTGCTTCAATGGCATCACATCTGCGGCAGCAAAGATCGGCGATGGATAGAAGAATCTTGAAGATTTCTGAATTAGGTGTTCCCGTGTAACAGTTTTGATCCAATTTCTCTAATAACAACCCATTGCTTCTAACACTTGGTGGCACCGGACGAAATTTTGGGCCACTTTGTTGCTTTTTTCATTCAGAAGAAGCATCTTATAAAGAACACGTACATATGTGCCCAATGACAATATGTTGAAGCTTGATTCTGCTTTACGATCTCATAGGTGGAATCCGTTGTAAAACTTTGAATGTGGTTTTGATTTTTTATATTATATTATATCCAGAGTTACCAAATTCGATTTGGAAGAGAAAACTGTGATTTTAATGAACAGGAAGGCACTACTATGCAGTAGTCGTGCTTTTTTTCTTTTCTTTTTTCTTTTTTTTTTTCTTTTTCTGGAGGATTTTATTGCTGGTTGTCAATATCTACATATAGCAAAGCAGAATAAATGAGATACTTGAGCATGCATCTTCTTGTATGCATGTCCACTTGAGTAGCCTTGATGGATTTGATTTCGAACTAATTTATTTTAGCAGAATATAGTGGTCCATCTATATTCAAAAGAATGGTCGTATTTCTGAAACCCAGGATGGGAATTCTTGTCAATACAAGTTAAATAGATGAGTAGATGTCATGATGCAGCCATTGCAACCGAAATAGAGCAGAAACGGAGGCCTCTATGCCACATATTTGGACTAAAATATTTCACAAATTTAAATTTTGAGATGAGGGTTTAACGTCGAGACAGTCTGATTATCTCACGACCATTGCAGGTAGAGAAATTGGACAAAAAAATAGTAAAACCAGCGAGCATCAATCCATTTTTTTCCTTGTTTTTTCGATATCTTACTAATTGATCATCATTCTACACGTACATTTGCGTTTGCATGCAACATAAGCATTCTTGTGAGTTCAATTAAACGAAATTCTCACAACAGCTACAACACCATCATATTCTATTTTTCTCAATCTCCAGAGGCAAAACAGATGTGCAAATAATGCTTGACATATACAATAAATTATATTGCTCCCTACTTTGAGCATATATTTATTTACTTCCTCATCTGTGTGAAGAGTTCACTCGGGGGTCTTGCCGCTCCTGATCCGCCACCAAAGGCAGAGAATCCACCACCACTGCTCTGCTGATTGCCAAAACCTCCGAATCCGCCACCTTTAAATTATGCACAATATCATCAGTTAAAAAATAAAATAAAATTATATTGTACTGTGACTCACATAAATAGTTACTCAATCGAAAGGTGGTTATCCAACAACAAGACCCTAATGACGTAAATTCCCATTAGCAAAGAGCACTGTGACAACTAATTATTCTTCATCAAGTTCCATGTCTTAGACACATGTTACTTTCTCAACATCACAAATATTTAATACAAAACTTGGCATTAAATTATATTTATTCGCGTAGATATTTACCTGAAACGGCTCCAGCAGCAGCAAATCCACCCCCAGCAGTTGTTGCAGCGGCGAATCCACCCCCAGCAGTAGCTGCAGCACCAAATCCACCCCCAGCGGTTGCTGCAGCGGCGAATCCACCCCCAGCAGTTGCTGCAGCGGCGAATCCTCCCCCAGCAGAAGCAAAACCGCCGCCACCTGCTGCCAGACTAGCAAATCCACCACCCGGAGCAGCAGCGGCAGCATTAAATCCACCTCCAAAACCACCACTCGGAGCAGCAGCAGTATTATTAAATCCACCTCCAAATCCACCAGCTGAAACTCCCGTGAAACCACTGCCAAAGCCACTTGCAGGCGCAGCATTGTTTCCTGGTAAACCAGCCCCAATCTGTCTAGACTGTCCAAAACTACCAAGTACTGAGCCCAGTGCTTGTTGGCCCGCTCCTATGTTCGAAGGCTGCCCAAATCCGGATCCAGCTGAAACTTGACCAGGGACTCCAGAACTAAATCCACCAGGGAAATTAACGGCACTTGTCGGTTGCAAGGATTCTGAGGATTGTGGTAATTGGAAGTTGAAAGACGCAGGTCGAAACAGCTCGCCACTGGAAGGAGATGTGGTATATGGGGAAGGAGCAAAAGTTGTATCTTTACTGAGGACTGAAACACCAAATGGATTTGATTTTGGAGTATTCGAATTTGGGGTGGAGCCAAGTCCAAACCCCCCAAGGTTCCCTAATGTAAATCCAGCTGTCGAATCTGTCTCGGGTGCTTCCTCTTCCATTTCCTCCTCGTGAGAAGAATCTGATATAACATTCTTCGCAATGCTAACATTTCCTTCACTCGATGATGCAACTGGTGAATGGGATTCAGTTGCAGAAGTCAGTTCTGCCTGAACAACTGATGTAACAACTGAAGAACTTTTTGATGAGCTACCAAAATCAAATCCACCGATGGATTTTGTGGTTGACAATCCAGAAAAAGCTGATGATGACGAAGTTGCAAGTTTCAAATCGGATGTAGAGTCCTGTAATTTAGTATTGTTTTCAGTTTGTGATGGTGTATTGACAACTGAAGTCTGTCTCTCAGAAATGCCATCTGTTTTAGTATCCTTTTCACGGCTTGATGAAGGCGGTGTAAAAGTAAAACTAGGGGTTGAAGGTACAGATGTACGAGGCTGCGATACTTCCAGTTTTGCAGCTGCACTGGCTCCAGAACTGACAGGAAACGCTGGTAATAAGGTTGATGAAATTGGTTTCGACACAAAAGATGATGAACTAAAAGCTGTTTGCAATGGGGCAGAGGCTGACCGACCATCATTAGGCTGACCTGGTTTTTCTGAACTTTCAGCGAATAAACCTTTCTCCGATACATTTGGACCTGAACTAAAAGCAGATGGAGGAGCAACCGGAATTTTAAAGTCGAATCGTGGAGTCTCAGACACAGTCCGGGTATTCTTCTGATCCCAGGTTGCTGACTTGGTAAACACTGGACTCTGACTGGAATCAAAGGGTGATGTCAGTGATTGACCAGGCAACTGCTTGGTTATGGATGGTATCTTTGTATCAGACTGCTGTATGAATTTAGACTCGTTTGAGGCAAAAGAACTATTTCTTCCAGTAAAAGGTGAATTGCTCTTTGATTTTTCATCAATCAATTTGAAAGCACCTGTTTCAGTACTTTGAGCTACCCTCTTCTCGAATAAAGATGGTTGAGGCAGTGCAGAAATTGTTTTTGTAGATGACACTTGGACTCCATGATCTAGAAAACCACCTGTTCTTTGGTACGAAGACGTTAATGGGCTTGTATGGAATTGCTCAGAGGGTAGTTCAGCAGTTCCTGTGCAAGTTTAAAAAATACTCTCATGCTTGAGTTTATTTATATCAAAATATGAGTTCACCACATTATAATCAAGCTAAAATTGTATTAATACCTTTGCTACCATTCAACGAAGCTCTAGATATATTCAGAAGTGCTGAACGAGCAACTTCTGGTTTCTTCTGTGACTGAGGACTGAAATAATGTTTATCAATGTTTAATGATGACCGATCTGCACTTCCCTTCTCATGATCTTCTTTCAGCATCCTTTTCACAGTTGTTTTTGGAGGGTCAAAGCTAGCCCAACTCTGCAGTTACGAATGAAAAGTAACACATAATGAATCAATTCTTGAATAACACAATCTTCGAAGAAAGAGGGGTCAAACTCAAAGCAAACAACAATAGCACATAATGATTAATGATGCGGACACATCTAGAAGAAAGGGCCAAAAGGACAGCAAAAAAGAAATATTACATGATCCAGAGACTCCCTGCGTCGCCTTGCAGTTTCAGGTTCAACACTCTTGGCAAAGCTAGGTTGGTTTCTAGAACGTGTTTGAGCAGCAACGGAGCCTGAAGTAATCAAGTGCCCTTTGGTTGCAGGAGTATCAAAATCCCTATTCCGAGCTGGAGATTTTTTAGTGTCACCAGCGTACGAGAGCCCAATGGAATCAAAGAGCTGCTTTTTAATGTCCTGTTTTCCAGAAGATTCAATACTCAAAGCAGCCATCTGTTTCGAAAGACATCCAGAAAGTTGTTCAGCAGCTGCTAATTGTGCATGCATCGTGTTATGTAGACTGTGCAAGGACTGTATCTGCCTGCAAGAGAGACTTTCATTTAAACTGGTCTAACAGGCATATTCATTCACAAATCTTGAGTAATTGACTCACGGTCATTTAACTGTGGAGGCATAATGATGGAAAACATTTGCAAAGTAAATAGCCGCAAGTAAGGTCAATGAGGATTGTAATCTGAAAAATAACCTACAGATATTAAAGGCAAAATCATAACGGTAGTAATTACCTTGAATGGCCCTGCCGATTCTGCAAAAGTTTCCGATTTCTTTGTGCTCCTTCATTCTCCCCAAACTTATTGAACTCCAAAGAATTGAAATGCCTCTCCAGTTCAATCAACTTATTGGTCAACTCCTAGATTTTTTTTCCAAGAAAGAAGAAACTGGTGTGATTCGGGAAAACAAAAGACTGACAAGCTGAACTAACAGCTGAGGCCAACTACAGTGTACCTGGTTTAATTCTAATATACGTCTTCGCTTCAGTTCCAGTTCAGAACTCAACTTTTGGCGATTCCAGAGTTCCCAATATCTGCTATCTGTTGCTTGCTTGAAGATCCCTTCCACATATACTTTCCTAACCAAAACTGAAATAGCATTGAAGAGCCTATTAACTTCAGAAAGGATAATACTGAAATAAATAAATAAATAATTTAGAAAGGATAATGACCATGTTACATGTTCAATAAATAAAAGAAGCTAAAATTGCCAGGAGCAACATACACCAATAAGTATCAACAAGAGCAACATAGACAAAAAGTGCCTATCTCTTTTTCCCCCATCCTTCTCCAATCACCTTTTCTACCGTCTTTTCCCTTTCCCTCTCGACCATTACAGGAGGTCGTGGGAAGAAAGTTCTTTCTCCTACAGCTTTAAACCCCCTTCCCCCCACCCCACCCACACAGCCCACCCTCTGGGCACCTCAACCCTTACTAACAGTCACAGAGAATAAATGAGCATGATCCTTTAGTTTAAGAAACATCACCATCTGTCTCTTCCTTTCAGAAAATAGGCGACGGATTACATAAAAGTATATTTGCATTGTAAACTTAAGCAACTAGAATTAGGAACGGACCTTGTACCGTTTTATCAAGCAGAAGCTGAACTTCCCTTGATTGTTCGTTCACCAACCCCTACACAGTCAAGAGAAAATGAAGTATAAAATCAGTAGAAGTTGTTAAGATGCAGGAAAACATACTAGAAACTGTAATACTATATTAGCTGATATTGTTGAGTGGTAAGGTTATAAAAGGATCAGTCTGTTAGATTTTGGGTTCGATATCTCAATCACTGGTAGTAAGAGGAACAAATCAATGGATTGTTGTCAGTATATGATCTTCACTTAACCGGAAGACCTTTTGACACGCCCTCTGCTTAACCAAGAGTAACAATACTAGTTTTGATCAACTACTTCCCCTTCCTATGTTTCCAGATTTGAGATTCAGACGTCTTTCAGGTGATCATCATTATAGTGATAAGCTTTCTTTTTGGTTGTTTCTTGGGACGACAGTTCTAATGAGTTTGCATACTTTATGGCCCAAAAGATTTTCTTATTCCTCTATTCCTCTCCAGGGATGGAGGTTTCACACGCACACAGAGAGGAAAATACACTTGAACAAAGACAGGAGTTGCCAACTTTTTTACTACCAAAAGTGCCATTCTTAGGAAATTATCAACCTAAAAGTAACCTGTTCATTTTGAAAAATCAAACAATAGTACGAAAAGTTTATATATGAAAACCTAAAAGAACGAGGGCTGTATTGAGAAGCAACGCAGCATGTTTGCCAAACAAAACTTAAGCAATTATCTGATATAAGGAAAATACACACGGAAGGAGAACAGACCTTCCATACTCTGCATCTGTCGGAAAGAGCCCATATGCCGTCCTCCAATTCTTTGACAGAGTTTGCTTGAGAAGTTATGGATGCCTCTCTGAAACCACCCTTTCCTACAATTCCTTCCAGAAGATTATCCAGCTTTTTGGCCATCTCTTCAACCTGAAGATGCATTAGAAAAGGGAAAAAAATGTTACAAGCCCCTTAATATTGCAGGCCTAACAGAAATCATCTACTTCAAATAACACTTCAATAACAAAGTTACTATTAAATAGGAATGCTTGCAAGACAAGAAATCACAATAAATTTTTACAAATAGATGAGACACCTAAAAGCGCCTGCTAGTCATTAGAATCCAGAGAAGGGTGAGAGTGTTTGTTTTGAGGAAGAGACCGTACTTCAAACAGAGAATAAGAGAATGAATATTTATATGACAGTAAGAATATAATAAGTATAAATATGCATGTTACATTTCCAAACTGCTTTGATGAATTTTGCACAGAGTACGGAAGCCCCGTTGGAGTGGAAGCTGCATTCAATTCCTTCTTAAATTCAGACATGAAAGATTTTCCTGAAACAACACTCTCCATCGGAGGCACTTGCAAACCAGGATATGCTGACAGTAAGTTTTTGTTCCCCTGTGAGGTCGACGTTGTCTGTCCAGAAGAGATAAAGGTGGTAGAAGGTCTAGCTTTGTCCTTTAGATCTGCAGGATCTCGAAGTGCAACTCGAGCATATTGTAGTGGAATTTTATCTGAATTGTCAACTTTACCAGAAAAGAGCGACAAAGACTTTCCATCGGAAGTTTTTGAAGCATCAACTCTTGCATTTGACCCGGCTGAAGACCACATGCTTGGTGAGCTTGCTGGTGGTGCTTTACCTAGTTGCTCCATATTGGAAGATGATAACAGAGGGTTGCTTCTTACTTGATTTGAAATATCCTCCACGACTTTTCCCGAGAATAAACCTGTACGTGCTGACTGATTCCCAGCATTTATATCTTGGTTTGGCACAGCCAAGAGGGCCTTTTCGGGCTCATCCCCTTTTACTGTCTGTGATTCTACAAGAGGTTTATGTCCCCAATTTCCAGTAGCAGTATGCCCCTGTGATCTCATGTCTACATGAAAAGGTGATAAGTTATTTGTGACTGTGGCCTTAGCGCCTGTTTTTTCGACCTCAACTTTTCCAGGTTCATGAGATTCAGATGCTGAAAATGTTGGATCTCTACTTTTCTCACCAACTGTAGAAGAAATCTGGGACAGCTCGTGCTTCACTGATACCTGAGAAGCATTCTCTTCCTCATCAGAAGCACAACCTTCAGGGGATTCTAAAGCACCTGTAGCACTATATGAAGGTAGATAAATTAGACATGCAGCTTCCCGAGAAACGTCACCCAGAACAGGTAGGTACCAAATCGAATTACAAATTAGAACAGTACACAATATGGTACAGAATTACCTAGCAAAATGAAAAACTGAAACCTTTCCATCAATGGTTAGGCATATAACTATACAACAAGGTGAGACTTCTGTTTCCTCATCACCCAGTGTGAATCTGACGTTCTCATTTTGGGAAACCTTGTCAACAGAGAGGCCCAAGATCACATTTTCATCACCATTCGCTGCGATCAAACAATTTGAGATCAGAGAATTCAAGGAAGTGTTAAGATCTGCTCAGCTTTAAATCAGAATGTATTTTTAATTTGCAGTCAATTAATATTCTTTGAATCAAAACTTATTATCAGTACTTAGAAGCTTCATAATGCATTACCATTTTTTTCAATCAAGAATCAAGAATTATAGTTTATTTGTTTTGTGGTGCATTAGTATTCTATGGTTTAAGGCTTCCTCACTCCTCTTCCCTCCCATATCCAATGTAATATTTTCGTTTTGTACAAATTGCACTTGCAATTTAGATGCTCAAAAATCTCAATAATATCGCCATATTATTATAAAATTATTTTACATAAATAAGCTCTCATTTAAAGATGGGATGGCTGATTTTCAGATGCATGAACAGAAGGGGGGTATACGGAAGCGGAAACTACAACCAAGTGAGAAACCATGCAGACATATGTCAAGAAAATACTCATTGATAATATTTAATCTTATTTCAAGTAGTAGAACCTTGAGAATCAATATGCAGAGACCACGCATCATTTAGAATTTCAACCGCTGCAGCTTCATTCCTCCCACTCTCCAAGGACCAATTGAGCAATCCAACTTGCTGGGAAAGATTCCTACTAGCAATAAATGACAGCCCACTGCAACCCAGAAAAAAAGGCTACGATAAGTGAAACTTGTTAATATGTGACAGGGTAACTGATATTAACTGAACAGTGTATCGTAACATTCTGATGGTGACTATAACTCAAGTCCTAATGTTATCATCTCCCTCCCTCAGCTATAACAAGTTAATTTATCTGCCAAACTAACAGATTTTAAGCTGTGTTCTTGGTCATCCAAATGGTGATTACAGGCATGCAGAAAAGTTCAATTCTTAAGAACCAGGATTAGTTGTGACAATTTTTAAAAGCTTTATGTAAGCAAGTAATATTGCAAAAAATGACTTCCAGTAATTGTTAGAACAATATCCAAACAAATATTTGAAGGTAGAATAAAATAGACCAATATATACATATATATATATATATATATATATATATATATATATATATATATATATATATATATATATATATATATATATAGTAACCAAATTAATAGTCTGACTAAAATGTCAAAAACACAGAATAAGTAGTAAGGAAGTTACAATAAGTTAAAAGAAATTAACAAAGTATACTTACTAAAGATTCAGATAACTGAGAAACAGATGTGGTCCATTTCTGGCAGGCACAGCATCAGAACAAAAATCAAAGAAGATACTACTAAAGGATAGCACAATCGGCTTTGAAGCTGCCTGAAAGTAATAAGAAAATAAGTATTTAAATTCAGTAAGAAATATTTGTAGATTCTTAACTAGAAAAAGAACCCAGCCCCACTTAAAATCAAATAAATGATACAATTATCTTTAGTTCAATATACACATTAATCAAAGGACATGTATAAGGGTGAAGTATGTTACTGGGAGCACTTAACAATTTGACAACTTATATTTTCTAGTTAATTATATGCCTAGTTAATTATATCGCTCAATCAAATCACTGTCAATCAGTATAGAACGCCTCATAAAATTTGCGGAATTAAAACGTAAGATTTAATTATAATTCTTCCTTGTGAGCTCAGTATTATCTTGTACTCGTTAATATTCATAATCTTTTTTTATTGTTGAAAGAGCATTCAACTCCTCCTATTAATAAAAGCAGCTACCAGGTATACGTATATTGTGTCCTAAAACTTCACAACATCAAATGATGAGCCAGTAGCTATAACATTGAATTTTCTGCAAGATATCCGAAGGGCGGAATGGTTGGAAGAACCAACTTATCCGAAATTGCTCTCGCAAATTGGTCCAGCTTTGATACCTTTTATTTACTGTTTGCATTAGGAGATAAAAATAAGGTGTCGTGCATTAACCAACTCAATTCAGTTTTACTAACTCATATTGCTGATTGCCTACGTAACATCCTATTATCTTTGCAATGAAGCATCAGCAGATGCAACAAAACAAATTGATTCTCAATATGCAAGGAGACCCAAGTCCAGCTAGTGAAACTTGGAAGCTCGTGATTGCAGCATGGTTGGAGTGACAATATGCTCCAAGCATTAGCTCATCCGCATGAGTTTTTTGCCAGTAAGTAGTAACATCACCTTTTACATATTGAATTTGCAATCAAACCATTTTTTGGCAGTGATCTTCCATACATATTAGGTCCATGATAAGGAAAATCCTAGGCAATGAGTTATAACATGCAAAAATTAGCGGTACAACGAAAAGCTTAACAGTTGGATGATGATCATCATTTGATAGCTTAAGTTTCTACACATAATAGCTGAAAATACCAATAACTACCAAGAGTTGGAAGAAACCCGACTAGTATATCTACATCACCACAAAAATATATGAGAAGTGAAATGCAGCAAATGTAGTACAAAATTTTACCGCGGAAAAGGTATAAGCAATTATGTATGAGCAAATGTACACAAAGCTAACAACAATCTGAATACACTCACATCAGTAATACTTCTTCCCCTGCTTGTGATGACTTGGATTATGTAATTTTCCTCTTCCCCGTCGTCATTTAATTGGACGCACCCAACAGCTATACAATCTTGACGGATCCACCGGATGGAATCCACTGATATACACAAATTGGGAGTAATAATAAATTAAACGAAAACATGGAATTAAATAAAGTGATGTATAATCAAATCTAATTTGAATCATAAAGGACATTATGGTTAAGGTTTATGAAGTAAATGGTAAGCAAATATACATTATCATTTTCATAATTTTGAATTA
Source organism: Erythranthe guttata (assembly GCF_056151865.1). Lineage (NCBI taxonomy): Eukaryota > Viridiplantae > Streptophyta > Magnoliopsida > Lamiales > Phrymaceae > Erythranthe > Erythranthe guttata. The sequence continues at coordinate 2,636,918 of NC_142546.1, read as the reverse complement.
ACCTGATCACCAATATTTGCAAGGGTGAGAGCCTTCTTTTATCAACCAATTCGTTTTTTATTCAGTAAACAAAAGAGGAAAGTATTACAAGCAAAATATATAGAACCAACTCATGACACAATATTTTAGCAAAAAGATCCTCAACTGATGAATTCAATTAGAACTGCTAAACATGGGAAACAAGAATTCATTCATTCAGCACAAACAGCATATAGAACAGCCTAAGCGCAAAAGCTTGCATGCATAGCAGTGCCTCAAAAGACTGATCAGATATGGGGCGTATTAAATGCACCAGAAAATGGGAGGAAACCTACATGATTGTGCTACTCATAATTGTCAAGAGTCTATCCTTAGAACACCGTGAAAATAGATTCAATGCAAATAATCTCAGTATGTCACGTGCAGGAACAAAGATGATAAGAGGCATGAAAACTTTATAGAGAGGGAGCAATACCTTTTATGACTTCGTTAACATCAGAATCCCCAATCACCGACTTGAATGACAGGGAAAATCTTAACTTTTCCTCGAACTGTGATGAAAAAATGCTGACAGTGTTCTTTTTTGCCACAGCAACAAAATTGCCTTTAACACTCCAGTCAACTATGCCAATAAATGATCTTAGTGAGCAAAAGATATTTATACCAGGGCAAACGGCCAACATTATACGCAAATATTTTATATATGATTCATAACAACGAGATGCAGATTGCAATGAGTCAACTAATTTTAATGGGCCAAAGTGGTTGAATCAACAAAATGAGACAATTTTCGTGGTGGAAAGCAGATCAACTGAAAAAATGAATGCAACTCTCTACAAAACCCTACAACCGATAATTTTGTGATATAGAAAACTAAGAAATTACTTGAAATGGTCTTCTAGACTTCAGCACAAATTCATACAATGAAATAAGTTTTATGAGGCCCATAGTAGTTATACTTATAAATTATAAAGATACCAAGCAGATAACAAAAAACTTAGAGCATACCAGAATCAACCTCTTCCATGATACAAACAAGGGGACCTTGACCAGATCCATGGTATAACTTCCCACTGGACGAAAGAATAACATAATCTTTTGCAACTTTTCTGGCCCATCGCACATCCTTGATACCAATGGAGTCATCAAGTGAGACTGAAAATGAAGGCTTTTGATCCTGTTCAATGACCATTTAACGAATTATAACTTCTCTACCAGAATTTTGACATCTACTCCCATAAGTAATTTAAAACAGCTTCATACATTTGCTGTAAGTTATCTTCGATTAAATATTTTTAATTAAAAGAAACAACGGATGGAATATACATCTACGTATTCTCAGATGGAATTTTTTTTCTCTGTAATCATATACATTTTACAAAGTAAAATAATGGTTGGTTCTCCACCGCTCGCTCCCCAATGTAGATTGAACCCATGACCTAGTATCAAGTCGATCGTAGGTCTAAGGTGCTTGCCAATAAGCTAAATAGCTTAGTCAGTCTTTATGAGTTAGGTAACATGTTATAAGGAAGTGAAAAATACGTGAAAGAAAGGGGTGAGAAATAATTGACACTTGTGATTAAGCAAATTTGATTACTTTTTAATAATAATTAAATAGTATGTACAGTATGAATTGTCTAAAATAACTCCTCACTTTTTTAGTATCATTACCATATAATTTTACTCGTTACTACCTATTTGGGTACAAATGTTGGTTCCTGCTACCTAGACGATCTACAAGTTCGTCTTCGTCATATTACCCTTAAAGTCTGAAGAGTAAATCTACCAAAATAGAGTTAGAATGGGTTTCCTAAATACTACTCTTATTTGATCATAATAGCTTCCAAGACCTCTAGATACGCAAGTGGTTCTGATGAAGACAAGAAAAAACTGAAGACTATAAAATTCGAAACACATCTTTCGATATCAAAACTGTAATGGTCGGTTTACCCATCAAGTATCAAGTTCCTTGTCCTATTATTTGTGCTTCAATCGGCACTTAAGATCCAAACCGTAATATACGAGCGAAGAAAGGCCAAAGAGTATAAGCAACTTTTGCAGAGTGGCATAAGAATCGACCCAACTTGCATTTTATGTTTCAACAGCATCATGAATAATAATTAATCAACAACCATCGAAACCGCATCACACAGAAAGCCAAACCTTATGGAGTAAAGCGCTAACGGCAAAGAAATGCACTTGGCTAGCCATGCCAACAGCGAGCAAGGAGTCATCAGACGACAGGGCCAATATCGAAACCTCTCCGATTGGAACATCCACGAAGCTCAACTCCTGTACAGACGGCCCCGTTTTCTTCTCTTTAATCTCCTCAGCAGATGCCATCACGTCCTTGGTCCTCACAACACAGAACCCTAAAACCCCGAGAAATTACAAACCAATCTGCAACAGCGAAAACCAATGGTTCTAGAGAGAGAAATACACAACGAATTGGAGGGCAGCGGAATTTACCTTGGGAATGGGCGACGAATAGGAGGCGGAATCGCTCGGAGACGGCCAAGGGTTGCGAGGGAACGCATTGAGGATCGAATTCGGAAGTACCGTCGGATTTAATCGGTACGGACTCTCCGATTTTGGAGAACTGGTAGTTTTTGGTACCGACGTAGTCTCCTTCAATTTCTTCATCCAATTCGACGATGGCAACGCCGTCGGTTGCCATTGTACCCGAGCACCGCTATACTCCGGTGGAATTGAAGTTGGGGGTAGAGAGTAGAGAGAGAATCCGATGAGGTTTTGACTGTTTTGCCCCTATTCACCGTGTTCGGGCGGGAAGGGTTTTTGGTTTTGGGGCTAACCTAACACAGTGCCGAAGGTTTATGAGACTGTAATTCACCGTCTTGTATTTTACTCTTTAAATTTTTAACCATATATATACATACTTCTCAGAGTAATTAGTAAATTCGCAATTTACACACAAGTCCCTGGGATCAATTTTTTTACAGAGGTAAGGACACACATAATTTTCAATTTTCGATTAAAATTACTCAAACTACTTTTTTTTTTTGGGTTTAATTCTAGTAATTTAAGACTAATGTACATTTGTATAAGTAACTTGATATTTTTCCCAATTTTTTAATATTTTTTTTCTTTATGTTATGATCTTTATGTATGTACGGGCCTCTATTTTTTATTAAATTATTTTTGGTGCCATGACCCAAAAATAAATAGCTTGACACGTGCCTAACCCATTTGATGGACGTTGAAAACAAGAAAAAAGCTAATTATGGACTTGGTAGTGAATTAACAATAATTGAAGGGCACCTGAACAAAAAAGCTGACAAGTCATTGACCTTTGAGGGAGTGCGGGCCAAACTTTCCCCAAAATTGGATAACGCAAGTTTACGCAACTGACTTCTCCATTTTCTTTGCTTCCCCCCCTTCGTTTTTTTCTCCCCAAACCCTAATCAATCCGATTAAATTAAATTAAATTCACCGGCACCACCACCACCACCACCGCCGCCGCCACGCCTCATTTGATTCGCCGGTTTCCTTCAGTGGTTGGATTTCCCCGGCCAATTTCCCAAATTTTAGATTGTACAGGTCGCCTTCTGACGCACAAGTGCAACAATTTGTATCCATAATTTATTTGATTGAGCTGCGTTCGGAGATAAATTGCTGGTTGTTGTTGTTTGTTACTTTCCACACACTGCCGTAGATGGAGGGAAATTCTGCAGGCGGCGGCGGCGGCGGAGGAGGAGGAGGAGGGGGCAATGACGTGGAGTTGCTGTGCAAAACATTGCAGGTCGAGCACAAGCTGTTCTACTTCGATCTCAAGGAGAATCCTCGAGGGCGATACCTTAAGATATCGGAGAAGACTTCGGCGACGAGGTCCACCATTATTGTACCCTCGAACGGCATCTCCTGGTTCCTCGATCTCTTCAATTATTACGTCAGTTCCGACGAGCAAGATGTCTTTAGCAAAGAGCTCCAGCTGGATACCAAGGCATCTTTTGATACACTCACGCATTATAATCCTTCATTTTCCCAACCCACCTCTTTTCGTTTATCATCTTAACCCCCCTGCTTTAAGTTTTCACTGATACTGCATGCAGGTTTTCTATTTCGATGTTGGCGAGAACAGAAGGGGGCGTTTTCTCAAAGTTAGTTTCTCTTTCTATCTCCCTAATCCTTAAGTCATGAGAAATAATTGATTGTGCATTGGGGTTTTGTCTATTTACGAAGGTGTGATTAGTAATTGCCTAATTGAATATTCTTCTGAACCTGTGGATTGAAAGTTCATGGATATCAGATTTTGTGATTTTTCACTACTTTCTCTATTTTCAACTAAAGTTGCTCCAAGAATAGTTTTTTTTCTCTTTTCTTTGTACTGCGAATTTGTATAGTCGAACTCCAGTATTGCGAGAACGTACAGTTGTAGGAAATAACTTAAAATTGCATCAAACACTCTGGAAATTGAACCAGCCGACAACGAAGAGTTAAAGGGATAGATAAGTGAAAGACGCATTTGTTCATGTCAAAAAGTTCTTTTTCCTTATATTTTTTTTGGTTTTAGTGTGGTATTAATTAGTAAAACAAATGAAAATTGGGAAAGCATGGTTTACAATATGTTGGTGGTGGAACTCGTGAAAGAAGAGGCCATCGGCTTGTATAGTAGAAAATGGTAAAATTGTCTAATGTGCTGGTTCCTTCCTGCCATTTCGTACCATTAGTAGTATTTAACTAGTAAGTGGCTGCTTTAGGTAGTCATCAAGGATCGATCTTTAAAGAAAAATGAAATTCACAGTTACTAAAAACTTTGGAACTCTATAGTTGGGATTCCTCTAATTTGTGCAGTTAATGAAATTCATATTTTCTTGCAGAATTTTTCTTTTCGTCAACATGTGATTTTCATCAAGAATAGGTTTTTTTTTGGATTGATAATTGCTAATGTTTTTATGTAATTTTTTATTTTTATTTTTTAGACATAAAGTGTGTGTATTAGTTATTCTAATTATCTTCATTTGCAGCTGCACTTCATTTAATTGTGTACATATTTATTCATTTTGCATGACACCCGCAGTTTCAAGTCCTTGAGATCTGTAATGGACCCAGATCACAAGTAGTTCACTTGTTTTTGTAAATATATCTAAGCAGAGTACCTATGTTTCTCTTGTTATTTTTCCCTTTAAATGATTGAAGCTATTCCGGATGTTTCTTTTGTTACTTTTCCCTTTGTTTCCCTCCTTTAAACATACTAGAGTAGTAATCATGAGTAGCTGAGAGCGAGAGCAGTTCTTATCAACTTAGGAGATGCATATTATACAATCTTATGATAGCATATTAGCGGTAAATTTAGTGTGTCGTGGTGTTTATTATTTCAAGTTCAGGAAAGATGATTTTTGGACTGTTCTACGGTTATCTAACCGTTGTAATACTGTTTTTGTTTTGCACTGATTCGACTGCCATTTTTATTTCATTCTCTTTACTATTTTCGTCATGTTCTTCTTGAATGAAGGGTTAAGCCCATTTACAAGAAATATATTTCTTACTTTGGTGACGCTTGTACTGGTAGTAAACAATTACTATCTAGTATCTATGTGCTGGAAGGAGAAGAAAAGTCAATTCGAATGCGCTTACAAAGATTTTTTCCATTGAACTTAATTACATCTTGAAGCCTTTATTTTTGCTGATAGACTTTTGATTCCAGATATCTGAAGCTTCTGTCAGCCGAAACCGCAGTACTATTATTGTTCCAGCAGGAAGTACCGGAGATGAAGGGTGGGGTGCCTTTAGGAATATCTTGGCCGACATAAATGAAGCATCGGGGCTTTTCGTCCTCCCCAATCAGGTAACGATGAATCATTCTTTCATTATATTTTCCACCAAAAGCAAAACCTCCATTGTGTACTTCTGTTTTCGTGTAAGCATCAGCAGAACTCTGAAGCACCAGAACACCTTGTTGGGCTTTCAGATGATGTGGGCGCCGGTTTTATTTCCAGTCATAGTTCTCAACCTTCCCCAGCAGCTGACTTGAACGTTCACCGCTCTTCTGATCTGCCACCACCTGATGATATGGGTAATTTGGGCCTCTCGAAAGTGATTAGAGCTGATCAGAAGAAATTCTTCTTTGATCTTGGCAATAATAACAGAGGACATTTCTTGAGAATATCGGAGGTGTGTACTCGTAAATTGGGATATGACTCTCTCTCTCTCTATCTCTCTCTCTCTCTCTAAAGCTTTTGAGAATTTGCAGGTAACAGGCTCTGATCGATCCTCCATCATTCTCCCACTGTCAGGCCTGAAACAGTTCCATGAAATGGTGGGCCATTTTGTGGAGATTACTAAAGATCGAATCGAGGGGATGTCCGGTGCAAATGTTCGAACAGTGGACCCTCCCCAAAGGTGAATGTGGCTGTTATTGTCTTAAATTGTGATATGTGGCACCATCTATTTGTTGGTTGATCAGGGGGTGCAATCTGTGTGCTGCTTGCCGAGTGGTTTGCTTTATTTATCTTTCAATTAAGTCTGAATAAAAAAGTCTTGTGTCTTCTTCTTCGATTGGGGATTGTTTATTGAAAATAATCAGTTTGATTCGATAGAGAATGTTATATAAATAAATGAATAAACACCTTTTCGTTTTCTTTTCTTGTTTTTGGCCAAAAGAATGGCATCTGCATTAGGTCTCTTCTTGACTAGATTGGAAGTGTGTTTTCTGCTTGTATAATAAACTGTTAAGTCTGGGGTGCTGGTTATTGCGATTTGGTAACTATTGGAAATTGACTCAGTTGAGTGTATGTGTTATCTTAGACGTTTCTGGTTCTAAATAACCTTTTGGCGTGGTTTTTATCACTGAATATTTTGCATATATATATATATATATATATATATATATATATATATATATATATATATATATATATATATATATATATATATATATATATATATCAATTTGTATTTCCAACGATGCAATCAGTTGAACCCTAGAGAAGGTAGAGATATTCAGGATTCTCTCATGCAACCATGCCAATTGCCAACAATCCAATGTTGCATCAGTTAAACTACGACACATCATCATTCACGTACGCCATCATTTTTTTCGGCATACACTCGTAGGCAGCCATGCCCCATGCATACGATCAGAGACTTTATAAATTATCCAAGTACTATAATATAAGCATCGGGCATGTCTTGTTAGGATATGGGAATAAAACACAATTAAAAACAAATAGTGTGTACAACCTACAGAAGTCATCCGCACAATCGTTATTTCCTATATATTTCTTTAACTTTTGAGCTATTAAGTTATGTTTGGAGCTTACTGCGTTTCTTCTGCATAGGCGACTAATAGTGGACGAAGATTTATTCTTCAAATTTATGTCAACTAGGTGCCCCACGTGTAATCCAAACACTATCTAAAACTCCTCTGAAGAAAATGGGACATCTACTATGTTTTTATCCTTCCCAAATACGAACTCGGTTGTTTTTGGAAGATATCGTTTGAAGTTTCAACAGATCTTTGTACCTTGGTAACACTATGACCTAGTTTGGCCATGTTCCAGGAAGTTCCCAAATTGATTCAATTTTAGGGCATTAAATTGTAGAGCCCTCCCCATCTTCTAGTTAATAGTGTTCATTTCTTTTGTGAAGCAATATGGGGAGCATCGAGTGCCTTTCTTAGATTTTTTCTCCTTGGTGCCCGTTTCTGCAGCAACAAATAAAATACGATGTATTTATTTGTTCATACACGATATTGAGTTGACGATAGTCGACAACATGATGTCTTGGTTCATATACCATGTCTTTGTTCATATAACGTAAACATACAAACACTCAAATCATAGAAACCAAATATTGAATTGATGAGAACAAACATATCTCTAAAAACAAACTAAAATGTTGAATCACAATACCACAATTCCTCAAAATCGTGAAAATTTGTCGAATCAACGATAGCCCACTGTACAACTCCGACAACGAAAGAACAAATTTTAATGTAATATTAAATTTGGGGTAAAATTAATTTTCAACAACTATGTAATTCGTCAAGAACAAGAAATCGAACCATCAAAATATGGTATGCAACGGCTTTGAACTGCAACGGAAGTTTGTCGAAACTTCCCCTCCTCCTAGTTCTTCTTCTTCACTGGTTCTCGTCATCGGTTTCTCTTGAAGGAATTTAGAACATTGTGTAGGAATTAAATTGATACTTCCATATTAAAAAAAATTATTTCTTCATTTATTAATAGAAATTATTACATAAACAAAGTTCTAATTAATCAAAAAATAGAGAGAGAGAGCTAAAAAACTCCCCAACAAATAAAATTAATAAAATAAAAAATTACTAATTAACTAAAGCATCGCCATTATATATTAATTAAAATATTAGCTTCTTCTTCTTCAACCTTCCTTCCTTCCTTTAATGGTAGGGTGCAGGCATAGGTAAACCACTGACAATACCGCAGAGCTGCTGAGTGGGGAAAATGTTGTACTCATCCCTCAACGAATTCTCCGGCGAGAGAACGCTGAAGTAAAACTGCTGCCCCAAATAAGTCCTCTCCAACATATCCGATCTCAGATTCCACATTCCGGCGTTGTCTAGGGTTGTCATCACTGCGGCCCAGGAGTTAGGGTAAACCTGGATCGTGTGCCTGCTGACGGCGTCAAGCAAATTGTAGTTCTTCCTCTTCTCCGGCGCCCACCTCCCTGGCTCGACGGCGACGGCGAAGAATGAGTACCCGTCGAGGTGCCACGTTTGGATGGTCTTCTCGCGGTTCTCGAAGATGATCTCGACGAAGTTCCTGAAGGTCGCGTTCACCACACTCGGCGCGAGCGCGAGTTTGTTATCGCCCTCTGTTGGCTCGTCCTTCATCAGATTGTAGGTGAAAACCTTGTCGCCGAGGCCGAAGTACTCCGCCAGCTTCAACGGTGTTTCGGTGTTCACGTGGGAGATTCCGTTGATTCCGAATCGGAGCTTGCCGTCAACGACTGCGTGCGAGTTGGCGATTTTGATTGTGCGTGTGATGTTGATTTTGCCGTAGTGGTACGATCCCTGAGGGTTAGGGCGGGCCGCGCTGGCGGTGAGATTCCACCTGAACGATCGGAATTGGTTCATCGACCACGCAATTCCGGCCCTGTTTTCGGCCGGAGGAGGCGGGATCGACAGCGAGGCAGCTCCGTTGCCGTTTTTGTATCTAATCACGGCCACGGTCGACATCACCTTCTTCGAGAATCTGCTCGAAACAACCAGGTAGTAATCCTTGGGAGCCTGATCGGCGGTTACAAGCACCGACAAACATTGTCCGACGTGCAGATCAAGCGAATCGTATACATTTTGCACGGTGTGCGAACCTTCCAATTCAACCAGCTTCATCGTGTGGCCCTGGAATCTGAAATTCACCGAAAGCTTCATCCCGACGTTGCAGACTCTGTACCTGTACGTCTTGCCTGGCTCCATGACTGCGAGTGGCTGAGCCGCCGCATCGCCGACGCTGCTCGACTTTCCGTTGATCTGGATCCCGTCAGGCTTGCCAATAGATCGGCCGGAATCGAGAATTCTCTTTAGAGTTTTGTGTCCCTTGTTGTACCAATCGCCGAGAAGAACGGCGAATTCGTCAGCAGGCATATCGAACGGGACAGGAATTAGTTCACGGCTGTGCACCTTAAGCATGCCCATTCCACCGGAGGCTCGTTGAAGACCGGTGGTCGGGAAGTAAATGTAACTTCCGATTTGGTCCTTCACCTGGAACTTATACGTGTAGTTTGTTCCGGGGAGAATAGGGCACATTGTGCCGGGTGTACCGTCCTGCCACGAGTTTTTCCTCTGCTGAATACCGGCCCATGTTAAGAGCAACGGCTCGTCGAGGTAGTTGAATACGTTGACGACAATGTTGTTGTTCGATGTGCAATTGATTACGGGGCCGGGGAATTCGCCGTTGATTAAGATACCTTGTTGAGGTACGCCGAGTGGCGCGATGGTGCCGTAGGTCACTTTCCAGTCGAAGAAGAGGTAGGGATCCTCCGCTAATGCACCGGCCAACATGCAGACGAACAATGCCGCCGCGAAGAGGCTCTTGTGGGACCCCATATTGGATGAAGAAGAAGATTTTTTTTTATATATTTTTTTAAATTTTTTTGGGGGTATTTTGGGAATATGGTTTATTTGGTAGTTGCCGAGAAGAAGAAGAAAACAAGGGAGAATGTTTCTTCTTCTGGCAAGAGATGCTTTATTGTGTTGTGGGTGTTTTTTATTTGAGGGTGTGTGAATGGGTTTTTATAGTGTCAATGTTTGAATGTTTGTTTGGTTCTCCATTTCTTTCGTTTTTATTTCATTTTGTTTTACCTTTTTTATGCCATTCATTCCCCGGAAATGCCTCTTTATCTCTCATATTATTATTTTTATTTTATGAAATAATAATTAAATTTAGTGGCATAGTAATTATACTTAGTGACATGGTTACACATTAGATTAAGCTAATTAACATTGTCACACCTTTTTCCATGTTCAACTTTCTATTTTTTTTTTTTTTTGTTATAAATAAAACAAAGTTGAAATTACATGAATCAAACAAAGGAGAATAGGGATATATCAAAATTTGTATAAAATTTGTAGAAATAGGAACAACACTAAAAATTTAGACCATTTAGCCATTCCACCAAGTGATGAGCTGCAGTATTTGTTGTTCTTGAAACGTCATTTTGGCTATAGTCCCCATCGGGAATGATCTTTCAATTTCGACAACTGGAGCTTCAAATGTCCATCGGGAAACTCCCTCGTTGCCATGTATAGAGTATTATAGATGGCATTTAAGCAATTTGATTCAAAAATGGCACTATGGACTTTGCCAAGAAAGACCCTCTTCGTAAAGGAGAATTTCTTTTTGCCATTTTGTTTTAGCGTTAATTACTTCTATATATCAAGATAATATAAGGATGTAATACTTGATTCTATTTCTATCGATTCTTAAATATTATGTACTTTTGGGCTCTACACAGTGTAAGCTTATATGGGAGGGAAAAAAAATCAACAAACGTGCACTTAGGAAGGATCTCGTAGATGGATTTCGAATCCTTAGGTTTATTTTCTATAATAAATTCATTCAGTTTGTTTGAATTACGATGGGAAATTTTAAATCCATATAACTCTTATTTTTAGTTATTTTTCTGAACAAATTCTGGTGAATTCCTTACTCAATTAAAGTCACTTCAAATGCTTCCGATTCGGACTGATTTCAAGTTCATTCATTCCAAATGCGTACCAAAATTGCATTCAAATGTGGGAATTTAGGGAACAAAATTCAAATTAATTACTACAAATGAGATGCATTTGGGATCCACCAAAATGACTCAAAAAATTACTAAAAAAGTAGAGTTAAAGTTTGAATTGCAAAACATATACATAAAAAAAAGTTTGATGGATTTGTTATTATGAATATCCTCCCTTCAAAATATGTTTCAATCCAAATGAGGCATAGTTAAATTATTGTTGTGCATTCTTAAAAAAAAGTTAATTATTATATATATATATATATATATATATATATATATATATATATATATATATATATATATGATTGGTATGTCATGAGTTATTTAGAACTCATTATAATTTTCCGGAGGAAATCGTTATTATATAGTGTCTAATAGTGATAAGACGATAGCATATGTTGGTCAACATCTTGCACCTACGATCTTTTTCGACATGAGTTCGAGTTGTCCGAAAAAGAATTGAGGAACCAGTAACTATCCTTCTTTAAATAAAAAAAATGTCTAATTAATAGTTTTAGTAAGCCAATTATTTGGAATTAATGTATAAACTATTCTTACACAAACAATGATCTTATTCAATTGATGTTCATTTTATTGCAGATTTTCATTTTTGTTATTCAACAAAAGTATTTGGATGAACCCTTTAATAATTACACTTATAAGTTACAACTATCTATGCATGAGCATGGTGTCTTAGAAAACATATGAGGAAAATACAAATTGTACCCCTTAAGTTTGCACTAATTACACATTTGACCATCCATGTTTGTAAAACACACATTTGGTCCCTCATGTTTCAAAAATTTATCACTTTTAGTCATTTCCATCAATTTATGTTAGTAATAACGGAATCAAGCATGTGTGCAACACTGTCTTAACTAATGAACTGACGGTCAATTGACGGAAATAACCAAAAGTGTTAAATTATTGAAATATGAGGAACCAAATGTGTTTTTCGTGAACATGAGGGACCAAATGTGAAATCGGTGCAAACTTGACCTAAAAACTGTAATTTCCCGAAAATATATATATATTTATAAGAATTTGATTTTTAATCGGTCTAAGTCGTATTAATAATTTAATATAATTATGGTATGTTATGTTAACGTATTTAATTTATTTAAGGCATAACAAGGACTAAATTAACATGAATTCTCGTATAATAGCTTGCAAATCATACGAGAGATATAAACTAGACTAATCGTGTTTGATAAGCTCCACCTTGCCACCATATTTCGGGTAAACCTACGATCGTATTATAACTTGCAAATCATACGAGAGATATAAACTAGACTAATCGTGTCTGATAAGCTCCACCTTGCCACCATATTCCGGGTAAACCTACGCGTTTCGTATTATAGCTTGCAAATCATACAAGAACTGTAAACCATACTAGGCTAAGCATGCGTTACAAGTTCGAGTTAGCGACCGTTGACAAGTAAATCTAAACTTGAATCAATTGACACAAACTCACTTTCTACAACTATTAGGTCATCCCTTACCGGACTCTATTATTATTGTTGTTGTTACTTATTAGTGCTTCTACCACACTACCTACTATTAGTAGGTATACATACTCTTGAACTTGCAATTAGTCCATCAACCAAATAAATTGTTCAATAATCATCACATCAATTATTTTTCATCCCTTTTTCCAATAACACAAATAAATGTATTAAAATCATCAATACAAGCTATTAAAACTAAATAAATATCAAATTGCTTTAAATTATTTTATACTGAAAAAGATCGTATTTTCCACACTTTTAATTACTATAAACACACTAATAATACAGATTACACACCTGTAATTAATTCTTGGACTAAATGCATCAAATTACCGCAAAGAGAGGGGAAAAGAGAGAGAACCCTAAAAAAAAGGAGTAACAAATTAAATTGAATGAACCTAAAAACAAGGTCCCTTACTTAATAACAAACTCCCACCAAAATCTCATTCTTTTACCCTATAAAAGCCCATTTCTTCATTGAGAATAAACACCAAGACAATAAATTTCGAGCCATTGCCAGAAGAAGAAGAAGCAACTTCCTCTTCTTCTAGGCATAATAAAACCGAATAAAAAAAATAAAAACATATATATACAGTCTTGTTTGTAGTTCTTACAAAAACCAAAAAAAAAAAAGAATAAGCTATGGCTTCAAGCAGGAGCCTCTTCTCCGCGGCATTGTTCGTCTGCATGTTGGCCGGTGCAGTGGCGGAGGACCCCTACCTCTTCTTCGACTGGAAAGTGACGTACGGCACCATCGCACCACTCGGCGTGCCCCAGCAGGGTATTTTAATCAACGGTGAATTTCCGGGCCCCATAATCAACTGCACGTCAAACAACAACATCGTGGTCAATGTTTTCAACTACCTCGACGAACCACTCCTCTTAACATGGGGCGGCATTCAGCAGAGGAAAAACTCGTGGCAGGACGGTACACCTGGCACTATGTGCCCTATTCTCCCCGGCACAAACTACACCTATAAATTCCAGGTCAAGGACCAGATCGGAAGTTACATTTACTTCCCGACCACCGGTCTTCAACGCGCTTCCGGCGGGATGGGCATGCTCCAGGTGCACAGCCGTGAATTAATTCCTGTCCCGTTCGATATGCCTGCCGACGAATTCGCCGTTCTTCTCGGAGATTGGTACAATAAGGGCCACAAAACCCTAAAGAAAATTCTCGATTCCGGCCGATCTATTGGCAAGCCTGACGGTATCCAGATCAATGGAAAGTCGAGCAAGGTCGGTGATGTGGCGGCTCAGCCACTCGCAGTCATGGAGCCAGGCAAGACTTACAGGTACAGAGTTTGCAACGTCGGGATGAAGCTTTCTGTGAATTTCAGATTCCAGGGCCATACAATGAAGTTGGTTGAATTGGAAGGGTCACACACCGTGCAGAATGTGTACGATTCTCTTGATCTTCATGTCGGGCAGTGTTTGTCTGTCTTGGTGACTGCCAATCAAGCACCCAAAGACTACTACTTGGTCGTTTCCAGCAGATTCTCGAAGCAGGTGATGTCATCTGTGGCTGTGATCAAATACAAGAACGCCAACGGAGCTGCATCAACGGTGATCCCACCACCACCAGCGGAGAACAGGGTTGGAATCGCGTGGTCGATGAACCAGTTCAGATCTTTCCGATGGAACCTCACCGCCAGCGCTGCCCGCCCCAACCCACAGGGATCGTACCACTACGGGAAAATCAACATCACACGCACAATCAAAATCGCCAACACCCACGCAGTTGTTGACGGCAAGCTCCGTTTCGGAATCAACGGAATATCCCACGTGAACACAGAAACACCGTTGAAGCTGGCTGAGTACTTTGGCCTCGGCGACAAGGTTTTCACCTACAATCTCATGAAGGACGAGCCAACAGAGGGTGACAACAAACTCGTGGTTGCCCCAAGCGTAGTGAACGCGACTTTCAGGAACTTCGTCGAGATCATCTTCGAGAACCGTGAGAAGACTATCCAGACATGGCACTTGGACGGTTACTCCTTCTTCGCGGTGGCGGTCGAGCCAGGGAGGTGGTCCCCAGAGAAGAGGAAGACCTACAACTTGTTGGATGCGGTGAGCAGGCACACAATCCAAGTGTACCCGAATTCGTGGTCTGCAGTGATGACAACTCTTGACAATGCCGGTATGTGGAATCTGAGATCGGATATGTTGGAGAGGACTTATTTGGGACAACAGTTTTACTTCAGCGTTTTATCGCCGGAGAATTCATTGAGGGACGAGTACAACATTTTCCCCACACAACAACTCTGTGGTATTGTCAGTGGTCTGCCCATGCCTGCTCCATACCATTAAAGAAGAAGAAGGAGAGGAAGTAGAAGCAGTCGGCTTCTTTAATGTTTCTTGATTTTGTAAACCAACACCTAAATGTATGTATTGTTTCTTTTCCGAATGAATAATAAACGAATTATTTCGATAACTGCTTCGATTAATCAGAGTACCACAATCAAGTAACCCATTACTAATACATTATCTAAGCAAGTGAGTATTAAGTTCATAAAATTAGAAGTTAAAGATTTATTCTCCCTAATTCTTGGGATTTCTCAAGATTCTGTTCACATACTAGGCATTATAGCAAATACAGATTTATATATTCGTGATAATAATATATAGAATTGTGCAACGGTGAGAAGATTGATACATGTCAGTCTTTATCAAGTTGTACCATGTTGAATCAAACTTCGTACTCGTACATGTTCTTTAAACTCATAATGTCACCATTTAATTTAACTTTGAGAATGTAATACTTCAATTTTGTGGAAATAACTAACTATCTATGTACTTCCCCCAGTCATTGTCTATTTAAAACCGATTATACACATATATATTTAGGTATTAAGACAAACCTTAGCGGCAAATATCATCAACTAATTATGAGCATACATAGAGTTGGTAACTGATTAGGTTGTTATGAATTTGATCCCTAGGAGACGCCCAAAAGACACCAAATAAAAACACCAAACATCAAACGGAAGGGTCTTGTACTACAAAAATACCACTTAAGAAGTATTGTACTCATAGTTGATATGTAGTGAACAACTGGCGAACAACAAAGATTAGAAATAAATTAAGCCTAAATTAATTGTCTGTTCTTTCCTATAATTTATTGAAATAAAATATCCATAAAAAAGGCTCAGTAGTTACCATCTTTCTATTGCTCTATCCGGAAAGTTTTATCAAATTTTTGCGAACTTTCGTCACTACCCGGCATGTAAGAGAAACCCTGGAACCAGTCCTGTTAATGACAGTGTCGCCTCCAGCTTCTCCATCAACCTTCAGACCATTAGTAACATTTACAGCCTGGACGAACAGGAAAACAAATAAATTGCTATGAGAATAATATAAAGTATAAACTCTAGATTCAACTGAGTGAATCTTGTCGTAATTCCCAGTACTAACAAAGAGCTCCGAACATGTTTGTGTACTTGTTCATAACTTACCTCATCACATCGTTGACTCGCACAATCTTTTATACCGTGCAAGTAGACTGAAAGAAAACATAATATATTAATGCTTGAAGAAGTTAAACCGCATATATCATACACTTCAACGAGATCAACCTGAGTACGCCTTATCTTTAAATATGAGCAAGCTGCGAGGCATCAGGGCCAAGGAGAAGGGAACGTATTTGCTCTCACACTTGTCAGAATTCATCTCCATATGCACTGGTTTAGAATTTTTATCTTCAGTGTCGTTTTCTGATGTGCATGTGGCATTTTCAAAACTAGGATGTGGAACAAAGTCCATTACAACAGGCGATCCAAGAGACAGGATTGCCACAACCGGCACATATGCAGGTCCGTCCTGGTGTGGCTGTACAGAAAAATCGAAATTGCAATTAGATGTGGTCAAAGGTATTCACTTGGCAAATATAATTTGCGTGAACTATACTGACGATATATAAATTAGGACCCACCATTATTCCTTGGTCAGGTAAATATTCGTTGATAAGCACATGATTAATAGCTGAGGGAAACAACTTTGATTCCTCGTATATTCTCTGCGTAACTTTTGTTAGCCAGGGCGGCACTGCAAAACACAAAAGAACTTGAATGTTTGTATCTGGTATCATTTCAAGGATCCATTAACAAAGGAAAAAACGTAATCACTCAAAGAATCATTTTTCATTACTTTTTTACTTGGCAATTTTATCCTCACGCATATTATAAGTAAGCTAGTCTCACAAAAAGAACCGTATGCAGATCCTTGAAGGAAATATCGTATTGCTTTGTTTCATGATAACGCAATTCTCAATTAGAAGTCAACTTCCCTAATGAGTCGAATTTATCTTCCCAGGATAAACGGGAAGCCACTTTTAGGGTCCACGGGTGGTGATCGACAGTGGCATATTCGTTTCATTAATCATACAGTGAACATACTTATCGGGAAAATTGGGATGGTTACTTTGACAATCTTTTAATTACATATTTGTGTAATGAAGTACCAAATTTAGCAAATTGATGCTGCTGCGTTTTCGAATAATCGAAACGAATATTTGAATTTCACCAAATCGAAGATCGAACAAGAGGCCAGAGCAATAAACTATAAACAGAAAGCAGAAATTGGGAAAAAACAGTGAACAACTTTTTCGATTACTCACAATCTTGGGCGAGAAGACCCTTCTCGTGCACAACTCCTCCTGCAAATGATCAAATCATTTCCTCATAAGTAAAGCTTACAATTCCCTAAAAGTAAACAGCTTGCCCTAATGCGCGTGTGCGACACGCGCACACAGTGCGCGTAGTAACCCCTAAGATACTTACCCCAATTCTGCAGTCGCCTGTTCTTCAAAGACTTCCACTTGGAAATCGGAGCTCGGTAAATCTGCAAACCGGAGACGAAAGCAACTCAGGAGATACAAAATTTGAAAATATACTACTGTATCTATTTCTTACATTATTCAAAAGGAGTTCTTCTTCGGCAGAGGTGACGTATTCTGGAATGTAAAAGACTGTTGGCACGGAGCCTACGATATACTTGCTTATTGCTGTGAGATTTTCTTCCGCCAATGTTTCTGCCATTGGAGCACAAAATCTAGCTAGGTTTTTACGGTTTGCTTGTATTCCAGATTTTTCTGATTGTGTTGAAGGTGATGATCCAAACAGGCGCCGGCAAACGGTGGAAATTGGGCCTTCCAAAATGATTTGGAATCGTTTTCCAAATTTTCCGAAATTTAATAATTTGGAATTGGAAAATACATCCTTCAAGTTTGTGTGGATTCTACTTTTGGTCTCTTATGTTCACACAAAAACATATTTAGTCCCTTAAATCAATATTTTTTGGTATTTTTTATCAATTTTTTGTTTTAGTACCAACCGAATCAAGCGTGCATCATTGTCTTAACAAATGGACCACCAGCAAATTGACTGAATTGACCATTGTGAAATTAGTAATAATAATAATAATAATAATAATAATAATACTAATAAGGGTAAAGTACACTCACACCCCTGAAGTATGCTTAAATAACTTTAAGGCTTTTGTGGTATTGATAATTACACTCACCCCTAAAACATAGTTAGAAACTCAAATGAGATAATGCATTGAATAAGTTATTCCGATAGAGTTTTTAACTATGTTTCAGGGGTGAGTATAATTATCGATACCACAGGGACCTTAAAGTTATTTAAGCATACCTCAGGGGTGTGGGTGTAATTTACCCTAATAATAATAAGGGGAAATATGCAAAACCCCCCTCAAACCATAAATATTATGAGTTAAACCCATTTGACTTTTAAGACTTTTGCCCACACCCAAAGTCCAATCTTAATTAGTGAAACCCCCCTCAACAACTTTGATAAGACGAAACTACCCTTATCAGTAGTTTTTAAAATAATTGCAATATTTATTTTCCATAACCGTCTCACGTGATTGTAGGATTGCATTAATTCTCTCCATATCTCTCTCTTTCATTCTCTCTCTCTTTCTCACGCAACTTCTTTTTTTTTTTTTTTTTTCTTCCTCAGCTCGCCAATGGACACTACTCAGCCGCACACGGCGCCGGCGCCGGGTTTGATTCTCCTTCCGAAGAGCGAACGAAAAAAAAGGAGAAAAATCAAGTTTTTGAGATGCAACAGTTTTCGTGCAGAGGCCAGATCGGAAGATCTAACCATCGGATCGGGTTGATATTTTTACACATGATTCGTAACACATAAATATAACTTATGAACGGTGGAGATCGGAATCAGACTTCTCTAAATATAGATCGGATCTTAAAACTCGTTGCTGGTTTTTGTTACTGAATAATTCATGGCAGCTAGATTGGACGCGTTTTTTGTACAATTGACCGTTGGATGTGGCCTAAATTTGGATAGAGTATTCAGAGTATATATTTTTATATACTGTACGGAGGAGATTGAATTTGGTGCCCCCTAGCTCCAGATATAAATTGTGAAAGTATCACAATTCGGTAGTCACATTGTAGTCACATTCTCATGTTTTTTTTGGTAGTGCTGCTCATCATGTCGTCAACCTTTGTTAAAGTATGGAGGGTCGTTAGGGATGAAGATATGCCAGGGTGATTTTGTGTATGAAGACCTCGCCCTCTGTCTCGTTATTTTTCTATCTTTATTTATGTATTTTTCGATTTTTTTTCCAAATCTGAACAGCAATAGTAACATGACTTTAGCCATATTCGAATATGACTATAGTCATATTTAATGTATTTTTCGAATATGACTATTCAAGTTGACGTCTAATAACAAGATTCAAATTGTGATTTTTTGTGTGGATGTTGATTGAATTGTTTTCGTAAATAATAGGGAATCTTCGTTGTTTTATATGATTTGGTTATTTATATGATTTGGTAAACATGACTATGCCATATAATCGGAACTTTTAAGTTCAAAATGTAAAAAAGCAACAATATAAAGAAAGAATAAGACTACAGTTTATAGTCACATATAGTCATATTCAACCATAGTCATATTCGGCGTTGCAAACCTGTCGAGAGAAAAATTTCAATTTTTTGTTTGAAAAAAGTTTTAAAAAAATTTAAAATAATATTTTTATTAAAAAATATTAAAATTAAAAATAAATTCAAAATGACTGAATAAAGTCCAAAAATAATATAAAAATAAAAAATAATAATAAAAAAATCCGATTATTATTTTATTTTATTTTTTTGATTTCGTAGCAAGTTTTTAGGAATTTGGAACATATTTTTAGGAATTAAATTGTTATGGAAAGAGAGAAAAAAGGAATAATTGAGATAAATTAGGGAAAATATATAATTAAGCCTAATTAGCGGGATTATGTGCCTCATTAATAGGGATTTCGAAATTACTGGATAATTATAAAAAAAACGTGATACGCTACTAGAGGGGTAAGATTGGAAATAAATATTCTAGGGGGTTTTCACAAAGAAAGAATTATGGTATGGACATATCACTAGTTTACTAAACGAGGGGTGTATTGCTAATGACCCCTAATAATAATAAGGGTTTATTAGGGATAACCCCCTTGTTCATATTTTCTAATGAGGTAGATCCAATTTTTTTTTCCCCCTTTTTGAGATAGACCCAATTTTGCCAACTTGGCAAAATATATTATATAATTTTCCTTTAATACCCCTGTTTTATTTTTAAACGGCATTTATTTCCTTTACTACGTGATTTGAGATTTGCTGATACGTTGCCTAAAATCACGGAATAAAATTACGTGAGATCATTGGCCGTTATATCAAATCGTGTACAATATTTTTCGAAGGTTCTCTTCAGCGTTCCAGCGGTTTTTTATCGTCTTTGAAGATTTCTGCACCGTCGTTGAAATAGGATCGAATTTGAGCGTTCGTTGTTGGACGTTGTTAACCGGGTATGAATGCGTTATTCGTTTTTATTTTTCGCTCAATGTCTAGGATTGTCGATTATGGTGGTTAGAAATTTTTAAGAGTTGTGTTGATACTTGATTCTATTAAGTAGAACGTTTTTTAACAAAGTTATTCCGTCATATATACATCGTTATTTTTGGCGGATGATGTTTGTTTGGAAGATGATTGACATAGTTAGATGAGGATGGTTCACGCATATCGGACCAGAGTTGTTTTATATGAACATCGTAGTTGGTTTACGAATTAATTGAAATAACTGTCCGCTGTCGTGGAGTTCATGAGTCTGATCCCGGTCGATAGTTAGTTTATTTGTTTATAACAGCGGATTTTAGGACGCTGGGTAGTACATTAAAATATATTTCGTAGTATTTTTAAGTTATCGTATGAATTTTGCATTTTAAGTTTATTTTTGACCATATTAATATATTTTTTAGTATTCTGCATTTTTAATGTCGTATCATATTAATATATACATCGTTATTTTTGGCGGATGATGTTTGTTTGGAAGAGGATTGACAGAGTTAGTAGAGGATGGTTCACGCAGATCGGACCAGAGTTGTTTTATATAAGCTTCGTAGTTGGTTTATGCAATAATCGGAATAATTGTCCGCTGTGGTCGAGTTCATGTTTTTGATCCCGACCGATAGTTGGTTTATTTGTTTATAACAGCCGATTTAAGTGTGCTGGGTAGTACATTAAAATATAGTTCGTAGTCTTTTTTAAATTAGCGTATGGATTTTGCATTTTAAGTTTATTTTTGATGATATTAATGTATTGTCATTCAAATGTATTTGCAGTCTATTTAATCATTTTTTAGTATTCTGCATTTTTAATTTTGTTTCATGATTTTAGGTTTTTTCGATGGCGAATTTCGTACGGATTTTGTTGAGGTTTGGTGGGTTGGTTGCTATAAAGAGGTGTTTACGATGTAATGGCTCGGTAACTTCGGTTAAGTTTTAAACCGTTGTAATACAGTAGTATATTATTATGAATATCGTATGATACTACCATTATCATTTTATTATACTATTATGAGATTATTAATGTACTAGAGTTTTAACTCGACATATTGGTTTGATTGTGTTATAATGTGTTTTATGTATTTTATCAAAACCCTAGATTGAAATTATGAGATTATTAATGTACTATTTTATTGGTTATGTTGGAATACTTTACGTTGGTGTTGTTCTCAATGTTCTTGTCATTTCACTGGTATATTGTTTGTAACACAATTCATATCACTACTATAACCGTAATATACTATCATAGCAGATCAATGTACTATATTGAAATTATTAATATACTATGTGGTTGAATACTACGGGATCCATAGTCGATTATCGAGATACATAGTCGAATTAGATCAATAAGATAGTCTATTACATGATATAAGGAAAATTACCCTAATTGATTAGTATTTCAAACAAACATATTATTCAGTTTCCATATATATTATTATTTTTCATATATATTATTATTTACCTTAATCGTTTTCATATAATAAGGAAAATTACCCTAATTGATTAGTATTTCAAACAAACATATTATTCAGTTTCCATATATATTATTATTTTTCCAATAGTCAATTAACTAAACCCATAGTCGAATTAGATACATGGAATAGTCTATTAAAAGATATGAGATAGTCTATTAATTTTAAAACACAAATCCGCCGCCGTCACTTCTCAAATCTAGGGTTTTGATGATTCTTCGGCCCATAGTCGATTAACGAGATCCATAGTAAAATTATACCAGTGGGATAGTCTATTAAATGATATGGGATAGTATATTAATACAGATGTAATTCGACTATGCATCTCGTTAATCAACTATGGGCCGAAGAATTATCAAAACCCTAGATTTGAGTAATCCTAGATTTGAGTACCCCTAGATTGGAGCAGTGACGGCGACGGCGACGGCGGCGACCAACGACGATACCACTTCTGGTGGATGTCCTGCCCATCAATTGTTGCAATATCACTGATTTAGTGCTCGAATTCGGTATGCGATTATAACAGATCTGCAATTACACAAACGTGATAGTCGATTTAGCCAAAACATATCAACAAATCGATGGATGATAGCGATTCAGCGAGTGGCGACGATGTACCTACGACAGCTTGCTCGGAGTGCACGAAAATCGTCGCTTCACGGCAGTGCATACATCTTCCCCTTTCAATCGGCCGTACCGGAAAGTTGTTCTGGGAGGTTTTGCAGTTTATTCGATAGTGGGTTTGGGATGATAGTGATTTAACGGGAAAATAAGAAGGGATTTTATTTTATTTCAAAGGTAAAGTAACGGGTTTTGTGAGATTTGATTGAGGGTAATTATGTAATTATGAAAAGTTTGGGCTGTTATCAAAATGGCAAATATAAATTTGGGTCTACCCCTATTATTTGAATGTTTAAGGGGGTTATATCTAATAGACCCTAATAATAATAAATTAATATTAACCGTTGTGAAATTGGTGGCTATAAAAATGCGGAGGATAAGATTCTTCTTCTTCCGTGTTTGGTTTTACTATATTTAGAAAATACTCCTGCGCTAGTCTGTATGTATGTATAGGCTGTGAGGAGTAGTACTATTGCATCACAGTGAAGGCAAGTGTGTATCTATTCTGTATCTATAATCTGTATACAGAGAGAGATATGTCGAGCGCCATAGTTAACGGGATGGCCGGCGCCGGCGGAGGTATCATCGCCCAGATAATTACATACCCTCTCCAAACGGTACCGTTTCATCAATTTTAAATCCCTAGTACCGATTTTGCTCCTTTGTTTGTTAATTAGCCGTCAAATTCTCCGTCACCTGATGCAGGTGAACACACGGCAGCAAACAGAGAGAGTTGCTAAGGACTCAATTCAATCTCCTGCTGGGAGTACGTTTGTTCACATTTTTCAGGTGGCTCTAATCGATCAAAACCCCCATAGCTTTTTTCATTTATTTATTTGTTTTATTTATTGATTTTAGAGTTGAATTTGTTGGTGGATCGTTTAACCGATTGCAGTTTGACAGGTGATTAGAAATGAAGGATTTGGAGGGCTTTACAGCGGCCTCAAGCCTTCTCTGCTCGGCACCGCCGCTTCTCAGGTGGCATTTTCTTCGTCTTCATTCCTTTTAGTGATTATGTATTTGTAATTTTTGCCTTGTACATTGGTATAGCGCTCACTTAGAGCTCCGTGGATTGTCGAACTGATTTGATTGACGTGAGTTCAAAACCGATTCTCTTAGGCTTTGTTTAGTTTCAAAAATTGGATTTAGGATTTGGAGCGGAGGTTTTCAAAACCATAACAAATTGATCGAACTTGTTTGTATGAATTCAGTTTTTAACGAACTTTAAATCCTTAGCTCTCTTTTTAAGTTAATTTTTGAGCCATTGTGGTGGATTTCAAATTCATCCCATTTGAAATCATTTCCCCAAATTCTCCCCTCAAATCCTTTCATCGTAAAGCAACCTTAGATTTCATGACCATTGGACCAATAAATCCAACATTGAAATGTAGTCTACGGGAACCTATTTTGTGGATGTTTTCTTGTGCTATAGCTTGGCATCATCTATAATATGTTAATACTCTCCTTTGTGAAGCTGCCAGGGTATCTACTATTCCTTCTACCAGGCTTTCAAAAACAAGGCTGAGGCTATTGCTAGGGAAAATAAAAGAAAAGGAAAAGGTGATGGTTCTCCAGGAATGCTCTCTTGGCTTGTCGTAGCTGCTCTTGCTGGGTATTCTTTCTATTTTACTAGTAAAAAATATGCATGTTTCACGTATAAAGTCGGTGACTACAATTGAACACTTCAAATGGTAGAATATAATGAAGAATGCATTTCATTAACTTGATTTTCATTAGTAATTAATTAACGATTTCAATTCCGAAATTCTTTTTTATCAATGCTCTAATTATATTCTAAATAAATATCCTTCTGCTATTGATGTCTGATGGTCGTCATAATCTGTGGAAAAAGTAAGAAAGTCTTTTAGCTACTCATTTATTTATAATAGTAGATATTTGGTTGCACTATGTTGCCATTGGCATGGTCCCGTGATTTTTTGACTCTTATCTGAATGTAAGTTCTTGTTGCAGGTCAGTAAATGTACTGCTGACGAACCCTATATGGGTTCTTGTGACTCGTATGCAGGTAATACACTTCTGCTTAACCACAAGAAACATTGTTCATGCTGTAGAAGAACTTTCAAGAATTAATTTCCATTTTCTGTAGGTTGATTTTTCGTTGGTTATAAAATTTCCAACATATATTGCTCACAATGTAAGAAAAACGAGTAGTGGACTGCTGAATTAATTTTTAGAGTGCCAATATCTCCTGGAAACAATGAGTTGTATTAATAGCCAATTGCAACGGGTATGCAAAGCGCTTATACGACAGAACATGAAAAATCTACATTCAAAACTGCTTCGACTATTCAGAAGTTACATTTACCCCCTTATAGTGGGTACTTGTGGTTGAGCCAGAAGGCCATTATCATCGGCAATATTATGGATAAAGGTTAGGGCGGAAAAAAGACAATGTTATGCTAGTGATATTGATTTTAATTTTCCAAGCTTGGGGATTACTGCAATGTGGCTTGAGATCGACCATGCAGTGTACTCTAACCGTTATTTTATTAAACATCTGCCTATAATCACAAGCTATTTATAGCAAGCTGAGAAACGTGAGTATAACTGAACACTCTCTGATCTCAATCAAGCAAATTAATTTCTTCTTACTTCTTTCGTTCTTGCAGTAATTGGAAATATTTGTCAATACAAATTAACTGTAATGTGCTAATACCATCTCTACTTGGATAGTCTTAAATGACATAATGAATTATGAGTTTTTGTTGCCTTGACATTTATTTTAACTTTCAGACTCATACTCAAGCAGAAAAAAAGATAACGGAGGCAAAAAGGGAAGCTCTATTGAAGGCAGCTTCAGAAAATTTCTTATCACAATCTTCTTTGTCGGATCAATTGGCTGCACTTGATTCGATGAAGCCACGTCCCTATGGAACGTTTCAAGCGGTGAACATTACTAACCTCATTCTTCTTTGTTCATTGCTATAACATATTTGTACAGAGTTCTTGTTTCTTCTTTTTTCTCTGTCAATGTCACTTGAACATAACTGATTCATTTATGTTAGGATATAATTTCTTGATTATGAAGCTAAGCACCCGTAGTGGCTTAAATAATCGGAAAAGTACCTATAGAAATCCCACTAGATACTACTTTTCGTATCATTATATATTTTACGATTTTGCCGTCTCTGTTAATGAAACCTCTATTTGGATATATTTAGTAGGCATGCGAGGTTTATAATGAATCTGGAATTGCTGGATTCTGGAAAGGCATCATTCCTACACTAATAATGGTATTCCTACATTTTAGTTTTTTTAAGAAAATTAAGTTTTACTGGTCGGTAGATTCCTGGTAACATTGTTCAGTTTTGCGCATGCTAGGTGTGCAATCCATCAATTCAGTTCATGATCTACGAGAGTTTGTTGAAGCGTCTGCGGTCCAAGCGATCTGCTAACAAACAAGGTTCAGTGAATGTGACGGCTTTGGAGGTATATCTGCTGAGGTGGCATGCAATTTATCCTAGTTCTGGAACCTATTTCCTTTTTCTTTACCACTTCATGTTTTTGTACCTTGGTTAGAAAGAAGTTGCATTCATTTCCCGACAAGAGAATACACTCTTAAAATTATTACTCTACCTTCATGTGAACAGTTTTTCTTAGTGGGGGCAGTGGCAAAACTTGGAGCAACCGTTTGTACATACCCTCTGCTGGTTGTTAAGGTAAAGTCATTCATTTTTAGTTGTCTATGAAACTATTCTTAAATCTTTAGCAGTTTGCTAGCTAATTTTATTCTTGCATGCAAATAGTGTGACATCTATGGCTGTTGAAGTGACTGGAATATTCACTTAGGAATTGCTGACAGAACTGTATTCAAGTTTTTTTTTTAGTTACTATTTTTATTATTGTTGTTATTTGTTTGGCATGTAGATCTGTAATTATTGAGTACTTCATCTAGTAACATTCAATCGATATGTAATACCAGTAGATAACTGAACTTTACGAAAACGATCCGACTGAAAGTGGAGTGATGGTATTTGTGAAAACGATATGTAATATCACTAGATAGCTGCTTTGGACGAATAAAATTTACTTAAAAGAAAAAGTATGATATTTATGTGTAATGATGTTGCATATGATTACAGCAACATAATATTCCTGCTTGTTTAACCTTTTCCTGTCAATAAACGTGTAAGTATGGTTATTTATGCAGTCGAGACTTCAAGCGAAGCAGGAGATTGGTGGAAATACCTCACTACGATATTCAGGTTTGTAAATATATTTGCCGACAATATATATGGTAATATCTGTTGGTCTAGATCATTCTTTTGCATTATTACCAAACATGTCCTATATGTAGTTTGTATACACCGAAAATTATTAATCGTGTTTAAGAAACATAAAAGTTTCTACAGTTGGTGTTTAAAATTGTTGATTAGGTTTGTGATAAGCACAGGCACACTGGATGCCATCGTCAAGATGATCCGATATGAAGGGCTGAGAAGCTTCTACAAAGGGATGAGCACAAAGATTGTACAGAGTGTTTTCGCTGCATCTGTACTTTTCATGGTGAAGGAGGAGCTTGTCAAGACTTACGCTCTACTCTCTAACAAAAGACCGAAAAATCTTCTCAAGACTCTTAAATGAAGATCTATGCTTAAGTTCCAATACAAGGTCATTCTCAACTTTTTTTCTTTTGGTCCTTCAATTTCGTCGATTTTGAGCAATATCTTGTTCTATTATCTTATCCGGTCGAACTCTACTGGTGAGATATTTCCTAGGTTGTTGCCACTTGTCCAGGCCTGGTTTAAATTCGAAACATTGTGGAGGATTTCAGCACTTCATAACTTAGACTGCCCTTCTCAGATATCTCAAACGCGAGACTTGCAAACGGATAAGGAACTCAGACAATACGGAACTTTTAGTTATAGATATCTCGTGTCGAGACTTTGTTAGTGGCAATTAAAATTGTTTGAACATTATACGATTTGAAGTGTATGTTTCGTAATTGCACTGTGGGAGCAGGAGCAGAAGTTTGTAATACGAATGTATGAAAATTCCAAGTCAGAACTATACACTTGGCCCGGATTTTAACTGTGCGAAATGGATTTGGTTAGGGTTCTGTTTATTTTCTGAAAGAAGTATTGTACAACTGTAACATGTTATATAGAAATATTCTCTCTGAAATTTTAACAGGGTTATTATGAATGTTTTAAAATTGTGATAATAATATAAACAAGATTGAGATATCAAATAAATGCAAAAGTAACAATTATTAAATATGTTTTCCGTACATTCAGTATATAATTAGTCGACATTTATTTATACGTTTCGATGCAACAACAAAATGTAGTAAAACAAATTTAGTGCCAGAATAATGTCACAATATACTTCTTTCGTATTCACTTTCCAAATCGATAATAAATGTATCAGAGAAGACGTGTGGTAAAAAAAAATAAAGAACCACTTACATGAGAATATATATTAGATAAAAAGTTAGAAACTTGGAGAAGAAACTGCTGGTGGCTCCCGGAGAACTTGCTGCAGTAAGCGGGCAGCAAGACGTTGAGTAATTCCACCGACCACACGTCCGCCCAGAACTCGTGCTTCAGGTTCTTGCAGTACCTGCTTACTTATAAATTTAGTACATTTCAATAATTGCATATTAAAAAAAAGTAAAAAAAACATCTTCTTTACGTCATTCTACATCGGTGAAAAATGACTCACTGATACTATATGAAATGGATCATGCGAAGAAGCGGAAGAACTAGACATATTCTTACCTGCAGTATAGGCAGAAAAATACTAGGATCGAAGCTCTCCGAGGATCGTAGAAGTTCCCATATTCTTAATACTTGTGCCCTAAGCTCCAACATGCTTTCCTGTTCAGCTGACTTCATTACCAACGGACCAGGTGCATTGACATCTGGGATGAATGTCCGTAGAAAACCAGGAATTAAGTTGTACGATTCAACCACCGAGCCCAGGATAATAGCTTCAGTTATGCAGACAGCTTCTTTAATTACTAAAGCCCTCAAGTCTTCACCGTCTGGACCCAACAATAGTTTCAGGACAGGTTGTAAGGCGTCTTTTGCATTGAAGTCCCTGTCTTGTTTCCCCTGGACTAGCAAGTTTTCAAGTCTATTCCACCTGTATAAAACAATTTATCGAAGCTTCTAAATTCAGTCAATTGCACAGGAGAAATAAATCGTCAAAGCCAACAGTAACGAAATAATTCAGTTTGTCACATGCCTGAATCTGCCATCCTTGAAAAGCAGCTCGATGAGAGCATCTCTTAGATATGGATTAGGATCGGTAAGAAGCCTTTTAGCGAAATATGGATATGATGCAGCCAGAACCTTGAAATTAGGGTCGGCGTACAGAGCTAAACCTTCTAGAACAGTGAGAGACCTTAAAATCAAGGCATAGTATGCAGGCACTGCAAGAATTAAGTAACAAACATTAGACACAATGTCGAAGGAAATTTAATTCACATAACCTACTAAAAGATTAACTAATTATGCAATCAAGGCATAGTATGCAGGCACTGCAACAATTAAGTAACGAACATTACACACAATGTCGAAGGAAATTTAATTCACATAACCTACTAAAAGATTAACTAATTGCATAAGAAGTATCAAGAATTGCCGAGGCTACCACAGATTGTCTGACATAAATACAGCAGAAACTGGCAAAATCGATGATAGGAACTCAGTCTCCTATTTTACATAAGAAAGCTGCTTGAATAATATTCACTAGGATGACATATGTTGCTCAGGATATTGGTAATATCAGACTAAGGGAATCAAAAGTAGGCTTCAAACAGCTGCAAGGCTCGAATAAGTAAAAAAGAATATAGTGTAACATGAAACCCAATCTCATTCTTCAGTTTATCTATCACTTCTGGATTATGAACCTATTGATGCCATGATTTCCCTCCAAAAGCCTAAATTTAGACATCCATTTGACTCTTACCGGGAATCCAACCAATCAAATCAATCTTAGTCAATTTTCTACTAGCTTTTGTCTTCAGGGACTTGGCACTGCAATTATTTCTTATCCTCGTAACTCAACAACTTGTTAACCATTAGAACTTAACTTTATTCTCGGGCAATGCTGACCAAGAAAGCTGCTTCTACATCATATTGGCCCCACTTTTCTCCCCAGTTTTCCTATTTCTAACCTTCTTGCAGTATTTTATTTACGAGGTTCCCAGTCAAACATCAAAAAAAAATAGCCAGCAGTAGATATTTTCAAACAAACTAGTCATCTCAAGTGCTTTCAGCATAAATTGA
The DNA here is from genome assembly GCF_056151865.1 of Erythranthe guttata. Lineage (NCBI taxonomy): Eukaryota > Viridiplantae > Streptophyta > Magnoliopsida > Lamiales > Phrymaceae > Erythranthe > Erythranthe guttata. Next base: position 2,606,993 of record NC_142546.1, on the reverse strand, counting down.
TGTTAAGGAAAATAGGTGCTTACCATTAAATGGATATTCGTACAAAACGGCACCCAAACCATCCACAATAGTTTTAAAGTTGAGCTCACTCACGGTCGAACTCAGTGCATTGTCAAAGAAGCCCCTAAGAGCTGGCACTATGGGAGTTACATCTACATCAGGAGACAAAAAGTCCAAAGCATAGTAATCACGGGCCATGGCTTCATAGTCCCGATTAACCATATGTACAACATGACCAATTATCGCAGATCTCGCTTGTTCAGGAGTTTCACTCATCATTCCAAAATCAAGAAAAGCAAGCTTTCCATCAGGTGTTGCCAATAGATTCCCTGGATGAGGATCTGCGTGGAAATACCCATACTCAAGCAGCTGCCTAAGACTGCACTGTATGCCAGTATTCACCAGCTCCAAAAGATTGAGCCCTTGCCTTTCAATGGCCTCTTGCTCGTTTAATTTAACACCTTCAACCCATTCCATAGTTAGCACTTTTCCACTCGTGTAGTCCCAGAAAATATCCGGGACAAGGACATCTTCTTTGTCTGCGTACAATTTTTTAAATCTCCTTGCATTCTTCCCTTCCTGCATAGACCTGTCAAACTTATCATTCAAAACTACTAGATTTCTAGTTCACACGACACAATGCAGAATAATGTAGAAAGCTAACCTGGACATAATTGAGCTCCTGATAAACTCTTCGAGCGAATTCATCAACAAGAGCAACAACATCACTCGAGATGAAGTCGACGTATTTATTTATGAGAAAACCTAACCCTCTTATTAGGTAAAAATCCAGCCCGATAGCTTCTTCGATACCAGGTCTTTGCACCTTTACAGCAACAATCTGCCCAGAGTACTTCAACTGCGCTTTGTAAACTTGACCTAAACTCGCAGCAGCGATAGGAGACGAAGATATTGACGAGTAAACAGAGTCGAGTGAATATCCCAACTCTTTCTCAATACATGCAAATGCTTCTGCATCCGGAAATGTTGGCAAAGCATCCTAATCCGACAAAATAATTAAAGAACATTAATGTAATATTTAATCTCAACCGAACAATATAAATAGACAACTGAAATAGGAGGTATCCATCAAGTATCACATAAATATACATGAACACCAACAAATATCAAACTGATAATGGTTCTAACAGTGACCACAAAAATTCGGGACCAGACTGATAAATGATAATTTTGCGTGTGTGTGTGTGTTTTCGTCATATTCAATTTCCTATATCAAATTCATTAAATCCACCACAATTAAGTGCGGGAAACAAGATGAATTAGGGAAAAGAAAAGTTGGAAACGAACCTGCAACACAGAAAGTTCATCAAGGTATAGGGGTGGGCATAAATCAGGCCTGGTGGACAAACCCTGGCCAATTTTGACAAAAGTAGGCCCTAATCTAGTGAACGTCTTCCTCAATTGAATTGCCCTAAGTCTCTGGTTCTGATCGATCTGGCCTTTGACTTGGTCGAGCCACAAATTGATTGCAAACGAGCCAAGTCCGGCGAGTATCTCGAACGCTCTCCGCACCACCTTGATTGGCCGCGAACCGTATTTAGTGACCAGAAGTTCAGGCGTGTACACGGAAGCATCGGCGGCGCGTGTCATCGCCGTGGCTTCTGCTTGCATATCATCAGCCCGGTCTCTCAGAGCCGACGCGGAGGACAATTCCCTAACTCGCAACACAGGTACACCGGAGCTGCCGTCATCACCACCGCCGCCGCCTCCGCCTCTGAGTGATGGAACGGGTATCGGCTTCGCCTCCACCAGCGCCGCGCGAGGCGGAGGTAGCTTCCACCTCCGCCTCCCCTGGCCGGAACTCGCCGCGCAAAGGCAGCAAGGGACTGAAATTACGGCGGTACTCATCGGCGACTGATATTTTTTTCCCAAACTGTGGAAAAAAAATGTCAGATTTTATTTTAGGAAATTAAAATAAATGAATTTTTTGTTATCAGTTAGTTGACAGCAGCCATTGATTTTATATATATATATATATATATATTTATTTAGAAAGTAATTAATTTATAATTTTAATTTAATTAAATGTTTCTGGTTGAAAATAGAGTGACCTTACGTAGAGCGTAACGTGTTCAAACGGACCACGCAGGTATTCCACGTGGTCCTATCCGAACCCCCCAAAATTGGTCAAACAAATTATCGTGATTCAAAATTTCTTCGTACCTTGGTATATTAAACATTAAATCACCAACAGCAAAATTGAGCTAAATTACCCCTAAATTAAAAGAGGGTAAATTATACCTAGATCCCTAAAGTATGGTAAAATAACTTTAAGGTCCTTATAGTATCGGTAATTACAATCAATGTTGAAACATTGTTAGAAACTCTAACGAAATGATACATTGGATAAATTATTCCGTTAGGATTCCAACCGACTATTAGTTTTAGGCAGTGGTGGAGACTATAGAGCTAGTGGGTGACATACTCTCCTTATATTTCTTAAATTCTTATTACTTTATAAAACAATTATAAATTTTTATCTATGGTAGCATTAACGACCCCGCGAGAAACAAATATAGTGCAAATTGGTCCCCTGGACATGAAATATTGTTTTTCGTAACTGTTTTAGGGTGTGAATGTAATTATCAATACCACAGGGACCAAGTTATTTAGCATATTTCAGGGATGTAAATGTAATTTACCCATCAAAAGAAAAGAAATACAAAATTTATGCATAAAAGTAATTAGAGCAATCCTAAATAAGCCTAATAATATTTTTTTTTCTCTTATAATTATCAAATTATTTTTCTTATCTCAATGGAACGATTTTCCACTTTATTTGTTAATGTCATCTTTATAATTATATTGTTAATTAATGTTTACTTTATTAATTGCTTCGTTTTTATAAAATCAATTCCATATTATGCCAATTAAGTTTATATAATCTTTTGTGGAGTGAATTAGTATAGTCAGATGTGCATGAATGTTGATGTTGGTACTATAATTTATTATCGCTATTAAATTTTATTATAATAGAATAATATATTTTTTATTATAATTTTAACTGTCATGTAATAAAATTATTCATTTTTTTATTTTTAAAATGCTATTTCGTACTTCAAGCGAGGGAAATATATATTAGTTACTCTTTAAAGTATCTCGATTACAAAACACACCTACTTTATTTGTAAAATAAAAATTACATTGAACTCATTTAAACTAACATTAATTCAAACTTTTTATAGAAATCATGAAATATCTAAAATAACTATAAGAATAAATAAATTTACCAAAACATTTGATTACTAAATCACATGGTGATTTAATAACTATCCTAGCCCAGAATTGGTCAAACAAGTAACATGATGCAAATTTTCTTCGTACCTGATCTACTTTCTATTCTATATTTGTTATAAATAATTAAAAATACAAATAAAATTCGACAATAGTTAGGTATAGTTGGTCACAATATATAAATATAGGATAACTTGCAACCACCTTTTAAATGTAAAAACTATTTACGATAAAACTCTTCATATTTAAAATTACATTTAACCCCTTACAATTTGTAAATTTTTTACATCTAGCCTCCCTATAAAAGGATGTTAATGTAAAAAATCTGAAAATTGTGGGAATTGATGTAATTGTAAAAAAATAAGGGGTTTTCGTAAATAAACCTTACCTCACGAGACGATTGTAATTTACCCTATAAATTTAATAGTCCGTTGGAACTCTAACGGAATAATTTATCCAATGTATTATCCCATTGAGTTTCTAACAAAGTTCCAGGTGGTGACTGTAATTACTGGTATTATAGGGACCTTAAAGTTAATTTAGCATACATCATGGATGTAAATATAATTTACCCTAAAATTAATGAAATTGGACCATTAATTTAAGTATACATGGATTGGGCTTTGGATCAATTAATGGCTCAATTTAAAAATATTAGTAGGTATATTCGGTTGGCCCAGTTACATATATCACAAGAGTTTGTGGTCTATTGTATTTGACAATTTGTCATTAACATTCTTCTCCATCATTTTTAATGAATAATATGTTCCTTTTTATTTCATTTTATAATTCACATTAGTTCAAATATAATTAGGAAAATATTAAAATTAAACTTTTATACTAAATAACAAAATTATTATTTTTGTAAAACACAAAACGCTTTTATTTTTAGTTTTTACTAAATGCTCAAGCTCATATATAAACTAGCCTCATTACTATAAGTTCAAACTTGTCTTATATATTTTTCCGGGCTTCGGGTGTATATCGAGCTTGTACCAAACAATATATAACATTACATACTTTTCAATTTTGCAGCCGAGCGTTTAAAAAAAAATCAAGAAAGATTATAGAACTATTGCTCATAAAATATTTACATAATTGACATTCAATCAGTAATTACAAAAGTGCCACTCAACAGTAATAACGAAACTGTCATTCAACAAATAACTACAGAACTGCCATTCAACAGACAATTATAGAATTGCTAATTACCAAGTAATTACATTATTACCACTGACATCAATTAGAGAACTACCCCGTACCAAGTGATTACAAAATTCACACTCAACAAACAATTACAGAAAATGCCTCTCAACATCTAAATTAAAGAACTGCCACTCAACATTGTAATTATTGAACTGTCACTCAATAAATAATTAAATAAATGTCATTCAAAATTAATTACACTAAGTGTCATTCACCAAGTATGTACATAACTGCCACTCAGCAACAATTACGAAACTGTCATTCAACAAATAATTATAGAACTGTAATTTCACAATTACTACAAAACTGTCACGCACCGTATAAAATTCCAACCCCTAATCCAAACGGTAATAAAACTATCTCGAATAAGATAACACTATAGAAAACTTCATCAAGTTGTAGAATATAAATAAATCCAAAAATTTTGGCTTTTTCTTGTAGCTTTTTGGGATTCACCCCTCCACTACAATTTTGTGTTTTATTCCTATTGCATAAAAAGCAAAATATTTATCCCAAATTCTCACAATTCAAAAGAGATTGAAGAGGGAACAAAGAACAATCTTTTCCTTTTCTTGATTTTTTCATCATTTCCTTCTCTCTCTCCCCTCTCTCTCTCTCTCTACTCTTCCCTTCACGGAATCTCTAGGCATGAGGTAAAAAAAAAAAGAAAAAAAAGGGGCCCACTTGCCGCCATTGTTAACCCCCTTCAATATTCTCAGTCAAACTCAAACGCTTTGTTTTTGGGGTTTTAACTTTCGATTTACTAATGCATTATTATTATTATGGAAGAAATAAATATCCGTTTCTCGTTGACTTTTGAAGATCTTAAATTTGTATTCAATAATCTCCCCCATTCACACAGTATTTTTTATATAACAACTCAGCCCACAAGATTTATTTATTTGTAGAAATTGTTTTTTGGGTTCATTCATAATCTTACTTAGCTATTTTATGTTCCAATAATTAAAGATTCTCTTTTTATATATATATAATAAATATAGATAGATACATTGAAGAAAGCTTTTGTTTTTGCTTTTTTGGGATTCAAAGAATCAAAAGGTTGCGTTCAGAATTTGTATATTTGTTTGGATATTGCTCTCTGCTTTATTGAAAAATAAATAAAAAAATATTCTTGATTTGTTCTTGAGTGCCCTTTGCTTTTCCACCTGCTCTGGAGATTATTCAGGTCAGTGTTAATCCAAAATAAGTTACACATTTACGTTTTGTTTCGAATTTTCGATACATAAAATCGAGATGTGATCGATATTTTCTTTTTAGAACAGCTTATTCTGTGTTTGTTTGAATTTTCGAAGCATTTGGTCTCTTAGTTATGATTGCTTTGTGGGGGTTAATATTCGAACTATACTCGTTGTTTATTCGATTCTTATGAGTTTTTTGTATGGAGTAATGAATATATCGATTTTGGGTTGCTACATTCAGCTACCGTTTTTCTAGAAAAATCGAAAATTGCAATACGATTTACAAGCTCAAGATTGCAATTTGCTTCTTGTTCGTCTGATTTTCGGTTGCAAGATTCAGCTACTTATTTTCTAGAAAATTCTAAAAATGCAATACGAATTTACAAGGTCAAAGATTGCACTTTTGCTTCTTGTTCGTCTGATTTATTACGAAGGATTCGAAAACATGTTCATCAAATGCTCGTGGATAAGTATTCTATAAAAAAGCTCGTTTCTTTCTCTCTTTCTTCCTTGCTGCTTTATTTGATACTTTGCTTAATCGCTTCAGGGTAAAAGGCTTGGTTCGTTGTGCATAGATTGAAGTTCGACTAATGGGCTGGCTTAGTAAAATTTTCAAAGTTTCAAATCGTAAAGTTTCGGATGGGCGATATGGTTGTAGACATGAGACAGATACCTTGGCCAATCGTCAATCTACTTCATCCGTAAGTATTTTTTTGTCCGTTTTTTTTTTTCTTAATCGGATTATCTAACCATTCGTAAAGGGCATTATAGCTTTTTTCGTTTTCTGTAGATTAATTCCAATATTTTCTTTTTTCCCATTTGGAAGCTTTGCTTGAATTTCTTGAAAATGAATTCATTAGCTAACGGACTTAATTCTATTACTATATTATTTCTCGAGAGTTCAACCCCGTGTTTCGGTAACCGTCGGTTTAAATATCTTCGACATTTTACATCAAGTTCAAGAATGGAGAAACAGAGTTGCCTTGTGAGTAAACCATCGTTGATTTCAGTATTCAACGAGATCGTAAATCGGCACATTTGTTTAGCAAGAAACTACTATTAACTTCCGATGATTTTTTTATAAATAAATACGAACGTCCTATCAGAATACATACGCTCGTCTAGAACCCCTCGTTCTTCAAATTACCTGTATTTTTGTGTTTTATCTATTGTTATATTTTAATGGTCGATAAACTTTCTAATTCTATTTTATGTGAATATTCCTTTTTTTTTCTCTCTCCGATAAAAGCTTATAATTTGTGTACACTGGTTTAGAATTCATGGTTGGAGACGGAACGTATAGACGATCCAATTGCGTTATCTCATTCAGAAGATAATCGGAGAGGAAAAGAAGTTTTGATCGGTGCGGTATTCAATATGCTTCATTACTTTCGTTTCTTGCAATACCCGAATTTTTTATTGCGATTTTTTTGGCGAAGAATTTAACTTTGTATGCATACAGAGGAGGAACCGAAATTGGAACAAGACGAACCACTAGATAGTGTTCGTCACGAGAGTTTGAATCCCGACCCTCGACCGGATTCATGGAGTCGAAACGACAGCTGTACTAGTAGTAGTAATAACGGATATTTATACGGATACGGAAGTTATAGTCTTTACCAACCTATATCTTTCCCCTATTCCACAAACTACAGGTACGTTTTTTTAAAACTCGAGCCAATTAAATGGCGACACGTGTCACTTATACATCGTTTGGTAGGGTTTGCGGTGGTTGCAACACCGAAATTGGCAACGGGAGGTTTTTGAGCTGTATGAATGCTGTTTGGCACCCGGAATGTTTTAGATGCCGCGGATGTAACCAGTCGATATCCGATTACGAGGTTTTAATGATTATTTTATGATTTATGTTTTTTTTCTGTAACTAGTTTTTACGCAATTAGTGAACTAATTTACGGAATCTACAGTTTTCGGTGTCTGGGGGCCACCCCTATCATAAAACTTGCTACAAGGAGTCCCATTATCCGAAATGTGACATCTGTAGACACTTTGTAAGTATCTTAAGTTTGCATTTGATTAAAATCGCATGTTTCGATTTTTTCTTTGAGAAGGTTCCGTTTTTCGGTTTTTTTGTTCTACTACAGATTCCAACGAATGCAGCTGGTCTTATTGAATATAGGGCACATCCTTTTTGGTCCCAGAAATACTGTCCTACACACGAGCATGATGGAACTCCCCGATGCTGTAGCTGTGAGCGGATGGAGGTAAGTTTAAGGGCTCGTTTGGATTGAACGATTTTCAATTCACGGATTTAAAATAACTCGTGAATACAAAAAATAACTTAAAAATGGGAGCTAAAGATTTGATATCCATCGTCGAACGAGCAATTCTAACAAACTCAAGAAATTCGTTTATTATGGGTTTGAAATTCGTTTGTTTTTGGATGTTTTATTATTTGATGCAGTCGTGGGATGCAAGATTTGCTGCCCTTAACGACGGTCGTAAACTCTGCTTGGAGTGCATCGACTCAGCAGTTATGGACACAGACGAATGCCAGCCCCTTTTTCGCGATATTCTTGAATTCTACAAAGGATTAAATATGAAGCTGACTCAGCAAGTCCCGTTGCTATTGGTCGAAAAACAGACACTTAACCAAGCTATGGGTGGAGAAACACATCATGTAAGAAAATGTTTTTTAGTTGAAACAATTTTTTTTTTCTAACGAATCGATCATTTACTTTGGTTTTCGAATCTTTTTATTGACAGGGGCATCATTACATGCCCGAAACTCGAGGTATTTGTCTCTCCGAAGAACAAACAGTCAGCACTGTAAGCCCTTCTATTTTCGTTTTTTATTTTATTTCATATTCTTTTAATCTTTTCTATATAGTGGAAAATATTTATATTTACGTTTGGATTAACAGATATCGCGGCGACCAAGGATAGGATCCGGAAATCGAGCCACGGGCATGAAAACCGAGCCTTATAAATTAAAACGCCACTGCGAAGTAACAGCAATTCTCGTTTTATACGGCCTCCCAAGGTAAAAAAAAAATCACTTATTTTAAAATGAAGGAAAAAAAATGGAGTTTAAAAATAATTGATTATTATTTTTTTATTCGGATTTTAATTTGTCGAGCCCATGCAGATTACTGACTGGAACAATATTGGCTCATGAAATGATGCATGCTTGGTTGAGACTCAACGGTTCGTCACATTTTCTTTGTACTCGACAATTTTTACGATTTATTCACACACAAAATCACACACATACATGTTGGTGTGTGTAACAGGTTATCGAACTCTAAGAGAAGAAGTCGAAGAAGGTATATGCCAAGTACTCGCGAATATGTGGTTGGAATCTAAAATTATATCAATGTCGGATAACGATAGTGCATCAACCTCCGTTTCGAGTTTGTCTGAAAGAAAACTGAGCAAGTTTTTTAAGCACCAGATCGAAACGGATGCATCTGTTGTGTATGGAAATGGTTTTCGAGCTGGTCAACGGGCTGTGGTCAAGTTTGGGCTGACCAGAACTTTACATTACATGCGCAAGACCGGACATTTTCCGGAATAAATTTGGTGTCGATTTTCTTTTTGGGTATAGATTTATGAAATCATTCTTCAACACTGTATAGTTCAAAGTTGTAATATTAAAGATTTATATAATATAATAAAAAAAAATCATGTTTAGCTTATTATTTTCAATACACAGTATGCTATCTTTTTTAATGATCAAAACTAAATACATAAATAATCAGGTAATTTCAGGTAATTGGATAAAGAAAAGAAGCTGTTGAATCTAGGGATGGCAAGGGGTCTGTTTTGGGTGGGTTTGTTTAAACCCGAGAGCCGACCCAGGAAAAAATATATAAAATTTAGATCCACCCGCACCTGTCTTAACCTAGACCCGTATCCGCCCCGGCCTATATCTAAATTCTATAAACCGTCATATCAGCTAGATTCGTGAACATAGAACAAAAAAATTAAGATTTTTTAACATTCATAATATTTTGCTTATATAATTTAATAAAATAATTTCAAATTTGAAATGCAATATTTAACAAGTGATATAAAGTATATAATAAACTTATTTAATTAATTATATTTGTAACTTTTACAATAAATAATGTTCAAAAGACAAAACCGATAGCGGGTGGTCAACAAGTAATAGATATGACATGCGAGAAATTATATTCAAAAATTTGAAACGATGAAAAAAAAGGGTAAATGAGAATAGACACGATGTAAATTTTGATAGATGAAATCGAAATAATATATATATATATATATATATATATATATATATATATATATATATATATATATATATATATATATATATATATATATATATATATATATATATATATATTGTTAAATATAATATATTTATAAGGGTCGGCTTTGGATCAGTTGCAATAAAACCTGAAACCCGACCCAGAACCATCCGGTTCTAGAAACTAAAACTCATTATCTAATCCATAACCTTTTAACTTACATAGACCTATCGCAAACGGGTCGATTACGAATATGTGACCCGACAAACCCGTCCCTGTCGTCACCCACTCGTCAGTCATCCCTAGTTGAATAGGAAAAAAATGAATTTATGTAATTTAATACTATAAATTTTTGATTTGTTTCTTTTATGTTTTAATTTATAATTTATTGTGGATGATTAATAAATTAAATTTATGCCTTTAAAATAATTTTAACAAAATAAATCAATTAAACTAAATAAAAAATTAAATTAAAAATAAAACTAACTAAGAATATGCATTTCTCTTTATTTACTTACATTTAAAATCAACTAAAATCAGTAATATAGAATACAATTAAGCAGTCATTTTACTAAATTTAGTAGTATTTCTAATTACTAATTAGTCATCATCTTGTAGAATTCATCGAAATCAAGCACACCATTTCCATCCAGATCGTAAACCCCAATCATCGCTCTGCATTCCTCCACCGACCTTACATCTCCAAGGCGGCGGAGAACCTCCCTCAATCCCTCCGCCGTGATGCAGCCGCTGCCTTTCTCCTCCTCGTACACCTCAAAAGCCCGCCGGAGAACAACAACGCTATCGCCGCCATAATCTCCGCCGTCTCGCAGTTCCATCACCCGCACGAATTCTCCAAACCCTAGCATCAAACCCTCGCCTCCGCCGCCGGACAACTCTCCGATGATTTTCTCGGCCTCCTCGTGAGAAACGGAATCGCCGACGGACGCGAAGTAAGCCCTCAGCTCCGCGGCGGAGATCCTGCCGTCGGCGTCGGCGTCCAGGAATCGGAAAACCTGTCGAAACTCGTCCTCTTTGCTGCCGGCCGATTTCGGCGTCGCGATTCCCGATCCGCCGCCGCTGCTGCTGCCAGTTGGAGGGGTGGACTTTGAGCGAAGGCGGCGGGGGAAGCGGAGCTTGAAAACCATGCTGCTAAATGGCAGCTTCGTGATGCCGGAAATCGCCATCGCAGATCATAAAAAATGACTGTGTGTGTATAAGAAACAATGAAGATGGTTTATATATAATTATGAACCACCGCCTATGTGAAATTGCATGGCAGCTTCCTAGATTTCCCAATTAGCCAAGGTAATTAAAGTGACTGATTTTTACCTTTGGAAATTTCCATGAAATTTCTACCAATTTTAATCCTTTATTTTTTTTATTTTTTTTGCTAACCTCATCTTACCAAATTACCAATTAATTACTATATAATGCTTCCCTCGTTTCAAATTAATATGAGCTTTTTAATTTTTAAAAAAGGGTAAATTACAAACACCCACTGAGGTATGGTCAAATTACCAAAACACCCCTCTTGTTTGGATAATTACAACCACCCCTCAACTCCTCAAATTTAGTGGAATCTTCGAGATTATATGGATTATTATCACTTTTGTATCCGTTTAATCCCATTCAAACTCTACATTATGAAGCAAGATGATCATAATATGTGATTTTTAACTTATATATATCAGTTTGTGGTGCACCGGAAACTGTATTTTTACACAAAACGAGTACAAACTAGAGCACATTTCGCGGAATCTAGATGACTATGTTGAATTTGGCACCATAAGGGTGGAGGTGTAAGAAAAAATCATAGTTGAGGGGGGTAGATGTAATTATCCAAACAAGAGGGTTTTTTTTTGTAATTTGACCATACCTCAGGGGGGTGTTTGTAATTTACCCTTAAAAAAAACTTAAAAACTGATTTTGAATAAAAAAAAAACTCATAATCACTTTAGAAAAATATTTGCAAATATCACCTAAGTATCAGTTTAAAATTTCGGTACATATATTAAGAAAATTAATAAGTATGTATGAATTAAATATACAATATGAATAAAATATTATTTCCCCTAAATTAATAAGTGTAAAATTAATAAAATAGTAAGTAATGCATTGTTGAAATCTATTATTTCCACACTAAATTATGTCTTTTTAATTATTAGGATAGTATATTCTCAGTATATATAGTTATATACTATTGTGTTACTCTCACGGTCTTTTATAAATTCAGTATCGTTTCAGTCATATTTTTTTTCTTCACATATCTACTAGTGTTACATTAAAGTTTCAAGGCAAGATTATTATTATTATTTTTTCATTTTAACCATAATATTAATTATATATATATATAAGACACAAAGGGGTGTAATATGGTTAAATAAGAATTATTTTAAGAGAGAGTTAATACCAAGAGTTAAATTAATAAGATGAAAATATGAAAAAAAAAAATCCATTTAATGCAGTATTGACAATCTAAAAGAATAGATAATATGAAACTATTTCTTTTTCTTTTTTAAAGTGATAGTTATTGCGGAATAAATGGAATAACATATAACTACTATATACGGAGTTGTTTTAAATATTTCCCTCACCTATTTCTTTGATCCAATTACAACCGGAAATTTTATTTTCTATCGAACGGATCGGATCAAATCTAAATTAGTACTCTGAGAAAGAAAAAAAAAACAATTTATTTTTCCAGAAATGAAAAAAAACTAATTATCTTTTCATTAATTTATTTCCGGGAAAAACCGAAAATTCAAAATCTAGGAAATTAGAATGAAAAGTTATTCCAAATCGGATTTTTTTTCTGATTTCAATCGTATATATTATTAATTCATCTATGATATAAAATACACAATAATATTTATATCACAAGTCTAATTTTATTTTATTTTCTGAATATTTTCAGAAATTAAAACGGGGTGGTAGAAAAAAAATCCGGAACTACCGAAACTCAGAATTTTCGGTATTGGGATTAAGAAATTTTACTCCAAAACTAAAACTTTTTCGAATTGAAATACCACCTGGTCAAACACGACATTAATGCCTATACCCCGGACCCCGGTTCTAGACAGTTCTAAACCGGTTGGTCGGGCCGGTCTAGAAATATGGATTCTGGGCCATAAATAAATGATTGCTGGTAGTTGGCTTTGGAAACATTTGACATATTCTGCTACTCCAACCACTGATATTACTCTTTAACGGTACACTGGTCCACACTAGATTCCTTCCTTCTTCCAAACACACCGTTAAATCTTCTCTCTCCTCTCTCTCTCTCTCTCTACATATATATATATATAAATATTATTATTTGTTCCTGTTGTATTGGCCGGCCGATTATCTGCTTCGGCACGCTCGAAGCCGTCGGAATTTCCATCTCAGGTATAATTTCAGTACATAGTAGAAACGAACATTCCGCCATACTCCACCGATTACTCGTCGGAATAATTCTGATTTTTTCTTTTTTTTTTTTTTTTTTTTTTTTAATTTTTATGATTTTATTAAAAATGTTATAATCGGAATTATCGATGTTGAGTTAGAGATCCATTGATTGATTTGGTGAATCGCGTTTTAAGAAATTCACCGCATTGACAATTTGAGCTGTGGATGATTAATGATTTTATGTATTGGGTTTTGGGTTTAGATTTGCGAATCTGAAAGGCATATATTTATGGAAATCTGTTTGTTTGTGTATGGTAGTTTGATGAATAGGAATTAACGTCTTTTGGTTTACTATGTAATTAAGAAGAATTATTGAGTGTATTCTAAGAAAGCTTAGGGTACAATTAAGGAAAAAAAAAACCATATTTGTCTTGTGTTTTTTTTCTGGTGTTTGTTTGGTCAAATCCAGGGGCAATGTTCATTTTGTCCCCTCTTGTTTGTTGACTAGAAAGGAGTTTTCTTTTAATAATTCTGCATCTTTAACATGTTCGATGTTTCGGGTTAAACATTTCCATACGACATACGTAAGCAACATCGTAATAGTACCCGATAGCATAGCAACCAAATTGGTTCATCGTATTTACAGATCTGATATTCAGTTGAACTGCTAAAAATAGTATTTTTCTCCGAGTAGTTCATCTCGACACCCTCACAAGTACGACATCTCGTTAAAATTTGTTTGTTCAGAATATTCAGTACGGTTTTGCAATTTTAAAGAATGATAAAAGAAGCTGATTTTTTCTTGCAGATGTGGGCTTAACAGGTTCAGTAATCTTTTATCTTGGACCTGGTTTATTGCCAAAGGATTAAATATTAACGAGACGAAGATGGAGATAAGCCAGTCCCTCCAATCTAAGCATTTCCCGTTGACCCCGTTCAGGATTTTTAGGGGTCTGCTATGTTTAGCAATTTATCTCACAACCGCGTTTATGTTCTTAGTGTATTTTGTACCCCCAGTTGCCGTAATCCTACGCTTGTTCAGTGTACGTTACAGTAGAAAATCCGTATCCTTCTTGTTTGGCCTATGGCTTGGTCTATGGCCGTTCTTGTTCGAAAAAATAAACAAAACGAGAGTTATCTTTTCCGGTGACAAAGTTCCGGTAGAGGAGCGTGTCTTGATTATAACCAATCACAGAACCGAGGTCGACTGGATGTATCTGTGGAATTTCGCACTAAGGAAAGGATGTTTGGGGTACATCAAGTATGTGCTGAAAAGCAGTTTGATGAAATTGCCGATTTTTGGATGGGGGTTTCACATATTGGAGTTCATCCCGGTCGAGAGAAACTGGGAACTTGATGAATCGGTCATGCGCCAGAAGCTTTCGACCTTTACCAACCGGAACGATCCGTTGTGGCTTTCTGTTTTCCCTGAAGGAACAGATTATACGTAATGTCTCGTCTTAACTTTCTGCAGTTTTCTATTTTTCGTTAAATTATAATTTTTCGTTGAAATATAGAATTTATGACATATGATGCTCATGCTTTATTTTTACAGAGAACAGAAGTGTATAAAAAGTCAGAAGTTTGCTAGTGAAAATGGATTGCCGGTACTGAAAAACGTGTTGCTTCCGAAAACAAGGGGTTTCAATGTTTGCTTGGAGATCCTGAGGGGATCGTTGGATGCAGGTCATTTCTTTTTCCCAATTATTTCTATTAATATTTTTTAAAAGGATTATTGTTAATTTTGATATTTTTGCATAATATAATACCTTCACTAATTAGTCTTTAGTGACCATTTCTATCCTTGATATGGTGGTTTCTTAAAAAATAACGGGGGACGTGGCCCCCATTGCATGTTGGCGTCTAGGGGTGTAAATTGGAATGGAATTTCCGATTTCGGTCGATTTGTATTCGAAATTTTCCGATTGTGGAACAATATTTTTCATTTCGAAATCCGAATTCTGATTTCCGGTTTTTACAAAATTATTTGGATCGGAATTGGAATCTCGCGGGATCGCAAACCTTTGTCCCGGCCGTTGCACATGTGTCGGCCAGGGCATGACTTGACGGCATGATTTCAGATCCGATTCTAATTTCCAAAAATTCCGATTTTTTTTTCCTCCAAATACGCACTTAAAATACCAATATTATTATGTATTTTTTTTAGGTGATAAAAAATTGGAACTTTATGAATTCCGCCAATTCTGATCTGAAAATTTTCGATTTTGGTACAAGTTTTTTCATTCCGATTTCTGAATTTCTGAATTCCGATTTTTCGACTTTTTTGGAACGCAATTGAAATTAGTTTATTACTTCCAACGAAAAATTCGATTTTTTTCGAAAAGGCTAATTCCGATCCGATTTGTCCGATTTACACGCCTAGCCTCTGCCAGACTGTTATTAAATGGCGGTGATTTTATTCAATTGCAAATACAAAGTGAAGTATCTACTTATTACACTCTCTCATAGTACTGTCGCATACAAGAAATGTACTTAGTTGTCTACCGGAAAGTCATACTTATCTCAGTTTCGATAAAAAAAAAATATTTGCAGTTTATGACGTGACTATAGCATACAAGAACCAGTGCCCTTCTTTCCTGGACAACGTATTTGGTGTGGATCCTTCCGAAGTACACATGCACGTAAGAAGAATCCCTCTCGACGAAATCCCGTCATCCGAAAGTGGGGCCGCTACTTGGTTGATGGATGAATTCGTATTAAAGGATCAGCTTCTTACCGATTTCATCGTAAACGGCCATTTCCCAAACCAAGGAACAGAGCCGCAACTTTCGACAGTGAAATGCGTGGCTAACTTTGCAGTTGTTATCGCGCTGACCTGTCTTTTCATTTTTCTTACGTTTTTCTCGTCACATTGGTTTAAAGTGTATATAGGTTTAGCTTGTGCGCACGCAGCATGTGCTGCTTATTTCAATATCGGACCGAATCCCGTGGTCGAATCTGACGAGACTATACGAGGTAGGGCCAAAACATGTTAAAATTGTTGGATTTTTTTTGTTAACAGAGTTGGTTGGTTTGTATGTATGGTTGATCTGAATTAGGTTTAGGTTTCATTTGTTTTTCAAACATAGTTCTGCTACATTAAATTGTATAAATATGTTTGTACATGTTGGCCAGCTTTTGGATATTATGTTTTACAAAATTAAATTATATTCCCTATTATTGCATGCTACCTACTAAAAATTAAAAATTAAAAGAAATCTTGCATGCATGATCTTTTGTCATTGCACACAAATATTTTAATCCTATAGCCAAAAAACAGAAAAAAATACTATTGGATAGACTGTAATCACATGGTAGTTAGAGGTTAGTTAGACAATATAGTAGGATTTCGATAAAGTAATAATCTCGCATAAATAATAATTTTTTCTGGTCTTGATTCGGTAAAAAACTTGTTAAATTATTAACTCGATAATTTAAAATTTCATTAAATTAATTGAATTTCTTTAATTCTACTATTAATTTATTAAGGTTTAACTATAATTATAATTTGTAGTCCCAAATGTTTTTTGTTTTGGGGGTAAATTTGACCCTTGGCATCCTCGAAGTATAATCCAAACAAACAAGGAAAACCTCACAAACCCAAAATTAAGGTGGTGTTTGCAAATGCTTTTTGAAAGTGATTATGCGTTTTTTTTTTGCTCATAACCTGTTTTCAGGTGTTTGCAAAATCAACTTTTGTTTTTGCTTCTCTTAGAAAAATCTGCTTTAAACTATTTTTTTAAAAGCACCCATAATCCTACTTTTTCTATTTAAGTTCATTTTCTGGAATATTTGCAAACACCCCTAACTTTTAGAAATAAGCACTTAAAACTAACTTAAATCACAATCACTAACTTCTGATTTTAAATAATCATTTTCAAAGACAATATAAGTTACTTTAAACTGTTAATTATGCACTGTCTAATTGGGCAAGATTAAATAAAGTATGACCAATAAAATATTTTATTTAATGTTTCCAATTACTAAGAAACAAACCATATGATTCCATCTCACATGTTCTGAAACTGACACTTTGACCTCCATTAGCTTGGCTTCATCAAAATTTAATTTTAATATTTTTTTTTAATTAAACCAGAAATCAAGAAAACAAGAAATTGTGAAGAACCAATTGCACTTTTCATCAAAATAAATAAATAAACAAAAGAAAAACAAAGCCCATGTCTATAAATAGGCAGCTTCTCAAGTTTGAACTTCCACCAACTCTCTATAATCCCACTAAAGCCCCCAAACAATTTCAAGAATGACGGTTAGGCCCCAATTCCATCTTCTGCTCCAAGCCCTCTTATTCACAGGTGATATTCTTTTCCAACATTCATTTAATTGATTTTTATAAATTTCGCAATCTTCGGATTTATGTTTTTCCCGGCCCTTTCTCTAATCATCGATATCGTAACCGAATTTAATGATCAGCAGAATTATTGGCAATGGCTTCGTCGACGTTGTTCACTCTCCAAAACAGCTGCAGCTACACAGTTTGGCCAGGCACACTCTCCGGCAACGGCGCCGCCGCCGCCCTCGGCGGCGGCGGTTTCCCATTGTCCCCGGGCGACACCATTCACCTTCCCGCCCCACAGGGCTGGTCCGGCCGTTTCTGGGCCCGAACGGGCTGTGTTTTCGACGATGCCGGAAATGGCCATTGCGAAACAGGAGACTGCGGCGGCGTGCTCCAATGCACCCTCAGTGGCGCCCCACCCATCTCCTTGGCGGAGTTCACGATTGGAAGCGGCGGCGGGGTGGCGGCGATGGACTTTTACGACATCAGCTTGGTCGATGGCTACAATGTGGGCCTCTCCGTCCAGCCCTCCGGCGGGTCTGGAGACTGCCAGTCGGCGGGGTGCGTGGCGGATGTGAACGCGAACTGCCCGGAGGAGCTGCAGGTGGTGGTGGAGGAGGGCGGCGGCGTGGTGGCGTGCAAGAGCGCGTGCGCGGCGTTCGGATCGCCGGAGTTTTGCTGCACAGGGGAACACTCGACGCCCGACACGTGCGCGCCGACGCCGTACTCGGAGATGTTCAAGAACGCGTGCCCGACGGCGTACAGTTATGCCTACGATGATTTGTCGAGCACGTGCACTTGTACGGGCTCCGATTATCTCATTACCTTTTGCCCATCAACCTGAATTATTTATTAAGACTGTAATTTGTACACACACTTGGTTATTTTAAATACATATTAAATTAATTTTTCCAATTAGGAATTTTGGTTGTTTGTTATCACATCCATGTTGGATTAGGTGAAGTTTGATAACATTTCTCTACGGTCAAATTAAAAAAAAAAAAAACCATCTTGTTTAAATAATTACAGCTACCCCTCTCTTTAAATATTTTTACATAAAATTGATGTAATTCGGTTATTTACCAAATCAAATCGTATATTCAGTTCAGTAGATAATATGAAATGTCGGCGAACTGAAATTTCGGTTCGATTTTTCCGATTTAACTTCCCTAAATTTACCTCTGAAGGAGTTTTTTTTCGTAAGATAATACATAGTTGAAGGGATGGTTGCAGGGGCGGAACCAGGATCAAAATGTAGGGGAGGCTAACTAAAATTTAAGGGTTCGGGCAGCGCCCGAAAAAAAATTTAGGTGCTCAAAACATTGCAAAAAATAAGTTTATATAACTAATTTTTAATTAAAATATCATATATATATATATATATATATATATATATATATATATATCATATTTTAATCATCACAAAAAATTCTACATTAATTCAAATTATTCTAATAATATACTGCACTTAATATTTCGGAGATTCATGGCAAGATCTCATCTTTTTTTTTTGAAGGGGTTAGATAAAAAAAAAATCTAAAATAAGTAATATTCATAAATTTTATTTAAAATAATACAAGTTTTAACCATCTTATTTTATATTTTATATTAAATATGATATATTTATCTATAATTTATATAAGATTTTGGAGAAAAAACAAAAAAAATAATGGGTCAAGATAAATATTTACAAAAACTTTGAGGGGCCAAAAGTAATATTCAAAAAATTCATTGCCAAATATATATATTTTTTTTCTTGGGGGGTCAACGGCCCCCTGCCCCATCAAAGTTGCGCCAGTAGATGGTTGTAATCACCAAATCAGAAGAGGGTTTTCGTAATTTGACCATAACTCAGGGAATGCCGTAATTTGCCCTTATTAATAATACTTGATTAGTTTGAAAGCCAAGAGAAAATGAACGACGTCGTAAAGAAGCAAATGGGCTCTTCATCACATCCAACTTAGCTCCCAAGTCGTTATCAAACCCAATTTGAATTTTATCAAAAAGCCCAGCCCAGAATACAATTCTCAGAAGGCAGATGTAGTTCTCTAAAATGTTTTATCGTCAACAAATTAAATAATATTGAAACTCATATTGTAGGGTAAAATAAAATAAATATTAAAATACTGCTCGAT
The DNA here is from genome assembly GCF_056151865.1 of Erythranthe guttata. NCBI lineage: Eukaryota > Viridiplantae > Streptophyta > Magnoliopsida > Lamiales > Phrymaceae > Erythranthe > Erythranthe guttata. Next base: position 2,587,276 of record NC_142546.1, on the reverse strand, counting down.
TGAAGTATAATACAATTAATATGGTAATTTGTTTAAGCTAATTTAGTTTGTGGTCGAAAAGTCTTGTGAAAATTGATAGATTTTTTTGGCTCATAATCAGTTTTCGATTATTGGCAGAACCAACTTTTGTTTTACTTTTCTAAAAATAAATAATTTAAATTATAATTTCGAAATCACATAAAGAGTAGCATTTAATATTTATATGTGAAATTAAAAGAGTTTTTGAATATTTCCAACTAACACAACCTCCATTTTTAGTTTGATCCATACAAATTAAGAAAATCATTAAATATATTCTTGATTTTTTAAATTTTAAAAAGAAATAGACAAAATTCAATAGGCAAAAAATACCAAAAATTAATAGGGGGACGAGTTAAATGCACAATATTAGAGTACCATCACTACATTTCTTTTAAGACTACATTCAATTCCTTACAATATAGTAATGATCTCACCTGCCTTAGTTTTAATTTTTGTTTTATTTTTATTATTATCATTATTTTTTTATTTTTTTTTCACCTGCTTTAGTTGTGATCATTGAGACAAACAATAATTGTTGTCATAAATTATTTATTAACTATGGTGTCCGCCAATATTATTTCATTGCCAATGTCATAAATATGTCCAACTACCCCCTGCCAAGGCTCATAACACAACTTCGAATTTTTGTATTTTTAATTCCAAATATATTTTTTGTTTTATTACCAGGTTGGACTAATAAAGATAAAATTATAAAAAGAATATGTATGTAATGCATTATTAAAAATTGGGAAAATTTAAAGTGACGGTAATAATAGATTAAAAACTCTCTTAATCGATAATTTAAAATGGAGTTAGTAATTAACAGCAAAATATATAGAGAGAGCAAGCAGACAAAAAGATTTATTTAGAGTTTCAAAATTAAAGACTGTTTTAACTTCAACGTTGCTACATTTCGGTGCGAAGCTAACGAACCAGCTCAATTTCGAAAGAGTACTAATATTTTTTTCAATTTTTTTTAAATGCTTGCGGAGGCGGAGGAGAGTAGAAATAGAACCACGCAGGAGGAGGAGGAGGAGGAGGCGGTGGCGGAGATGGCCTGAGCAACGCCTTACGTGGGGGCGGTGGCTTTAGCTTATGTTGCATACACGGCGGTGATAGACTCCGGTGTCGGCCTTTATGGTGATTAGTGGTGGAGGAAGGTGGTTGAAAATTATTTTCAGACACTAGTGAGTAAGATGTTGCAAATAGTAGTGAAGTGAGTATGAAAATAAAGAAGAGGAAATTGCATGATTTTGTGATGGACCAATTCATTTTGTGTGTGTGGATTTTGGAGAAAATGTCACGGGGCAATGAATTTATAAGTCAAGAATTGGACTAGTTCTAAATAAATAAATAAATTTACTAAGTTATTTTAGTTAATTGAGCACTAAGATTTTACCAACTTTTGACTATATGAATTTCTTTATTGACTTTATCCCAAAGACTTTTTTAACCAATGTGTATTTCTTTTCTTCTTTTTCAGCCAATCACGCCTTAAAAAGCGTCTTCAAAATCTTAGGTAACGTTTTGCAATTCTTTCCACCCTTCATTGAAATAACATAATGATTTTGTGTCGGAATTTAGGCGGTCCGCGGCCGAAAACTAGTAAGGGAGGCAAAAGAGTGGAAGAACTACCAGTTTTTAGAGTATATATGATTTCGAAGGCTGATGAGTTGAATGATAATAAAATATTTTCAGTCTAAGATAACTATTTCATGTCTAACAAAAATACAATTGTCCTGATTTGAAAGGGTATTAGTGTCCATGGGTGTTTAGCAAATTGCCACTGAATGCATACAAGAACAATTAAAATTCAAATTTCACCGCTACTCATTTATCCATCTATAAAAGTAATGCATACAAGATTTCTAATATGACTATACACCATGATATATAACCTTGATCAATGATCATTGAGCATTTGATATAAATATATTTTCCCCTTAGTAAGTAAGAAAAACTATTGAACCAAAGGATTTGCCAAAGAATGGCCTATATTAGGAATATTCAATCAGTCCACAGGTTCAACACATATCTACATAGTTATAATATATCTATTATATCTACGCCTACACAACAACTAAACATGACACTCACTCTCCAAGGATACATACACATACGTACATAATTCATATCCTAATAACATCTGGTCACGGGTCACGGGTTGCGGGTCAGTTTAATGTGGGTTTGGGTGTCACCAATTGTTAGAGTCATCATCAAGAACCAAAATACACAGACAAAACATCATTTGCAAACTGTCTTAAGCCTCTTTGCAGCCTTCACAAAACCCGTGATAACCTGCAACTCATCCAGTTGCTAAATAAAAAAGAAGAAAAAATGATTTAATTAGCAAATCAACACAAGTAAAATTATACATCAGATTTTACGTGTATGATAATTAATTACTAAGCTTACATCTGACACGAAATGCCTCTGGACAACATCGACGAGTTGCTCCTTGGAGGGGTTACGAATGGCATTGTCCTAAAAGCCAAGAAATAGAATCAATCCAAGATAGTGTATATGTTATATTGTGTCCTAATGAACTATAAGTATCTATTTTTTTATTTAAAGCCGGTTGGTCACTTACAAGGTTAAAGTGCAGCAAATATCTCCATAATGCAGGTATCTCGAGTTTGCTCAGGTCAACCTTCTGTGCAAGAGGAAGAATCTATTAATTAAGTACGTCATAAATCTAAAAATATAGCTTAAATGTAATAACAATTTATCGAACAAAAAATAACTTATGCCTTTCATTTGATTGAATTAGAAAAAGAAGAAAGAAAAGGTTTCTCACCATAGAGCCCCTTGCTCTTGAAACGGAATCTTTAGGGTGTGAATCACAGGAGAGAGACCGGCTAAAAGTCTTGTTAGACGAACCAAGTGAACGGTACATACGATGCCTCGATCTTTGGGACTTGTGAGCATCATCAAATGCTAAGAAAATACATAATAGTATATATATCAGATGATTATATATATACATGGTGGACCAGGATAAAAAAGGAAAAGCAAAGAAAAGAATGACTACCACAGAACGCGTTAAAGTCGAAGGAAAAGAGAAAAAACAAAATGGTGTGGAAAAGAAGAGTAAAGAATCCCAGGTAACAACCTCAACAACTTTCCCATGTTCAACTAAAAATGCATTTGGCAAGAAAATTTATATTTCTCTCAAAAAAATCGAATCATCAAAAGAATTTTGGATATGTTCGTAAATCAAGCTTATTACTATCTAAATTTGCAGAATAAAAAAGGGCATCTCATATAGTTATCGAAAGCAATTAAACGGAATTAAAAATCAATATCGGAGATAAAATCAAGCTTACCCATAACTGTGTTGTTCCACTGTACTTGCTCAACTTCGAAATCATCGTCTTCTTCATTCCCTGTTGGAGCTTCAACGACACTTAAAGCGTTCCTTTGTAGCTTTACTTCAATCCCATTGGTCAGAACCTGTATATATATCAGTAAACCTCGTAACTGCAACTCATTCCCCTAATCTTATAATTCGAAATCAATAAATTGCGAAAAAAAATGTATAAATGGGTAACAAATTTAATTGCATAAAAGACCAACAATTAAACTATCCTGGGAATATTGCAATTATCCAGTGATACTACAGATCAATTGTACTTGGAAGGAACTGTCTGCAATAATTTAACAAAGAGGATGAATGGAAATTGCAACAATGGCGGATTAAAATGATTAAAATAAATGCAGCAAAGAAATTCAAATGAGCAAAAAAAATCAAACGGTGAATCAGACTAAGAATAAAAAAAAAAAAAATTATAAAAACTAACACCATGAAAATACCAACACTGCATCAGATCCAGTTACAGAAAAGACACATGCAGCCAAATTACCCAGAATTTCACCCAATCAATCACAATTATATTACTATGCATTGCTTCAGTAAAAATTGAAATTCGAAATTAGTAGCCTGAGAGGGGGGGGGGGGGGGGGGGGGGGGGGGGGGGGGAAACAACAGCAAAACCCTAAGTGCAATTAAATTACCAGCCAATGCCATCCACCAAGGCCAACGGCTTTTTTGACAACGCCGTGAAGGCCAACCAGCACCGACTTAGTACGGTTGTTTCCGGTGACAACAACCTTAGTGTGGCGGGGAAGAACGGAAAGCTCCTCTTCGCTACTATCGCCGCCGCAGCTGTGCAGCTGCGAAGAGTGTGAAGAGAATCCGCCATTGCTCACCACTGCAGCTGCTGCTTCAAGCATATTTCAGATGAATTGATGAACTCAATTATGGAGCCTTGATGAATGAAAATTCATTGAATCCGAAAGTAAGGTGATGGTGCTGCAGATTGGGGGGAAAAAATTTAGGAGGTTTTTTTTTTTTTTTTCTAGAGAGAGAGAGAAAGCACAGTTGGGAAAGGGGATGAGTGAGAGTGACTTGGTAGTGTGTGTGTTTTCTTGCTGCGTTTTTTTGCCTTGTTTCTTTTCCAAACTTTAATTATTGTGCGTGAGAACTGTGAATCCCGAAGCACTTCAACTGACAAATAGCAGTGCGCCACGTGTGAGGATAGCTCGTCAATCATGCAATTGAGGCTTCACATGCTTGGGAATGATAATTTATGCAAATGACGGATTAGCCCTTTGGGAGATATTATTTCCATTTTAAATTAAATGTCATTTCACATTTTTATTTTTTAAATTGTGAGTAACTTTAAAAATTGGAATAGAAAAACTTTTCCGAAATTAAAAAAATTTGGATCAAAATTGGGGGATTTTGGAATTTCTATTTTTTTGTCACTTATAATATGAAATACATAATAATATTAATATTTAATGTGTACTTTTCGAGGACAAAATATGAATTTTCATAATTATTTTAAAAAAATTAAAATCAAGTTACAATTTAGAATCTAATATGTACTCCAATCAAATTCTGAAAAAATCAAAAAAATCGGAAATATATTCAAAAAATATTTATCTAAAATCGAACAACAATCAACATAATTCAAAAGATTTATTACAATTTACACTTATTATTTGAGTGCCAGTATTGAAAGAGTTAATGCAGTATGAATAAAAAAATTATTCTATAGTGTATGTCATTTTATAATACCAATATTGCATTTATTACGTTTCTTCTATATTTGTTGTTATTAATTCTAATTTTTTTTATGAAAGAAAAATAAAATCAGTTGAATTGATGATTTAATTCTACTATGTACACATTTTTTTTTTAATCAACATATATTTATTATTTTTTCAATATATGTGGTACCTAAACTTTAAAATATTGTTATTTTGAAACGAATAAAGTAGATGGTAATTAGTGTCAAAAAAAGGAAAAGATTTAAGTCCTAACCAAGATGTTTAAAGAGGGTATTTCCGTAATTATATATAAACGGAGAGACGGGAAATAAGGAAAGCAAAGGTGTGGGTCCCACCTCGCCGTTCGGTATTGTCTTTCCCGACAAGGGTGACGTGTCCCCTCCAACAATACGTACAAATCAATTCCATGCATTATATGTATATTAATGTGTTGTCAGTTGTCACATATCCACAGCCCAATAATAAAACTAGATAATAATCCAAATTAAATTTTATAAAGGAAAAAAATCACAGCCCGCTAATTCGGCCCGATTAAGAGTCTTAATTAAATTCGGATCCACCTGTATCATTATTTTATTAAATATCAAAAGCAAATAAAATAACAACTACTGTATTTTATTTTCGCTCCAAGACACAAAGAGTAAAACATTTTTCCCGCCAAGACGGAGCAATTTATTTATTTAATTAATTTATTATTATAATAAATAAGACTCTACAGTATAGGTTGGGTTTGATTAAGAACCGTTGGATTGTTTCGGCGCTGTTAATTGGACGGTTTGGGATATGGGGAAAAGGCATAGGAAGAAAACAAGCGGTCGTGTATAATGTTTACATAGCATGTGCAGTATGGCAGCGTTGAAAGTGGGTTTAGTCTTTTACTTGTTAAATAAATTCTTTAGTCCACAATACTAGAGAATATCCGGACAATAATATAATTTCATTTATATAATTATTGAATTAGCTTTAATTCCTTGATTTACCCCTTTTTTTGTCTGAATTTCTTGTGTTTGATTTACAAATGTTGAAACTCAGAAGCAAAAACTTCATAACCGATATATGTAGGGATGACAATGGGTTTTACGTTTATAGAATCGAATGGTTCTGGGTCGGTTACAGATTTTATTGGAACCGACCCGACCCATATAAATATATTATATAATAGTATATATATAATTTTGGATTTATTTTTTCGAATCTCATTTCTCGGAAATAATATTTATCAATTGTTGAACCACTAATTGGCTTGCCTTTTGAATTTCATTTATTACCCAAGTTAAATATAATTAATTACTTAATTTTGTTGTTCATGTTGTATCACTCATAGCAAAAGATATTAAATATTTTTTCCCTTCTACATAAATATTCATAAATGATAAAAGGCAAAAATTAATTAATAAAAAAATATAAAGCGAGACATTTCAAAAGAAACGCAGGAGAGTATTATTACATCACAAATCCAATAAAAATGTAAGAAAATCCCCCGAGGTTTCTCCTACTCTCTTCTTGAGACCAACCAAAACAAAACTATTACTCGAACTCTCAAAACATAAAAAAAAAAAAAAGGAAATCGGATACTTCTTCGTTTAGACTACGCCATAAAACTGAATGCCTATCGAACATAACTAGACGGGCAATAAATAATACTACGAAAAAGTTCCGTTTCAAAACGAAGCAAAGCAGAAATACGTCTTGAGTTTTTTCATCCTGCTCGAACCAGCCTTCGTTTCTTCGCTAGGCTCACCATTCGTCTCCTTGCCCTTCGAGTTGTGCCTTCTTGTTGAAGTGTTGTCTTGCCCTTTTTCGTCTTTTGACATTTCATCCACTTCACTTTTCATAGAACCACTCGACCGAGACCCTAATAATAAAAAAAAGTTACGGATAAAACGATAAGCCTTCCCTATTTTATGAACAAATTCATTATATCTGTCACTTTAGAATTCCAACGATAAAAATGATTACTTTTCTCAATAGAGTAGCCTTGTTACTTCTAAATTCTCACAAATAATGGAGATAAGAGTAACGAATGGAAAGAGAATTATCGGAAGGGTACTTTAGTAATAATGGGAGTTCTTGACATACTCGATACAACATGGTGAAAAACCGTGTCGTTTGGATTAGTAAAACGGTAACTCGGACTCAATTGCAGGCCCCGCATATAGTTACTCTCCTCTTCCTCAAATGCCCTCAAGAAAGCCGATGAGTCGAAATATTCATCGGACCATTTGCTACAAGTCGAATTCCAAGAACTCGAATAATGTAACTGAGGGTCGATTAAGTCATTCAACTCCAAGAAGTCGCCCGTAAAGAGACATTCTAGAAGGTTCGATTCTTCATCAACAGCTACCTCCGAAAATTCTCCCACTTCAAAATTATTCATTTCCTACAAAAAAAAAAAAGGGTAAGCAAGAACATATTAAAAGACGAAACTTTTAACACGTACATGCAATTCAACTCACCATGGATTCAATTTCAGAACTGGGCCCACCGCAGAAGAACACTCTGCATAGCAATTTCGACTCCTGCATAAATGTCAAACCGAATTGGAAAGATTGAATGACGGGTCTCGTTTGATGTAAAATATAAGACATACACAAAAAAAGATTCAGTTTTTTTTTTTTTTAATGATTTACCTTTTGTTCGTCTTTATCGCGAGTTTTATTTTGTGCTATTGCATACTCTTGCATAAGCCAATCAGTTCTTTTTCCATGAGGGATTTGGCCTTCGAAGTATTCGAGTGTGGTTTTCCAACCAATGAAAACCGAGTTCGAATAAATCTCACGAGCTTCTTCTTTGGCTTTCCAAAATCCATAAACGGATTCTTTTTTCTCGTTTGGGTGAACTAAGTACCAAATTCCTTCTGCAAGTACACATCATCACACATTTACGTAAATTGAGGCTTTTCGTTTCTTCGACGAACTGTAACAACGACTATTATCATCTAAAAACAGTCGATTGCAATCGTGCACATAAATAATTCGGATCTTGTTATCTACATTGCAAGTTGATTTAAAACTAGACCCTTTATCGTGTACAAAAAAAAGAAAACGAGCCATGTTTTAGATATACGCCGATCAAAGTCAACGGTAACAAATATCAAAGTAAATATATATAAATCAAGAATGCCATTGACTGTGTCATAAACTCCATTTGACAATAATCAACACTGATTTAGTCTTCAAATTTTTTTCTATAAAAAAAAAATGTTAAATAAGACGGGACCCGCATTGAATTCTTAGTCGTTAAGATAAGGAAAAATGATAATAGAAAATACGAGTAAATATATAACCTGGTAAATCGGAGGGTGGTCGCTGGTAAGGGCTTGAATCTGCTACCACATTATACGGCAGATCCGATTCCGTTGTCAATTTACCCAAAAATGAAACGATTTCTTCATCACTCGAATAAAAATAATCGATTTCAGAAAAGGAAGAGGTCTGCTCGAGAGGACGCATTGGGAATAATCCGTCAATTAAGAGCAGTAAAAAATCGAGGCCTTATCTGAATCAATAACAAAGAGAAGCAACGAAAAAGATGACTAAACTCATCGAGATTTTATACAAGTAGATTTACGAATGAATTAGGAAAAAAATGGACCGAGCATTTTATAGACTCTGGAAAATTTTGCTGAAGAGATGTACGAAATCCAATACGAAATTTTGAAGAAAAAATGGTAACACGATATTATTCACAGACCTTATATAAAGAAATTTACTTAGCGGCCACGGCACGTGAATTTATGCCCGTAAAAAGATTTATGGTGAGTGGTTGGTCGAGACGAACGGAGAATTCTGCAGCTGTATTTTTATTGCAGCACAGCTCATTCCTATGCGATACACACACTACGTAACGAACACGTGTATACTAGTCGATGCGAGTATACACGCACATTACATTATCGATTATGCGAGTAACGGACTTAAAGCATACGTACACATATTAATCACAGAATTACACAAAGTGATAGATCATCAATGGCAGATCCGCTCGATAATAATGATAAAAAAGTAAAATATTATATTCGATTCTATACATTAACGGAACCGAGTAGAAGTTCAGTTGCGCGCAAAATCTATGGTTCGAACTAAAATATCTAAACTGTATATGATTCTTGTACGTATATAGAAACATTACTTTCAAAAAATAAATAAGTAATTGCACATTACATATGAAATTTGCAGTAATTTCAAGAGGAAGAAAAAAAAGCTCTGTTCCACATCAAATGAACAGAACCCCACAAACACAAAGATCCAGCAGAGGGGGCCTTGGCCCCCAACAATTCTGGAATCCCTATTTTTTTATGTATAGATTTAAAACAGAAAAAAAATCGTGTATAATTAGTATTATCCGGCCCCCCTCGTAAAAGTTTTAATACATTCGGCGCCCTCGTGAAGTTAAAACAATCAATCCATCATAACAAATAACCCACCAAGAATTTTTTTTTTTTTTTTTTTATTATATAAAATCAAGAAAATGAAAAACAAAGTGGCGCAAAAAGAAAGAACAAATTAAAACACTTTCGGAAGTGGAAATTACTAACATTGGCGCCAACTTCGTGTCTGCTTCGATTGATGCCTAATTAAAGAGTGGTCAAATGTTAGAAGTGGGCGTATATATAGGGGCTGCTGAGTGGGGGGATTTGTTAAGGTGACCCGCAGTTGATTATTACAGTCAAAAAATCCGAACAGTGGCAGGGTTTGCTTAGCGATCGAAGCTAACTACGTGGCACCGCGGTAATGAACGGATGACGAAACTTTGTGTGTGTGTGGGGGGTGGGTGGGTCCCACCTCGTATGGTGTCTGAGTCAGGGGCAAAGCCTCCTTCGAAGAAAATTCGTTGGGACCAATTTGTCAATGGTTGGCCCACAATTGCCATTGTATCTGCTGACGGCATGAGTTGGTAGATTCCACTCAAGAAAATTGGTAGAGAAACAATCAAACTAAATTCAAACCTTCCGCTCAATATTATTTGTAATGTACGGTCACCCTCAAGTAAAAAATCTCTTTTGTAAGCATAATTACAGTCGGCCCTTAACGATGAATCTTCTTACAAACGACAATAAATTAGACAACATTCCACGAAATTTAGAATATGATGTTGAATTTTCCACCATAAGAGTGAAGATATAAGGAAAGTTTCAGTCCCGTAAGAATTGACTTTACTATTTTAATCATCTAATCAACGATAGATTGAACTTGTCACATATTATTAGTCTAGTATAGTTTATTTTTAATTTTGTAAAATAAGTGTTTACTTGGTCAAATAGACCATTGGAATCTTGATACGACCTCCAAATAGTTGCAATTTACAATCTTTTTTCTTAATTAGGAATACAATATGAAACACTCTATTTAGAATCTTTTAATTGTATGGAAATTTTTGAAATATCTCTCAAAACCACTAAAATAAATGTCTTGTCAAGAAAATATAGGTAGTTGATAAAACATCTTTCACCTATTATTTATTTGGACATGCGTTCGAGACACTAAGAGCACATATAACTTATTTGGACATGAGTTCGAGACATAAAAAATGAGGAATTGAGAAACCAATAATTATCATCTTTATTAAGATATAAGGGAAAACACACGCTTAAACAAGTGTTTTTATAAACATCTTATAAACTGTTGCATTAAATTTTATTTTAGGGTAAATTACATTCCTAAGGTATTCCAAAATAACTTTCAAGTCCCTTTAGTATCGGTAATTACAATCATCCTTGAAACATTGTTAGAAATTCTAATAAAATAATACATTGGATAAATTATTCTATTAGGGTTCTAATGAATTATTAGTTTCAGGCAGCGGTGGAGACAGCATAGAGCTAGAGGGTTACACGACTCTAATAACATTTCTTAAATCATTATTATTCATATAAGATTTATAAATTTTCGTATATAGTAGCATTAAGACCACACGAGAAATAAATATAGTGCATATCGGTCACAGAACATGAAATCTTGGCTTCGATAATTGTTTCAGGCATGTCTAAGTAATTATCAATACCACATGAATTTTAAAGTTATTTTAGCGTACCTCAAGGGTGTAGGTGTAATTTACCCCTATTTTGTTTAGGTGCAATATCTTTTGTTTGGGCCATGGATGTAAATACTAAAAAAGCCCATATTTAAGCGGATCTAAATTCAGATCCAATTTGCAATTTTATTTGGGCCGCGTAAACAGTCCGATCAGCACACGACCCATTTCAGTTCACTGCACCCCCAGCTTATCTGAGTTTCCGATGGATAACCCGCCGTCGCCGGCGATGACTGTCTACGAAGTCGACGATCGGCTGGTAGCCTTCCTAAAATCGGGGATTTATCAACTCGACAACGCAAACGCCTTTTTCATCGATCCTGTTCGGGTTCTGAATCGGTGCTACACCAGGTTTAGGGTTTCTCCTTCAACTTACTACTCCCGCTTCTTCCCCACTTTGAATAAATCTTCAGCTGAAAACCCCCAAAATGCTTCAAAAATCTCGAGGAAACGTAAACGCCGCGACAAAGAGAAGAAGAAAGACCAAGCTCTCAACCCGCGGGAACAAATGGCCGATAGACGCCACAAGGTGAGGGTGCGGTTGTGCGTGTGATTTTGTTGTTTTATTTTAATTTTAATTTTGTGTAATTATATAATTAATTGCTGGTTTTTTGAGTGAAGGAGGTGAGATTAGCGTTGGTTGAGGCGCACGAAGCCTTGCTTGGTGCTAATCAGCTATTGGAAACTTTGAGGAATTTGAGAAATGATGGAGATAAGAATAATGGAGGATCGATTTCGCAGGAGAGCGAGCTTGATTTTGTGGAGTTAGGGAGCGTTTGGCAAGCTCCGTTGTATGAAATTATTCTCAAGGTTCATGAAGATGACACAGCTGTTGAAAATGCAGGTTTTGTTTTTTATTTGCTGTAAAACAGAATTTAATGCTTATTTTTTCATCTCGCATTAAGATCATCTTTGCCAGAAAGATAACAGATTGTCTTCCAATTTACAGTTGAGCTGAAAAATGGATATCTTTATCTATTTGCTGTTTCGGTTTTGCAGATATACACAGTTTGCTAATCACTAGGTGTTATAATTTTGTAATCGGTTTCATGATATATGTTAGTTTAAAGAATCTGCTGCTTGAATGTTAGTCTTTTTAGCTGTTATAAACTTTACATGTAGGAGGAAGAACAAGCATGTCACCGAATAATTCACCACAACTTAAAACGGGATTGTTGAATGTCGATGTCTGAAATCGTACTTATTTACCTATGTTTGTTTAGTGGCGATTGCAAAATAAATGATAGAGAAAGGAAAATGGATTCGTGCAGATTCATGTCTATATTTACATATATGTCCGTTCAACTTTGTAGGTGTTGAGTCCTATTCTCGAAGAGTGGCTCCAGTGTTTGACAATCTGATTGCCAATGATGGTAACAGTGACATAGAGGCTGAATTATTGGACCACAAGTACATTTTGCCGAAGCAAAGTTGTTTCTATATGGTACGAACTATTTTCAAGAATTCTGGTTATACTTCTTGTGCTCAGTCTTCTTGATTTTGAATTTTGTGTCTCACTGAAGGTGGCACCAGTTTTTGTCGAGAATTTACTGTTTTATAGAAATGCTTCAATTGAAATTACGCTGCAATCTTACATCTGAAATGGTTTGTTTTCCTTATCGTGAGGAAGTCCGATCTCAGGCAGATTCACACCCTCGTTCCTGGTAAGGATATTTATCTTCATATATATCTGCACAAATTTTATTTAAAGAGATGCAACATAAGTTCTATATGCGTCAGAAATCTTGTCATGAGCTAATTACTAAGGGTTGATAATGGATAGTTACCATTTAACACTCTAGCATACGCATGTAGCATATAATTTCACTATCCTATATCTCCGTTACAATTTGATTAACTGTGCACTATTAACCTCTGGCAGCTGAATCTGACTGTGGCTTCAACATTATAGTGATTGATCCTCCATGGGAGAACAGCAGTGCACATCAGAAACTAAAGTATGCTCGTTAATTTACACTTACTAAAATCAACTTCCGAAATTCCTATTCACTTCTCCTGAAAAAAACATAAAACCTCGATACTGCCATTTGATGTGACACTCTGATTAAGCTTTGTTTCGTTATGTTTTACTTTTCACAACTACAGGTACCAGACTTTGCCCAACCGGTACTTCTTATCTCTTCCTATAAAGCAACTTACCCATAGTGCTGGAGCTTTAGTAGCCTTGTGGGTAACTAATAGAGAGAAGTTGCGGAACTTTGTGGAGAATGAATTATTTCCGAAATGGGGGGTGAAGCATGCTGCCACCTTTTACTGGCTGAAGGTATATTATCGTCTTTTATCACATCAGCGAGAATTGTAGGTCGCGGGTTTCTCTTACAAATCGAAACTAGTTCAAATGATAGGTGAAAGCAGATGGTGTCTTGATTAGTGAACTGGATCTCTTCCATCACAGACCTTACGAGTGTCTTCTTCTGGGCTTTTCTCAAGGGAAGGTGGGCCCCACAAATCACGTGTCGATCCATATCATTTTATTCCCCGTTATTGATGATCGCAGTTCATGCAGGAAATGAATTGTGAACAGTTGCTTAGACTGAATAGCATTCCAGATAATCAAGTCTTTGTTAGTGTTCCAGGAGATTATTCGAGGAAACCCCCAATCGGAGGTATTCTAGTGCCACTAAAATTCTACTTGTGCTTCAAATTCTATAAATCGATAAATCATTTCATTTTGATTTTCTTTTTATTTATTGACGTTGAAACAGAGTTGCTATTGGAGTATGCGCCGGGATTGAAGCCCGCTCGGTGCATCGAACTTTTTTCGAGGGAGATGATGGCAGGCTGGACCTCTTGGGGTAACGAACCCTTACATTTCCAAGATTCGAGATACTTTCTTGAAAGTGAATTATAATCGAAGGGATTAGTCGGGGAAGATTTACCAATCCATAGTATTAATTTCGGCCTCCCATAAAGATTAAATACTTGCGCAAAAGCATGAACACGAAGAACAAATCAGTTGCTGAAAAGCATGGACACGAAGAACAAATCACTTGCTGCCAGTTGATCAGTTGATGGTACGTTATTTATTCAATTTATTACGTCGATGGTGAGACTACATCTATACCCTTTATTGAGTGTAGTACGTACGTAATATCACGCCCTATTTTAAATTAAATTTTATATATTGGAGCTGAGTTGTCTCGACAAAAGTTCGAACTAGCTCGAATTTTTTGTGTTTGAGCTCGTGAGCTCGAGCTCATTCTTAGTTAGCCGTGAGCACGTGAGCTTTTAAAAAAAAAATATTTTAAATATATATTTAATATAAATTTAAATAATCAGAAAAATAGATTACAAGTCAATTTTTTTTCGATATTTTTTTAATAAAAAAAATAGGATCCAAGGTGTGTTATAAATAATAAATATATAAAAAGAAATGAAATTAGAGATATAAAAGGAGCCCACAGAAATCGGCTGACATTTCACTGAGGTGGAAACAGTTTTGAATTTTGACCAGTTCAATAATCGAGGTAACAAATGTGGTCCAATAATTCAAAAAAAAAAAGATTGTCCTAAAACTTCTTTTTGCACAAACATGAATGGATTAAAGATTTATTCTAGTATCCCTTTTATGGTCCTCTTTTCTTCACTCAGTTTGACTGGTATACAGAAAAAATAATCCGGGTATAAAACCGAATTTATATATTTTTACATTACAGTAATATTTAGTTTCATTATCTTTATGCTTAAATATTAATATGTATGTCAATAAATTGAACCGGATAAATTACGATTTGATAAGTTAATAACTGTGTTTAAATGATAGTATTTTTCGTTAAACTATTAAAATGAGATTGTTATTTTTTTTTTTTTTTTTTTTTTTGAGTAAATTCAAGTCCATTACAAGGGAAAATAGGGGTGGGGGGGACTCGAACCCTAGACCGTTACCCTATTGGTAAGGGCTAGGTGCCAACTCTCCTAATGAGGGTTGGTGAGATTGTTATTAATTTATCGAGTTTTAACGAGTATGTTGGTATAAAATAAAGTATTTTATCTTTATAAATAATTGAAAGAGAAAAATCGAGGGTGGGTCCCACCATGTGGGGTCCAGTAAAATTAACATTTTGTCACTCGTAACAGCTTAAAGTTGGCTTCACGAGCCTTTATCTGTCAATGCAACAAAAATTAAATTAAAATAAAAGAGAAAAAACACATGCACATTAATATGAACACACACACATAAACACCTTCAGAAACACACACTTCAGATTGATTCTTCCACACTTGGGGAAAGCAGGTAAAAAAACCCCAATTCAATTCACACCAACTGTATACACTCGCAGATAGTTCTAGAAAGAGAAATCGAATAAAATGATGTGGGAAGCTGGTGGATCAACCGCGTCGTCTTCAGCTGCCGGAGGAGCCGGCGGAAGCGGCGGCGGCGCCGGAGATGGCGGTGGATCAGGGAGGAGGAAGCCGTCCTGGAGGGAGAGAGAGAATAATCGGAGGAGAGAGAGGAGGAGGAGAGCTGTAGCAGCGAAGATTTATACTGGGTTAAGGGCGCAGGGGAATTACAATCTGCCCAAGCACTGCGACAACAATGAAGTTCTGAAAGCTCTCTGCGCTGAGGCTGGCTGGACCGTTGAGCCTGATGGCACTACTTATCGCAAGGTTAATTGCTTTTTTATTTCATTTTTTTATTTTTGCTTAATTTTTGGGTTCCTTTCTGCTGTTTTAATTGGATCTTTCATATGATTTTGTGATGGGTTGTTTTGAAGCTTGTTTATTCATGGATATGTTTAGATCTGTTAACTTGGGTTATGGATTTCGTGTATTTGGATCAGGATTGATTGCTGTTTACTGTTCGGTTTTCTCATTAAGAAAATATTTCTAGGTTTTAATTTGTACAAAATAGTTGTCTCGGTGTGTTCTAATGCTGCAGTAAAGTTTAGGAAGCTTCGAATATGATATCTTCTGCTTATAGCTAGCTACATTGTGTTAAGAAGCTAAAGTTACTCGTTTATCAAGATATCGTTTACGAATTACAGTAATTTCGATAGGTTGCTATGAACATTTACTCTCTCTCCTATGTTTCATATATGCAAATATCTATCGGATGCCGATTTGAAACTAAGTCTTGTGATCGTAATTTATTGATATGTAGGGAAGCAAGCCAAGCCCTATGGAAATCGGAGGCACTTCGAATAACATCACCCCGTGTTCTTCAAGAAACCCTAGTCCACCGTCTTCATACTTTGCCAGCCCGATTCCTTCGTATCAACCAAGCCCGTCTTCCTCTTCCTTCCCAAGCCCGTCCCGTCAAGACGGGAACTCACTGTCCCACCCGTTCGCTTTCCTACTCAATTCGATTCCCAATTCGCCCCTTCGTATATCCAGCAGCTGCCCCGTTACTCCACCTCTCTCCTCCCCGACTAGGCGGCAGCAAACTTTCAATCTGGAGAATCTTGCGACGGAGTATTCCATGACCGCCCTGAATATGCCCTTCTTCGCCTCTGCTCCGGCAAGCCCGACCCGGAACCAGCGTTTGTACACGCAGGCGACTATTCCGGAATGCGACGAGTCGGAAACTTCCACTGTCGATTCTTGCCGGTGGATGAACTTCCAAGCTGTGGTCCCCACTTCCCCGACTTTCAATCTTGTGAAACGTGCGGCCGAGGTCGCTCCTTGTGAGGGTGACGTGTTGTTGTTGGATAAGGGGAAGGGCAAGGAGTTTGACTTCGAGAGTATGGCGGTCAAACCGTGGGAAGGGGAGAGGATTCACGAGGTGGGATTGGATGATCTCGAGCTCACACTTGGTAGTGGGAACAACTCTCGCATTTGAGCCGTTTGATTTTGAGCCGTTGATCGAATCGGAGTTGTCGTCAGTTTCTGTTTTCAGGTTTGGGTTATTTTATTCAGCTGTTTTCTCTTTACATTATTATTTGATTATTGGCCCTGTTTTTTTAATTGTTTGAAGGGGGTGTCTATTTACAAAACATTACATGTAGATATTCTTTTTAGTTTCATTTGTTCCATTGTGATCAAGATTATGTTGTTAAAACGTTGTAGATTAGTGGGGATCAATTCATTTCACATTTGAGCTACTCCTACTTTATGTTTTCTTCTTAATCAAAGATTGATAGTTTGTTCAAATATTAATCTTAATTAAATTTGTGAAAAAAAACAGGTCAGGTTTGTTGTGTGGTTGTAGGGGGGTTAGATGCTACACATGGTTATTTATACCGGATGGATTTAAATCGTTGGTTTGATTAAATAAATAACTATCCACTAAGCAGTCTACGATTCAAATCTATCGAGTGTAAATAATCAGGTGTGATATCTAATTTTCTGTTGTTGTAGTTTAGAGATGCATGTTTCTTTCCTAATCTAGTGGCTATAAATTTGTTGTTATTAACCTAAAGTATAATAAGTGGCTTTTGAACTCACATGTAGTGCTTCATCAATGATTATTCTTTGGTCGGCTTGTCAATGCAAGAAATGGATCAATTATTATTAGCCTTCATGCTCATGTTCTCATTTTGGTCAACCAAAATAAATAAATAAATGTTAGTGATCGAAAATAATTTGATAAAAAAAAAAAAAAAATTCTAAATAAAATTGACCCGTTATAAAATCGATACATTTAATTTGTGATGGGTCAGTTCGGGACTGGGCCCAATGGGTTGCGAGAAATGAAATATGCCAAGAGCTCGCTCAAGTGAAGTGTGAGAGTCGAAACGGGTCAAGAGATTCGCTGTAAGTGGTGAGCTGATCTCACGACCGTTAGAGGATGAAATCTGGAGATAACTTTCATAAATAAATAGAAAAGCGTGTAAATTAAGATCAATAATTGAATAACTAGTGTAAACCTCGACAAATAAAAAGACTTTAAATTAGGAAAATAACTATTGGCCGTAGTTCTCTGTATAAACAAATGTATTAAATCCCGTTAGAGTTACTTTGACACACAAAAAAACACAAATAATATACTCACTTCTAAATTCTCTCATTTTATATCGCATTTTCCGTCAGTCTAATTCATCTTCTCCGACGAAAAACTAGTGTTAGATGAATAACCGATCGAATCGAACTGAACGCGACCCTACTATTTAGTGTATTTTGAATCCACCTCTCGAAAGTAGTTTCAAATGAAAGTTGATTCTACATTCATTATTCTCAACCGATCCAAAGAATAATTAATAAAATTAAATTTATTATTTTTGAATTTTACTGCATTATTGAGTTCAAACATAAAAATCTCCACGTGTCCGTTACGTGTCATTTGTCTGCACTTAATTTTTAGTCGAACATCGTAAGTTGAAACTGAATGTGATTCTTTGATTCCCACTGATTCAATTGCGAGTTGATGGAACTCTTTTTAATAGAAAAAAAAGGAAAAACTAAATATTTAATTATAAATTACATAAGGGGTTACTTTTCCTTTCGTGTTTGTTAAATGTACTTTTATTCTGATATATACATTTTTGTAGTGTGTATATAGATATATACATAAGTAGTTATTTATCATTAAAAATTGTATACATTAGTAGCCTATATAAATATACTTCTATAATTAAATATATACACAAAATTTTATGAGAATGAAGGAACGCATAGCTAACCATATATTTGTACTGAATAAATCTACACCATTGTATAATACTCCAGTTTACAAACCATAAGATGAATTTATGGCCATTTAATGACATATAATTAAGCATTTAAAACCAAAAGTTCTAATTTATAATAGGTTATATTTAATTTCTAAATTGATGGATAAAACAAAACAATTCAAAAATCAAAATCATGGATGGTTGGGGATTTCAAATATATTGTAATTTAAGAAATCCATTAAATTATAAATTATTTACTTATTATATATGTCGAATCACAATATATAAATAGAAAAAGTTAGTAGCCTAAGATATGAACATAATAAGGCATCACAACAATATTAATAGCAATTTGTTAGGACCACATAACATTGAGCTAAGTATATATTCCTTTCATGGTTGAAAGATAGTAATTTTTAACAAACTATCATCAAGAAAGTTAAAAGGAAAAAAAAAACGAAAAAATAATCTCATAAAAATAATTAGATAGTTCATGACATGGTCTATGAAATGCTACACTTGATGTAACATATCAGGTGGTTTTGAACCACAAATCTATATAAATAATTATTCACTAATCACATATACACATGAATGTCTGTTATTGTTAGTAGTTCTATGATTCAAAATCACCCGCTGTATTTCACCAGGTGTAGCATCTAAAAAAACGATACGAGTCGACAATTACTGTTGCAGCATCAATATAGCAAAAGTGGGCCACCATAATTAGACAATTACTTACAATTTCTTTTGTCATTTAAATGTAGTTTTAGTTATTATTTTTTTTTTCATATTAGTATTTATTTTTATACCAATTTCTTTTTATAAGATCATTTAATTAATCACTTTTTAATGTGTAAAGGGAATTTTGTGTTTAAGTTTCTGCTAAAATAAATGTGGCCTCGTCCGTTTTGAATCTAAGCTAGGGGTGGTAAACGAGCCGAGCCGGCTCGTGAGCTCGACGAACCGGCTCGTAAAAAGCTCGAACTCGGACTCGAGGTTTTCGAGCTCGAGCTCGAGCTCGCGAGCTCGAGCTTTCTGACGAGCCGAGCTCGAGCCCGATTTTAGTTGTTCATCAGCTCGCGAGCCGGCTCGCGAGCCGGATTTATTAATATTTTTTTATTTATTTTTTATTTTTTATTTTTTATATGTTATTTTTATTTAAAAATGTATAATAATATAAAATATTATAGAAATAAATACAAATATTAAAAAAATATATAATCACAATTTTGTGTTTATTTTGTAATTTTTTAAAATATTTTTTAATAATAAAATAATAATAAAATAATATTTAAAAAAAGAAAAAAAAAAAAAAAAAAAAGGGATTTGGGCTCGAGCTCGAGCTCGAGCTCGAGCTCGACAAAATTAACACGAGCTCGAGCTCGAGCCAGAAAAAGAAGAACTCGACGAGCTCGAGCTCGAGCTCGAGCTCGACAAAATAAACTCGAGCTCGAGCTCGAGCCAGCCAAAAGAGGCGAGCTCGGCTCGAGCTCGGCTCGTTCACACCCCTAATCTAAGCTTTTTAGAAGAAAAAAAATGTTGCACGTAAATTTGGAACATTATGTTGAATTTGACATCATAAGAGTGGACGTGTAAAAAAATTCATAGTTGATGAGTAATTGTAATTACCCAAATATGAGGAGTTTTTTCATAATTTGACATAACATCAGGGTAATTGTAATTTAACCAAAATAAAATAAAAATAAACAATAAAAATTATTTCATTGGAATCTGAAGGTATTGGCCCTATAAATAGATGGACCGGAAGTCCGGTCTTCTCCACCAAACAATTCCAATTAAATAAACAGAGCGAAAAACTCCGCCACAGAACCACCACGCACGGCGGAGGAAATGAAGTCCCACGTAGCCTTCCTCCCGAGCCCCGGCATGGGCCACATGATCCCGCTCTTCCAGCTGGCCAAGAAGCTAACACTCCAACACGGCTTCCGCGTCAGCTTCATCGTCATCACCACCGGAGCCTCCGCCGCACAGAACCAATTCTTCCACTCCGCCGCCGCCATCTCGCCGCACCTCTCCATCATCAACCTCCCAGCCGCCGACGTCTCCGGCGTGATCTCCGAAGAAATGAGGGTCGTGACTCAGATAGCAGTCATCGCCCGGGAATCACTCAAACCCCTCAAACCCATTCTCGCAGAACTCAAACCCTCGTCCCTCGTCGTCGACATCTTCACCACCGACGCCATTGATACATGCACCGATCTCAGAATCCCCGTCTACTCATTCTTCACCGCCTCCACCGCTCTTCTCACGCTTTCGCTTTACCTCCCGACGCTCGACCGGGAAGTCGAAGGCGAGTACGTCGACCTCCCGGCGCCGGTGGAGATTCCCGGCTGCCGGAATATGCCCACGGCGGACCTTCTCGACCAGGTTAAAGACAGAACGAACGACGAGTATAAATGGTACTGTTTGTGCAAATATTAATTATTTGTGTTAGATTCAGTTTTTGAGTACTGTTAGTAAAATGTTCAAATTCTGACAGGTACTTGCTCCACGTCAGCCGTTTGCCGTACACTGCCGGCATACTAGTCAACGCATGGGATGATCTTGACCAACAGCGGATTAAAGCGTTGACGGAAAACCCTTTCTTCAAGAATTTACCTACTCCGCCGATTTACCCGGTTGGGCCGCTGATAAAAGACGACGAAATCTTGACGGAGAAAGATGCTACAATTCTTGCATGGCTGGATTCGCAGCCGCGTGAATCGGTTCTGTTCGTGTGTCTTGGTAGCGGCGGGACTTTGTCGAGTCGGCAGCTTATCGAGTTGGCTGCCGGTCTGGAACTCAGCCGGCAGCGGTTCCTTCTGGTGGCTCGCCCGCCGACGGACGCGAGCGGCGCCGGTGCGTATTTCAGCGTCGGAAGTGGCGGCGGTGAGGATGCTGACGGTCTGTCTGTTTACTTTCCCGATGGTTTTCTTGATCGGACTCGCGGGGTGGGGCTGGTGGTGCCAGCGTGGGCCCCGCAGATGGCGGTGCTCCGACACCGGTCGACGGGGGGTTTTCTGTCGCACTACGGGTGGAACTCGACGTTGGAGAGCTTGGTTTGTGGTGTGCCGATGATTGCTTGGCCGCTGTACGCGGAGCAGAGGATGAACGCCACCATGCTCGTGGAGGAAGTCGGGGTGGCGGTGAAGGTGGCCGGGGTGGCGGAGGAGGAGGAAGTGATTGGGAGAGAGGAGATTGGGAGGGTGGTTAGGGCGGTGATGGAGGGTGAGGAAGGGAAGGTTATTCGTCGGAGAGCCGGTGAGCTGAAAGAGAATGCACGGAAGTCGTCGGAAAATGGTGTTGGACTCTCTCGTTTTGTGGATATTTGCCACTTGGATATCTGAAAAACTTTGATAACTCACTAGAGTTATTAATTTGGCAATTATATATATATATTGCAATAAATCTAGTATTTCCTTTATGATTTAGAGCTTGTGTTTTGTTTTTTCTACATTTTGTTGCTTCTAATTAAGTCTACATTTTATTACTATGGTATGAGCTTGTGTTGTAGATTGTTATGATTGGTTTTAATTGATCATGTGTTGTTGAAAATGGGGAAATATTATGATACACGGGGTAAATCATTATAATTCATATATGCGTAAACACACATATCTACATTGATGTGTGTAAATCGACATAAATAACATTCATCAGATGTAGTATGAAAATTACCTTGAAAGTGTTGGTAAAAGAAAACGATAGATAGAGAGCTTACAATCAAATTTATATCTCCTAGAAGTTTGTTATTTGTGAGAAATTCTAGGCACTATTGAAAACTATAATGGAGTGGTTATAGTATATAGGTATTGCCGTATTGTAGTTGTTACATAATTTAGTGAAATATATTGGATTATATAATTGAATATCATACCAATGGATGAATTTTATTGGATGCAACACATACTATGATGTTTGATTAAACTTATAAGCTGTTAAAAAAAATTATATAATGTTTAAGAGCTTATAAGTTCTTCAAAAGTGTTCGGTATTTATTTTTAAAAATATTTCTTAAACTCAAAATATAAGTTGTTGGTCAGTAATGAGATTTTTTTTAAATACTTCTATCCCAAACAACTTATAACCTTATTATCCAAATACTTCAAAAATTAGTCCTAAAAATAAGACGTAACATCTTATCAACTCTTAAAACTACTTATTAGATGTAAGAACTTATCAGTTATTTAAAATAAATTTAGCCAAACGGAACCTAATACTGATATAGTCATATATATTTATGTTGGATATATATTTTTTCACATTAAAATTTACTATGACTAGGTCACTCTTAGTTTATGGCGCCTCATTTTAGAATGTTGATGAAATTGATTAAATGTATAGTTATTTGATGATGCTAAAATATAGCTCACCTAGGGTGGTGTAGAAAATGAACTGGGAGAGCAAAGCAGATCAGTAGCTTGACAACTTGATGATCCTGAGGTACCTGCGATCATAGAACACATGAACTAAGCCGGGGGTTGATCCGGCGGAAACCCCTCCGACGCTCAAGTCAGACGTGCTGATCATAGAAATAGTCCAGAGAATACAGTTGATAGTATTGCTCGGATAATAGGACGTACCTTAAGGAATGAATTCAAACCTTTATTTATAGCTTAGTTGAGATTGTCGGGCCCAAACCTTACTTGAAGGTGATTGGGCCTTGGTGATAATGGTCTTCGATATTGGGCTCGTGACCCAGTAGGTAAATAATTTGTAGGCCCATTGGGTTGGGGCAATTAGGCATATCATTATTATACATTGTTCATATATAATAGGGGTTATATGAGATAACCCCTCACTTAATTTCCTAAGAGGGATAAGTCCAATTAATAATCCTATTTTCCGGATAACTCCTTCCATAGGAAAATACTTATATTACCCTTATAGTGTATTTTCGAATTTTAATATTTAATTTAATTTTCCAAAATAACTCTCCTAAAATCCGGCTAATCCCTAAAACCTCTCAAAAAATCTCAAACCGTTTCAATTAAAATAAATTACGTTTGTTTGATTCTGTTTTTTAATTTTGACCTTTTTTTTTTGCAGAATTTGTTTTTTAAATTTTTTGATTAAATTGTGTTTTTTTTTTAATTTATTTTTATTCTGGCGCTTTTTTTATAAAAAAAAAATTATAAAATTTTGATTTTCTTAAAAAAAAAAAATTTCGTTTTTCAAATTGATTTTTAATTTTGATTTTTTTTTAATTCTCTTTTTACATTTCGATTTAAAAAATAAAGTTTTTAACAAATTGAAATCCACTAGAAACTTATCGAAAACCACTATGTAATTAATGTATTCCATTACAAAAATTTATTATAAAATTATCAAAAACCACTATGTATTATCGTAGTTAATTACGAAAATCCATTATAAGCTTATCGAAAACCACTAAATAATTAACATTATCTATTACGAATTCGAAAATCCATTATAAGCTTATCGAAAACCATTAAATAATTAACATTATCTATTACGAAAATTCACTGTAAACTTATTGAACATTTCAGTTTTTTTAAAAAATCATTACAAATCATTACAAAGCTATTTCCAAATCTGGTAGTCGAAAAAAAAATTCATCATCCTTAGAGAGAACTGACAGATCAGAGGTCGTCTTCGAGACGGTGAAACGAATTCGTCAAAGGGGATGATGGGAAATCATCTAATTGTTGAGGCATAGAAAATGAGAAGATGAATGGTGGTCCTTTCCGTCGCCGATAGAAGAAAATCAGAAGAAGAGATGGTGGCTGGGAAGAAACAAATATCGAGAGACAGAGAGAGAACGAAACGGTATGATTAGGGTTAAATAATGTAGGTATTAGTTTGATTAAGGGTATAATTGTATTATAAAATTTAATATTAAATTATGGATTTATCTTAAAATTAGAGAAGGATCCCCTCTAATAGTAAATGTCATATGAGGGGGTTTTGTCAAATAATCCATATATAATATTATATATGACTATATGAGTATCTTATACTTGACATTTGTGTGATTCTCAATTTATCAAATTTGTTGGTTATTATATTCCATATATACCCATACACGAATATAAGTATATATAACCATTTATAACCCCTATTGTTGTATGAAAGGGCACACTAATATGACAATGCATTAGATGCTAATTATATGCAATTTGTGAAAAGCTAAGAATAAACTTGACATAATGTTGTCTCATCAAATAAAATAGTTCATATGGTCAAATTACACATTTTTCGAAAGATGATGTGACCACATTCGAATTTATCTAGTAGATGAATTAGGGAGAATATCGTTTGCCTTTAGAATTAGTCGGACGAAACTGGAAAATATTGTGTTAAGCTTTTTTTTTAAGTAATTGTGTTCGGTGTAGTTATGTATTCGACAATATAGTTTCTCTATTGAAATGGAGAGTGAGATGCTACGTGCGGTGATTTTTAGCTATTGATGTGGTTAAATGTACTCACTAAGCACATGAGAGTTGGTAACTACAACTAATTATTTTCACTGAATGGTTAGTGACTGTAAATGTCGTAAAATAACTTCCTACTAAGCACATATACACGTGAGTATGTGTGATTATGTACAAATATACGTTTAACAACCACCTGGTGTGATTAAGTAGATATAAGTGCATGTATGATTATGTTCGGATTGACAGAAAAAAATCACCACGATATAAACAATCTAGTGTACATCTAATAACTTATTTTATTTAAGCTAGAAAAAGTAAAAAGAAAATTATTATGTGGAAAAAGTAAAAAAAAAAAAAAAAAATTAAAAACCAAACATTGTTAACCAATGAAAAATTCACGCGCCAAGACACCTATTTCCTACACGCGTCAACTCCACTTCGCCACCAGGTTGATTCCGACCGGATTACGTCAGCTTTCCTTCACCACATCACAGCTGAAACAGAAAACAGCTATGAGCAGCAGCAGCAGCCCACTGAACCGCGAATACCACAAATGGAATCCGAGGCTCAGAAACCCGCCGCCGTGCAACCCGAATCCGATGCCCACCCACTCCTCAAACCCGACCCGGAAACCCCAAGCCCCCAATCAATCTCAGCAGTATCCAACCAAACCATCGAAGAGGAGATGGAGAACAAGTACGCCGCCTTCGTCCGCCGCGACGTGTACGGAACAATGGGGCGGGGGGAGCTGCCGTGGCCGGAGAAGTTTCTACTGGGGTTCGCCGTGGTGTTTTTGGTGCCGATTAGAGTGGCGGCGGCGGCGTATATCCTGGTTTTTTACTATCTAATTTGTCGGATTTGCACCGCGTTTCTAGCTCCCAACAGGGAAGACGGCGGGCAGGAAGATTACGCCCACATCGGCGGGTGGCGGAGGGCGGTGATTGTGCAGAGCGGCAGGTTTCTATCTAGGGTTTTGCTTTTCGTTTTCGGGTTCTATTCGATTAGCGAAACGAACAGAGGCTTTAATGCTGATGGGCAATTCGACACGCAGGTAGGTACAATTTATCGAGTAGGACTCGAATTCGATTACGTTTAGTGAATTCGATCAAGTAGAATGCATTATTAACAAATCAATTTTGTTTAAGATGTACTACATTTGATTTTGTGCTTCAAAAAAAAAAAAATTCAGTTTACGACCGAAGAGGAAGAAAGACCGGGCGTTATTGTATCGAATCATGTATCGTATATAGATATATTGTATCACATGTCTTCGTCTTTCCCGAGCTTTGTTGCTAAGGTTAGTTAAATCTTACTGGTTCTTGTTGTTTTACGTACATGCTGTTAAGAATCATATTTTTCTTACACGAATCGATGTTTTCTTTTTTGTATTGGTTATGTTTTGCGATTCTGTTTGCTCAAGAGATCCGTGGCTAGACTTCCTCTTGTTGGTCTTATAAGGTTGGTTTGCTCTACTTTGTATATGTCTGTTACGTAGAGTGTCGTCGTTTCCATCTGTTTGCTGTGATAAGTATATTTTACAAAGTGAAACGAATTTGTGAATGTCAAATAGAACGACGACTGTTACTCTATATTGGTTTCGTCGTAAATCGTAATAAATTAGTTTTCTTTATCACCTTCCTCAATTGGATTTTTGTATGGAATGACGACCCTTTCTATATTGAACTTGTTATATATCTTAGCTTACACTCTTTTCTCAGTTTCTCGTTTCGTTTATTGACCCTCTTTTCATATTACAGCAAGTGTCTCGGTTGTGTCTATGTTCAGCGTGAATTAAAATCGTCCGACTTCAAGGGGGCCTCAGGTACTCTTAACGTTTTTTTTTTCCAACAAAATTTTATTTATTTATTTAATTTTTAAAATTCAAATCGTGTTACAAATTGAGAAACTACGCGGGAGGGGCATAATTTAAAAGCTAGGTACCAACTCTCCGGGTTGGTAATTTTATTTACTTCATTTTGGCTAGAGTAGATTGAAATTAGATTTTCCTGGCTTGTAGATTGATATTCATTTTTTTTTCCTGGTGGACTCAAATTGACAAAGCCTTCTCTAATTCCCATTTGGAATCATTAGCCTAAAAAAATAAAATTGTTATTGTATTAATATGAATTCGTGAAAATATTTCTTACTTGTAAGATTGGGTCCACCTATTTTCTGCCCGACTTTAAAGAATTTGAACACTCGGGAACATTCTTGTTAATTTATGGTTTGGTTTTTGCAGTTGTCGTCAGTGAAAGAATTCGAGAAGCTCACATGAATAAGTTTGCTCCGAAGATGATGCTTTTCCCAGGTTGTGCTTTGTAACACCATTTCTAGATTCTCTCATTTTTTATTTATTAATTTGGTAAAAACAATCGTGTATAATTAATAATAATTCGTTTGATCATTTAACAGAAGGCACAACCACAAACGGAGATTACCTACTTCCGTTTAAAACCGGTGCATTTTTGGCAAAGGCACCGGTACTTCCCGTCATTTTAAGATATCCGTACGATAGATTTAGTCCTGCATGGGACTCTATTTCTGGGGTGAGCACTTTTCTCGTCCCGAAAAGTTATTTAAAAATAAAAAGATTAAATTATCGAAATTTGTTATGATTGAGGATTCCTCGTATTTATAATATGCAAGTCACGATTTGACCAACTATACGATATTTGCTGATTTAATAAAAATGTTAATTGCAGGTTCGCCATGTGATTTATCTTCTCTGTCAGTTTGCAAACTACATCGAAGTGACGCGATTACCTGTTTATAATCCGTCGGAACAAGAAAAGGAAGATCCGAAGCTTTATGCTGAAAATGTTAGACGGCTGATGGCTCACGAGGTACTTTTATTTTCTTAAAACTTGTGTTTAGTTGTTAATTAATCCCTTCTAAATATCTCTATTTAATTAGTTGTTTGATTTTGTGATGCAGGGTAATTTAGTAATATCAGATATCGGATTGGCAGAGAAACGAGTCTATCATGCTGCTCTCAATGGTAATATTAATTTGCCTACTGTTTTGCATCAGAAATAAAAGTGATAAATTTCATCACCTTGCTCTGAAAAGTTACGTCGACCATCTGGGACGATAAACAGTATATATATATATATATATATATATATATATATATATATATATATATATATATATATATATATATATATATATATATATATATATATAGTGTAGAACCTCGATAACTTAATAACCTCACTTGAATTAGAATTTCTTCCGGTCCCAACTCGGTAACAACGTACTAAATTATTAGTTCGATAATTTAATATTTCGTTTAATGAATAAAATTTTGTTAGTCCCGATTATATTAATTTATTGAGGTTTAATTGTACGTATATATGAAAGGTTTAGAATTAGTATTTTTTTGTTAAGACGTAGTTAAATTAAATCTGAACATCTCTTTGGTGTTCCTTGCTGCAGGTTTATTGTCTGAGAGATAATTCGGGTTCGTCGGGGTAAACGGAAATACTAATACTATGTTAATTACCGACTGGCTGTCAAGAAATCCCTGTATTTTTCCATCTAATTACAAGATTGTCCCCATTGTTCATGTACTCGTAATAATGTATTTGGTTTGTTGAAAAACAATTTCGCGGATTCAATCATCGGCTCTAAATACATTAATATTTTGATCATATGTTTATTTGGATGCATTTATAGAACATCCCGAAAAAAATTCTGTTTATTAGGCCTGTTTGGATCAAACCATTCGTACAATTTGAATTTCTAGCCAAAAAAGTGCAGGAGGGTGGAAAGTGCCAAGGAATTCGCAATTGGTGGGTGCAAAATGCTATTTTTACAAATTAAGGGGGCAAAGCGTCAAAACCATGTAATTCCAGGGTGCAAAGTGCCAATTAATAAATCTGTTTATTTTCTTTCCTAAATTAAAAAGAAAGTAATTGGTAATAATACCAAATAAGATTTAGTATTATTTAGTTGAAGTAGAGTTCTTTTCCCACAAGGAAATCCAAATCCAACACAAACTAATAAATTTGTCAATAAATAAATACTTCGTCTTCCATAATTCTTCTTCTGCAAACGATCGAAACCCTTCTCTCTCTCTCTCTCCTTTCTCTACTCTCTCTCTCTAGAACGAACTATGGATCTCAACAGCTATCTAAATCATCACGCCGTAACTTCAACCACCATGCGGGATCAGCCCGCCGAATTGCCGCCGCAATTCACCGTCGTGTTACAGTTTTCCTGCAAACTGATTTCCTCCCTGTTCATCTTTCACGGAGATTCCGACGAGCCGGAGTTACGTAGATGCTACCATCATCCCCAGAGAAGCACCACCGTCTCCCTCAATCTCGGCCAATTCTTCGACCGGGAAGAAACACGAGAGATCATCGAAACCAATCTCCTCCTCCTGTGCTCGGACATGGCGCCCACAATCAGGCAGCGGTGGGTCGACTACGCGGTGAGGAAGGCGAGGGAAGTCGTGGTGTCCATGCCACCTCAGCACAACGTTGTTATCGTCAGATTCCCGGCGACCTTGAATCTTGACTTAATCTGCCGCCGCGCGGCGGAGGAGATGGTCGACCGGAATAATTACATGGTACCTGCTGCGGAGTCGTGGATCGAAAAGAGCTTGAGCAAGAAGACGTTGACGGAATATTCTCCCGACCAGAAAGGAAGTACTACTTGCGCCGTTTGCCTAGAAGATTTCTCCGGTGGTGGCGGTGAAGATGTTTCGGTAATGCCGTGTGAGCATTATTTTCACGGAGATTGCATCGGAAAGTGGCTGAGGACTAGCCACTATTGTCCCGTTTGCCGCTTTGAAGTTCCGACGACCGAAACCTAGATATTGTTTAATTTGTTTGCTTAGTTAACATATATGTTATTTAGGGTTACGATTTACTTCTACCGATCGCGTATTAAACCTAGATATTGTTTAGTTAACATATATGTTATTTAGGGTTACGATTTACTTCTACCGATCGCGTATTATGTATTAAGAGTTGAAGTTCCTCTATACAAAATTGAAATAAAATTAAAGTATTTGTTGTTAGTTTTTTCGGCTTTCGAGTAAACGGTATAAACTATGAAGGGATCGGATAAAAATACGACTATTCTGATTTTCAATTAAGAAAATAAAATTTTATTTTATAATAAAAATGCAAATTTATTAAATAGTATAAACTTGATTAGTGTCGAAAATAGGGATTTCAAAATTGTTAGGATTTTATCCTGGAACAAAAGATGAACTTCATGTAAGATGATTCGAAAGCTTGTGGGGTTCGGTTCGGAGCAACGCTCTCGAATATTGTCGAAGGAGTCGATCACATAAAATATATAAAACAAATATTCACAAGTATTTTAGAGTTTAATAATTAAAATTATGTCAATTATCCTTCAAAGCTATATGATCACAAATAACCATGTAGCTTAATTAGATTCCTTTTTTCATGCTAATATATAACATATATGTACATATAAATGTACAAAACATCCAATTAAATTTTAATTTTCGAAAATTACTATTTTTTTTTCCTGAAAATTGTACTTATAATATTAATATTATTATATATTTTATGTTATGGGTGACCAAAAATATGAAAATTTTGAATTCAGCCAATTTTAATACTAATATATTTTTTATTCCATTTTTTTTTAATTTTTCCAGTTTTTTTACGGAATTAGAATTAGTATTTCACTAAACAAAATTCAAATATTTCCAAATTGCTAAATTCGATCCGATTAGTTCGGTTATGAAAGGTGTAAAAGATTTAAAAAAACAAAATTTGAAGTCCATATACTTTTGGCAACTTAATTAATACGTCTGATTTTCTTACTTAGCAATTAATTAGAATCATGTTATTATACAGTAAAACAAAAAGTTGCTTCTAATAATATATACTAATATATGGTAATATAATAGAAAATCGGAGGTACCCACGAGCAGCTAATTATCAGAAAATCGGAGTTAATTAATTCGAATTTTAGTTTTTATTTATTTATTTGTATTTATAATAGAAGAATCTCCTGATGTGATCTCTTTTGTATCATAAGATTTCTTTACTGAACGTAAGAAAACTCTTGTTTATTATTTCTCTTCATAATAAAACCCTAGCACAAGACGACTATTTAAAGAGAATAAAACCCTAGAATCCTAATCTAACTAGAAAAGATAATTACCTAAACTAATAAAATACTTAATAATTCTCCTAACCTAAACACACGGCTATGTATATAATAAACCTAACAAACTATTCTAATTAATTAATAATAAAATACTAACTAACTAATAATTAAATAATATATTAAATTGTATGTCGTATCAAACCACCCCTCTTGAAATGAACCTTGTCCTCAAGGTTCGAGTCAATTTGTGTTTCCACCTATGTTTGACTTCATCGACTTGCTTCCCGATTGACTCCGACTCTGACTCCGAAAAACATGATGAACGATCAAGATCTTTACCACACTGTTTATGTTGATCGAACGAACTCCTAAAAGCTTTTGGAAAGATTCTCAATATTTTTCCCGATAAATAAGCCTCTTCAATTACCTTTTCAGATTCCGGTTCATTCACAATCACTAATTCTTGTTCGTCTTTTTTCCTTTCAACATCATGGAAATCTCCCAATATCCATTGTAGTTCTTCCTTCTCATCTTTGGTTAATTCCTCATCTTCGTCCCAAATTACCTCAGTTAAGACTAGTGATTCTTCGTTCTTCTCCTTGGTTGGTTTCTCGTCTTCATCCCAAATTACTTCAACTGAATCCCATAATTCTTCTTTCGGCGAACTCACAAAAAATTGGGGCTCTTCGAAAAAGTCATCATCGTCTTCTTCCTCTCCCTCCGACGATAGGCTTGGCAGTGGCGGTGGTGGCGATGGCCGTGGCGGTGACGGGCAGCGGTCCCTTCGGCTTTTGTGATGGCGTTGACGTCGTCCTTGACTTTGTTCGAGCAATTTCTGAAAATTAATCCGTAATTTCTCTACGGATTTTTCCAATCGCTCTAACCGTCTTGTTTCTGACATCGTGATTTTCACAAAGTTTTGATGTGATCTCAACTTTGCTCCAGCGTAGCTTTGATGTAATCGCTGCCTTGCTAACGAAGCGTTGGTGTTAATCGCAACTTCGCTCTGATACCAATTGATGCGATCTCTTGAGTATCATAAGATTTCTTTACTAAACGTAAGAAAACTCTTGTTTATTATTTCTCTTTATTATAAAACCCTAGCACAATACGACTATTTAAAGAGAATAAAACCCTAGAATCCTAATCTAACTAGGAAAGATAATTACCTAAACTAATAAAATACTTAATAATCTCCTAAATACAAAACTCACGGCCATATATTATCATAAATATACTAATCTAATAAATTAATAATAAAATATTAACTAAACAATTAACTAAATAATATAATAAATAATATGTCGTATCAAACCACCCCTCTTGAAATGAACCTTGTCCTCAAGGTTCTGCCCAATAATCGTCTCTTTTTTTCTGTGTTTCCATCTATGCTTGACGCCATCGAATTTCTTCCGAATTGATTTGACATGAACACTGCTGACAAGACAAGTGTAAAATAATTTTTCGACCACTTCATTATAAATGAGTATCTCTTTCATCTCTTCCACCTTCAAGTTTGCAAGCAAATTACTACTACTTTGCAGAATTCCATTAACAATAAGGATCTTTGGAAAAACTTCACAACCTCTGTGGGACACAATTGAATTTAGATCATTTGTACTGTCACGATTCCCCATACCGTGGATAATTGCAACATCATCTTCACCTTTATCTCTTTTCATACTAATTACAGAAATATTGTCGGATTTCTCGGGTACCACAATCTCCACACTTAAAATCGGATCTTCCTTAAAGCTATGAAATTCTTTCAAAATTCCATGCAATTCTTCGTTTTCATCACCGATTAATTTCTCGTCTTCATCCCACTTTATCTCAGTTGACTCCGATTCTTCTTCTTTCGGCTCTTCGTCCCACTTCATCTCAGTTGAATCTGATGCTTCTTCTTCCGGCGAACTCACAAAAATTTGGGGTTCTTCGAAAAAGTCATCGTCATCCTCCTCCTCTTCCTCCGGCGATAGGCTCGGCAGCGGTGGCTCTTTAAAAAATTCATCGTCGTCCTCTTCCTCTTCCTCCGGCGATAGGCTCGGCAGCGGCAGTGGTGGCGGTGGCACTGGCGGTGATGGGCGGCGGTCCCTTCGGCTTTTGTGATGGTGTTGACGTCGTCCTTGACATTGTTCGAGTAATTTCTGAAAATCGATCCGTAATTTCTCTACGGATTTTTCCAATCGCTCCAACCGTCTTGTTTCTGACATCATGATTTCACAAAGTTTTGATGTGATCTCAACTTTGCTCCAGCGTAGCTTTGATGTAATCGCTGCCTTGCTAACGAAGCGTTGGTGTTAATCGCAACTTCGCTCTGATACCAATTGATGCGATCTCTTGTGTATCATAAGATTTCTTTACTGAACGTAAGAAAACTCTTGTTTATTATTTCTCTTCATAATAAAACCCTAGCACAAGACGACTATTTAAAGAGAATAAAACCCTAGAATCCTAATCTAACTAGAAAAGATAATTACCTAAACTAATAAAATACTTAATAATTCTCCTAACCTAAACACACGGCTATGTATATAATAAACCTAACAAACTATTCTAATTAATTAATAATAAAATACTAACTAACTAATAATTAAATAATATATTAAATTGTATGTCGTATCATCTCCATATTTACATCTTTTTAATTTGTTTTCTTGAATTAACATAGTATTTTATATAGAGAAGATTCATATATTTTTTTTGTGTGCATAATAATTGACATAAAAAAAAATATAAAATAATATATTTTTCACATAATAAATATTTACATGCGTGAAGTATGTAATAATTTACATAAAAAAGGCTTTTTGGCAAGATTTCATGGAAATTGTTAGGTTTTAAATATAATAATGTAATTACACATGAATATAAAAGAGCATATAATTACACTAACTAGGTTGATGTGATAAGCAATGTACCGCGGACACTAAAAAGATGATCAATACGAGAAAACTGATATGGAGAAACGACATATCCAAAAAATGGGGATACGGGAGCTTAAGAAAACGTATAAAAATTTAAAGTATAGAGGTATATTTGTAAATATGCTATACAAATTTTTATTTATGTGCAAACATATTCAAAGTAATTTTACTATATCAATTTGCAATTAATCGTTAAATCATGTAAATAACTATGGAATCAACATAAATATTTGAAAATTTGATATTCAAGCATATTTCTAACTTTTTAGAAATTGCAAAATGATTTATAAGATGTTCGGCAGGTCGGTATGTGCCCCGAGTGTCCGATACGAAACGTGAAAACATTAAGAATGTGAAATTTCCGTGTTTCATAGTATATACGCTAAACAAAACAATAATTTCTTTTGTAGAAAGACAAAAAGAAAAAAAAAAAAAAAGAGAAAGAAAACAAATAGGGAGTACTTAATAACGTTATATAAATAAATAAATAATAAAAAAAATTAAAAAAAAAAAAAGAAAAAAAAACCGAATTGTAGTAGAATTGAAGTTGGACCCAAGTCAATCCATCAAGAAGGAAGAATTGAAAAGGCTAAAATTGAATTGATTGGTTTATTTTTTATATATATTAATAAAATAAATATTTGTTATTGAACCGAATTTGATAAATTACAAAATAATCTATATATAATATAAAAAGAGAATCTATGCCCTCAATGATTGACATGTGGCAAATGATGATGTCATTTGTCAAAATTGCTTAGTTGGAATTCAATTGATTAGGTGGATTCTTCAATTGATTAGGTGGCATTTTTATTTATGGATGTTTTTAAGTTTTTTCCTATTTTACATTTACACAATCATTTAATAATTACCACGTGTGTATATATATATATATATATATATATATATATAATATTTCATGCATTTTAAGATCCTATAAATTCGAAAAAAAATTTTTATAGTTTTTATTTTCTGAAATATATTTTTTGATTTTAGTATGAATATTCGATTTTTTATTTTATTTTATAAATATATATATTATCGAATTTAGTATCTCTTATATAATAATATACAAAATCTTTTATAAATTTATATTCATATTGTTTTGTAAATATACATTAAAGTATTTTATTAATGCATTATTATGTGTTATATTAATTCAATTAGTACTAGATTAATTAATCAAATGACCTATAATAAAATTTAATTTTTTCATATATATACGAGTCTACAACGTCCTATTGTGCACTATTCTATTAATATATTGTTTTAAAATTTTAAAATAATTTATTTGATTATTGCATTATCATATAAATGTAATAGTAATATTTCAATTAATGGAATGAAATATATTTTCTCAATTTAGTATCAATCTATATAGATTGTGATACTCAATCATAGGAAATTATAAAGGTAATAAATCATTAATGCACATGTTAAGCAATCATCTATATATTTTGCCTTTATAGATAAAATACCATTTATTCTAATTATGCCTATCTATTATAGTAAACAAATCTATACATATCAATCTACATACATAATTATGTCTTTTTTCACACTTTTCGTGTATACTTATTTATTAAGGTATTTTTTAGAAATCGGTCAACATAAATGATCCAATATTTTTCCATATGTAGATTATTCGATTGTGTATATCTAATTTTCTTAAATCATATTCCATAATTTGAATAAGAATTTTCCTAATTTATATGATTTTCACTTTTTAAACCACATTATACCCATCTATATATAATCCATTCACTCCATTCATCATTTTACACATACTTCGAATTTTGTTGGGTTTTTTTTTCTCTTTTATATATTCACGTCAATGTTTTTTGTTTAGTTTTATCTTTTTTTTTTTTTGCTCGTCCTTCATTATTGTCATTATTTGGCTAATAAAATATATATTTTATGATTTTTGCATTCACTTTGTGTACTGTTTCCTATTTGTTTTTATGTTGTATCAATTCAATTTTATGTTGCGCTTATTCCTAATTAATGATAATATCATTTGCATTCTCTAATAAAAAAATTATCCTATTTTATCTTATATTTTAAAAGGACAGCAACGGATGACTCATGGAAAAGATGGGAGATGTGATTTCGCGAAGGTAAAAGCATAAGTTATCAGTTCTTTATCATAAACTAAGTAGAGTGTTGCTATGTTAACTCTTAACTCTCAATTAAACTCGATAGAAAGGATATGTGCTCATTATTTGTTTTACCTACTTAAATTTGCTAATTATTTACGCTTTTTTGAATATATTTTGCAGAAAACTTTACATAGGAATCATTGTGATATTTCTTCTCATTACTGTTTGTGACAAATGCTAATAATATATACATAACTTCATTATGCTTCTACAAAGCATGATGATTATTTTTGTCTTCCCTTATTTTGTTTAATTTTGCTATTACGACTTTTAATTTGCATATGTATTACTTATGTTATATTTGCTAATAATATCTTCGTTGCTAATTGAACCAACAAACCACCAATGTAGAAGAACTATTACTGAGATTATATTTCTTAATGTATTTATAAATTTATTTAAAATAAATATCTTGATACATATAATAAAATCTTGAGCATATTTGTTTTGAAATTAGATTATGAACACAAATTATAAAAATTTGAGTATATTTGTTAGAAGTAAGGTATGAAAGTTTACTAATAATTAGTAAGTGAGGTCTCTTCGACTCGAATGCATATAAAGTTGTAATAAATATTATTGTTTATGAAATCAATCAATTATTTTTTTGACATGCTATTATTATTATTATTATTATAATATATATATATATATATATATATATATATATATATATATATATATATATATATATATATATATATATATATATATATATATATATATATATATATATATACTATTGGCTGTGTCGTAGAAAAAACCCCACATAAGGAAAGTGGATATATATGGCCAAAAAAAAAATCATTTTACTTTCTAATTTATTTTTGAAATGTTTGAACTTTGAAGTTTTATTAGGAAACTTATACATTTTACACTCAAATTCTTTTATTTTGAAATGATTAAAGTTTCCCATCATTAAATATAACCTATACAAATCATGAATCGTTTTTATGTTTTTCGTCTTACAGAGAATATGCCAATTTTTTTCTGCATGATCATTTCATTTGTACGAAAAAAATAGTTTATTATATAAATTTGAATCTATGGGAATTTATTTTATGCTTTTATAGAATTTTGAAAAACATAAAAATTTTAGAGATTTTGTTTAATTTATTTTAAATTTCATAAAATTATTCATAATTTTTTCATAAAATTAGTGTTAATTAATTTAATTAATAGAGATGATATTTATTTTATGCATGATTTTTGAATTATTTATTTTGTGCATATTTTATAGTAAATTGAGAAGAAAATATACAATGGCTCTTATTTGTCGGCCTTTGCATCTAACTTTGTAGTGTTGGAGTTGTTCTGTGATTGTCTACACCTAATTTGTTGGGATATTAGCAACTCAATGGGGGAATTAAATGGAGTATTAAATGGTAAAATTATCACTTTCAGAAAAGCAGAGGAATTGTTTTTTTTATACTTCCATCGTATTGAGGTGCAAAAATGCACAAAAAAAAATGGAATCGATTTTTCATTAAAATTGCTCATGCAATTTCAACGTGAAAAAAAAAACATCTCAACATATTACAACCAAAAAGAGATAATAATTTATTTGATTCCTACTGATTAGAATAATAAGTATCAATTAAGCGTTTGATCGTCCATTTTGATATCTCCCAAGCCATCGGAGTTGCTTTATTTAATCATCACATTTATTATTTTTTAATAAACCGGTTCAATATGCTGTATGAAAATTCAAAAATTTCGATTTTTTAATAAAGAACAATAAATTTCTTAAAATTTGTATATACTTTTTGTTGTATATAATTTGTATATTATGTGACTAAAATCCGACTCCGTTAACTTATGAAAACATATGAAATAATGTCCTTTACATGTTTATAAATAACTTAACACTATATTTATTTAATTCCTTATATATTTATTAGATGAGATATTCTTTTTTTTTAAATATATATTAACTAACATCGAGTAGATGCCTTAATTTAAATAATAAGACCTTATATATTTTTGAAACTATATCCATATTTCAATTCTTCTATGTTTTTCTCTTTTTTGAAGAGGTAATATTAGTATTGGTATTAATATTAGAATTAACATTAACATAAGTATTAGTATTAGTATTAATATTAGTATTAGTATTAGTATTAGTATTAGTATTAGTATTAGTATTAGTATTAGTATTAGTATTAGTATTGATATTGGTTTTTTGTATTGGTATTGGTATTGGTATTGGTATTGACGTTGGTATTGGTGTTGGTTTTCGTATTAGTATTAGTATTAGTATTAGTATTAGTATTAGTATTAGTATTAGTATTAGTATTAGTATTAGTATTATTATTAGTATTAGTATTAGTATTAGTATTAGTATTAATATTGGTATTAATATTAATATTACTATTACTGTTAGTATTAATTAGTATTAGTATTAGTATTAGTATTAGTATTAGGATTAGTATTAGTATTAGTATTAATATTAGTATTAGTATTAGTATTAGTATTACTATTACTATTGGTATTGATATTAGTATTGGTATTAATATTGGTATTGGTATTCGTATTGATATTGATATTCGTATTGATATTCGTGTTAGTGTTAGTGTTATAGTTTTAGTATTAATGTTAGTATATTTAGTATTAATGTTAGTATTAATATTAGCATATTAGTATTGTTACTAGCATTAGTATGTAATCTAATAGCAATATCACTTCATATGTTACAACTCTAAATTTTTTTTAAGGGTAAATTATGAAACCCCCGAACTTAGTCTAAATTATGAAAAAACCCTCACCTACCCGTAAATATCACAATCCCCCAACGTTTGTTTTTATCTTAAACCGACCCTCTTATGGTGTTATTTTTCATGGAATTTTTTTGAATACTTGGAATATTTTCCAAAAAATGCTGATTTAATTCCTACAAAAGTGACATTTTTATACTACTTTTTGAAGGCAAATTTTACTCTCGAGATGCCTTTACATGGAATCTTTGTTTTTCTTAAATAACACCTTCACAGTTTTATAGTATTACAATGACCTCTCTAAGAGTAATTTTTATCTTAAAAAAGTAACATAAAGAATTGCCACTTTAGTAGGAGTAAGATCAAAATTGTTCGGAAAATATTCCATGGAATAAAGAAAATTCAGAGAAAAATAATACCATAGGGGGGTCGGTGTAAGACGAAAACACATGTTAGGGGGATTTTGGTAACTACGGATATGTAGAGGTTTTTTTTTTTTTTTTTTTTGTAGTTTAGCCTAAGTTCAGGGGATTTTTCGTAGTTTACCTTTCTTTTTAATTTCATTTTACGTGGATTCAATTTTACCACTAGCCCATGGAAGCGAAAATGTACGCAATTAATTGTAATTATTGTGTACGTGTTTGTTTATATAAATTAATTTATATAAATAAAATAAAAAATTTGTTTTCCGCTGCGTACATGTGCCCGGTCCCCAACAAAATTAATAGCACTAATAACAATATATATATATATATATATATATATATATATATATATATATATATATATATATATATATATATATATATATATATATATATATATATATATATATATATATATATATATATATATATATATATATATATATATATATAATTTTTCTATTTTAAAGTTGATCACCGTGCATCGCACGGGTGAATTACTAGTAATACTATAAAAGACTAAGGAATCCGAAGTCGAATCAAACATCTCCCCAAACACCCTC
The DNA here is from genome assembly GCF_056151865.1 of Erythranthe guttata. Taxonomy (NCBI): domain Eukaryota; kingdom Viridiplantae; phylum Streptophyta; class Magnoliopsida; order Lamiales; family Phrymaceae; genus Erythranthe; species Erythranthe guttata. The sequence continues at coordinate 2,547,284 of NC_142546.1, read as the reverse complement.
TTATATATAAACCCTATCCGCCACCTTTACTCTCATTCATTCTCATACTAAAAAATAATTTACTTTTAATTTTCTCTTCTTTTCTTGATGGAGCAAATCAACTCCGGCAACATCAACAATGTTCTTCTTTACGATCAAATAATCTCCAACACCATACGCGATCACCCGGTCCCATCTTGGCCGGAATTCATAATCAGTATCCACTTCTATCTGCAACCGATCTCGCAATTGTACGTTGTAAACGTAGATTCGGGAGAGGCGGAGTTAACCGGAAGTTACCCTTTCCCTACCATGGAAGATCAAGTCTTCCTGAACCTGCGCGATTTCTTACACCACCGGAGGGCGCGCGACATCATCAGAGAGAAACTCACCCAATCGTTCATGTTTGTGATCGGGGATGAACTCCTGCAGGAGTGGATCGAGTCGGTGCTCCGGAAGACGAGGGCGATTATCAGGTCCATGCCGGCCGAGCACAACATCGTGTTGGTTATGTCCCCGGCTAGGTTTAACTGCCGGTCCGTGCACGATCCCAGGTTGAGGGCGGTGGAACAATATTACGAGGATATTAATTATATGGTTCCTGCGGCAGAGGAGTGGATTGATCGGGTCTTGATGAAGAAGGCGGTGACGGGATATTCTTGCGACGACGATTTCGGGACTTGTACGGTTTGCTTGGAGGGATTTTCCAACGAAGCTTATTCGATGCCGTGCGAGCATTATTTTCACGGAGATTGCATCCGGGAGTGGCTGAGGACTAGCCACTACTGCCCCGTTTGCCGTTACAAGGTTCCGACGACGACGACGATAGAGATTTTGCATTGATTTAATTTTTTTGGGCTGGAGATTTGTTAGGGATTAGGAAAAAAAGTGTACGTAGTTCTTTTCAGATTGATCAATAAATTATGTTTTTATTATATTTTTAGATTTAACCCTATACAGATGATTGAATTTAATTTATGATATTTGTTATAAAAAAGACTCTTAATATTTCTAAATAAATTTACCATAAAAAAAGGATATAGAGAAGGTTGAAGTTGATCTGGGAAGGACTCATAAATACTTCCAATCTTAATATTTCCAAAGAAAATTACCAATAATAAAGGTTAAATTGGACGAAAGGACTTTTAATCTAAGTTATATTGTAAAAGGCCTGAATCACACGATTAATTGGTGTAGTGGTGATTAATTGAAAATATCAATTTTTCGTATGTAATTAATATAAACAAAATAAAACATAAACTCATTTTTTATTATAGGCCCAATTGCTTTTATTGTTTAAAAAAAAAAAAAAACCTAGATTTGAGAACTGTTTTTTTGCCACTAATGTTTGACATGCGTCCAAGGTACATCAATTCGAATTAATTCGAGGTACCGACGAGCAGCTAATTATCAGAAAATCGGAGTTAATTAATTCGAATTTTAATTTATTTTTATTTATAATAGAAGAATCTCCATATTTACATCTTTTTAATTTGTTTTCTTGAATTGACATAGTATTTTGTATAGAGAAGATTCATATATTTTTTTTGTGTATGATAATTAACATAAAAAAAAATATAATATAATATATTTTTCACATAACAAATATTTACATGCGTGAAGTATACAATAATAATTTACATAAAAAAGGCTTTTTTTTTTCAAGATTTCATGGAAATTATTAGGTTTTAAATATAATGTAATTACACATGAATATAAAAGAGCATATAACACTAACTAGGTTGATGTGATAAGCTATGTAGCGCGGACACGAAAAAGATGAACGAGAAAACTGACACGGAGAAACGATGTATCCAAAAAATGGAGATACTGAAGTGGGAGAAACGTGTAAATATTATAACTATAGAGGTAGACACGGCCATGGGCCGGTTCGGGCTGGTTCGTGGTTCACTTTTTCCGGAACCGGAACCGGCCCGTACTACGCACGGTTCGACGGGCCGGGTCCGGTTCAATCCGGTTCCGGGCCTATCCGGGCCGGTCGGTTCCGGGTTGGCCCGGAAATTTATATTTAGATATATATTTTATAAAAAAAAATACTTAATGGATAATAAATTAAAATAATTACTTTTAAATAGGAAAAAAAAAAAAAAGGAAATAAATAAAAGGACTTTTAACTTAATTTTATAGGAAAAGATGTGGAGTGAGGGTATTTATAAGAAAAAATTGGGGAATTCAAAAAATAGCAAATAACTGCCGGTTTACCGGGTCGGTTCACCGGCCGTTATTTGCTTTTTTCTTGAACTTTTTTGAAATTTATAAAACAAAAAAAAAAACTAGGTGAACGGCCGGGCCGGCCCGGCGGTTCACGGTTCACCAATTCATAGAACCGGGCCCGTTCCGGGGACGACGGGCCGGTTCACCGGTCAACGGTTCGTCAACGGGCCAGTTCCGGGCCATGGCCGTGTCTATATGGAGGTATAGTTGTAAATATGCTATATAAATTGTTATTATTATAACTATAGAGGTATATTTGTAAATATGCTATATAAATTTTTATTTATTTGCAAGCATATTCAAAATTTTAAATTTTATAATCAACTTGCAACTAATCGTTGAATCATGTATATAATTATGAATCAACATAAAAATTTGAAAATTTGTTATTCAAACATATATTTAACTTCTTATAAAATTGCAAAATGGCTCATAAGATATTCGGCAGGTCAGAAAATATCCGATACGAAACATGGAAACATTAAGAAGGTGAAATTTACGTGCGACATAGTATATACGTTAAACAAAAACTATAATTCCTTTTGAAGAAAGACAAAAAGGAAAAAAAAAAAAAAAAAAAAAAAAAAGAGAAAAGAAAAGAAAAAAAAGAAAAGAAATAGGGAGTAATAAAGTTATATACATAATAAATAAATAATAAATGATAAAATTAAATTTAAAAAACGAATTGTAGTCGAATTGGAGTTGGACCCAAGTCAATCCATCAAGAATGAAGAATTGAAAAGACTAAAATTGAATTGATTGGTCTATTTTTTATATATATTATTAATAAAATATATATTTGTTATCAAACCGAATTTGATAAATTACAAATTAATAATACTATAAAAGACTAAAGGAATCAAAAGTCGAACCAAACAACATCTCCCAAAACACCCTCTTATATATAGACCCTATCCGCCACCTTTACCCTCATTCATTCTCATACTAAAAAAAATATTTACTTTTAATTTTCTCTTCTCTTCTTGATGGAGCAAATCAACTCCGGCTACATCAACAATGTTCTTCTTTACGATCAAATAATCTCCAACACCATACGCGATCACCCGGTCCCATCTCGGCCGGAGTTCATAATCGGTATCCACTTCTATCTGCAACCGATCTCGCAATCTTACGTTGTAAACGTAGATTCGGGGGAGGCGGAGTTAACTGGAAGTTACCCTTACCCTACCGTGGAAGATCAAGTCTTCCTGGAGCTGTGCGATTTCTTAAACCGCCAGAGGGCGCGCGACATCATCAGAGAGAAGCTTAGCCAATCGTTCATGATCGGGGATGAATTCTTGCACGACTGGATCGAGTCGGTGCTCGAGAAAACGAGGGCGATTATCGGATCCATGCCGGCCGAGCACAACCTCGTGTTGGTTGTGTCCCCGGCGAGGTTTAGCTGCCAGTCCGTGTATGATCCCAGGTTGCCGGCGTTGGCGGAGGAGGAGGCGGCGGTGGAAGAATATTACGAGGATATTAATTATATGGTTCCCGCGGCGGAGGATTGGATTGATCGGGTCTTGGTGAAGAGGACGGTAGCGGAATATTCTTCTTTCAACGACGACCAAGACGGCGGTTTCGGGACTTGTACGGTTTGCTTGGAGGGATTTTCCAACGAAGCTTATTCGATGCCGTGCGGGCATTATTTTCACGGAGATTGCATCCGGGAGTGGCTGAGGACTAGCCACTCCTGCCCCGTTTGCCGTTACGAGGTTCCAACGATAACGACGACGACGATAGAGATTTTGTATTGATTTAATTGTTTTGGGTTGGAGATTTGTTGTTTGTTAAGAATTCTAACTCTTTCATTATTTTGGGGTTAGGAAAAAACTGTAAAGTGTACTTTATTTATTCAGATTGATCAATAAATTATGTTTTTATTCCAATTTTAGATTTAATCCTGTACAGATGATTGAATTTAATTTATGATATTTGTTATAAAAAAAGACTCGATATTTCTAAATAAATTTACCCAAGAAAAAGGTTGAAGTACTTGAGCTGGGAAGGACTCATAAATACTTCCAATCTTAATATTTCCAAAGAAAATTACCAATAATAAAGGTTGAATTGGATGAAAGGACTTCTAATCTAAGTTATATTGTAAAAGGCCTGAATCGGTTGGATGCGATTAGGCACAACTTCATGATTAATCGGCGAGACGGTGATTGATTGAAAATATCAATTTTTCATATATAATTAATATAAACAAAATACAGCATAAACTCATTTTTTATTACAATCCCAATTGCTTTTATTGAATTAAAAAAAAATTGAAAACAATTTTTTTTACTATTAATGTTTGACATGCGTCCAAGTTTTGACCGCCTTAAATCGCCTACAGATCCAAATTCAATCTTTCAAAAATTTACACCAAAATCATAAAGGTATTGGATCGCCTTCAATTCTAAGCCGATTAATCGGCCGCCTCGGCCGATTTTTAGAACAGTAAATATAACAGTTATAAATTTGAGGATGTATGTATCTATTAGTCATTGAAAATATTTTCTTTCTTAAAAAAAGAAAGATTAAGGGGCTTGTAGTCATTTCTCAATTTTACAGGGGGACTATTTGTCACCATAACTATTTTATTGGGGTTAAAATTGCCATTTCCTCCAAAAATTCATCCGGAACAAGAAAAAGTCGGAAAAACTCAGTCTTTGCAGCACGAGTGCGATGAACGCGAGGAATCTCCGACTATGGCAGAAAAGTTCCCTAATTCTCGAACAAGTATTAATCGGGAGCAGATTTTACAGCACGAAATCGAATCCAACGGTTGATTTAAGGAAACTTCGACCCGTGATTTTGAAGCGGATTGAGGAACGGGCCAAGGAATATCCCGTCAGAGGCATGTTACCCTTAGCCCACGAAGTCCTCCAGGCCCGAACTGCTCTATACGACGGCGTATCGACCCTCATCCAGAACATTCCCATCTGGGCTTGCAAGTAATTTCACGAATCTTCTCTTTTCATTTGATTTGTTTGTCGGAATTGGTTGAATTGATTTGATTGAAATCATTTTAATTTCAAGTATAGGATCTTTGACTCTTTGTAGTGGAGTAGATTTATCGTAGTTGTTTCGGGTTTTTCTTATCGGCGTTAATTTAATCTCGTTAGTACGGTTACATTAGATAGAGAAACGAGATCCAAAATGTGATGCATTTTTCGTTTCAAATGCAATGCTTCATTGTATCGAATAATTGAACTAGGAATTCGATAATTTTGTCGCGAAACTGTAGTTACATTTGCAGCCAATAGTACGATTTCTGTAATTTGGGATAAGTGGGATTGCTGTGATAATTCAGTGAATCCTAGTCTCGTCATGCTCGATTCTCCTTCGAACTATTCTACTTACATCAGTGGCCAAAAGTACGATATCCGCTACATGAAAAGGCTCGTTTGATTATTCGTTGATATGGTTTTGGATATGTGACATGTCAGCATGGTCGTTTCAGCGTAATATATTGGATTATATTTATTCCTAATCGAAGTTAGTAATCTGAATACGTGCGGATGTATACAGTTCCATGATTAATATTCAGATAACTACTTTCGGTTAGGAATAAATACAATCCAATATATTACGCTGAAAAGACTACCGTTAAGACGTTTATTTAACTTTCATAATGAGTTATATATGTGCTGTTTAAAAATTGAACTTTGGACTCGTATTGTATTAATGTTGGCGAACGAAAACTTATTGACTTTGTAGGTATATAAAATTATCATCCATCTTCAAGATTTTCCGTAAGTCGCTCTCTTTTTTTATTAATATATAATATTGTTATTTTGCTTGTTCTAGGTACTGCTCGGAAGTTTATATAGGCGAAGGCGGTCACTTAATTCGAACATGCCATGGTTTCCACCGCCACGCAAAGAACAAGGTCCACAGTTGGGTTAAAGCAAACACGAACAACGTAGTAATCCCCGTCGAAACTTTTCATTTGCAGAAAATGTTCCAGGATGTAATAAAGCACCACGAGAGATTCGATTACGATCGAGTCCCAGCAATAGTGGAGCTCTGTTTACAGGCCGGAGCAGATTCTAATAACCAAACCGTAAGTACTCCAAACGGGCTCGAAAAAAATAATAATAATATTTTGAATTCACTGTCGGAAGATGAGTTGAGATTTGTAGCCACGCAAACTCTGAGGGCATGGGAAGCACTTCGAAGTGGGGTCCACAGGTTGCTGTTTGTATATCCGGCGAGGGTTTGTAAGCACTGTTCGGAAGTGCATGTCGGGCCTTCGGGCCATAAAGCCCGAATGTGTGGGGTGTTCAAGTATCAGAGTTTTCGTGGGGCCCATTTTTGGGAGAAGGCGAAGGTGGATGATTTGGTTCCTCCGAATATGGTTTGGTCGAGGCGGAGACAAGATCCGCAGATACTTGTGGATAAAGGAAGGGAATATTACGGTCATGCCCCTGCGGTGGTGGATTTGTGCAGTAAGGCTGGTGCTTTGGTCCCTTCGAAATACTTTTGTATGATGAAACTGGATGGATTGACTGCTCCGAATTGAATGAGGTGGCGGTTTTTTTTATCGTGCTGCTTTCGACTAGTATAGATATACGAGAAGGGAATATTTTTCATGGTTCCATTGATTTTAGAGATTGATTAACAAATACATGTGACATTTTCTTATAATTTTGTCTAGATTATATATATCCCAGGACCCAGTCCAAATAAAACGGTCTCGTAGATGCTACATCTGGTGGTAAAATACATACGGTAGTTCTCAGTATTTCAACAAAAAATCCGAATCAAAAGTATTTGATGTACATTATGTTTAATACTGAAACACGAACACACAAAGACACTCTTAATAAGGTCTAGTTATGAGTATTCAAACACACAATATACACTTGTGACGAGATAATTTAAGTTTCCTCAGTCAAATGCCGTAAATGAAATTTGTCGAACGTTATTATATTTATAGAGAACTACTTACAGTGAGGAACGATCTTCCGGCGTTGATTATCGCCCATCGCCCACTCCCAGAGGACTATTTTAGTGCCATGGCGGACCCCACCGTGATCTCGGTCACCATTGAAAGCATCCACATTTAGACGGATTTTGTTAGCCATCCTTGTTGCACGATAACCATCACCCAAGTCCCTACCGAATGTCCATAAAATCGATTCATCAAGAATATCAGCATTGTAAGGAATCAACTGGACCTGTCACACGGCGAGTCGGTAATGGACCTTTTGTTGTCACTAATTGTTTTTTTTTTTTATTATTTTGTCACTATATTAAGTTAGTAATATTATTAAAATTTTCTAGGTTCAAGGGCAGCGCTCCCAAAAAAATAATCTTTTTTTTTTTTGCATAAATTAGGACATAATAAGAAAATAGCGGGAAAAATTTTAGGACTTTTTTGCATTAATTGGATTTTAGGTGAACTAAATAAAAATATATGAATAATATGATGGAAAATTTGTCGGGGGCTTGAGTCTACCCTTGCCATACGGTGGAATCACCCCTAATTATAGTCATTGTTGTTAAATCGCAAATTGAATCGTATACCGTTTTGCTAAATTTAGAAATCGTAAATCATACTAAAGAGGTTTGAATTATTGTTGAAAATTATTAAAAATTTAAATATATGTGCATATCTAGTGTTATAATTAGTAACAAGACTTCAGAAAAAATATATAGCAATGGCTAATTGGTGAAAATATAATTTCGGAGAAATAAAAAAATGGATCAGGCGGGAAACCTGAAGCAGGTCAGAAGGATCGGAGCGGGCGAGGATGACCTTCCCGTCGCGAATGGTCAGAGAGTAATTCGTTTCCCCCTTGCAGAACATCTTCACGGCGGGTTTCTCTGCCGCTTGATCCTCCTTGTGCTGATCGACGATCGATGGAAATTGGACCCTATGTGGGTGGTGGTGCGTGTTTTCCTCAACGGGGGGCTCGTTTCCACTGTGAAAGGGAGGCGGGCGCGACCGTCCCGGCGGCGGACGGTGGTATTATTCTAACTGATAAACCTCATCAGGATGGTGGTTACCCATGCTATTTGTCTTTTCAACTATATTCTGTATTTCACCTTTTTTAAGCTTGAGTTTGAACTATATATAACCAACCTCCTTAGGAGAGTACTCACCTAGCCTTACCAATATATATATATATATATATATATATATATATATATATATATATATATATATATATATATATATATATATATATATATATATATATATATATATTTCAAGTTTCAACGCTAAATAGAGTTCCAATGGAAATTTTATGCTACATCTAGACGTGGTTACAACATCAGGTGATTGATAACCGTAGATTTACACATAATTACACACACTCATATGTATTTAACCTCATTTACGATTAACAAATACAGAGTGTAAATAGCATAGTGTAGCATATAATTTCCCATGTATACGCCATATAAACTGCGTATTTGTCCCAATGTAGCATTAAATATAAACTTTAGATATATTCACAAACATACACTGAGACATGCAACGCATGAGAAATGATCTTGAGATACAAACCATACTTCAATTATTTCAATTCAACATCAGAATCAAAAGTAGTACATTATATGTTTTTACATTGAACAACATAAACGAACTGAAACGAGAAAAAAAAAGGGGCAACAGCGTAATGAAAACCAATCAGCAAACACAAACACTGCAAATCAATGAGGCAGGCAAATCACGTACATAGATAGATCCTCCTGCACAACCAAGAAAAACAACTACTAGTCAGAACAAAGCCAAAAAAACAAAACCAGAAATACACAAAACAGTCACCAAATAATTTTCCTCATCAAATACACGTGTAACGAATTTATTCAAACATAATTTTATATGTATAGCGACTACTTACAGTGAGGAACAATCTTCCAGCGTTGATTATCGCCCTTCTTCCACTCCCAGAGGACTATCGTAGTGCCATCGTGGACCCCACCGTGATTCTGGTCACCGTTGAAAGCATCCACGTTTAGGCGAATGTTGTTAACCATCCTTATTGCACGATAGCTATCGCCCAAGTCTCTGCTTTCGGTCCACAAAATCGATTCATCAAGAACATCAGCATTGTATGGGGTCAATTGGACCTGTCACAAGATGAACAACAATATCAAATCAAGTTACAATTTACGAGAGCTTTCTTTTCCCTTTGGTCATGATCCAAAAGAAGCAATACAACCATACAGACTTCCGAGAGATGTACTACTAGGTTTCTTGATTACCTAAACTAGAACACAATTTTTGTTTTTAGTTTAGCAACCATCACTTCGCATTAGCTAATGAATACTGCAAGAATCGAACTCGGGAGTTACGTAATCCTTATTAACACTGGGTGGATTTGGACCGTATATTTGATTAAATAAGTAGGCAATAAGCACGCATACACATGTGTGCGTGTGATTATGAGTAGATCTACGTTCAAATTCACCCTGTGTATCATCTAATTTTCCCTGTTTGAATAGCTTCTAATCACACTAGGGTTGACTTTTTTTTCTTTTCTTTTTTTTGGCAATAAACTGAATAATTATGTTTGATCATGAAAACCAATCTGCCACAAAAAATGTAATCAATTTAATAAAATATGATGAATTGAAAATTGAAGGGATGTGATATAATAAGAACATACAGGCTGAGTAGCTCCGGTGGAGTGTTTCATGGCTTGCCCGGTGGCTTTATTGATCAATGCGAAACTCGGGAAACCCTCTTCGTCCTTCACTTTGGTGCTCCACTTCTCATCTTTAATCCAGTGCTGATGATTATGAATCCAGATTTTTGCACAATTGAGAATTCAATTTATATATTTAATGGAAGAATTTCAGAGAAAATGTAATGGATCGGGGCGGAATCAAACCTGGAGCGGGTCGGATGGATCGGAGCGGGCGAGGATGACTTTGCCATCGCGAATTGTGAGAGAGTAATTGGTTTCCCCCTTGCAGTACATCCTAACGGCGGGTTTATTCGCCGATTGATCCTCCTTGTGCTGCTTGTGGTGATCGATGATCGACGGAAAGTGGGGCATGTGAGGGCGGTGGTGCTTGTTTTCCTCCGCGGCGGGTGGTGGTGGCGGCGGATCAGAGTAGGAGGATGGCGGCGAAGGGTATGAGTCCGCCGGACCCGGTCCGCTGTGGGAGGTGTGGTACACTTGCGGCGGGGGATCGTTTCCGCCGTAAAAGGGTGGGGGAGGGTATGAGTCGGGGTAGTACACTTGCGGCGGCGGCGGGGGGCCGTACTCGTTTCCACCGTAGAAGGGCTGGGGATGGGGACGTCCCGGCGGGGGATACTGGTGGTCTTCTTCTTCTTCGTCTCTCCGGTCTCGGCCGTGGTGGGGGCGGTGGTTTCCGTGTGGGTAATCCATGTTTTTAATGTCTTCTCTGTTATCTGTTATAACCTCACAGCTCTAGTGGCGATCATAAATAGGAAGCCCAAATTCCGAAGAGAAAAGATATTTACGGGAATGATTTAGAGAGAGAGAGAGAGAGAGAGAGGAGAGAGGAGAGAGAAAGAATAGGGTGAGGTGTGGATGAGAGAATGGCCGACAAAGGACAGATGCTGCTGTGATTGATAGGTGGGGTGGGAAGGAACGAACCTTTGATAAATTCTTGTCAACCCACCGTTGCATTACACCCACGTTAACCCCCCCTAATTAATGTTGTATGTTTATTGCAACGTGATTTAAACATGACCCACCCATCGGGTCGGGCCAAATTCGGCCCGTTCACCACACTCAGTTTTAACTATTGATCGAACATTAATGTGTAAACATTCTATTATTACACCCTCACTGACCGTAACCGTCGATGCACCGCGGCCTGGACATCAAACACCCTTACCATCGGAATTGAAATAGTTCTCCTATCATAAATCAGCAACTTCCTCATCTACGGCCCTCACTAACGTATTGCATGGCAGAGGTAATCGATATAATACGATTTCGGAATCGACTGTTCACTATTTATGTGCCAAAGTTTTGTACAAATTTAGTTGTAGGAATTAGAAAACATCTAATCCAAAACAACATCTTCGGATACCACTATTAGATACTACTCCATATGTTTCATATTATTTGTCTTTGTAAAGAGTTTTTTTTGTCCCGAATTATTTGTCATTTAAGATTTTCAATTAAGGATTAATTGTATTATTTTCAATTTTATTTTTTATTACTCATAATTAGTAATTAGTTGTAAAACAATTTCGTTGACCATGCGCTCGCAGTGAAAAAGAGGTCGTTTAACCCAGTTTTCGCCACTATTAGACGCGACCAACGCGTTTATCGATACAATCAGCTCGTTTGATCAATCCGACCGGCCCCACATTGCCCAACTCACATTTGGTCGCGCGAATCTTGCGCTGAGATATACATTTAATGCTCATCAACGTTACTGCAAGTAAAAAAAAAAAGTTTACTACAAATTAAGAGGTGAAAAATGTGGGGTGGGTGCAACACGAGGACTTCTCAAGTGGTCATCCATCCTAGTATTACCCCAAGCACATATAACTTCGAATTTCTGATGGGATCCAGTGCATTGACACTGATGTCAGGGATATTTCAGTGTTTATCTATGTTTTTTAATATAATCTATGTACATTTATTATTTTTTTTAATAGATGTGCAATAACCCAAAACGTCATTTCAATTAGGATGAAAAAGTGTGAACTAAATAAATAGTACTAGATTTAGTTGATCTTTAGGGAATTAATCCAAATTATATATTTATTATTTTGAGTGAATGAAAACTATAATGTAATATAGTTAAATTATCTTATTCTTTCTTATCGGGAAAGAAAAGTAAAAATAAACAAATAAAAATAAAATTTGGTAAGATACATAAATATTGTGGACCACCACGATATGAATGTTTCAATGTATCACCATCTCAGTTTGTCAATTCCACCACCGACCATTCATTAGAGCAACTCCAATGGAGGCACTAAATGAGGTATCAAACTAAAAAACTACCACTTTGATGCTCTAAAATTAAAAAATCCTTCTCCAACGGAGGCATTAAATGGAGAATTATTTTGATACTCAACTACCCCGAGGTGCAAAAATACTCCCTGGAAAATGAGGTATCAAAAATATAACCACTCCATTAACCTATCACAATTTGACACGTGGCATTTAAAAAAATAATTATTCATATATTTAAAATTTGATAATCTATTTGATACTCGTGGTTGGAGTGAATTTTTTTTCAAGAAGTATCAAAGTATTATATCAAGTATCAAATGAATATTTAATGCTCCATTTTGATATCTCCCATTGGAGTTGCTCTTACATCGCTAACAGAACCATTTGGGGTATTTTTCTTTATTTTATTTTTTAATTTCCCACTATTAATATTTGTTATATATTAAAGGGTAAATTACAAACACCCCTGAGGTATGGTCAAATTACAAACACCCCCCTCTTGTTTGGATAATTACATCTACCCCCCTCAACTATGATTTTTTCTTAGACCTCCACCTTTATGGTGCCAAATTCAACATAGTCATCTAGATTCCGTGAAATGTGATCTAGTTTGTACTCTTTTTGTGTAAAAAATACAGTTTTCGATGCACCACAAACTGATATATACAAGTTAAAAATCACATATTATGATCATCTTGCTTCATAATGTAGAGTTTGAATGGGATAAAACGGGTACAAAAGTGATAATATTGCATATAATCTCGAAGATTCCACTAAATTTGATGAGTTGAGGGGGGTGGTTGTAATTATTCAAACAAGAGGGGTGTTTTTGTAATTTGACCATACCTCAGGGGGTGTTTGTAATTTACCCTATATTAAAAAAATAAAAATATATATGTTTGTTTAATTAACAAACTCTCTCAGTTATTGGCTTACCGCACTCCAACATCAAATCTATGATGTTTCTTCTTTTAATCGAACTTGTAAAAAATAGGGCTAAATACCCTTTATCTCCTTGAAGTATATAACCCAAGTGACACTTATTCCTATCATTTGTAATATTTACACCCTTATCATCAAATGTTTTATATTTTAAAATTAAAACATAATAAACATAACAATCTAATAATTATTGAATTATAAAAATTGAAAAATAACTACAATTAAATTATTGAAAAAAAAATATATATATATATTGTATAATAATGAACAAAGATATATTTTAAGAAATTAATGAACTAAAATAAATTTAAAAACTTAACATTACTATTATTTATGTATTGATTTCTTAAAATTTAGCGATATGAATATATTTAATTAGTTGGGTCAATAACAATTAGATGTTATTTATTAAATATGTACCCAACAGTACCAGATAGTATTTTTAAATTTTAAAATATTGCATTTTCAACAAATATTTTAGTTGTATAATTTAATTATTCTTTTAGTTATTATTTAAATGAAAAAAAGACAAATTTAAGGTATTAGGATTTCAAATACAAATTGAATTGTGCTTGAAGGGTATATTAGAAATGATACTTTAGGCGTAAGTGTTACAGAGGGTGTAAACTATATTTAATCCTAAAAAATAAAATTAAGTGTTTCTTTCAGCACTAAATTGTTGTTTTGAAAAGCTAAAACAAATTAGGGTAAATTACAACCACCTCCTTCGGATAGAGTTCATTTACCCAAAAAAAACATCATTTTGTAGAAATTACAAGCAGAACCCTGCAGTTTGTAAATTTCTTACATCCACCTCCTATAAGAGGACGTTAATGTAAGAAATTTACAAATTTCAAGGGGTATATGTAATTATGAAAAAATGAGGGGGTTTTTCGTAAACAAACCTTCTCTCAGGGGGCGGTTGTAATTTACCCAACAAATTATGAGAGATTTGCATGAGTTTGAATGGTAATGCTCAAGGAATTTCCAAACCACCTACACACACAATCACAATGCATAAACAAATTACTAATCCCAAATGCATGCACAAACACTTTAAAAAGATTTGGACTCTGGAAATGGAAATTTGGAAACACAAGTGTTTCTTTAATTTAATTTTATTTATTTTTTTATTTCTGAAAATGAAGTTGGTAGCGGAGATAATGACCGGAAGTCTGTTCTACGTAGAAGTGAAAGAAGACGATACCGTAGGAGACCTAAAGAGAGAAATCGGAGACCAAGAAAACCTTCCGACCGATAGGCTCATTCTCATTCTAGATGACTCTTATAATAATCGTACGTTAATGGACAGTAACGAAACTCTTCTCAAAGATTACGGTGTTAGAGATAGCTCCCTCATCTATATTTTCTTTGAACCTGTTGATGATATTGACAGCCCCCCTTCGTCTCCAAAAGATTATGCCTCGAACGAACCCTCGTCTCCAGATGCTGCTGCTACATGAGAAAATATATATATATCATCGTAGATTACCCAATTTTTTTTTGGGGTACCGTTTCTTGGCGTATGTCCAGCCCGCAAAAAATTACGATAAATTGTGCACTTTTCTGAGTCCGTTTCGTTTTCTAGAATGTGCTATTTGCTCTTGACAAATACAATGGTCATCTCAAGTACTTCTATACAAACGATAGTATCAGAAAAACAGAGTAGTTTGAGAAAAAAAAAATATTAGATTTAAAAGGTTCAAATATAAAATAAAAATAATGAAAAAAAAAATAAGGCCCCCTTCGTTTCACAATGTACGAAGCTCCGGAAATGTAAATTCAAAGTAGATTTCGTCAAGCAGTCAACTAAACCATCCCAGAAAACAACATAATTATAAGGAAGGTAAAAACAAGACTTGAGTTATAACAGAATTGATATGTTCAGACAAAAACTACACTAAACTGACAATTAACAAACAAAAACAAAAGAGAAGAAAATGTCAAAAAAACTAGTGTACCGTAGAAAATGTTGTTCCAAGATTGTACCCAAAAACGAGCACGAAGAACACAACTTGCCGCAATAAAAACTTGCACACAAAAGACCATTTTACCCTCACTCCGACCCATCAGGAAAAGATTCCAGAGCATCTTCCTTGCCATCCACGTAAAACTCAACAACAGCTTTCATCCTCGGAAGTTTATCAGGGTGGTAATTCACATGAACAATAACCGGCTTAAGTTTCCTCAAATTCGCATCTTTTCTCACAGTTTTAAAAAGCACCTTACTATTCATAAACATGTAGAAATCCATAGTCCTCTTTGAAGCATAAAGCCCCACATACCCTGGATGAGAAGGAAAAAACAACTCCTCGTTAAAAACAGCTTGATCCCATGCATTCGCCTCTGTACCAACCCTGTAAGCAATCCGATCCAAAAGCTCAATCGAAGGTACAGTTGGTCTTATATAAAAAAACCCAGAATTATAAACCCATATTCTCATTGTGTGTGCATAGCGGGCCCACCCCATTGCAGGCTCGTCAAAAACATCATTGTACCCATACGCAGTCATGTTGTTATGACCGTCGGACATAGATTCCACATCGGAGTCTCTGTATAAGTGTTCGAACGGATTCCGCAAGAATACTATATCTACGTCGGAGAGAAGAATGCTGTAGCCTAATTGAAGAAACTCTCTCAAGATTTTGAATTTCAGAGCTGAAACCGCATGATTGCCGCCCGTTTTTCCGATAGAGTCGATACCTTCGTCTGGGTCCCTTTGGTAGACAGGGACGTTATTTGACTTGCAAAAATCGACAATTGCATCGTCTAATGCAACCACTAAATAGTTAGAAATGCCCACTTTCTTGATGTTTGTGAACCAAACTTCTAGCATGGATTTTACGTTCGAATTGGCAATGCAAACTATGAGCTCTTTTCTGAAAGAAACCTCGGATAAGATCTTTGCGAGCCTTGGATTTACAGTTTCGTCGGGGAGAACAGTTGGGTTTGTTCTTAAACCCTTGACGGTACCGAAAGGACCGGCTTTGTGGGGTTCACTCAATGTAATAACTTGCTCCCTTGCATGGCCTTTTACTTGCTCGGCTAATCGTAGTTTTTCATTCAACTCCCTAACTTGCCTTTTCAATTCGACGTTTTTATCTGATAATTTCATAATATCTGACTTAATTCGATCGATTTTTTCAGAGGATTCGCATGATGCCGGATCGACCTAAGTACAGATCCACGAAATAATCAAGTTAATTAATTCGAAAAATCCTTACATGCGCCGAAAATCATAGAATTGTTAAGCTTTTTTCAGATGCAGCACAAACATCATTCACCATAGTAAAGTCAACTAGTGTTTGAGCATGTAAATTGGATCCAGAAAAACCCTAAATAGCAGGTAAAGTCAACTTCCCCCAATTCGCACAAAAACCACAAATCTGAATCCAAACAAGTTATAAACACTACACACGGTGCACATTAACAGATTACCACATGAAGAATCAAAAATTAGCATTTAATTGAAGCATGCACAGTGCAGCAAATTAAAATTGAAGAAACGACTAACTGAAAAAAAAATTAAATAAATAAATTGGGCACCTCGAGGTTGGAATTCGTTTGAGCAGACGGATTTGCGAAGAAGAATCCATGGGGGAACAAAAACGCGAAAACGCATCCGGCAATTACTCCGATCACAATAGCGGCGGCGATTCGCGATCCGCGGAACGACGATTGGCCGCTCTTCTCCCGGCTCCGGCCCAACGCCATTTCCAAACTATCTCGAATTATCACCGACGCCGGAAAAATTCAAAACTGAAAAAGCTTTTCACCGCAGCATAGTTTTCCTCTGCAATTTCTTCTGAGCGTTGGAATTGGATCCTTTTATTTTGCGTCTTGATTATATCGAATTTTTGCGTACGAAGTTGTATCTGCACTTGGCTCTGAAATGGGGAGAGGAGTACTGCCATTGTTATGGTCTTTGGACTAGTTTAGTAGCAGAGAAGGGAGGAGGGGCGATCGCCTGTTGTGAGGTGTATTTTAGAAATGGTGGAGTTGCGGGTGGAGACGCTCCTATTGGCTGTAGACGGGTCAAAGTCAACTTACATGCTGGACTATTTTGGGGTTGACTAGTCGTGCTCTCCAGCTTTACCAAATCCCATTGACTACTGCAGAAATTGAATTAGTGTGTATTTATATTATTATGAATTTAGAGGGTGTTTGTGCTAAGCTTATTTTAAATAGCTGATAAGCTCTTACGTCTGATAAGATGTTTTAAGAGCTGATAAGCTGTTACATCTTATTTTTAGGATTAATTTTTACAGTGTTTGTATAATGGGCTTATTTCCTATTTTTACTTATTAAAAGATCTTAAATAAAAAGGTGGGGTAGAGGTACTTATTTTAAAAGATCTTATTTGCTCTCCAACAGCTTATTTTAAAAATAATTAAGATCTTTTTCTAAAAAATTACCAAACACTTTGGAAGAGCTTATAAGCTCTAAAACATCTTATAAGCTACTTTTAACATCTTATAAGCTTAGCCAAACACCCTCATAATTGTGCGATAATGGCCCTTATTATTATTTCGGCTTACAAACTTATTGGTATTCTTCAATGGTACTTGTTTGTAATAAATATGTATCTTTAAATGTGTGACATAATTATAAATCAGATGAGTAGATATAGATAGTTTTTTTTAAGGGGCATGGATATTATAATTTAGGGTAAATTACGATCACTACCCCTGATATAATGTCAAATTACGAGGGGAAAAAAACCCTCTTGTTTGGATAATTACAATTGTCTCTCAACTATGAATTTTTTTACACGTCCAACTTTATAGTGTCAAATTTAACAAAATCTTCTAGATTTCGTGGAATATTCTCTAATTTGTACTCGTTTTGTGAAAAGATTAAGTTTATGATGCACCACAAAATGATGTATACAAGCCAAGAGACACATCTGATGATTATTTTGCTTTCAAATGTGGAGCTCGAATGAAGTAAAATGGGTACATGCTGAAAAATATTATACATGATCTAGAAGATTCTGCTAAATTTGACACCGCAAGAATTAATGTGTAAGAAGATTCAAGGAGTGGTTGTAATTACCCAAACATAAGGGGGATTTTCATAATTTGACATTACCTAAGAGCAACTCCAACCCATTGTTATCAAATGGGGTTATAAAATACTCATTTGCTAACTAGGATTATACTTTGATATCTCTATACAACTAGTGAACTCCAACCACAAGTATCAAAAAACAATTATCAAACAAATTGATGATTATTTTATATATTATTTATTTATTTAATCCATTTTAAAAAAACCATACAAAATGATTTTTCTGGTCAACTATCCTCAAAATCATTATTAATCAAGTTTTTATCTTTTCAAAACCGAAAAAAAAAATATATTATATATAAATAGTGATTCTTTTTTTTTTCCGTGGAACTTTGTTGAAGCTCTAGAATTTAATTTTATTCTAATGAGATTTTTACGTAAAGAAAAGAAAACTCAATTCTATTTAGTTTTGAAAATTAGGGAATCAAATGAAGATTAAGAAATTTAATAACTCATTTAATAATCACGTTGGAGTTGCTCTAAGGGATGACCGTAATTTATCCTTAATTTTATATCAAATTGATATACGGAGTTTAGCAACTTTTGATAGAGGTAAGATGTGAAGAAATCTATGACTACAATTCCAAAACACCATAGAACAAAAACATAAACATGTATAAACTTTTTCTTTTCTCACTATTTTATCTGTACATATAGCTCTATCCAATTTTCAGTTTGTGGAGTTCAAAAAAAAAAGAAAAAAAAGGAAAAGCAAAAGACTAGATTTATATACAAGATTCGCCAAGCTTGGCCATCACCAAGAAATTTTAAGCAATCGAACCTTCGAGAAATGATAGAATCAAACCGCCACCATCACTTCCATGTAGAAATAATTTCTCTAGTTACGAGCATTTGGCTGAAAGGCCTTCCTGCAAGAGATCAATTGCGCAAGAGTTATATTTCCGAGTTTTCAAAATAAATGCACATGGAAGTAATTATGTTTCGTCCACCATTTTCCAATTTTATAATGAAATCATCACGTTCAAAGCACAACGATAAG
Organism: Erythranthe guttata; assembly: GCF_056151865.1. Taxonomy (NCBI): domain Eukaryota; kingdom Viridiplantae; phylum Streptophyta; class Magnoliopsida; order Lamiales; family Phrymaceae; genus Erythranthe; species Erythranthe guttata. The sequence goes on along the minus strand of NC_142546.1, from coordinate 2,528,159 downwards.
GAAAAAATTGAGCTACATTGGTCAGAGATGTGTTTCTTGGTGTGTTTGTGAGTGTGTGAGAGAGAAAGAGAGAGAGTGCGTACATTGTGGTTGTTTGTGATGTAAGAAACGACAACGGTGATGTCATCGAGTTTGCCACCATAATAACGGAAACCGGCTTCTTGTGCAGCTGCAGAGAAAGGGGTCTGCCTGTTTTTGTCCTGTGCTCGTTGTCTTGCCAGTGCTGCTATCTTCTGGGCTGTAACTTGAGGACCTAAACCAGCTCTCATAGCATGAACCACAACAGACGTAACATCGTTGTTATACAAGTTGTCGAAAAGCCCGTCTGTCCCTGCAATTACAACATCTCCTGGAGCAACGGGTATCGTAAACACCTGCAACACACGTTACAATCTTTTAGTTAAGATTCACATTACACATGAATAATTGCAAAATAAGTGAGAAAAAAAAAACGGAATCACTTTTTGCAATAAAAGTTGTTTATCCTATCTAATCACTTCAAACAGATGTTAACGAACCTGTCCAGAGCTAGGCAAATCACCAGCATTCCCACTCTCCAATTGATAAGTAAAATTGAAATCATGCTGCTGAATAGGTGATCTGAAAACCGTGCATCCGTTTCTAATCACCATAAACCCACTATCCCCTAAATTAATCGCATGGAGTCCCTACATAAAAAAATTAAAAAATAAAAATAAAATTAGAAAACCCGACTATTCAATGTTGTTGCTCAGCATGTTTATCATAGAAAAGAATAAGTTCACGGCATACCTGATTGGTGAGAGCAATAATACAAGCAGTAGATGAGCCTTTTGCTTTCGTCTTAGTGTGGGCTTTCTCCAAGACTCTGGCTGGGTCGATGGAACCCCGTGGTTCTTCTTGTATTGCGTATACTGAATTTGACATAAGCTCGCGGGCATACTTTCCTGCATCAACACCCAAATCAGCCCATCCACCTACACCATCAGCTACACCAATTGCTTGTTCGTCTATACAAATGAAATGAGCATCCTCTCCTCCAGTTTCTTCTTTGTCGGGATGTGGCAGGTAGCATGATCCTGATTTCAGTTTCAGTGTTCTGTCGATCGGAATATTCCTGCAACCAGTCACAAACGATAACCATGAGCTGCCATAATGATAAAATTACTCCTTAATTAAACAATTTAAATCATGATATTACAAACCGAAAGAAACATACAGATTGGATGAATCTGCGATAGTTGAATGCTGTTCCTCCTTGATAGGATTGTCGAATGTTACGTCTGCTGCGGTGCTAGCAGATGAATAAGAAGGTGATATGTTATGGAAACCCTCAAAACTAAATCCCAGGAATGGATTTTCATTGCCCTTTCTCTTGGCGACATTGTATACGAAATATCCATAGAGCAAGAAGTTATTCGGCTGCTCTTTACTGCACAAACTCATCGTAAATTTTCCAACATTTTCGAAGCTATTTCTGATGCAAGCGCTGGAAGAATGATATACAGCCGCACCACGTTGACCAGGAATACAGGTCAAATTACTGATAGAGCAGTCGATAAGCGCTGATCTGGACCCACAGGCAGCCATAAGTCCCTTTTGAGTGTTGATTCCAAGAATCTGATTAGGCTCGGATAGCAAAAAATCAACGTGACACCCTGAAACAGACGGTAGAGAAATCGAACGAGAAAATGCTCCAACGACTGAAAGGCTCTTCCTTTGACTGGCTGAATGCAAATTAGCTTGAGCAGCGGCAATAGTCCCGGGCCGAATAAATACATGCAGGTCAGCAAATGCTCCAGACGGTAAGGAATGTAACAGCCTCGACTGGCCAAGCAATAATTTTCCTTGGCCAATCAAAACATCTACAACCTGATCTTGGATTCGAGTTTCTTTACCAGATACCGATCTCCAAGCTCCTCGCCAGATTGCACCACGAAGTTTCGAAAAATAATTAGGCATCTCCCTGGTTTAAGTGAAGTAAATCCGGAAGGTTCTTGTAAACAAAAGATAATATCATCACTCCCCGTCCATCTATTCACATCCAAACGAACATGATGGTCGTCAACAAGAATCTGAAACATAGACCACGAAGAGAAAATATAATGAGGACGCAACTCAATACCAAATCATTCCATACGTTGATTGACGGAAAAATCATATCATTGTTTCGACAGTAACTAAATTTTCATACGACATATAAATCATGGTCGGATATTGTATCATAACAGGTAAAAATCTATTTCAACTGGGGAAAACCTATATCAAAAATCAACATATGCTAGATCCTAACAGATTTGCTGCCACATGAGCTTCTCTTTTGCAAATTCGAACAAACAAAAATCGAAAAAACATCTGTTCTAAATTCTAATTTCACGGCAGCACGAAAAAACGAACAAATCGATAGACGCATATTAACAGAAAGGAACAATTCAACATCAATCACATCGTCAACCAACACAAGAATCATACAACATCAGACAAAGACGAAAAACAACGCCCCTGCAAATGAAAATCTGAGCTTTTTCATCAATCACAAAAACAAAATTAAAAAAAAAAAGAACGCCAATATATATCCGCACCTTCAGCAACGATTCGACCGACGAATCACAGATCAAAGCGAGAACAAAATTTCTGGATTTACATCTAATTAAACATGAAAAACACAAATATATCTGCCGATGTTCAGATATGGCTGAAACGGCAAGACTAGAAATTTCCAGAGAAGAGGAGATTTGGGAATTGGGGGTAATAGCCCCCCACCCCCTCTCAGCAAACACAAATTAGGTTCCACTAATTTGGGGGGTTTGAATTTTGAATGTTTACTGGTCAAACACATGAGAATACACACGTGCAATTTTCGGGATGGATGGAGTTTTATCAGTCATTTTCAAATTGATTTTTCTTTTTCTAAATTAAGGACTTATTTAATATCATTTTCGAAACAACTTTCCTTCCATAAAAAATAAAGCAATATCAAAACAACTTTAGTTTAATTGTTAATACTCCCTCCATTCCATTTTAATTGTCTTTTTGATCTAATTCACACATATTAAGAAAGTTAATAAATGTGCATGGATTCTAGAATATTCATAGTAAAATGACTAAAAACCCTTTTTTATTAGGGATAATTAGTGAGAACCCCCACATCATTTACATATATTAGGGTGGATATAACCTCATTTTCATAATTAGTGAGACCCCCCTCTATTAATATTTTAATTTAGAATAAATATAAATCTTTAGTTTTATGTCTGTATTACCTTTTGCCATATTAAAACCTCAAACCCTATTTCTCTAATTCCTCGTCCAATTTTTTTTTACAAGCCGCCACGCCTCTCTCTCGTTCTCTCCCCTGCGCCGCTGCTACTCATCTCCACCGAGCCGCCTCTCCACTTCCACCGTTCCTCATCTCTGCCCCAACGTCGCCTCACGGTCTTCCTTGTTTCCCCTCATCTATCTTCGTCTCCGATCCACAGACCGCCGCAATCGCTCCCCCGGCTAAAGTATAGAAAATAATTCAATTTTAATTCGGTAAGAAAATTCTGATCTTTTCTATGGTAGAAAATTGTGGGCTTAAAATATTTTATTTTTGTAACTTAATTGTTCATCGAATCATTGAGGAATAAATAAGATTTAGATTATGATATATTCTTTACATTTATTAGGATGACCATTTTTTTTTAATATTCGGGTCACTCATAAATTAGAATCGATGTCTGACTTTGTGTATCTATCAGTGGCTTTCTTGTATAAAGAAATAGAATAAAATACAAGTATTTTTCTAACTGATGATAATATAGTTGTTTTCTACTTTTATAGTTGTTTTTTGAGTTATTTATCCTACTTTTCTTTTTGTTCTTTCGATTTTTGGAAGCATTTCTGGAATCCTCGTTGGAAGACCGCCTCCACCACCGTTGTAATGGAATAGATTGACCTCGAGGAGGAGGTATTGTTTGGGAGGCTGGTTTGTTGAACTTGTGTTCGTGTTACTAAAAAAGATATAGTTGTTTTTGTTACGGTTGTAGTTGGTTTCAATAATAGTCGTTTTTGTTGGAATTTTGGTGTGTTTTTTTGCTTTTGCTTTTGTGGATTTCAATAATTTGTAGTTGATTCAATATAGTTATTTTCGTATAGCAATATAGTTGTTTTTGCACAACAATATACTGTTTTCATTACTTTTTAGTTGGTTTGAATAAATAGTTGTTTTAACAAATAGTTGTTTTGGAGATGTTTTGTTTAATTAATTAGTTAATCTTACAATGGAAATAACATAATATATAATTAATTTAATAAATTTTGAAACTCTGTATCATTGTTTTAATAATAGTCGTTTTAATAATAGTCGTTTTAATAATAGTTGTTTTATCGGCATATAGTTGTTTTAACTGAAAACTAAAATAATATAGAAAATGAATATTTTTAGAAAAATATTAAAAAAATAAAAAAATAAAAAGTTTTTTTTAAAAAAATATTATTTTTAAAGAAAACATAAATAAAAAACGAAAATTAAAATTAAAATATAAAAAATAAAAAAATATATCAAACTAGTGGATAATGGGTAGTGAATAGTGGGAGGGTAAATTTGAGAATACAAAAAAAATGGGTTTCTCACTAATAAAGAAAAAGGAGCTGGACCTATCCTTATTAAAGTAATGTTAGAGGGGGTTCTCACTAATAGTCCATTTTTATTAAATGTTTAAGCATTAATTCTCTTAATACTAATAAGGGCATAGTTGAGAAAATACAATAAATATTTCATTGGAATCCTAAAATGACAATTATTTTGAAATGAAAAAAATTCTCTAGAAAGACAATTAAAATGGAATGGAGGGAGTACTTTTTTTTTTTAATTTCAAGATAGTCCTTTCGATTTGTAGAGATACCATTTTCTCACTTCAACACATATTACCGAAATAAATACAGTTTTCAAATTTCACCTATTATGATTCGAAATTATTTGAATTTATAATCATATATTTTTGTTTCAATTTCCTAGGTTCCCATTTCTGAATTTTCCGATTTTTTTTTTTTTTGAACGGAACAGGAATGGTATATAAAATTACCGGAAATTTCCGATTTCCGATCCAATTTTAGTTCCGAATATTTCTATGATTTCTTGGAATATATAATGTGATTTTATGATATATTTTGGAATAATATAATATAACTTATGTTATATTTTATATGAAATATATTATTACCGAAGGGTCAAGTAGTAAATTAAAAACTTAGAAAATATTAATTAGTATCAGAAACTTTATGTTGCATTTTTTTCTTATAATAAAATCTATATTTCAATTTGTTGTTCCTACATGTGTTTATTTATTGCATTTTATGAAAAAAAAAATGGATTTTCTTGCATTTTTCTACTATTTTTTTCAACAAAAAGGACGGAAAAATACTATGAAAAATTTCATTATATCCGAATTTGAAATAAGAGATTATAAATTAGTGAAATTTCCGAAATTCAACCGATTTCAAGGCATTCCGAAATCGGAATGATTTTTTGCATTCCGGTTGGTTTAAAACATAAATTGGAAACCAATTTTTACTTCCAAAATATTATTGATTTTTTTTCGAAAGAGCCATTTCCAATCAATTCCGTCCGATTTCCATCCCTAGTAAGAATCGAACAAGTTCTCGGTGAATTAGTGCAATCTCTTTTCATCGGTCACAAAGCACAAAACATACAACATAAATACAAAGTACAAAGTATCTTTTACAACAGTCAGTTTACACTAAAAACAAATTACATGAAGTTACATGAAACTTAACTTATTTACAAGAAAATTCAACTAATTTTGAACTAGCAGAATACCAGACATTACAAACACTTCTACAAACATCACTCTACAAGATAAAAACAAATATCAACAGAGTTCCCTTAATTTCGAAATTTAGTTACAAAATTTTCCATGTAAACCTGTCACACTAAAGCACTAATGCAGAATCCTACTGAAAACCAGTTGAAGACCATATTGCGGCTGCAAAGTCATAGCCTGCATCGGAGCATGAACATAAGTCGGCGAAATCACAAAAGAATATTCTCTGAGAATCATAGCTAGAACAATCTTTGCCTCAACAACTGCTAAATTCTGACCAACGCATATTCTCGGGCCTAATCCGAACGGGAAGAAAGATGCCAGATGCTTTCTTGGTTCGGAGAATCTCATAGGGTTGAAATCATTCGCATCATCTCCCCATATCTCAGTATCGTGATGTACATTAGTCATCGCCAAATAGAACTGCGTGTGAGCTGGAATATTAATGCTTCCTAATTTTACATTTTGCGATGTTTGCCTCATTAGCATCACTGCTGGAGGATATAGTCGAAGAGTCTCGTTCAGTATCATACTCATCTGTCGTAAACATGGCATTCTTTTTAGTTCTTTAAATGACAAATTAGTGCGGAATTTAATTTGAAATGGGATATGATAAATGACATTTCAGTTTCAATAATACCGTTCAGATTTCAAAAGTGATTTTGACCATTTTCGAATCTGAATTAGGAAAAACTCAAAATACGGGACTTCGTAGACCGTAGTCCTTTGAGTTAGATCTCTAATCCAACTGGAATTACCAAAATTGGATGTCGGGTAAAAAATATATGCATTAATTAATAAGCACTGCCCACAACTTTGATGTTTTGAGTTGTCTAAAATTCAAAATATAACTCATTCGTGCATAATTTTTCACTTGTAATCCGATCTAGTTGATTCAAGTTGGATTAGAAAGTTAACTCAAAGGACTACGGTTTCCGTCTTTTGAATTATGCCAGAATCAGAATAGAAAAGGGTCGAAATCACATTCGCAGTCAAAACGGTATTAGTAAAATTGAACGACATTTAACATTTCATATTTGAAATATTGTGAGCTTACGAGTTTGAGATCTGATAAATTTTCTGCAGTGGGACGTTTATTGCCAACTTCGTCTCGAGCCTTTTTCTGCCAATCTTGGTGGTGTGCTAAAAGTAGGAGAGCCCATGTAAGAAGATTGGCGGTAGTTTCCTTTCCTGCAAAGTAAAATGTCTTGCATTCGTCTATGATTTCTTCTATACCGAGTCTCTCCTCTACACCGTTTTCGTTTTTATATGGTGACATTAACAATGTGAGCAGCGATTTCGGGTTTTCGCTGCTTTTGCCGTTTTTCTCAATCAATGATCTAATTGATTTCCGAGTTTCCCGATCTAGTTTCCATCTCATTTTGTTTTTCTTCGTGGGCAAAAATCTGCATGCAATCGAACAATTAGAGAGATTAATGACGATATTTAAATCCCTAAAAAAAAAGTTACAAGCTATATTTTATACCTGAATCCAGGGATGTACACAGTTCTTAATGCTTCCAAAACGAGGCCGATTTGCTGTTCTTGGAGTTCGAAAATGCGCTTACCTTCCTCGTAACTGCTACCGAACGCTGTTCGTGAGATGATGTCAGCAGAGAGTTCTTGAAGTTCTTTGTGCACATCAATCTCGAATTCACTTCTCTCTCCTCTTATTTCCTCCCATTTGTTTATTGATTTTTCTGTACTAGCTACTATTTCAGGAATCCAACCCTGTTAAGAATAAAGACCACTAAGCTCAGTTGGCATTACACAGAGCTTGGGAATAAATTCTTAAAGTTAACTTTGACAATTCAATTATAGTTTTTGCGTCGAAGGTTACCTCAAATTGACCATCCATATTGTAAAACTTTTTGGGTGGTGTTTGGACAAAAATATGGAAATTGGTTATGAGCTTTTTGGCGTCATATGTGGTGTTTGCAAAAGCTTATTTAAAAGCAAAAGTTGTAGATTGTGAGTTAAGTTGATTTTAAGTGCTTATTTCTAAAAGTTGAGGCTGTTTGCAAATTTACTGAAAAATAAACTTTAATTGAAAAAAGGAGGGTCCTATGTTTAACAAATTATTGCTTCAAATTATTTATTTTAAGAGAAGCAAAAGCAAAAATTCATTTGGCTAACAATTAAAAATAGATTATGAGAAGAAAAAAAAAGACATAATCTATTTGTAAAAGCTTAAAATTAACTTTTACTTCTACTTCTCCAAAAATGAACCGTTTTAATATGAAAAGTACCTTTGGAGGGTTATTTCTATGCTACACCCGGTGAATGTTACACCGAGTAATTTTTTACCGTTAATCTACACACACCAATGTAGGTGTGTGTGTGTTTGTGTGTATATGAATGGTAAAGATCTACCCGGTGTATTTCACCCACCCTTTGGAGTTGCTTCTCCAAATTTCAATTTAAAAAAACTTGTGTAACTAACTAAAAAATGCATTTGGCATTTTCACCCTTAGAGCAACTCCAATGGAGAGACATCAAAATGGAGCATTAAACATTCATTTGATACTTGATATAATACTTTGATACTTCTAGAAAAAAAATTCACTCCAACCACAAGCATCAAATAGATTATCAAATTTTAAATATATGAATAATTATATTATTAAATGCCACGTGTCAAATAGTGATAGGTCAATGGAGTGGTTACATTTTTTATACCTCTTTTTCCAAGGAGTATTTTTTCACCTCGGGGTGGTTGAATATCAAAATAGTTCCTCCATTGGAGGAGGATTTTTTAATTTTGAAGCATCAAAGTGGTAGTTTTTTAGTTTGATGCCCCATTTAGTTCCTCCATTGGAGCTGCTCTTATTATCCTTATTCAAATTCCAAGTCATTAGGACAGTTAAGACATTTCACCAAAATAAGTTAAATATTAACATTTATTTGCAAACATATCCAACTTCAAGATTAGATAGAGTACTTAATAGTTTTAGAGTCACTTCCTATAGACGAAGGAAAATAATTCAACCCCTTTCTTTTTTAGGTCAAATTACGGCCACCACCCCGAGGTAACACTAGATTACGGAAAAACCCTTTTTATTTGGGTAATACAACCACCCAGAATTATATATTTTCTTACGAAAAAATTAGGCAATAATTCAAGTCGGATAGTATTTAATATTTTCCCATGATAAACTAAACATAAAGATAAGAGGCAATGATGCCAGCTTTTCGTTGCATGACTGCATCATACATTGACTTTGCCTAAAACGGTGACGTTTCATTATTAATCATCTAATAAGTCTTTTGGGGCAATTTTTTTTTTGGGGTTGTTTTGTTTTGGAGTTTTTAAAATGGGGTTATTTTTTAAGTAGTAATTAAATTGGTGTTGGCCGCCAGCGGGAACGGCGGCATCGGACGGAGCGAGGAGACGCCGCCACCAGTGGCGTCTTCTACTTTTTAAATTATTATTTTAATATTTTAATATTTTCATATTTTTTAATATTTTATTATTTTAATATTTTAATATTTTTTAATATTTTATTATTTTAATATTTTCTTATTTTTTAATATTTTTATTATTTTTTAATATTTTAATATTTTCTGATTTTTAATTTTTTTTTACAAATAAAACAATTCTAACTACATTTTATTAAATTTATTACATTTTATCAATTAGATTTATTACATTTTATCAATTAGTGTTAAATTAATCGATGCATATATTTATCTAATCAACACAAAAAAATATGTAGACAAAAACAAAAGGAGTTTCTAGAAAATAAAAGAGTTATATAAAATAAATAGGTCCAATAAAAGAGTTATATAAAATAAATAGGTTCAATAAAAGAGTTATATAAAATAAATAGTTCTACTACACAGGGATTTATGGATATGTTCGGTGCGTCTACATCTCAGGTACCCATATTTACAGATTTAGTTGGTCTATCTACGATTCTCTAGCTATTTTGGACCTATTTATTTTATATAACTCTTTTATTGGACCTATTTATTTTATATAACTCTTTTATTTTCTAGAAACTTCTTTTGTTTTTGTCTACATATTTTTTTGTGTTGATTAGATAAATATATGCACTGATTAATTTAACACTAATTGATAAAATGTAATAAATTTAATAAAATGTAGTTAGAATTGTTTTATTTGTAAAAAAAAATTAAAAATCAGAAAATATTAAAAAAATCAGAAAATATTAAAATATTAAGAAATAATAAAAATACTAAAAAATAAGAAAATATTAAAATAATAAAATATTAAAAAATATTAAAATAATAAAATAATAAAATATTAAAAAATATTAAAATATTAAAATATTAAAATATTAAAATAATAATTTAAAAAGTAGAAGACGCCACTGGTGGCGGCGTCTCCTCCCGGTGCCGCCACATTACTACTTCAAAAATAACCCCATTTTAAAAACTCCAAAACAAAACAACCCCAAAAAAAAAAATTGCCCCTAAGTCTTTTATTCAATTAATTTAAAAATTATAGGTTATGTTTGTTAAGCTTTTCAAATTCTTTCCACACTTTCCCCAAAAAAAAAATTATCTTTCTACACTATTTTCAAAAATTTTCCCCAAAACAAATTCAAATATTTCTGCTACAGTGAAAATTGTCTTCACTAAAATACAAAATCAAATCACTTTATCTTTTAAATTCTTCTTCCAAAATACCTTTTTCCAACACCTTTCAGATATGATTTGACTTGCTACAGTACAAATTGTCTCCTCCCAAAACACAAACAAACTTTATTTAATTTTCAAATTCTTCTCCCAAAACATCTTTCTCCAAAATAAAATGGAAATGGAAGCCAAAAGCTTACCAAACACAGCCTATACCTTTCAAGATTCTACAAACAAATAAATTAAAAATTACAAATTAAAAATCATATGAAGATAGATAGAGAAATTACCTTAACTCTCTCCATGTTAAAGGCCTGGCTAGAAATCCTCCGGTGAACGCCCCATTTCTCGCCTTCCAGCCCAACGAGTCCTTCGCCGAACAATAACTTGGACGAAGGATTGAATTTGATTTTGTGAAACGATCCGTTGCTGTTAATCAGAATCTCTTTGATCATATCTCGATCGGCTACGGCGAATCTAGGGTTGGCACCGAACCAGTAGAGGAAATTCTTCCCGTACAGCGCCGACCAGCGGCTGTAGTGCGGCACAACCCGGTGGGCTATATCGTGCGTGACGGAGGAGATCGGTTTCGACTCCGCCTCCGCCATCATCCGCCGCCGGATCTCGGCCGTGTTCCCGAAGATCGGCCGGTAGCCGGGGCCCGTTACGCCTTGTTCCTCGAAGTGCTTTTGGATCCTTGAAGGGGTCCATATGATTTTGTGAAGGAAATAGTATGAGAGTAGAATCAGTGGCGAAAACACTAAGAAAAGTGTGAAGTGCATTGTGTGTGTGTGTGAGAGAGAGAGAGAGAGAGAGAGAATGTTTGTTATGAATTACGACTCATGTGACTGCAAAAACGTTCGTCTTGCGTAGTTGCGTTACTGACCAAATTGGATTAATTAACTAATTTTTTTTTAGTTAGTAAAATATTTAATTTCTTAAATTAGTGGAAAATGGGGGTTCTGTAGAACGGGTGAAATATGCTATGTAGTTTTACACTATTGTTCTATATATAGTACACACGTATTCATATGTTTGTAGTTAGTGGATAATAACTATGGTTTAAAATCGCATTTTGTATTTCACCAGGTTTATGATCTCGTAAAATTGAACGAGAGGGATAGAGTTAAAGAGAACTGAAACGAAATTATGGAAGGGATCCTTCAAACTTAAAATGATGTTTTCAACATAAATTAATCGGAGTAATTAAATGTATGTTAGTCATAAATATTGCAGGAACTGCGGATTGGATAGAATAGGACGTATCTAATCAAAATTAACACTTCGGGATTTATTTATTTTTATTTTTTTTCTTTGGCAATAATGACAACAAATTTCGAATTTGTCCCAAAATATTTTCAAAAAAAAAATAATAATCTGAATTTGAGGAATTGAAATTAAATAAGTTTGTTCCAAAATTGAAAATTATTCATATTCAAATGGTGGGAAATCAAAGTTTTCAACTGGCCGTAGGCCATGCACTTACCGACAAAATTCCAGTCAAAGGCCAAAAGCATCACGCACCGTGTTTTTTAAATGCTACATCCGGTGAATTACATCGGATAATCTTTAATTATTGATCTGCTTAGTGGGTTATTATTTATATAGATCGATAGTTCAAAACTATTACACCAGGTGTAACATCTAAGAGCATCTCCAAGAGATGTGCTATATGTTAAAATGTACAACATTTATCAAAATTTGGACAAAAAACATGCTCCAACAGCTATGTTAAATTTTAGAACATGAGCTAAATTTTAAATTTGGCTTGCTAAATTTGAGAAGCCAAAAAGAAATGCAAAAATTACTTTTGAAGAATAACTATGTTTAAATATATATAATATTGTCGGAGTGAATTGGAGTGAATTCATCTCAAAAAAAAAATTGGAGTGAATTAGTGTGACAAATGTGATTTATTAAACGTTTGGTAATTTTTTTTTTTTAAAAGAAAAAAATCTAGTTTTATTAAGATATAAACAATCACTGCTTTGCTTGAATTCGTAATAAAAAATGATGCGCTAAAACACTGTTTATTGATATAATTTAAAAAAAAATATAGTAAATTTTAAAACATATCTCTTGCAGATGCTCTAATAGGCTGCCGCACCGCCTTATTTATTTGACTTTGTCGAATTTAGTCGCCTTCCATATAATTTCGAATTTCGAGCCTTCTATACAATCACTCTATATTAAAGAAATATATATATGTTTTACAATATTACATAAAAGTATAATAAAATAGAACAAACATATAAATATTTTATACTATACGATTATCTCTGAAAAATACTAGTTAAGATTTACTAGTATTAATCATACTATGAAGGGCCCACCAACTTTAAATATAATAATGCAACTCTAATTAATTCCATAACAAGAAGCACCTATTATAGTTTACTACCTGCAGAGCCGGGATTCATGTCAAGTCCACCGCCGATTGAGCTCAAGAAGGCGGAAAACCCGCCGGAGGAGGCTTCACCGGCGTCTCCTATACCGAGTCCAAGAAAATCAACGGTGGTGGGCTCATTATTACCGAACACTACTAAATTATCGTCTTCTAGTTTGACGAAATTTTTAATGTTCGGTGGGGTGCATGAAAACGTTGTCGGAGCCATGGTTGAGATATTATCTTGACACGGCGGCGGCGGGGCGGCCAACCACATACCACGGAGGAACGAGGCGCTGTTGGAGGAAGTTGCGCCCATCTCCGCTGCTTTCTGGAGCAATGCTGTTGCGGACAGCGCCGGATTATTTTGCGATTGGGACGACGAGAATAACGGTTGTGATCCGTACAGAGAGGACGATAACGAGAGTGATATGGGGTCGATGGCCGGAATGTGATCGGAGGGAGGTAGATGGCCGGAGTACAACGCCGGCGGTTGCTCGGCGGAGGTTGATGCATTGTATATACTAGCGAAAACTCTGCTGCTGTATGGGATGACGCGGCCACTAGATGTATTGGAAGAGGTGCTTGGAGTGGCGGCGATAGTGGCGGTGGAAGCTGGTACAGCCGCGATTTCCGGTGGTGGTTGGAAGTGGGAAGTCGTCGGATTCTCCGGCAATTCAACTGGTATGGAGAAAAGAAATCACAATCAAGAAACGGGAGCAGCTTTTTGAACTAGAAAGCAGCTTTTTAAAAATCCCATTATTCAATTACTTGAACTTAAAAAAAAGCAAAAGCTTATGATCAGTAAAAGCAAATGCAATCATACACGCCTTTATATCGCACTTCTTCGATCTTCGATCTTGCCGACAAAAAAGAAAAAGACGATCAAAATCGACGTTTCACCTGAACTTTGAACAGACGACAGCACCGGAGACAACACGCTTGTAGTCGGAGTAAGCGGTGGCGGCGGCACTGGAGTTTTAGAACCGATATTCGTACCCTCCCGAGCTAACGCATCGCAAAACGCCCGATGGGTGACGAAACTATCCCTCCTATATTTATTTCACGACGACAAATTAATTAATTAACAACGCCATTATATTCAATTTAATGATCAGTATCAATAGCAGTATCAATAATAATAATATCGGTGTCAATAATATCGGTATCAGTATCAATATCGGTCAGTAAAATTCACCTGGAAAATAAAGTACCGCAATCGCAACGATAGTCGCGAGTCCCACAAGTTTTCATGTGGGCCTTGCAATCGGAGCGGACGGCGTATCTCTTCGGGCACCGCTCGCAGTCGAACTTCTTCTCGCCGTGTTTCCGGCAGAAATGCTTCTTAATTCCGGTGAGATCTCCCAAAGCCCTCGCCGGGTCGTGGTGGAGGCAAGTGGATTCGGGGCAGACGTAAACCCGCTTCCTCGGCATCACCCCATCGCCGCCGCCGGTGTCCTGCCGCCGGAGTTTCCACGGCAAGTTGTGGCCGCGCTTATGGAGTTGCAGATTCTGGTCACGCTGGAATCCTTTGCCGCAGATCTCGCACACGAATCTGTTTGTTGCGAGTAGCGATTTCGGAGATAGCGCAATCACTTCTGCATCTGGATCTAATTTGAATTGAATTGAAGAAGACGATGCAGAAATTAATTAACTAGTTAATTATCTAATTATCAAATAATTAAAAAGTTAATACGAAGAGAAATAATTAATAATTACCAGGCATTCCTGGAAGATTACGCTTCTTCCTTGTGGGTTCATCAGAAACCAACGATGAATTCTCCATTTTCACCATTGTTTAATTATCAAAAAATAAAAATTAAATTAAAAATTAAAAAAAGCTGAAATTTTTTCACGTAATCTTCAACTCAGCTCAGAAAACAAGTGACCGTTGAAACTCGAACTCACGCTTTTCAAAGCTAGCCCATGCTCATACACGACGGCGGCGCTTCCATTTATATATAAAATTCTATATATATATATTTTATATATATTTATAGAGAGAGAGAGAGAGGGGATTTTCAGGAGAGGTGTATAAAAATCAATAATGGAGGAGTGTTTGAGTTGACCATGGTTAAGACTTTAGCTTCTTCTTCGGCCTGAAGACATCGACCGATTGAATCCCACCGTCCACGTGGCACGATCTGGATTCCTGAACATTTGTTGCCACGATGCTACAGCAGGTGCCCTCTCCTACTCACACGTGGAATTGCTTTTAGTTTTTCAAAATTTACATTCCATTGGTGGTGTGGTTGTGTGGGAAAAGGGTACCGGGTTTTTTCAAACAAAGATACACAGACGCGGAGAGAAAGGTCCAAGTGTCGAAATAAAAGTAGACTCCTTGGTAGGGGCTAAATACGTAAATACGATACTCACACGATCGTACGTGCCACTTAGGCACTGTTTGTGATAAGAATTGGGATTCACTGATTGAGCAACAATATTATCGCTCCAATTTTTCAAATTAATTGTTCGATTAGTGTGGTGTTAGCAAAAGCTTCTAGAAAAGTAGAAGCTGTTGATTGTGATATAAGTTAATAATGAGTGCTTATTTTTTAAAGTTTGGCAAGTTTGCAAACTTCATGAAAAATTAATTTTCAGCAACTTATTTCGACACTAGTGTAAACTTCCCACATCTTAGTCCTATGATGTGTGTAGGAAATAACTTCCATGGAACTTCCATTTGTAACTCCTCCTTGTAACTTTCGGTGGCTTACACCTATATTAATGAGAAAAATTCTCTCCCCATTGATACCCACAATTATCTCTCTACGGATCTTGTTCACTTGTTTTCTCTCATTCTCTCTTTATTATTGTTATTATGTTCTTATGTATTTCCACAAACACAAACCAAAGAGCTAGATAAATAGGCCATTTTACAACACGTTATCAGCACGAAATGCTCATCGTGATCGTGGAAAGACAATCGTTCGTAGGACTAGGATACTTGAAGAATTTGTGATTCAGGTGCTCGTGAAAAATGAACCATTTTTGGCACGTAAATGCTTGAAGAACTTGTGATTCGAGTTCGTTCGTGAAATGGTAATCTTGTTCAAAGAATAAAATATATTCTTCAACATTTGGGTTTAAGCGTTTCAAGTAAGCCGTAATCCCTTGCAATTTCGATTTCGTATGAGATGCACTAGATCTATTTAATGGCATGAAATGCATGAAGTACATATTTATCTTCAAGTCATTATTTCATTTATACCGTGGATAATTTCAAAATATGATGTGATTCGTAATTATTGGAAGCATGTTTAATATGTTATAGTATGGTATAAATATCACAATGATTGTTTTTGGTATGTGGTGTAGCAAATTATTTAACCATTAGCGACGATAAATGTGTGATTGTATATTGTCAAAGGATTATAATATCTTACTAGTTTATTCCATGTTTCGAGCATTGCAAACACTTTAAAAGTGATTTTGAGTCATTAAAAGCTTAGAATCACTTTTCAAATATTTTTGTACACACCACCTAAAAGTGTGTGTGCTTCAACATGTGACTTATTACTTATTATATATTATAAATTAACTATTGTCTAGAAATAATGCTTAGTTATTTTATTTTCAAATTAAGATCGTACAACTAGAAATAATTATTTATGTTTTAAAATTGGATAACTCGTATTTCTTTTGTAAATGTGCTGTAAATATATAAATAAAGTAAATCTAGTTCAAATTAATAAATAAATAAAATTATGATATAATTGGCTCTTTAGAAATCATAAAATCTACTTTCAAAAAACAGAACCAAAACATTAAAACTAGAAATGGATGGGGCCTCTCTATAAGAGAAGACACCCTACAAAAAGAGGCGTATGCCGCTTGAGTTGCAACGAACACACGGTATTCCTTAGAAAAAGGCGAAAGAATTGTTCGCTATGTGCTCGTTGCACGACTTTCTTCGTACAAGGTGCTTCTCGACTTAGAGCAACTTCAATGCTAAATATCAAAATTGGATTATCAAATGGTCATTTGGTATTTATGATAATATTTGTAAATACCTTTAAAACTCATCTACTCCAACCATGGTAATTAAATTTTATTATCAATTGGGAGTTTTTTGATAATTTTATATGTAATTGCCGCATGTCAATTTGTGATTGATTGGTTAGGTGGTTAATTTTTTGATAACTCAATCTGCAGGAAGTATTTTTAGATTCAAAGAGGTGAAATATCAAAATACAAATCCATTTTAATAACCCCTTTGGAGAACACAATTTTTAAATTTTAAGAGTCAAATGGTAGTTAAAATATTTGATAACTCATTTAATAACTCCATTGGAGTTGCTCTTATACTCACATCTCTTGTAAACTACACGAACTAGCATCGATGTGGGACAATTATTACCTAGCTGCTTTAAGTAATTACACACATTACTCTAATCATATATCCCAACCGATCATTATCGGAAATAGACATAATTGCCATCACGGAAGTGCGCGCGACTAAGTTCACAGTCGGCTACAACAATGAAAAATATAGACCCAATTACACAATTTTGATTTCCGATAATCGATAAAGTGTTGGCTCCAACTGCCCGATACAAATACAAATTCAATTTCCGAATCATATGAACAAACTCTTCAAATATAACAAGTTTATATAGAGACTACAATTTGTTCTTTAACGAACGATAATCATACCTTAGCATAAGCTGATCAGCTTTTAAGTTCTAAGAGAAAGAGAAAAAAGGGTAGAAAAAAAACAAGACACAATTTCGTAAACTGCTGTTAAACCATGACATGGACTACTACATTTACTCTTCAGCCTTTCCTCCACGCGACAGTGCCACGGTGGAATTCAATAACCGAAGCATATTTCAATGGAGATGCCTGAAAAACATATTAAAAAAAAAATAGAAACAGAGAAGCAAACAATCGGAATCAAGAAATACGACGTGGATCAATATACCGACAAGGTACTAGAAAAACACGAGCCATGATTAATAGGTCTTTTCGAAATCATGCAGTCTTCTTGTACATTCCGAAGAATTGAAGAAGGAAAAAAATTACCAAAACAATGATGAGAATTGAACAACCTACTGAACGGGGAAAACGGGAGGTTCTTACTTTTCGAGTATTTCAAAAACAAATTCCAATTGACAAATCCAAACGAGTTCGTTCCCATGCAGATATGAATTCAGAGAAGTCCGAATAAAACAGGGGAAGGAAAATAAAAAAGTATGTAATTTTGAAACTATATAATACTTACAGTATCAAACCTATTTTTATGAATGTTTATAATTCGAAACGCATCATCATCATTAACCAGGTAATAATAAAATTCACCACGAAACTCCCGAATCCTCACTATTGATGCCAGATAGGAAAAAACACGGTTTTTTTTATATTACAGCATTATATTATTCTCTAGTCTGATATCATTAACTATCCAAGCTCCACTAAGGCCTTGTTTGGTTAGGAAGATTAGTCATGATAACTAAATAACATGACTTTGTTTGATGTTTGGTTCCCCAATAACTTGTTGGGTCGACCCGCATATATATGTTATCATGGCTTATCTTATCTTCTAGGCATGTTTTTTTATTGGATTATTTAATTTTATCTTGGCTAATCTTATCTTGGCAACCAAACAAGGCCTAATAGTGCTGCTCTAAGAATTGACAATAGTTCAATCGAATACAAACCCGTCGTTTTGTTGGCTCCTTTAAATGATTTTTCGCTGTTTCTAGAAGAATAAAACCAACGGAGACAAAGACCGATGATATTACAGTAGCTTCTACATCGATACTTATAACGATTGCTACAAACGCAAACGAACGAAACTAGCGGTGTGAAACACTTTGCGTATAACTCGTCGATTCGTAACAATGCATCTTTGATTCCGTAGTTTCGAAAACATTTACATGGCGTGCGTGGAGCATTAACAGAATATATATAGAGTTCTCTGTCATATCCAATCGATCTAAAATGGGTCTATACTTTCGTAAAATTCAATTTTAACAAAATGAGTGATTAGACAAACGCATCTTGGATTTGCATTTAATTCAACAAGACTATCAAAAATAAATCAAACTAGCAGCCAAAATAAATGAAATAATAAAAAAGGGGGGAAATTATTAGGGTTACCTTTTGCAGAAATCAGCTACATATCGCGAACTGTTGTAGAAGATAAACCACATCAACACAATAACCAGTGTATCTATTTACAAAATTAAGGCCCGCAAACATTGAATCGCAGCATGATTATAAAAATATAAAACACCCAATTATTACCCATCAAATCGCGAATTGAAAAACGAAAATTGAATGCGATGAGAGAGAGAGGGAAAGGATACTGAAAAGATAACGCTCCCACCAATCAAGCATGTAGAGCCCAAACGTAACATTGTAGAGATAAATTTTGCGTTGAACCCAGTTCATCGCTGTTGTAAATCTGAAACTTTTTTTGTTTGCTCACAGTTTAAATTTGATGAAATGCAGATGCCAAGACGGAAGATTGAACAGCGTCTTTGTCGTACTGTTGTTGTTTCACTCGTTCTTGGACAGCTTGTAATTTAATAAGCGTTTATTTAAACTTTCCTAAACTAATAATCATAAATTACAAATGGCTTCCTAAAGTATTACTAAATTACAAACACCCCCTTCTTGTTTGCAACATTACACCTTTCAAGTCTCAACTGAACAATCGATAAAAAGGGGTAAATTAGACCTACACCATGAGGTATGCTAAAATAATTTTAAGGTCATTGTGATAGTAATTACAGCAACACCCCTGAAACAATTACTGGAGCCAAAATTTTCATGTCTTGGGGACCGATATGCACTATATTTGTTTCCCTCGGGGCTGTTAATGCTACCATAGACGGAAATTTATAAGTCATATACGAAATAATAAGAATTTAAGAAATGTTAGGAGAGTTATGTCACTCTCTAGTTTTATGTTTTCTACCACTACCTAAAACTAATATTTCGTTAGAACTTTGAAGAAATAATTTATCCAATGCATTATTTCGTTAGGGTTTCTAATAATGTTTCAGAAAGGGATTGTATTTATCAATACTACATAGGCCTTAAAAATTATCTTAACATACGTCAAGGGTGTATGTGTAATTTACAGTAAAAAAATTAGAGTAAATACAATCACCCCCTTAGGCAATGTCAAATTATGAAAACCCCCTCATATTTGGGTAATTACAATCACTCATGACTATGAATCTTTTTACACGTTCACCCATGTGGGTCAAATATAGTAGAATCTTGTAGATTATGTAGAATATTTTCCAGTTTGTATCTATTTTACCAAATTCGAACTCCACATTTTGAAACAAGTTGATCATAATATATGTGTCTGTCTCTTGGCTTGTAAATATCAGATTGTGTTGCACAAAAAACGCACTTCTGCACAAAACGAGTACAAACTAGAGAATATTCCTCAGAATCTAGAAGATTATGTTGAATTTGACACTATAAGGATGAACATTCTAATTCCAAAGGCTCGAAAAATTCGGAATTTCGAAAAAGAAAATCCAGAATTCTCATAAGTTTTAAAATTTCAAAAAACGAAAATTTTCTGAAACTACCGGTTGTGATTTTGACTTGTGGCTGAAACTATGACTTTTTGCACAATAAACAACAAATGTAAAAGAAACTAGGATTCTGTAGGTGACTAATAGCATAGAAAAAGTTTGTGACATGACCTATAAAGTATAAATATTATCAGATGCTTAGTTTATTTTGTTGTGTAAAATAAATAATATTATATACTACTTATATGTGTATCTTTAGGAGAAAATCGAAATGGAATTAATTTTGGAAATTGAAAATTTCAATTTTTTTTGATATAATTTTAATTCCAATCGAAAAAAACTGAAAAAAGTCAAAAATCAAAATGAAAAAAAGTTGTTCTAAAATCGAAACTTTTCAGATTGGAACCGACGGAATTTCAATTTTTCATTCCAACTTGCATCCCTAATTTAGTGTCAACATAGTGGGGCGGAATTATAAGACGTTGAAATATTTGAGGAGGATAGTTGTAATTTCTAAAGTAAGAGGGGCAACTTGTAATTTAATAAATTTTGTTTCATATTTACAATAAACAACAAACACGATATCATTAGAAGCATTACAGCCATAATAATAAACCAAAGTTTTGGTAATTAATCTTCAGATGCAGCAACGTTTAGCACGGAAATTGAAAATTCCTTGCAGGTGGTGGAAAGCTGGCGAAAAATCTCCCAAGTTTCAGAGAGAAGCTGAAATGAAGAAGAAAAAAATAAATACATAATATGCAAGGAAAAAAAATGATATTTACAACCTGGAAGAAGTATAAACTGCTTATACACGAGTAAGGTGGTGTTTGCAAATGCTTTTTGAAAGTGATTATGCGGTTTTTTTTGCTCATAATCTGTTTTTAGGTGTTTGCAAAATCAACTTTTGTTTTTGCTTCTCTTAAAATAATCTGCTTTAAGCTATTTTTTTAAAAGCACCTCTAACCCTGCTTTTTCAATTTTAGTTCATTTTCCGAAATTTTTGCAAACACCCCCAACTTTTAGAAATAAGCACTTAAAACTAACTTAAATCACAATTACTAACTTCTGCTTTTAAATAATCATTTGCAAACACCACCTAAGAATGTGAAAACTGCTAATTTCCACTCTTCTAAAAATACGGATGTTAATTTTTTAATAAATATATAATAATAAATTAAATACTAAAATACCCTTATAGTTGAGAAGTTGAGGGAGAAGTTGAGAGAGAACCTCCTAAAACGTAAGAAGTTTTGCAGTTAGAAAGCAGTGGGCAGTTTTACAGAGAGTGGGCCAGAAACAAAGGTAAATATTTTTTGTGTGCTATTTATTATTCTGTTTAGAAAAATTAGGAAGTCAGTTTTTGATATTACAAATGTACCCCTAGGGTTACAAATATTTAACTCAGGTCCAACTAAAACCTATTTACGCAAGGGTCTCTCACCTTTTTTTTTTTTTCTGAACAAATTGAATATAAAAATTGAAAATATTGGTTTAAAAAGTTCCCCCAAAAGAAAAACCAAAGTAAGAGAACTCTCTCTCTAGGAGCAGCGATGGAGAGTGCCTTTGCGAGCGCGTCGGCGATTAGCGACCAACGGCAGAAGATCGAGCAGTACAAGCACATTCTCGCCACCGTTCTCTCCTCCGACGATGTTATTCAAGCCAAACAATTCATCGACCACAGTTACGCTTTCTCGCTCCTCTTCCTCTCTTGTTTTTTTTTTGACGGTGTTAATTCACGGTTTTTTTTTAACCGATTTGTGGCGGATTTATGTGTATTTTTTTCAGTGCTATCGGACGACGTGCCGCTTGTGGTGTCGAGGCAGCTTCTGCAGACGTTTGCCCAGGAGTTGGGGAAGTTGGAGCCGGAGTTTCAGAAGGAAATTGCCCATTATACCCTCAATCAGATCCAACCTCGTGTTGTTTCTTTTGAAGAACAGGTTTATTTTCAATTAGTTTCTGTTTTTTTTTTTTTTCTATTGGCTTTCTTGAGTAGAATTAGGGTTGCTGTAGTATTACATATTTAGGTTATACGAGTTTGCCTATTGTAATGGCGTGCGTTCAAGGGTTCTTAAGTGGTATCAGACATTGCAATTGGCTATCCTGTGGGGTTCTCGATTTAGTAAATAGCTACAATAACCGTGCCATTCGGTTAAATACTTTTCCGTAGAGTATTAAGTAGTTAGGTTAATGGGTATAGGAGTTGTGTATATTGCACTGGTAATGAGCACAAGTTTTGATAGCAATCCAGAAGGTTTGGATAGGTGTGCTGCAAGATTTTTAATATTTAGTTGCCTTAATTCGGCTAATTTCAAGAGTTAATTCCTTAATTTTTAGTTTGGTTATTCAGTGTAATATTTGTTTATGCATGTGAAGAGTATGTGATTGAAGTATAACAGTACCGATTTATGCTTATTGACAAAAAATCCAGGAAGGGGTATGTACTTGTTAACATTTTTATGCATATGTGAGACTGATTTTGTTAGTTGACTTTAACGTAAATAATCTGAACCATTTATCTTGCAAACGTTTCAACTTTTCCCCTGTGGAAATAACACGTTTGAAATTGTGAGTGCTACCAATCCAAGCAATTGAAGGGTGGAAAAGAACAAATCCATATGAGGGTTCTACTGTGACTACTAACTAGATTAAATGTTGGAATCCTCCTTGTGTTCCTCTGTTAAATTTCTGTTAGTAGATTTGGTTAAAGAGGTAGGAGACTTGACGACCAACTTAGAGCCCTTATGTCTCGAAATAATTGAGTATTTTCATTGGAACTCCATAGATGCTTTTGGGTTTGGTTGAATGTAATGAGCAAACATATGAATTCCAGGTTTAACAGTGAATGTACTTGATTATATTGTCACTGTATCTTATTATTCCTTTAAGTTTCCAGATGCTTGCATGCATATTCCAGTCACAGTATTTAATATATAGTTATCTTGGTACCACTGAGTCACTAACCGCTAACTATATCCGTAAGATGCTGCTGGAAAATCACCTTGTAATTATTTTGGGTCTTCTTTTTAATCTGATCCTGATATTTGGTAAGAAGTTTATCGGGTAATTGAATTTTGCTAGTACATTGTTAGGATCATGAAGTGTGTATATCAATATATTGAGGTCTTTCGACTTTCAGACTTATCAAAGAATGTGGCATTGAATTTTTTAATATTCAATAGCAGTTAATAATAATCATACTTTTAAGTAAATCGTTGTGGTTGAATATCATTTTTTATTTCTGCTATCATTGCCCAGCTCTATTTTGCAATGTAATTTCTCAGTCTAGTGCAAAATATTTATCGATGTACAATAATGCAGGTGTTGATTGTCAGAGAAAAACTCGCGGAGTTATATGAATCTGAACAACAATGGTCAAGAGCGGCACAGATGCTTAGCGGCATTGATCTGGATTCTGGAATGAGGTCCTCCAGCAGGCATTTGTGCTCTTGAATTACTATTAAAGCATATTTCGTTGCAGACATTTATACTCTTTTATTTGTATCTGTGCAGAGTGATTGATGATACCTTCAGGCTGTCTAAATGTGTTCAAATTGCTCGCCTTTACCTCGAGGTAGGTCTTGAACTAGCTTCACATACTCTTTCTTTAACTTGATATTTAGGTGCCCTCTTGTGTTGACACATTCTGTATTGAATCTGTGGTTTACTGCATGGCTAATCTGCGTTACTATTCCTGAATCAAGATTTTGTTTCAGCTTTATAATGTCGGTCCATATACTGTTTTGAAAGAGCCAAAGTAAGGATATCTGAATTTCTATTTCAAATCCTCAGATTTCCATAATACTGAATGTACTTGTGTAATTATGCGCCTTTTCTTTCATCTAGGCAGTGTACTATAGGTATCCCTTATTAAAATGTAGGAGATGCTTTATATACTACAAATGTGCACCCTTATTCCAATCTTTCATATTTTACATAGTTCATGATCTTGTTTGTTCCAATCAAATAAGGTTTTTGGCAGTTACATTTACTTATACACCTGATATATAAATTATAATGATATCTCAATGAGATCGGTAATGCAGTTTGAGTTCAAGCATTCACGCATCTGCATTTATCTTATATTTACGATTTCAAACCTGAATGAAGACATCAGTGGAGATTTAACTGGACTCACATCCTTCTTATACAGGATGATGATGCTGTTAATGCAGAGGCTTTTATAAACAAAGCTTCCTTTTTGGTTAGTAACAGCCAACACGAGGTGTTGAATTTGCAATACAAGGTTGGTCTTTGGCAGTGTTATCTTGGTAATATAATGTGTCAACATTCTACTATTATATTCTTATATTTAATTATTTTTCCAGGTTTGCTATGCTAGGATACTAGATTTGAAGAGGAAGTTCTTGGAAGCTGCTCTTCGGTATTATGATATTTCCCAAATTGAGAAGCGTCAAATTGGAGATGAGTACGTATTGAGATAGTTGTGGTTGACATTAATATATTAATGATTTTTTTTCAGAACATGGATACTCTTTATATGATATACCTCTGATTGTTCCCAAAGATAAAGCAAGATTGTATGCACCATATATTCAAGCTTTCCCACTGATTTATCTAGAATAATTTCTGATTTAAAATGGATGTCATAGCAGTCTTATGTTGACATGGTTGTGAGTTTGCGTGTCTTTCTCTCTGTCCCTTTAAAGTTTTATCTCTTCTAGTTTCAACTCAAGAGAGTTTTGTCACATTGCTGATGTGGGTTTATGAATCTTGTTTATCACAGAGAGATCGATGAAGAAGCACTGGAGCAAGCGCTAACTGCCGCCGTGACTTGTACAATTTTGGCTGCTGCAGGTCCTCGACGTTCTCGTGTTCTTGCCACCCTATACAAGGTATTAGGATATGCTTACCATTTGTTTAATTTGCATTTCTATATGCTGATATGCAGTAGAAATTCAATTTATTGCCAAAACAAATCCAACCTTATCTAGAAGCTCCTTGCAGCATCAAATTTTAATTCTTGAAAGATACCTTTGGACTTTACGCTGCTGTAAAACTCCATTAGTTCTTTCTTTTCCTTTTCCTTTTCCTTTTCCTTTTTCTTTTCTTTTTTGGTGTCGCAAAGATAAATAAATATGAGTTGACTTCTTCATGATATTGATACCTGTCGTTCTGCATAATAAGTACTCGTTCGTTCATTCTATTAAATCACATAGTTGTGTTGGCTCTGTAATCTCTATGATGGCAAGGCAATTCCTCTGCTGTGAATTAGGTACCTTAATTTCACACAGTAAAGTCATGGAAGTTTTACATTGATTTCTGGTCAAATTATGCAGCATAAGATCGAATTTTTTTATTTGTCAAACATGTGGCCTTAGTCAAGGGGGCCTCACTTATTTTAGGAACCATACCTCTGGAGACAATCACTATAGTATTTACAATGTACCTTTAATCATGCCAATATCCATTAACAGATATTTTACCCTCATAGTCATCTAGCTAATAGGAGTTGCATTATTTTGCATGGAATTCTCAGATATAGTTTTCATGACTAACTGATTTGAAGCTAAATTAGGTTTTTTCTGCATTATGTTGAAATGTTAATCTTTCCTTTTCCATCTTGTCACCAGGATGAACGCTGCTCTAAGCTAAAGATCTACCCAATCTTGCAGAAGGTAATCTGTTAACTTTTGATTGTACCAACTACACACTCGGTCAACCATTGCTTCTACGGCACACTT
The DNA here is from genome assembly GCF_056151865.1 of Erythranthe guttata. Lineage (NCBI taxonomy): Eukaryota > Viridiplantae > Streptophyta > Magnoliopsida > Lamiales > Phrymaceae > Erythranthe > Erythranthe guttata. The sequence goes on along the minus strand of NC_142546.1, from coordinate 2,502,160 downwards.
TCACCCATGCTATATGTAGGCAATGTAGACACACACACACACTTAAACAAACATGGTATTTCCCTTTTAAGTCTGCTCATCATTTTATCCTGGCATGGGGAATTCACAGGTTTATTTAGAGAGAATTTTGAGAAAACCGGAAATTGATGCGTTTGCTGAAGAATTGAAGCCACATCAGGTTGGTAATCCATTTTTTTTACAAACATCTCATTTTCCAAGTTTTTGGTTGTAGTCTTTTTGTTGGTAATGCTTACATTTGATTACGAAATGCTCTTGACAGAAAGCACTTCTGCCTGACAATTTTACCGTTCTTGATCGTGCTATGATTGAGCACAATCTCCTGAGTGCTAGCAAACTTTACACCAATATTAGGTGGGTGGGATTTTTTCCCCATTTGGTTTCTTTTTAACACTTTAAGATTGAATATATTTCATTAACATTGTGCTGTTCTAGTCTGTATAATGTATTTAACTTTGATTCTCTTATGCAGTTTTGAAGAGTTGGGCACATTGCTTGGTATCGCTCCTCTAAAGGTTCTGTTCTATCTTCAACCAAAAAATAGTGCTACTACATGGTCCAAATATGTCTAAAAATATAAAAATGAAACTGTTTCCTTCTTCAATATTTTCTCGGCTAGAAAATTTTAAATTTGTGTTCTTCATCCTTACCAACGAAAAGCTTAGCTCGTAACAAAAATTGTAAGTGATTATGTTATCTGTGACTCCACTTGACCCTAGACTAGTTGGATGATTTTGTCTCATTTTGCTCTATTTCTCGTATGACTGCTCGTGTTTGTGGATAAACTGGTATTGAGTGGCTGAAGGAATAAACTTGTTAATTTTCTATCAGTAGTTATAACTTATAAACTTCGCTTGAGAATTCTCATGACAGCATCCTATATTTCTCTAAATCTTATCGAATGTTACACCTAGACTTTTTAGTTACACAACTGGAGTGAATCTTGTTTACTTTTACCTGCACTCAACCATCACTTCCAGGCATATCTCGCACCTTTGGAGCTTAACAGTTAGACAAGAAAACATGCTAGTTGATTCTAGATGAATATGTACATTATGAAGCAAAACTAAGTGCAAATTGCTGCATCAGAAAATTTAGTAACTACAGTGATCAGGTCTTTCAGTTTGTAGTTTCTAGTATATATTACTTTTATGTTTCTATATCACTTTTATGCATGAGTTACATCCATTGGTCAATGGCGCCTGCAATTCCACGACTCATATGTACCAATTATCACTAACACTTCAACTTTCTGCAGGCTGAGAAAATAGCTTCAAGAATGATCTGTGAAGATAGAATGAGGGGATCCATTGATCAGGTAGAAACCTTTAACTAACCGGAGAGTAGTTAAGTTTTAAACGTCTCTCCTTTTCCCTTTGTGAAGCTGTCAATTTAAATACCGTTTATGTGTCCCCTTGTCCCTTGGGTGGGTCTGTTATTTTTCTGCTATCGGTTTTGGTTCAGTTTTTTACTGTTCTTATTTGTATTCAAGTTTAAAACGTAACATATATTAGCCATTCTGTGTATGTATTTGACATACGTAACAATTCTTTGCCACTTTTCCAGGTTGAAGCTGTCATACATTTCGAGGATGACACTGAGGAAATGCAACAATGGGATCAACAGGTATCACTACTATTTTAATTGAATTGGAGTTAGTTTTTCACGTGTTGACTTTTGAGACGTCAATTGTACGGTTTTTCCCACAATGTGATATATATATATATATATATATATATATATATATATATATATATATATATATATATATATATATATATTGGTCTATTATGAAAATCGAATTAAATCTAGTATGAAAGGTTTCAGATATTGAAATAAATGACTAAAGGAAATTTACCCCATTTGGTCAAGATAACCGGTTCGGAAACTAGGTCAAGATGTCAATTTTTTAACGAGTTACTTGAAATTTGTGTCTCCTCCTCCCCCCCCCCCCCCCCCCCCCCCTTATTTAAAAGTTTTGAATCGAAAGTCGAAACATTTGTGGTGACATTTGTTATGTTTGTTTTGGCAGATATTCGGCTTGTGTCAGGCTCTCAACGAAATTCTTGATGGCATGGCGAAGAAGGGTTTACCAATTCCTGTCTAAGTCTTGAGTACAACTGCATCACTATTTTTGACCTTTTCGAAACACATTAATCCTAGTAAACTTATTTTTGGCCCTCTATTCTAGCTTAAAAATTCGAGTTTTTGAGAAATGACAGCAAGAATGTATAGCTGGATAATTGATCTATAATACTTTTCTTATGGGTAAATTACAAACACCTCTCGAGTTAAGGCCAAATTACTATATTAACATATCTTTTTTATTTCCAGATTTGTCCTCCTAATCGATAGAATTGGTATGGGTGTGATGTTATGTAAGCATTAATACTCAATAAATTAATAAGCTCGTTAAAATAATACATTTTTCAATTCCTGAATTGTTAACAACGTGCTAAATTATAATTCGATAATTTAATATTTCGCTAGATTAATATAATTTTGCTAGTCCAATTCTATTAATTTACGGAGGTTTAATTATAAATAAGTTTAGTACCTATCTCAACAAGGCACAATTCATGAAGCCTCCTCTATAATTAGAGCTGCTGTGGTTCAAAAGTTGCAGAGCGACACGAAACATCACCCACGAGAATAATGGCGGGAAAACTTGGCGCCATTTTTCGAAATCCCATCTTCCCGAGAATCTTCCCTCCATTTAATCCCCACTCCGTTCAGGATCCCGTATCAATTTTCATTTCCACTCGAAACCCTTATCGCAAAATATCCTTTACCACGCTGAGTATGGCTGAAACGGCGGAAAACCCTAACCGAACCCCCGAAATCGAGGAGCCCTCCCCCAAAATTCAAAAGACACACCAGAACGGCGTCGCCGGAAGTATAACTCACGATGCCACTCCATTTTTACGGGTGAAAAAGCTGTCGGAGAAAGCTACTCTGCCTTCTAGGGCCTCCCCTCTTTCCGCCGGCTACGATCTCTCCAGGTATAAATGTTTGCATCCCCTGAAATTCCGATTAAGAGTTCATCTCCGATGTCGTCAATTTTGACATTTTTGTTTCTGATTTTTGCAGTGCGGTGGAGACGAAAGTTCCGGCCAGAGGCAAAGCGTTGGTGCCGACAGATCTCAGCATCGCCGTCCCTGAAGGAACCTACGCTCGTATCGGTAACTCTCTCTCTCTCATTTTCACATTTTATTTTTGGGTTTTCTTCATTTTAAATTAATTTGTTTATTGCTGCAGCGCCGAGATCTGGGTTGGCATGGAAGCATTCGATTGATGTCGGAGCAGGGGTGGTTGATGCTGATTACAGAGGCCCGGTTGGTGTGATTCTGTTCAACTATTCCGATGTCGATTTCGAAGTGAAGACTGGAGAT